>NW_023270316.1:27955165-28661329 GCF_011800145.1 Mirounga leonina | reverse complement strand
CTTTCTTTCTTTCTTTCTTTCTTTCTTTCTTTCTTTCTTTCTTTCTTCCTTCCTTCCTTCCTTCCTTCCTTCCTTCCTTCCTTCCTTCCTTCCTTCCTTCCTTTCTTTCTTTCTTTCTTTTCTTTCCTCTTTCTTTCACATGTGGGAATCCAGTTTTTCCAGCACCATTTGTTGAAAATACTATCCTTTCTCCATTGACTTGCCTTTGCTCCTTTGTCAAAGATTAGGTGATTATATTTGTGTGGGTCTATTTCTGGGCTCTTTATTCTGGTCCATTGATCTATTGGTCCATTCTTTCACCAATTCTACACTTTCTTCATTACTGCAGCTTTATGGTAAACCTCGAAGTAAGGTAGTGTCGGTTCTCTGATTTTGTTCTACCTCACTACAGTGTTGGCGCTTCTGGGACTTTTGCTTCTCCAAGTAAACTTTAGAATCAGTTTGTCAATAGTCACAAAATAACTTGCTAGAATTTTGATTTGGATTGCATTTAATCTATAGGTCAAGTTGGGAAGAACTGATATCTTAACAATGTTGAGTTTTCCTGTCTATGAACGTGGAATATCTTTCCATTTATTTAATCATCTTTGATTTCATTTATTTGACTTGTAGTTTCCTCATCTAGATCTGGTACATATTTTGTTAGATTTATACCTAAGTATTTCATTTATTTGGTGCTAATGTAAAGAGTGTTGTGCTTTTAATTTCAAAATTCAATTTTTTATTGCTAGCATATAGGAAAGCAATTGAAATTGTATATTAACAAATATAAAACTTGCAACTTTGCAACCTTGCTATAATCACTTAGTTTCAGGAACGTTTGTTGATTCTTTGGGATTTTCTCCATAAACAAGCATGTCATCTGTGAACAAAGACAACTTTATTTCTTCCTTCCCAATCTGTATACTTTATATTTCCTTTTATTATGTTTTCAAGGAAAAATTTCCTTTTATTCTTAGCATTTGCTAAGACTTCCTGTATAATATTGAAAAGCAGTGGTAAGAGGGGACATCCTTGCTTGTTCTTGGTCTTAGTAGGAAAGCAGCTGGTTTCTTACCATTAAGTATGATATTGCCTGTAAGCTTTTTGTAAATATTATTTGTCAAGTTAAGGAAGTTTCACTCTGTTTATAGATTGCTGAGATTTTTTTAAGAATCATGAATGGGTTTTGGATTGTGTCAAATGTTTTTTCTGTACCCATTGATATGATTGTATGCTTTTTCTTTTTTAGCCTGTTGATGTGGTGGATTACATTAATTGATTTTTGAATGTTGAATCAGCCTTGCATAGCTAGAATAAATCCCACTTGCTCCTGTGTATAATTTTTTTCCTAGGTTGTTGGATTTGATTTGCTAATATTTTCTGGAGGGTTTTGCATTTTTTATGACAGATATTGGCCTATAGTTTTCTTTCCTTGTAAGGTCTTTGTCAAATAGTTTTCTATTTCAATTCTCCCTAATATGACATCCAAATGGATTACCAATTACCAGTAGTTATTAATAGAATTTTTATCTTAAAATTTTTAAATTGTCCAGGTTGAATTATATAAAGAAAACTAGTTCTCAAAACCTTGACTAATAGAGAGGTCCCCCCCAACATTATTAAGATCAAGAGTTGGTTTTTAATTTAGACATGGTTAACCAGTTATATAAAAGCAATTTGCCATGGTTAAGGCTATGGTTCTGATACAGATTTTCTTTCATACTCATCAAAAGATTAAGCAAATGTGGTTGAGGAAAAAAAGTGACTGCAAAGACAACTTACAATTTCTACCTCAATACCAAGATTAGGGGGTTGGGGTGAATAATATTTTCACTTACTTATTATTTTGAAAAATAATTTACACAGTGGAGAAGAGACAGAGTGAGTTTAAAGTTTCAGCACTGTTAAGAAGGATTGTGAATGCTTGGTAGAGCATGAATAGGACCTACATTATTATATTTACATTTATATTTGATTTATCTTGAGGGATATGTACACTGTCACATTTGCAAATGACATAACAAGGCATTAGGAAACTGAATGTTATTCAGACAAATCACTTATTTTTATGTTTATGATTTATTCTGTTATTTATATCCATGGTTTACCCAGTATTTCTGGAGGCCAACATTAATATCATTTACAGTTATATGATTAAGAGCCTGGTATAGTGATTACCACTGCCAGGCTTATTCTGTTGTCATCCCTGAAATGCCTATACACAGAACAAAAATCCCACAATCTGATTGTTTTCTACTCTGTTAGCCCTTAATAATAATAATAAGATTAAGAGAGTGCTACAGTGTACCAAGTGCTAATGTGTTACAGGCATTATTTCATTAAATTATTACATCAACCCTATGATGCAGGTAACAATAGTATCCTTTATTTTGTACGTGAGGTACCTGAAGCACAGAGAGGCTATGTAATGTGTACAAGGCCACCCAACTAACAGTTGGTGCAACCAAGACTTAAACCCAGGTGTTACAAATTTAGAACTTTCATCTACTGTGCTATAGCGACTTCCAATGAAAGAAGAGACAAAACAAGCAAATACTTTCAGCTGTCTTTAAACAAGTTCTCTATTTCATCTACTGGAATCTCAGTAGATGAAATATATTTAGACAAAATATAGAAAGAAAATAATTTTATTAATATCCCTTTGAAGTAATCTTCATATTTTATTATAAAGTTAATCTAACTTAAATTAAATTTATGGTTTAAACGCCTGAAGGGGATTTATTAACTCCCCTAATAGGGGAATCTGAAATGTCTCAGACTTCAGGAACAGCTGGATCCAGAGGCTCAAAACCTATTCTTTTTTTTTTTTAAAGATTTTATTTATTTATTTGACAGAGAGAGACAGTGAGAGGGAACGCAAGCAGGGGGAGCGGGAGAGGGAGAAGCAGGCTTCCTGCTGAGCAGGGAGCCCGATGAGGGGCTGGATCCCAGGACCCTGGGATCACGACCTGAGCCGAAGGCAGACACTTAACGACTGAGCCACCCAGGCGCCCCTCAAAACCTATTCTTACGTTGGTCTCTCTACATGTCTTGGAAACATTTTCTTTATGGGGTAGGCCAAATGACCTCTAGTGACTACATCTTCATAGCTTAACAACTCCAATGGAATAATTATATTTTTATTAATGTTTTTATCAGAGTTCAAGCATCAACTTCATGGCTTTGCTGAAACTTACTCAATTGACAAACCTGGTAAAATTGAGATGAGACTCTAGGCTGCTCTAAGTTGTAGAGACTTTTACAGTTTTGGCCTCTTTTTGATATTTACTCTTAGTTGGGAGTGTAAATTATTAACATTGCCCACACCTCACACTAATTCATTTTGGTGAAGAATGAACTTAAAACACATTCTGATTTTGCTCCCCTAATACACTGCCCCCACGTGTTCTGATTATGCACCTTTCTGTTCCCATGGAGATGAGAGAGGAATGAAAAGCCCTCCCTGAAGACTGGGAAAGGTGAACTAGATGTGAGTGAAGTCACTAGCCCGGGTAAGACTCAGCAAGGGCTGATTAACTGACTATCTTCTGATGAGTTCCTCTGCCTTACAGCCAGTTCCTTACTGACAGCGTCGTGAAGGCCATGGCCAGCTCCCCATGTAATAGGATATTACTACTCTCTGAAGCTGTAGGGTATCCTGTTTGGTCTCCAAGAGTACACATGGGAGCTTGTTTTCCCCCATCATCCAGGTGTCCTAGGTCTTCCCTAGAGCTTATGAGTATCCCAGGGAAGGGCAGACATGTGTCCTCAAGGAGTAGGTAAATGATATGTACAAAACTCAAGACATAGCCAGGCTCATGATTCTCCCCCACGCCATAGTAATTTTCCACTCATATGGATGATTGGAAGCTGGGATCTTGCAGTGCAGCTGGTCTTCGCAGGTTGTCCTCATTCAGTTGGGCTGGAGCTGGCCCTCTTGTCCAGCATTGCACCTGCACACTGGAACAGAACTTTTGATGGTGGTCCTTTTCTTGAACTGTTTCCTGGTACTTTTCTGAAATACGTGTGCTCTGAGACCTCCCTCTAGGATGGGGCCTCACTTAGGCATTTCAAACACAAAACTAGCACAGAGCCCTCTTGCTTGGCCCTTTCTCCCTTCTCTCAATCTTTTCTGGATCTGAAGCCACTCCTGGTTCCTCGCACACAAAAGCCCCCAGTGTTTCTTTTCTTCCACTGTAGAGCTTGAGGGCCACTAGTTCGAGGCACCAAGTAAGACCATAGCAACATGAAGGTGTACTGACTCTTTAAAAAAAACAAAACAAAAAACCTTTTTACCAACGTAAGTACTCTTAGGAGAAGAGAGGTTTTCTTTTACCCTGGGAAGTTACTCTCCTTATAAGAGTGAGACAAATAGCTTCACAAACAGAGAAAGTAAAAACAATTGAATTAAACATGTAAACTGAACTTTTTTTTTATGTTATGTTAATCATCATACATTACTTCATTAGTTTTTGATGTAGTGTTCCATGATTCATTGTTTGTGTATAACACCCAGTGCTCCATGCAGAATGTGCCCTCCTCAATACCCATCACCAGACTAACCCATCCCCCTACCCCCTCCCCTCTAGAACCCTCCGTTTGTTTCTCAGAGTCCATAGTCTCTCATGGTTTGTCTCCCGCTCTGATTCCCCCCCTTCATTTTTCCCTTCCTACTATCTTCTTCTTCTTCTTCTTTTTTAACATATAATGTATCATTTGTTTCAGAGGTACAGGTCTGTGATTCAACAGTCTTACACAATTCACAGCACTCACCATAGCACATACCCTCCCAAATGTCTATCACCCAGCCACCCCATCCCTCCCACCCCCCACCACTCCAGCAATCCTCAGTTTGTTTCCTGAGATTAAGAATTCCTCATATCAGTGAGATCATATGAACTGAACTTTTTATATCTTGCCTCTTTTCTACTACATAGCTATCCAATCTGCTTAGCTTGAGGTGGTGGCCAATTCCTTGTCTACACCTTTTTTCAGGACCAAGCAGAAATGCAAATGGTGCCATGGTTCCATCTTCCTTCTGGATCATTCTTGCCTCATCACTATCCAATAGAACTTTTTGGAATGATGGCGATGTTCCATATCTGTTGCTATTGAGCACTCGATGCATGGCTAGTGTCATTGAGAAACTGAGTCTGTACATTTTTTTCTAATACATTTAAATTTAAGTAGCCATATGTGACTAGTTGCTATCACATTGGAAAACTCAGGTTTCAGGTTTCTAGAAAGCAACTTAATAACATATATCAACAATTCAAAAATGTTTATATATATGTATATTTCTAGAGATTTATTTATTTAGAGCAGTATTAGGTTCACAGTAAAACTGAGTGGATGGTACAGAGATTTCCCACATACCCACTGCCTCCACTTAATATATATTTTATTTTTAGTGCTATATTCCATGGTGAAATATGTAAGAATGTTTATCATAATACTGATATTCTAAATTGAATGAGAAGAGCCAAATAAATTATGGTATAAGCCTTGGCTGTGAAAATTTTGGCTTAAAATAAAATTAAATACATGGGTTAGTGGTTATGCTATGGTGTTAAGTAAATCTACATAGACTCAAACTTTCCAAATAGTGTTATCCCAAATTTAAATATATATATTATACAAATAATTAAAATAATTGAAGTAAACCAAATATTAGTGGCTTTATTTTTGAATAATGCACATACAGATGATTTTAGTTTCTTTTTTATAATAAAGTTTATAAAATGAATAGGATTACTTCTTAAGTGGGAAAATCCTTAGTAAACATTATTAATCAGTTGTAAATATTACAGAAGACATGAAAATAAGAATTGAGAAAAGAGTACTGGCTTTGACAGCTAGAGGGTCAGTGATGGAATCTGATAAAGCAAATTAAGGTAGACAGTCTCGGAAGAGGTCAAAAGGGACCAGAGAGTGAGCAGGGAGAAGAAACCAGAAGGCATCAGGTTCTGCCTCCCTTTCAGAAGGTGTGGCTCTGAAAGGAAGGAGGAAAATATGTCAAAATCATATCATCTTTTGAGAGTCTACCAAATATTGTACTTGATTTTTTACATTTAGCTGACAAAACAATTAAATGTCATAATGTCCATATATAATAAAAAAAACCCTGAGGCATAGAGACACTAATTTGTCTTGCAAAAACAAAGCAACTGATATTAAAACCTGGTGGCTTTCCACTATACTCCACTGTCTCTTACAGGATGGTAAGTAAGGTCAGGTGAATGGTGTCTTCTTTCTTTCCTTCCATCCTTCCCTTCCCTTTTTTCCATCCTCCCTCCCTCCCTCCCTTCCCCCTTCCTCCCTCCCTCCCTTCCTTCCTTCCTTCCTTCCTTCCTTTCTTCCTTCCTTCCTTCCTTCCTTCCTTCCTTCCTTCCTTCCTTCACTTCTAGTGAACACCCATCAAAGGACAGAGGAAAAAAATCACAGAACACTGTGTTCTCCTACATATTTAGTTTCCTTGTCCATAGAGTAGAGCAGCCAACTTAAGAATTTGGATTCAGGCCAGCCTGGATTATGATCTCTGCTCCACCTTAAACTCCCTGCTCAACTCCAGGCACCCTCTTTTGCCCCTCCAGCTTCAGTTTTCTCATTTATCCAGTGGAGGTAACAACATCTACCTCAGAGAGCTCTTATGAAGATTCGGAAGATAATGTATGTAAAAGCATCCAGCATGATGCCCAGCACAAAATAGCCTCAATACACGGTTGATGTAGTTGTTGATATGGTTTAGTTTTAATATGATTGAATAGTCCTTGATTTCTTTGAGGTGATAGAGGGCAGGCCTCGATCCTGTTACATATTTAGAAACATTCCATATTTCAGTATGCAATGATGAATAAAACTGTCATCACTGGCTGATTCATTCCCTTAACAAACTTCCATTAGTGCCAACCATGTGCCCAATGCGGCCCTAGGAAGTGGGGATGGAAGAGTGAATTAAGCAATGACCCTCTTCTAAGAAACAAGCCCAGAGACACTTACATAAATTGATTATCATAAAGCATTTAGTAATTGCTCTGATAGAGACATAAGCTGAGTGCTGGGGAAGCCTGGGGGAGGCAGCGCTCGGGCTGGGGCAGTTGCAAAAGGCATCAGAGAGAAGGTGACTTTTGGTAGTGATAATAACAAATACTATCTTCTAGGGACCGAGAACTATGCTAAAATTTTGCATATTTTACTGCATTTGCTTTCACTACGTCATCCTGCCTCCCACCTCAGAGACCCGCAGTGAGAAGTTGCAATATTAGCACATCCTCTAATATGCCATCCAGAGAAAGGGAAGGTACAGGGTTCTCCAAGTGTTTTCTATGGGAAGCTATGCCTCACAGACGCTACTGGAAAAGGACTCCACAGTCAAATATATTTGAGAAACAAGTAAGGTTTTGCCTCTTGGAGTATTGCAATGTATGGTGATTTATTATAGGTTCTGAGAAGACTTCTTGAGATTTTTTTTTTTAAGATTTTATTTATTTATTTGAGAGAGAGAGCACATGAGAAGGGGGAGGGTCAGAGGGAGAAGCAGACTCCCTGCCGAGCAGGGAGCCCGATGCGGGACTCGATCCCGGGACTCCAGGATCATGACCTGAGCCGAAGGCAGTCGCCTAACCAACTGAGCCACCCAGGCGCCCCGACTTCTTGAGATTTTTTAACTCAGACTTTTCCAAATGGCACCTACATTTTAAAAAAATAACTGTAAATGCTGTCATTTACCTTCTAAGCAAGTATCTGTATGCTTTCTGAAATGCTCTTTTTCATAGGGAGAGTCGGGGGAGTGATAGTGACTTCCATTACATGTTCTAAGGTATTTCTAATTAAAGTGCCACAGGCTTGAACGGGGGAAAGTGGCAGTAGGAGAAGTTGACAAATCGTCAAGTGGTAGAAAGTTCGGAACCAGAAAACAGCAGATCTGTGTTGTCTAGGAGACTGTGTTGTTTAGAAGAGGGTAACTCACTAAAAATTTAGGTTGAACTCTTGTAGAACTTCAGGAAGTTGATGTCAGGACAGAGTGTTTAGAAAAGGTATACGTAACTATCATTACACTAACGTAAACGACTATACTCAGTTTATATTATTTTGCTTGGTTTTACTCTTTCTTAAACCATTCCTAATTGAAATTACCCTTAGTCATTTTTTTTTCATATTTCCCCAATATTCTAAAATTTGGTTCTGTAATATTACCTGTTAGGCTTCTGAAATCACTGAGAACACTTTAAGCAGTTTATAGTATTTAATTGCATGATTGGTTTTCAATGATACTGCGGTCATGACCTGAATTTTCTTGTCAAGTGTGATGAATCTTTTTTTTTTTTTAAGATTTTATTTATTTGACAGAGAGAGACACAGCGAGAGAGGGAACACAAGCAGGGAGAGAGGGAGAGGGAGAAGCAGGCTTCCCACCGAGCAGGGAGCCCGATGCGGGGCTCGATCCCAGGACCCTGAGATCATGACCTGAGCCGAAGGCAGATGCTCAACAACTGAGCCACCCAGGTGCTGCAATGAATCCTTTCTTATGTCTGGTTCATTATTACCATTGGATGAGTATCTGTTTAATGCAATGAAACTGAAGTGAGTCTTACACTGTTTCACTTCGATATTGTGATGTAAATGGTCCTGGAAGATGATTAAATGATAAGAAGACTTATTCCAGGGACGTCCCTCCCTGTCCCCATCCCACCCCTTTTGCCCTTGGGCTCTTTATTTAAGTTTCTAATTGTCATCAAATTGGAATTTCCCGGAAGTGGCCCATGTCCCAGTCAGCGATAGACACAAACCCAACTTGGTGGAGAAGCTCAAAACACACTGCCCCTCAGAGGAAGATATAAGTGGGCAGAACCGAATGAGATGGGGTTTAACAGCGCAGCTGCAAAAAATACTTATGGCAGGGGTGAGCACCAGGCGTTGCCTGGTACCCTTTCCGTTTGGGACAAGCATGGTGGGATGTGGAAGAGGACTCCCAGGCACCAGGGAGTAATGGCCTCTGCTGGAAGGGGAAAGGGCTAGGAACAGCAGGGGCACAAGTGTTCAGGAGATCCGCTTTCCTTTCCCTCTCCACAGTCAACCCAGATTTTACAACGTCCATCTCCTCTTCTCCTTACGCTACAGTGAGGGAAAAGAAATTAACTAAGGGCTTACTTTTTAATTAAATGTAGTACCACTTAGGAAGATGTATGCTAATCTGAGGCCAAATCTGCCGCCCTCAGCTTTACAAGATGCTGGCCCCAGCAGAGGCTGTAAAGCTCTCGATAAGGGAGGCGAGGAGCAAGGTGCAGGTCCCCCAGCGATAACCTCCCGACTCCGATATTACAGGTCTTTCTGCTGGAATTGAGTTCTACATCTTACTCGATGGGTTATTGTCACAGATGAGTAATGAGCGCACCCTGCCCGAGTCCCAGGGTGCGGGAGGCAGTCGGCCGGCCACGGGGAGGCCCAGCTGCGGGCGGCGGGGCGCGCGGACCGAGGGAGGCAGTTAAAGGCGCAGTGACCGCGGCGAGCGCGCGGGCGCTGCCCGGGGAGCCGCCGCGGGCTGGCCTGTGGGCGGGGGCAGGGGGCGTGGGCCTTCGTCACAGTGTTCCCCGGGCGAGTGGGCGGCGCCGAGCAAGCAGCCCGGACCGCAGAACAAAGGCAGAACGCGATGAAGGGCGCACGTCCGCCAATGGGGAGTTTGCAGGGCTGGTTTTTAGACGGGGAAATAAATGGCAGTTAGCACCGCGGCCAACTGAAGGCGTAGGGCATGATTAGGTAGCGCGCTGAGGGCAGTCTGTTCCCGTTCCTTCCAGTTCCTTCGCGAACCTGAATGTGTTCGTTTGGATGTCTGGTTTCCTTGCAGCCTCCTAACGAGTGGTGAAGGAAGGGGCTGCTTTCTGAGGAACGGCACTGCAGGCTTGAGAGGAGTTCTGAATTAGTTTCTGGTTAGAATTTTCAAAATCGCGTTTGGGTAACTTCTAGGATATAACAGATGACACCATTAAGTATGATTTTAAAATCCTCGCCTGCGATGCATTTATATATTATTCTTAAAATTACCATGTTCCGGGCCCCGCCTGGGTGGCTCAGGCGTTAAGCAACTGATCATGATCTCAGGGTTCTGGGATCGAGCCCCGCATCGGGCTCCCTGCTCGGTGGGAAGCCTGCTTCTCCCTCTCCCTCTCCCCCTGCTTGTGTTCCCTCTCTCACTGTATCTCTCACTGTCAAATAATAAAAATCTTTAAAAAAACCAAAAATTACCATGTTCCGCATGACCATTTCCTCTCTTGAAGTTGGGGGTGGGGAGTGGAAAGAGAGAGAGAGAGAGCGTGCTTCTAGCCAAGGACAGCAAAACTTTAAAAGCAGAAATTGAAAACATGTGACCTTTCTCTGAGCTTCAGATAGTGCCCGGTTTTTAGGAAGGATGACTTAGAGCGAAGTAAACCAATTGACATTTTCTTTTATATTTCTGTAGTGATCGTATTGCACTGCATGATGTGATAAAGTGATTTGTGTATAATGATTCTTACCGGAAAGATTTTTATAATCTCCTTCGCATTTGGCAAAATGGTAGTTTTAATGCTTATTTTAAGAAAGGTGTTAAGTCAAATTCTTGGAGGACAAGGATGGAGAATGTGGAATTAAGTACTGGTAGGTACAGTAAATGAAGCACTAGTTCAGGCTGGGGGAGAATAGGAGAGACACAGTCTCCCCCGCTTCAAACCAAGAGCTGGTGAGGGTTTCTGGCCTGGGTGACACAGTACCTCAGTAAACTCACTGACTAGCCAGTCACCTGCAGGAGAGTAGGGAGAGTCCTGCATTCCTTTTTCTTGGCAATGATGAAATTGTGTTAGAGGTATCTAGTGACCTGGGAGAAGTATGTTTCTCTCTTGTGATTCCGTACCTTTTTAAAAATAACTCCTCTTTTTTCATCTTTAGTCACTGTTCTTTGGCAGAGTCCCACCTCTGCATTCCCCCTATTGTCTGCTGATTAGAGAAGAAGCAAGTTAGAGACACTGAACTGGTTGTCAGCAGACCTAGGATCGAGTTCAGCACCGCTATTAATTGTTAGGCCTTTAGCAAGTGGTTTCCTCTTGGGGAGTGTGTGTGTGGGGGGGGCTCCTTTTTCTCATCTGTAAAATCCACACTTGACAATAGAGTTTCATTGGCTTTTTGCTCATTCCCCATAAATGCAGTTGAACTACAAAGTCTTCACCTGTCTCTACTTGCCTTTGAACAAAGGATTCAGAAATTGAAATGAAAGGTCTATCATGAATTAGGATACACTGCCTATTCCAATAGTAAGTTTTGCTAAACACATGTGTATGGTATATGAGATGAAGTACCCTAGTGCCTTAAATATGGGGAAATCTTGCGTTTTTAGATAATTACATAGAACATCCCAGTAGCTGCAAAATTAACACATCAATTACCATAACTTTTGATCCCCAGTTTGCAGGGCTGTCCCCCTCTGATTTCTTCTCTGGGACTATCTGTGTGGTTCGGGCTCACTTCCTGACTGCTAGTAGGGCCTCATCTCTCGTTATAATATGGTGTCTGGAGTCCAAAGCAGACCCATTTCCATCAGAATCATGGTGCATTAGTTAGCAGGTATTCCATGCAAAAACTACCCAGGCCTTTGTGGGGTTGCAGAATTCTCCCAAGAGTGAGATCATCCTTTGGATAAATATATTTAGTTTCCATGGTCCTGGAAATAAAAGAGTTGAACCAGAGAACTCATAGTCGCTCTTATGTCAGAAGAACAGTTGACTGTCCCATCACTTAAAGTAAATCAGGGAGTCCTATTTTGAACCAGGGAAGAAAGAGATTGAACAAGTACATCATGATTTGGAAAATCAATTCTGTTGGTTAACCTTCCACCCACCACAGTACCCCAATAGGCTCAGGTCAAATGAGTATTAATGAATGTTTTTCTGAATGTGTGATTCTAATGGATAGGGTTATCATATTGTTATTTTTTTACACTAAATTTTTAAATTTTGCAAATGGCTGAATTAGCTTTAAAAATATGCAAAATGCATGATTTCCAAAAGAGAGGAAAAAAAAAATCCTCACAACTAGAAGACTGAGCATAAGACCTAAAAGTCTAATTTAGTTTAAGATATTGATTGTAGATAAGAATCTGAAAACATTATTTAGCTACAGAACACATTAAAAAAATATATATATATACGCATATGTATATAAACATATGCGTGTATATATATATTTTTTCTCCATGTTAACATTTCTCAGGTGGTGTTCGTTTTGGTTCTTGCAGAAGTATCAAGAAGCCAACCTTGTAGTGTACTAAAGACTGATAGAGCAGATGTAATCATGGAAAGCACGAGCAAGTGTTTATTCCTTGCTACATAGAGATTATACTGGTGAGAAAACAATCTTCTGCAGTGGAAATAATTCCAGGGCTTGCTCTTCTGAAATGGGATGCTCTCTTTTTAGAGTCTTCTGTGGCCCGTGCCCTTCCATGTTCTAAAGCGTTTGAATTGCTGCTAAAAAGAAACTAAGTTCTTGTTAGAATTTAAAGCACGGGATCCATTTCTGCCTAACAGTCTTGTAGCTGCACGTTCCCTGAAGTGCATCCCATCTGCTTTTGGGAGCTCTCATTGCCATATGCAGTGATTGCAGGATAAGCACACCATTTTCCTGTCAATACTTTCCTATTAGCCTCCTGGATCCATGCATCATCATCTTGCTGGCCTGCAGTTTGCTTATCTTTGTCTCCGAGGCTGCCTTTGATTTATCTAACACCCAAGCTAATGAGGCATGGAGCCCAGGTTGGTTCCAAGGATAATGCGCTCCTGCATAAAAATGCTTAAGGAAAGATCAAGTGCTAATCCATTCTAGGCTAAAAGGCCCAGCCCTTCAGCAAATGTTGTATTTCTTAATCGCTAAACTAAGACTATAATAGCTCCCCCTTAAGCTACTACCATCAGTAAAACTATACACACTAACTACATGCAATTTACCAGAAGAACTGAAAATTGGATTTTAATTTGTGCTTCCCAAAAAAGAAAAAGCCAAAAAATAGTTTCTATCTTAGCAACAGTTATCACCATTATTTGACAGCATTCTTATGCAGAAATAAGTTAGCTTTAATATTTAATTTACAGTGATAGTTTTATATTCCCTTGCTGGGACCTATGTTTTTCCAAAGACAAAAATAACAGAAGCTACAATGTTACTGTGGCAAGGATAAATCAAGCCAGCTATTTCAATAATGGAGGTAATTACAAAGTGTACATATCTGAAATGTACAGAGTGGTTAGGGGTTGTTTAATTAACATAAAAATTTCAATATCTTCAGCAAGTGTATTGGTACCCCAAAAGCATTGTTAAAAATGTACTTTAAAATAGTCATGATTCTCGGTATTTCAGTCATACACATTTTTTAGCCGTACAGACACGTTTTACTGATACTTGGTGGATTCTACATCATTGCAAACTGTACAGCAAAGGCTAAAGAAGCTAGTGACTATTTAATTTGGTCAATATAAATAACTAACCTAGAAATGTAGTCCCAAAATATTTCTTTTAGAAATAATGTCCAAATAGGACATCTATATTAAACTATATGCATAGATAATGCCCAAATATCTATTCTCCCTTACTTATTTTTTTCAGCGTAAAGAACCCAGTGTACAGAGGTTTTCTTAAAATGTTTTGCTTTTTCTACTGATCCTATGCAATGAGATTATACACAAAAGATTCTTCCCCTTGTGAATTTTTCACCAATAGGAGGACCAAAGCTATTCTATTTAAAAGCAAACATGGAAGGAAGTAAAGGAAGAGAGGGAGAGAGAAAGAAAATGAGAGAAGAGAGAGAAGGAAAGGAAGGAGTGGAGAGAGAGAGAAAGGGAGAAAGAGACAGAGAGTGAAAAAATGCCAGTCTGCGCTAGATCATGGCAAAAGTCCCAGGAGAAGAAAGGTTCACTCGGGAGCACAGTGCAAAAAGAAAATCCTTCACCCATTGGCTCACTTTATGCCCCTGAGGACCTGACCAAGGTAATAAGTCCCTTTATTGGTCACTAACTGACATTATTGAGAACCAGGGTGGAATTTAATGATGTGACATTATTAGGAATTGTTATTGAGATGTAAATGATCTTTGGTTGGTTTATTTAAGTCACATAGAGAACCTAGTTTAGAATGAAAATTACTTATTGATTATTAGAGCAATTAACAGAATAAATTTTAGTGCTGGTATTAACATTTTCCTGAAGTCCAAATCTGTTTCGGCTTAAACTCCACAGAGCACTTAATTAGTCTGGGGCTCAACAATTATCTTCTATGGGGAGACTTATCCTTAAAGGATTTTAGAAAGTTTTTTTAAATTTTTATTTAAATTTTAGTTGGTTAGCATACAGTACACTATTGGTTTCAGGAGTAGAATTCAGCGATTCATCACTTACATGCAAGACCCCGTGCTCATCACAAGGGCCCTCCTTACTAAAAGGAATTTTTGAAAATCAATAAAACAACTGCCAAAATCTATTCTAAAATATTTGGAATTCTTCCATTTTGGTTTTAGCATGAGGCAAAACAAACAAACAAACAAAATGTCAGAATAAGATAGAGCTTCATAACTGCATAAGGAATGTAATATTCCATTTTTGCTCTACAGACAAAACCAACCATAAACCTTTGAGACCAATTAAAGTGGAATCTGTATTGTAGATTTCTTTCTCTCTTTCCTTTTGCTAACATTTATCAGTCAGCATCACTCATCATTACGGGGTTGATTTCCTTTATTTCTAATTCTTTCTTTCCTTTATTAGTCTTTATTTGAAAGATAGAATTAGTTTTTAGGATATGGCTTTTGTCAGAACTGATCATCCTTTCTATGACTTTCAAGAATTGAAAATGGTGTAGACAGTTCCATACACAGAGATGTAGAATGAAAGTTCACTAGGTGCATAATTCAACACCCAATCTTTGAAGTTTTCTTAAATTATTTTGATGTCATGGGCAAAAGTTTTTTGTTTTGTTTTGTTCATTTTGTTTTAAACTATATTATTGCCATTAACCTCATCTCAGGGTGCCTGCCTATCCGTGGTGCTGTGCTGGATATTCTTCAAAAGGAATTCTAATGGACCCAATCTGTTAACTGATAGCCATGGTTACGTAGAGTCTTAAAAGATGTGCAAAAGCCTGAGTAAGAATTTGGACTAAATTATTGTCTTAGTTTCTTGGGCCTGCCATAACAAAATGATTTAAGACAACAGAAATTTATTCTCTCACAATTCTGGAGGCCAGAAGTCCAAAATCCAGATGTCAGCAGGACAGGACTGTGCTCCCTCTGAATGCTCTAGGGAAGAATCCTTCCTTGCCTCTAATCTAGCTTCTAGTGGCTTCTGGAAATCCTTGGCATTCCTCCGTTTATAGCTGCATCGCTCCAATCATGGCTTTTGCCTTCGCATGGCCTTCTCTGTGTGTGTCTCTGTCTTTCTCTGTGTCCTGTCCTCTTCTTGGGAGGACATCCGTCATTGGATTTAGGGCCCACCCTATTCCAATACACACATCCTCATCTTAATTTGATTACATCTACAAAGACTCTACTTCCAAATAAATTCACAGGTTTAGGGAATTAAGACTTGGACATATGTTTTGGGCAGTCACAATTCAATCCATTATAGTCATATATATAAACCCACCATTTCTCACCTGCTTCATCAACACCAGCTCCTGTTTAGTGAGTGCCTAGCATGTGCTAGACACATTGCCAGCTTTCTAAACCTATGCAAGAAAGTACTATAATTGCAGTTTGCACATAAAGAAATGGAGCTTTAGATACCTTCCCCGACATCACAAAGCTTGTGAGTGGCACAGCCAGTATTTAAGTCCAGGTCCTTCCTATTTCAAAGCCCATGCACTTTTCCCTCTGTGGTCTTTGTGGATTAAAGAGAACATAAGGTGCTTATACTTGGTTTGGTAGTAGATTCAGTCTTTACATGAAAATGACTTAAGTATATATGTAAATATTCAGATTTAAGAGAAGAAACCAATGGTTGATCGAAACCACAAGTGAACACCACCCCTCTGGGTACAGACCCGAAACTCGGGATATCCTGAAAAACAATGGATATCACCACATATGACATGAAATATGAAGGCTCCTCCCAATGTTCCAAAGGCACCACATATTTTAGGAGAAATGTCTGTTAAAAGACATTATAAAGCAGACCAATGAAATTTTTTAAGAAGTTGAAATAACTGAACAGATTTCTCTTTGGAGAGGTCTTAAGGGGATAATTTCAGATGTGGGCACTCTGCATATATTAATATAGGTATTTTATTTTCAAATAGCTTTACTATAAAGTCTCTAATTTGACATTATGCTTGCTGAAGCTTAAAGCACTTATAAAAACAACTTAATTCTATCTCCAAGTGAAAAGGGGAGAATGAGTTTTAAATATGCTTTTATTATTTCTTTATTACACAATTGAGAGAGACAAGATATTCTAATTAGAGTTTGCATTTTTTTTGTCTTTATTAGTGAAGGTGAGCATTTAAAAATTATATTTCTTTGCCATTTACAATGATTTTTTGCCCGTTGATGTCCTTAGCTCTTTGCATGATATATGTATTTGGGAGGAATTGGGCACTTTTTCTCCTAATGGTTTGCAAGAACTCTTTCTATAGTTAGGATATTAATGATTTGTCTGTCATATTTGTTCTTTAGTGTTTTTCCCTGCCTACCTATTTCTCCTTAACTTTGCTAATAGCGCTTTTCTTTGAACTCTCTTTCCCCTTTCTAATTCTTATGTCACCAAAGTTATTGCTCTGTTTCTTTATGAGTCTCTCCTTAAGGCTATGTTTAAAAAAAAAACAAAACATTCCATACCTCAAGACTATTTAAGTATTTTCCTAGCATTTTTATGATTTTTACCATCACCCTCATAATTATGATTTTGTATTTTAGTCTGTAATCCATGGGATGATTTTTGGCCCACGTTTCAGGTCTTCATTCTCTGAAAGACCAGGAAGAAATAGTGTTCTCCTTAAATAAAGTAGCAGCTGTGATACGCCAGACTGCAGAACGATGCTCCTTGCCAGGGGACCCGCTGCAGAGTCTCCCTCAAGCTCAAGTTCTTTAGCTCCTGTGAAGTAATAGGAGCTAAAACCCATATGCTTTCCTCATCCCAGTCTCAGTTTCTCCACTATTGACCTGCAGAGTATTGCTCTTGCCTCTAATTCTTCAGAAGCTCTTGCCCATCACATAACTGCTCTTTAATTGTGCCATTCATTAATTAAGATGTCAGACCATGTGTAATGCAAAAATGAAGGGAAATCACAGGTGAGCAGCATAGCTTGTCTAAACCTGTTTGCTAATCTATAAAGAGGAGATAACAATACTTTTTCATATGATTGATATAAGAAAGTAAGTGAAATGATTTATGCAAAGCAAGGAAGAGCTTTTAGAATGATTGTTCGTGTTATTAATGTTATTAATATTGCTTCAAGTCGGATCAAAGATTTTTGTTTGGGAGTGTTTTAAATATCCACTAAGTTGGGGTTTAGTTTTGGATTTCAATTATTTGCACTAACTCTGCTCCTGTTGGAGCATTAATATAGATCATGTGGGCCATTATTTAACCCCCAAAATGTGGATGGCTTCATGGTAAACTAATAAAGTATCATGAAAAAATTAAACCTTTAAAATATACTTTTAAGGCCCAGCTACTAAATATCATCTTCTAAAAATTGAGGAGTGATAATTAGGAGATGACCTAGAAATTTGAAAACATCACTTAAGGATGCTTAGGGAATTATTGAAAATGTTTTATTTTGTAGTACTTAGCGTTTTGCAACAATATACTTTGCATTACACATTGCAAAAGATATGTAACATTGCGGATGACATTACAATTTCTACCCTATTCATTTTTATTTTTATAAGAATTGAATTACAAGATTGAACCAGACTACTTAATCAGCTTCTTAAAGATTAATAACGAAGTAGACAAACGAGGTGGAGAATATAAACTACTTCGTTCACTGGAGCATATACAAATTCTTAATTTTTATGGAAATTTCCTTTGAGTCAGCAAAAACATACATGGGCTTTTTTCTCTGAATCAATCTAAGCACATTAGGTCAATAACAGACAATTGAGCAACTGTCAGTCTCCTGTAACAATATCCATCAGAAAAAAAAAGTGTAATTACAAACTTGTATTGCACTTATTTAGTGTTCTAAAGCTACAGTTATTATCAAAGGACATAGTCAGAGGTGAGCAGGCTTATTTACTCATTTACCTTATTTACCAACCAGCTTCATTGCCTTTCACAATACTTCACAATACTAAAATTGTCTTAGATCGTGCTGGAATCTTTCAAAATGTACTCACCTTGCCAAAGGAAATCTTAATTTTATGACTGTGTGTGTGTGTGCGTGTGTGTGTGTTAACCATTGAAGATATGTTTGCTTTTTCTATACTCTAAACACATGTGTTTTTAGATTTTTTTTTTTGAGATAATTTTTCAGGCGAGTAGTACCTATATGAGATAAAAATTGCTCCATGCTAATCATAGGCATTATTAATTGAAAACCACATGCTTAGTAATTAGCCTGTAGGGTTTGTCTTCCTGCCAGGATAGGGAAGACTCCCTGGATAGAAGATGTCACACCAACTAAACTGATGCTGTGCTTGTTCTTAGCCAAAAGGCCAAGAAGTGAGGCAGCCAATTGGCTGGAATTTAGCAGCCAGTCAAATGGTTTGGTCCCTGCTGGATGTAAAGTAATGGACAGGGTGCCATAGGGGCTCTCTGATGAAGCGGAAGACACAAGGGGTTCAAAGTCTAATGAGGAGAAAAAGGACTGTTGAAGATGGAACAAAACGATAATACAACTAACAGAAATGATAAATAAAAGATTATTTTGTTGATTAAATATTCCAAATGAGGTAATTGGTGAATATTCCAAAAGCAGTGAATTTTTTTTCTCTGGGTAAGTTTTGTTTAGGATTTAAAGCTAGATTGTTTCTGGTCTTTAATGGATACTGTTGATTGCCCGCCCAGAGGCTGCTCCTCTGTTCTTCCTTCCTGAACAGAATTTTCTTGAGGGGCTCCCTGAGAAGACAATGGGTACTTGACATTCCACTGGTAAGTCTTGTTGGTGGACTGTGGTGGACATGTGACCAAGTTGGACCAATCAGATGAAGGGAAAGGTTTTTTATTCCATGTTGAGGGGAAGTCACCTCTTCCTTTTAGCTGGACATGCTCAGGAAAGCGTGAATCTCAGTTGTTACTGGCCACCCTCCTGTGACCAGGAAGGGAGCCAATCTGAGAACAAAGTGGATATATATGGTAGGGCTTGAGGCTTGAGAGTTGGAATTTCTGAAAAGATCCTAAAGTCTTCATCCTCTTATAAGGATGAGATCATCATTGAAAGCAATTGTGTACTACATTTTATATAAAGCATTTTAATTTATTGTATGTATGATTCTCACATCATACCATGTCTTAGAAAGCTGCCTGCATTACCAAGCCCACACTGTCCATCGAAGAAAGCTGAACATCTAGACTTTGTGGTATTGATTTTACAGATTAGTTTTAAATTTTTTTTAAAAGTTTCATTTTTCTCAGCCGTAAAAATGAGTTAGTTATATTTCTTTCACAAGCATTCATGATAGATAGTAGGCAATCTCTATTAAGTAATTTTTTTAAGTCAAAGTTACAATGCAACATGATGTCACATAATTATATATTATTTTTGGCTGTTAGGAAGCCACTTCTTCCAAAATTCAACACTTAATAAGAATATGCCTTTTAAGTCATGCACTTGGTTTAAACAGAGTATCCGTACTTCAGTTTATGGCTAATATGATCCCAAAAATCCCCAAGGAAAATCCTTCAAGCACTCTGATTAGCTCTCTCTTTTTTTTTCAGTCAAAGTCTAACATAGATCATGTTGATTCAGGAAAAAAACGAGATCTATAGCTGTGCACCAGGCTAGACAAATTGCTTTAGCCCAAAGATTGAAAAGGCATCGCCTGGCTGCGAGAGCCCATTTGCATGAACTTAGTTCCCCAGACGGTGATGCCAGCCACCAGAAGAGTGGGCTCCTTACTTCTCAGGTTCGTGACTTCCTCTGCAGGCTGACCTTTTCTTACTGCTAACCCAGTATCCATATTCCATAATTTGTGTAGCATAGTAAATTGGTGGTCATTCACTGTGCAAAGTCATGGTATAAACTGGCCCTCTGGGCACTTCCTAGCATGCTTTCTCCTTGCTTTGAGACTCATCAGACACACTGTTCATGTCTGAAGCTCTGTTTACATGACCTGCTTGTTAAAAAGGGACATTTCTCTGAAATAGGCAAGATATAACAGAAATTAAATTTGGAACATGCTATTTAGAAGGGAGGTGAACTATTATTTTCTTTATCAGTTGTGAGGCTACTCCTGGCAATGTGTAGAAATTTCTTTGAGCAACCCAAGGGAATGTGAATATGTTATTGGTTTACATCTTTAGAAATAAAACTTCAGATTATCTTCATTAATTAATTCTACCTTTCAAGACTTACTGAACATCTCCTTCCTGTCATGTGTCGTGCCAGGGGCTGGGAATATGTACAACAATGATCAGTTCTCTGCTCTCATCGTGCTTATGGTGTGGTGGAAGCAGAGAAAAATCAGATGATTGTGCAGGTGAAGCTCATTTTAGCTCTGTGTAAGGGCTAGGACAGAAAGTTACATGGTACTGGGAGAGCAGAGGAAGGGTTAGAGGGAATTTGACTGAATTCCAGAAGGTTTCTGGGGGGGTTACCAAGGAAAAATGAAAGGAAAGACTGTACAAGGACATGGAACATCACGAGCAAAGGCCCAGGAAGGAGGACTACTCTTTGAAGAACTGAAAGAAAATAGTGTGTTTGGAGAACAGTGGGTGAAAAGTTCCGAATGAGCCTGCAGAGGGAGGCTGCCAGCCAGGCCACGCAGGGCTTCGTAGGCCAGTTTAAGAGAATCTGATCCCAAGAGCATTAGTTATTGAGAGGTTTTCAGGAGGGGGATGTGTGAAGTCTGATTTTATTTAGAAAAGATCACTCAAAATGCAGAATGAAGGGGAGGAGAACAAAAGCAGAATCGTAGACATTTTTTAAGCTGTAGTTGTCATGACAGTTTCCTTTGCAAGCATGAAAAAGCCCCAAATTGTTCCCACAGTCACTTTCAGTGACCTTACCCAGGTACATGGCCTCAAATGCTATTTATATACTGATGGCAACCACATTTGTATCTTAAGCACTGACCTTTCCCCTGTACTACCAAACACCCAGTGGCCTCCTTGATATCATCTCTTGGTGTCTGATAGACATCTCACACATAACAGGTCCAGAAATGGACCTCCCGATCTTCCCCAGATTTGCTTCTCCTATCATTTATTAATATTCTAAGCTACTGGCAACTTTGGACTTCTGGACTTAAAAACTTGGAGTCATCCTGAATGCCTTTCTTTTCCCTCACACCTCATGTCCAGTCCGTCGGCAAATGTCTGATTCTATGTCAAAATCCTATCAGAATCAGACCACTTCTCACGCGCACTGCAGCGCTCTTGGTGCAGTCTGCCGGCATCTCTCACTTAAATGGTTCTAACTCCTCTCACTGCTTTTAACGTTTCTTCTCCTAGACATTCACCCCAGGCTCTTCACAACACTGCAGCCAGCATTCCCACTGGAAGAATTCCCAAATGGAAGTCTAACCCCACCCTTCCATGCTTGAAACCTATCAGGGACTCCCAATGTGACTCGGAGTAAAATCCAAAGGCCTTGAACATCCTACAAGGCCCCTGCCATTTAACAGTTATTGTATTTTCTATTGCTCTCCCTCTTGCTTCCACCTCCTTGCTACTCCTCAGACACTCTAGGAGTCTTTTCATTTGCTGTTCCCTCAGCCTGGAATGCTTCTCCCCATGGTGCCTGCAGACTCACTCCCTCTCCACCCTTCAGGTTTTTACCTAAGGGTCATCCCAGTGAAACCTTCGCTGGCCACCTGTAATTGCAACCCTTCCCCACCTCTGACATTCTCATCCTTTTTCCTGTTTTTATTTTTCTCCATGGCTCTTATCACTAACAAAATTCTATACTCATTTCATTTACTTTTTTTTAAATTTTATTTATTTATTTGACAGAGAGAGACACAGTGAGAGAGGGAACACAAGCAGGAGGAGCGGGAGAGGGAGAAGCAGGCTTCCTGCTGAGCAGAGAGCCCGATGCAGGGCTCAATCCCAGGACCCTGGGACCATGACCTGAGCCGAAGGCAGACGCTTAACAACTGAGCCACCCAGGCGCCCCCTTTCTAAACCCTTTGTTTTTGCTGTGCATCTCGAATGTACACTCTAGAATGTGAGCCCCATAAGAGCAGGGATCTTTGTTAAGGTGGTTCCCTGCTGTATCTTTAGTGCCTAATGAAGTGGTTGGCACATAGTGGCATCCTATAAATGTTTGTGGTTGAATGAATTTATCTTTGCATTTTTAGCACTTAACTGGCTATTTGATATGTGGTAAATGCTCAATAAATGTTTCACAAATGAATGAGCGGAATGACTTAATACATGTTTTATTGTTAGCCAATTGCGCTTTGAAACAAAGTGCTCAACAATTTTTTATTAATTCATTCACATGGTAGGCATTCAATACATATTTGTTTTATGACTAAATAGTTTTGAAGGCTTTGTAGAGTGCCCATCCCACAATAATTTACGACTTATTTGGATGCCTATACCGCAATATTTACTATTTATGCTGCTGAGTAGTTATCAAGGGACCTTACGTGGCATGCGTCAGAACCCCTCTCCACCCTGAGACTCTGGCTTTTTGTCCCTGAAACCCAAGAAACTGTGAGTGGAGTTTGAACGTGTGGAAGAAAGAATGAGTGAATGTGCAAGAAAGTGTAAATACAGTGAGGTGGCTGCACTGAGAAGGTTTCACTAAGCTTTTCACCTCCTGAGGTTAATCCACAGAGCTTTCCGTGCTTGTACTTTCTGAATTCAGATCACATCCTGCTTCTGGCTAGAAGAAAAGGATAATGGCAGCTAGAGGAAACACCTTCCCAAGTGTAATTCCCAGAAGATGTGCCTCAGAATCTTTGGGGCCGGAGGTTTAGTGCTGTGGAGAGAAGCTTGGTAAAAATGTAGATTCTGGGGGCACTTGGATGGCTCAGTCAGTTAAGTGTCTGACCCTTGGTTTCAGCTCAGGTCATGATCTCAGGGTCGTGAGATCGAGCTCTGAAATCAGGCTCCATGCTCAGCAGGGAGTCTGCTGGACATTCTCTCTCTCCCCATCTCCCTCTGCCCCTGCCTCTGCTCACATGCTTACACAGTCTCTCTCTCTTTCTCAAATAAATAAATAAATAAATCTTAAAAAAAAAAATAAAAACCTGCTGATTCAGGGTTCTGGCTCAGATCTACCATTTCAGGATTTGGGGCAGTGAAGGATGTCACAGGGAAGTGCAGGGAAGTGAATCTACACTGTTCATAAGCTTCCCTAGTGATTCTTACACTAAAATCTGAAAGCCAGTACATTCTTTGAATCAAGGTGAGAGTTGACCTTGCCTTTTAAGGAGTCCATCTAGACTAGGACACTGTCCATGGTACCAGAAATCATTTTATAGGTCACATGCAGAAAAATAGAGAAATCACCATAGAGACCCATCTTCATGGGGATTTCTGCTTCTGAACTAAATTGTGCACACTCTGATTCTTAATATCTAGGCAATTAAAAGTAGGATTTCTGGGTTAAACAAGCTTGAAGAAATGGAAACATTACCACTGTGACTCCAGAGTAGTTTATGGCAGGTAAGGATTTTCAGACAAGAAAACGGGGCTATGAGGATAATAGAACTAGAACATTTGCAGTGAAAAAAAAAAAGAGAGGGGCCTGGCCATGGTCTGATAGTAGGATTTACATGGGAGGTGATAGTTGCCATTCTCTGTCCACAGGAATGACAGACCAGAGGAAATGGATAGAAAATTACAGCAACCTGGATTTGAGTTCAGTGTAATGTAAATGTATTTTCCAAATCATGAAATTGTTAAATGCTGAATTGAGTTTCCCAGAGAGGGAAATGAGAATCTCCTTCAGTGAGTATCTTTAAATTGAGATAAATATAAAGTTGTCTGAGTGTTGTTTGAGGAGACACATTGCTACAGGCTGGGGGCACAGGTTCAATAATATTTCAGGTCTTCTTTTGTCCTTAATTTTTTAATTAGAAATATTTCCAAAGTAATATTTCATAGGTTATATAACAAACAAGGTCTATACAGACAAATGGGTAAAAATTCAAAGAAGAAAGTAAGATTTTAGTAGGAGCTGTTTGGGGATTTGCATTCCCTAAATTGTAGGGAAACAAAATGAATTTTAGGTTTTGTATGGTTCTGCTTCATTAACTTGATCATGGGCAAAATGAGACTCCTGATTTCCACCTACAAAGTGGCATATGAGGTAGCAGTTAATTATTTATATCTCCTATTATTATCAGATTAACACAGCAGGCATATTCAATAAGCAAATGGATTTGACTTTTTTTTCCTGTTTGCTCTGACAGTCTGGAAGTAGATTCATTTTTGTGGATTTCTTTTCTAAGATTTCTATATGAGACAGTATTTTTATTTATTTATTTATATATTTTTTAAAGATTTTATTTATTTATTCTTGAGAGAGAGAGAGGCAGAGGGAGAAGCAGGCTCCCCGCTGAGCAGGGAGCCCGATGTGGGACTCGATCCCAGGACCCTGGGATCATGACCTGAGCTGAAGGCAGACGCTTAACCATCTGAGCCACCCAGGCACCCGAGACAGTATTTTTAAAAAGTGACATACTACAAATCTGAAGTGTTAGTAACAGAGAACTTGATTTGCACAAATAGAAGTAACAAGAGCAGACACGTTGATTTAAACTTTATCTTCTTAGAAAAGTACTAATTTTTCATTTGAAAAATGAATTTCTCCAGGTCATTGTGAAATTTGCATTTTTACTTTAATAGTTATGATTTAATATGTTCAATTCTAAATTTGAAGAGTCATTTAAAATACACCTGTTATTTAATTTTCAAAACCATATATTTGTAGTACTTTGAAAGTGGTATATGACTCTCCATCCAATTTTATCTTTTCTGGAAAAGACCCACATCCCTCATTTGGAAACCCTTCAGATATTTGTTCAGGTGAGGAGTGTAGTCCTCTGGCCTTGGAAATCATCTCTAATTCCAAGTTGTTTGTGGTGGAAGCACACTCTCAGCTTCACAGCCCAGGGATGATCCTTGTGGAACGAGGGACTGGACCTGCCTGGTCCAAGAGGAGAATTCCAGGGACTTCTAACTGAACTCTGGAGGCATGTGGTTTTCATGCTGCCACCAGCATCTTTAGAACTTGGCTTCAAGCTGGGTTCCTGGGTAGGATAAAAATCCTGGTGCAACATCTCTCCTCTCGAGTTTCTGGCAGGTGGATGGTAGATCCTGACCACTAAATACTTTGTAATTAGAATGCCTCGGGCAGTCCCTGTCATGCTACATCTGTAAGGGAGGGAGGGCAATGTTAGTATGACTGTGCTCATTTCTTTAATATCTCATGCCTGTGGACCCAAGCACAGCTGCCTGGGGGGCCTGTGTTTGATGCGTGAACTACAGGAAGACCTCAGAAATGAGTCTAATTAGATCAGTGTCTGAACGCTTTGTGGAAGCAAGATGTATTATTCATAACCAAGCCTAAACCATTATATAAAGAAGAATAGCCCAATATAGGCAGTGCCGCTTTTAAAAATAGAACTTGTCAATTTTTGTGTTTATTGTGTTTATTACCTGCCTTCCTGGCACTGGAATGTAAGTTGCCAGAAGGCAAGGAATTTTTTGTTTTGGTTGTAGCCATGACTCCTCTAACAATTCCTGGCACAAAGGTAGGGATCAATAAACGAATGAATATTAGCTTTTTTTTTTTTAAAGATTTTATTTATTCATTTGAGATACAGAGACAGAGAGAGAGCACGAGCAGGGAGAGAGGCAGAGGGAGAGGGAGAAGCAGGGTCCCCGCCGAGCCTGGAGCCCGATGCGGGGCTCGATCCCAGGACCCTGGGATCATGACCTGAGCTGAAGGCAGATACCCAACCGACTGAGCCGGCCAGGCGCCCGAATATTAGCTTTTAATATCATGAAATTCAGAGAGTATAGTTAAACAGTGTTTATTTTACCCAGTGTAATCAAATGAGAGGTACATGTTACTCCTAAACTGTGTACAAATATGTTATTTTCAGATAATCAAATGTGGTCAAGAAAGTCGAATGAGAAAGGCAATAAGCTATCAATCAAACTGTTGATCTAAATGACGACAGACTCCTAAAAGGGAATTGAATTTTAAGAGGCCCATCCTGGAGTATGTGTAGATTCTTAGTGCTTATTGTGTTGGAGGAATAATTAATGAGGAAATAAAAATTGTACCAATAGGGTAGCACTTCATCTTGTTATCATTGTTGACCCCAGCCTGTAATTATTTTCACAGTTAACTTGCCATATCATATCTATAACTTTTAATGCATTTCAACAGTAGTTAGAAAGCCCTTGGATGGATTAACTCCAATTACAACTCTTCAGGAATTGTTCAAATTGTTCAATTTGGGGGATTGTCTGTCATTCTTAACAAACGCATCAAATAGAATTTTGGTTTGTGGCTTTGTTTTATCCCCATTTAGAGAGAGAGAAGGTTTTCTTATTGCAACTAAGAATAAAAACCTAAAATGTCCTAAAATTTCTAAAAGAATGGGCATGTGTTGTAATGAGTACTGGGTGTTACATGCAACTAGTGAATCATTGAACACTACATCCCAAACCAATGATGTACTATATGGTGGCTAACTGAACATCATAAAAAAAGAACGGCCCTTGCATTATCAATATATTTACCACAATTTTGGAGAAAATTATTATCATCAGTGTTTTAGACTACTTGTGTGTGCAAATAGCCAGGTTCTGAAGAAAATGGATATAGAAGTCAATATTTCCCTTTTCTTAAAAATACTGACTTACAGCCCCATAACTATAAACAATATTTGTTCATTGTTTGACTTCAGATTTCCCTTTTGTGGTCCTACAACAAACAAATATATTGTTTATCATTTTATCTCTCAGTTTTATCCTTTACTTGCTTCTGTCCCTACCTCATACGCCTACACAGAGTATAATAAAAAACACACCATCTTAAAGGCTCAGAAGACACAGGAATTTTTTGAGATACTGGAGAGATCTTAACGTCCACAAAGGCTAGTTGTTTTAATTCAAAAAACTGAGGACCAGAGAGATGATGGGTCAAAGGTTACACAGTGACTTTGTAATAGAGATGGGACTGAGATTTCCTTTTGCTTTTTCTTTGGTGACCTGCCTCAGTTAGCTGAGGGTATGAAGACTGCCCAATTAATGCTGGCTGACTTACGCTGAACAGAGTCACAATGAATTCCTCTGTATTTGATATGGAATTAAAAATAGTCAACCTGATTTTTATTAGCAGTCTTAAACACATCCTTAGAAAACATGCATGGATGTAGTCTTAAGTATAGATAAGAGCATAATTCAGTAATATGAATATTTATTGCTAGATAATTGTTGGAGGATAGATATCGATGCATTTTCCCAATTAATCAGTGATGGTCGGGAGCAGTTACAGGAGATAGAAGATGGGGATCTGCAGGGGCAGTGGAATAAATAGATAATCAGAATAAGAAGGGGTCACCCTGGAACTCCCAAGCAAACCACCACAGCTTGATAAAAGAAGAGAATAGCAATATGCATGAAACCAACAGGAACAGTTTTAGCATTTACTCCCAGCTTTCATATCAGTGAGTTGACGTGTTTGCTTGTTAAAAATCCATTCCCTTAGACTTTTTTTTTTAAAGATTTTATTTATTTATTTGAGATAGAGCGAGAGTGAAAGAAAGAGAACACAAGCAGGGGGAGCAGCAGGGAGAGGGAGAAGCAGGCTCCCTGCTGGTGCCCGACGTGGGGCTCGATCCCAGGACCCTGAGATCATGACCCGAGCTGAAGGAGCTGAAGGCAGACACTTAACCAACTGAGCCACTCAGGCGCCCCCACCTTAGACTTTCTTCTGGTGTCTTCCAACAATGCTGTCATTTTGCAATTTTATTTCCTTGGACTTTTAAGATACAAATCTGCATTTTAAATTGGTTGCAATTGGGTAATTATTTGCATTATATATCAATATATCAAGTTTTGTAAAGCAATGAGGGATTTAAAGGTCTGTTTGGTGACATTTATCACTTCTTTTTTGTAGGATGAGGATAAAACCTTTATTTCTTTTAGCTTCACACATAGGCAAATGCAAATTAGGAAAGCTTTGTATAAGGAGATTTTTCCTAACTTTGGTTGCATCTGTCTGATTGACTGAGGAAAAGAAGATAGCTCCCCCAGCTCATCTAAGTCCCAAGGGACATCTCAGCTTGCATGTAGGAGGTCAGAAACTGAACTTGATTATGACTTGGCACAGGAGGCTGATAAAGAAAGAGCAAGGTGATCCCCTGTAGGTCTGGGACACAGCTCAGGACATTTCTCCTAACTTATAAAGAAACAGGAAAATGACACTTTATTTGCTTTAAATCTATCTGACTGTGTTCAACTTTGCCAAGAAATGAAGGTGAATTTTGGCAGACTTTTTAGTGTGCAAACAGCTGCTCAAAATTATTTCCTAATAGTTTTATTTTCTAATTTGAATGCAAGTTCTATCAGGATATTTGATAGCAGTTGCTTTGAAATAGAGTTTTACAGTTGGCGAAGTAGAAGATTTGATAGAATTTATTCCTTTACAAATAGTGTTGCATCTGTTTCCCATGAAGAGTAATCGAAGAGATATCAAAACGAAGGAGATAAAGTTCTTAGAAAGACTTCACTGTAGTGCTAAATGCAGCATCTCAGAGCACAGCTGGGATCATAAAGGAATGGAACTGATAATGTTGACGCTAACATGTCTTCAGTGACAGTGAGATAAATTTTCAGGGAACATCTGAAACTAACCCACGCAAGAGGACACAGTGCTTGGAATACTGTTCACATTCATTCTCCTTCTCATTTCTCCCTTCCCTTGCTTTTCTTCCCCGCTCGCTTGTAGTTCCAGCCTTTAAACCATCTTTAATTCCTTCTACTTTGTGCTCCTGGGAGGCCCTGCACTTTGAAAATACTTGACATTCAGGAAAATACACTTTATATGTTAAAAATCAATGGTGACACAATATTTACAGCCCAAAGGCCAAACATTTGGAGTGTCTTTATAGAGAGTAAGTGCTCAGAGACCAGCTTTGTGCTACTAAGCTGTAGACATCAAAGAATAATAATACAGCAGCTTTCAACTCGCTGGCCCGAATGGGCTGCAGCCCAGTGAAGTGCAGTATTGAGCTGTTTCACAGATCTGTAATAGAGAGCTGGGCTGGGTATCCGTATTTTATCTTAATTACTAAGGAGCCCTTCATGTCTCAGAAGTCCCCATGTTTTGTTTCAAAACTTCCATCTGGAGAATGCGTTTATAGACCTGTGTCTACAAAAGAATGACAATACTTTGAATTAGGTTTTAAGAAGATTCCAGAAGGGGAATTCTTTAGCTGGTTCCTGCCATATCGCAGGGTTTCAAAGAAAGCTCATGGCCGGTCTGTGATTTAGTAGAAAGAAAAGAAAATGTCGTAGTTGGTGAGTCCCCGGCCACCTCGCAAGTTTAATTTTCTTGGATTAAACACACACCTGCAAACACACACACACACACACACGCATAGACAGCATTTATTAGCTCATTAGAAACTGCATTATGTGTCTGGGCAAGGAGTATCATTTGGTTTGTACATTTGACCCCTCACTGTTATTAGTTGCTCTTTACTAAATCAGCAGAAAGAGAGAGGATGGCAATAACTATTACTAAGCTAATAATAATTATCAGGACCAAACATAGTTATTGATGGTTCTTGCATCCTTTCATATACGTGCACTCCTGGTAATACTGATGTGCAACTTCTGTTATTGGGCATGAACTCTCTGTGACCTATCATTTATCATCAGATGAAGCTCTGCCTAGCCTAATAGTTACATTACGTAACAGAGCTTTCTGGTGGTGAAAGCAATCCGCTTAAACCGCTGATGTGCTTGGGTTTCATATGGGGTATAGAGTGCTCATTCTCTTTACTTGTAAAAGAGACTCAGAGGGGGCTATGTAAGCACTGACTAAAGCGTTCACCTTGGAGAAACCCGTTGATGAAGCTAGACAGGACTGAGAAAGGATCACTTTGGGAATGACTCCAAGCCAGAGAAACACGGAGGATTTAGGAAAGAGGAACCCCTCAATGTACCAGTAATAGAATTCTCAGAGAAGGGATCTAGAGATTTTTTAGTATGCCCTCTTGTTAGTTCTAGATGATGAGCTTGATAGTCTCAAGGTCATATATCTTTTTTTATGCCTTTTTCGGCCAAACTACAATGCTTCTCAGGGACAAAAGACAGGAAAGTCATGGTTTACGATCAATGTCTTCAGGACATCTAAGGTAGAGTCACCTCATTGCCAATTGCCACGCTGATCATTGTCAAGCAAAGAAGCATGTCTTTTAGGTCCTTCTCTGAAGTCATACTAGAGATCTGTTAGCAAGGGGATGGCTGGCGGTGGGGTGGGGAAGGGGAGAATGCTTCTCGGGGACTCAGAGCATATAATGAGAGCACCCTGGATTGGCTCCACCGAGAGTCCATCAGCTGGTGTGTTCCGCTTCCTGTGGGACAATGGCCCAGATGGTTAGCTTCTTCTGCCGGTGTGTTCAAAGGGAACACAATGTCACCAGAAGGCCTATTGAGGCCACCAAAACTGCACATACAGGGAGATAGCTCTTCAGTTGGTGACTCTTACCCTTGTGGGCAAGACCTTAGATCTTGGCCTTGGATGCTACTGGTTGGTTATGCTTCTGAACCTCTAGGAAATTCTTACATGACAGTAAGCTTTGAACATTGTAGGTCCCCAAAGACAGCAAGCCAGAAGTATTTGCCAATGGGTAATATACCTGCTCCATGTAGACAAGCAAGAAGGTAGCAGAGGAGTCACAGGCTGCTGTGCAGAAGGCAACCCTGGGGTTCATCTTCAGGAATCTCCTGCAGGCACTCCTGGGGAACCTGGGAGGTTGGGAGAGGGAGGCTGAAGTATCTAGTGACTGAGAGTCACACCCTCTAGCCATGGGACTGTATCTGTTTGCTGGGGCTGCCATAACAAACTGGGTGGCTTGAACAACAGAAACTCACTCTCTCACAGTTCTGGAGGCTGCAAGTCCAAGATCAAGGTGTCAAGTCAGGTTGGTTTCTTCTGAGGAATTTGAGGGAATGATCTGTTCTAGGCATTTCTTCTTCTAGGCCATCTTCTCCCTGTGTGTTTTTACATCGTCCTTCCTGTATGTACATCTGTCTCTGTGTCCAAATTATCCTTTTTGTAAGGACAATAGTCGTTTGGTATTAGGGTCCACATTAATGACCTCATTTAAACGTGATGATCTCTGTGAAGACCTATCTCCAAATAAAGTCACATTCTACCGTCACTGAACGGTTAGGATTCCAACATTTTTTTTTCAGGACACAGTTCGACCCATACAGGGGTCTTGTGTGGGTCTCTCTGAGCTTTATTTCCATGGCTGATGGCTAGGAGCTGTTTGGGATGTCAGAGAAATTCTTGAGTTTGTGTGTGCTTGCGTGCGTGTATGTGTGCGTGTGCGAGTGTATGCGTGAGTGTGAGTACTACTCGACTTCTTCCTTAGCATCAGGCTCCAGCTCAGGCCACATTTCCCCACAGTTTCTTACCTGTCTGAAAGCAAATCAGTTTCCTTTTTTGGAAGCAGAAAGTATCTTTTCTTTCTCTGGGCCCTCTCCCCACTTTTCCCTCTACCACCTCTTTCTTCTTGCTTCTCTGTCACATTGTGGTTTTTGATTACGGATTCTTTCACTGTGCCTCATATTCCATCTCAATTCATTTTTTTACTCTTTTGTTTCTTCGTTTTCTAACATTACATTCTTTTTGGCTCATGTAATTTTCTTCTCATTTCACCCTCTTTAAAAAAAATTTTTTTTTCCTCCATGAGTCTTTAAAAGGCCAAAGCAGAGATTTGAAAAATGTTTATTCACTTATGGCATCAGATTGTGAAGTCTTTATTATTCCTTCAACTGGAGTATTGTCTGTCCCAGGTTTTAACTATCCAGAGAGTAAACTTGCACCATGAGTAGCTTATCCTTTAATGAATTTTGCTGTCAGTGGTTTGAAGACTTACCTGGTGATTTTGAAAAGAAGCAAGGGAGTATAGGAAGAGGGTGTTTTCTCCTAAGACCTGAGACCTCACCTGAGTTCACCCAGCAGGAAAGTTGAAAGCAGGGACAACAGGTCTTCTTGGCCTCCACCATCATGTGATGATATTATTAAAAGACAGCAGAACAAATTGTTGGAGTTTTTACCCACTAATTACCCTCCTGTCTCCCCTTTTTAGCTCCTAAAGCTGGTGTTCCATGATCCATGGCTGGTAAATATTTAATTGCCGTTCTCAGTAATGTGTTTTGCATTTTCACATTGCCCTCCTCCTCATGGTGGGGAAAGACAAGATGGGTAATGTCTGTGCGCATGTGTCCGTGAGTATATACTCTGGGTATTTTCTTTATAATAAAAGATAATATATACATTAGATTTCCTGTAATGGAGAACTTCGTCGCCTGCTTCTTAATGAGAGGTGCTGATGTGAAATGACCCCTGCTTTCCTAAACACACAGCAATCTAATTTGAACCTGTACGCCAATTATAGGCCTCTGTGGAGCAGTTTATGGGGAAACAATCACGTCACAATAGGATTAGAGCACTACGCCCCAGGACCACGAGGGAAGCCAGCCCGGGCATAACTGCAGGTTTATTCCTCTAAATTGTCTGTAAACAGCATTGATAGCCACCTTGGTACCACCTTGGTATTGTTTCTATAAATCCTCCATAGAAACAATCTAAAATGAATAGACAATGAGTCAGTAATGGCCTGTTAGTTCCCAACACAGGGTTGTGCCACCGATCTGCCTCATGAATACCACTCACAGGGCCTGCTCCTAGACGAACATTCACAAACGGCACAGCAGATGGGCTTCATGGCGATAATCGGGTTTAATATTCTGAGAGATCATGGTGAATTGTGCCTTCTCCCTGATCTTTCCTGGCGAAATTTAGCTTTCAAAAACTGGGCTATTGTGGGGCACCCGGGTGACTCAGTCGGTTGAACAGCCAATTCTTGGTTTTGGCTCCTGATCTCACGGGTCATGAGATGGAGCCCAGGTTGGGCTCTCTGCTCAGCGCAGGGTCCCCTGGCCCCTCTCTCTTCCCCACTGCTCCTCCCCTCGTGCTTTCTCTCTCTCTCTTTCAAATAAATAAATAAAATCTTAAAAAAAAAAAAGAAATAAAAAAGAAAAAGCTGGGCCATTTTAGTCCTCTTAGTAAGTTTCTGTGGTCATATACTTTCCACACTGTCTTCAATAAGATGTTTTTTTTGCAGTTTCCTGACAATGCTGTCTCTGACTAAAATGAAGAAAGCTAAAGTTGACATGTTTTGATCATTAGGGCAGGTCTAAAGAGGAAGGTGAGCTGGGCAGAAGTCAAACCATTGGAACTGAGAGTAACCACTGGGTCATGCCAGTGGGTTTGAAGTCATCATGTGACGTGTGATAGATGATGGTTGTAACATGGCATCATGACAGGTCAATCCTATCCTCTTATAAACTAAAACCGAATAGAGTAAAATTGTGCCATTAAACTCTAAACAAGTGTTAGTTGTGTTTTCCAATGTCACATAAAATCCTTTTACTATACCTTGCTTCTCCTTTGATGCATAGAAGTAAAAGTAAAATATTTTCATTTGCTCTGCCAAATGCTTAATTTTTTCATTTCGGTGATTTACACATACTCAATTTTTTTTCTCTGAATAGACCAAAATAGTTCTGTAAGTGAAGCTGCTATTCCATATTTGTTAGTGAGCTACACAAAACCATTTCTGTATTGCTTATTTGGTGTTGTTGCCTACCCACAAGAGGTGTTTTTAATGAGAAAAGAACCTAAGGATGAATGTAATATGCCTGAAAAAAGTCACACATTATATGTTCCCTGTGCTGGTGTTATTTGGGTCTCTGAGAAAGGCGAATCTCTGCTCAGACTAAGATTTAGTGGTGTCCTACCCCTCAGGCAGGGAAATAACTAATACTTGTTCGCTCCGAAAAAAATGTCTGAGTGCCTTCTGTGCGCCAGTCACCCATGGTGGACAAAATGGAGGCTCTACCCCAAGGATCGTACAGGCTATTGACTAGGAGAGAGTTGAAAGCATTTAGTTTATTCAGTTTAAAAGTAAAAACTCCCATGGAACGCACACTTGCTTTTTAAGAGAAAAAGTAGAGTTTGGGTTGAAGTGATAATTCAGCTTGAAGCTTGTTAAATTCCTTATTGCCCTCTTTAAAAACATGTATGTCTTATCCATCTCAGGCAGCCATAACTAAATACCATAGACTGGGTGGCTTGAAAATCAGAAATTTGTTTTCTCACAGTTCTGGAGCCTGGAAGTCTGAAATCAAGGTGCCATAATGGTCAGGTTCTGGCGAGAGCTCTCTTCCTGGCTTGCAAAAGGCTACCTTCTCTCTGTGTCCTTATATGGCTTTTCCTCAGTTCATACACTTGGGGAGAGAGAGAGGGAGGGAGGGAAGGAGGATCTTTTCCTCTTTTTATAAGGTCACCAAGCCTATGGATTAGGACTCCACCTTATGACTTTGTTTAACCTTAATCACCTCCTAAAAGAAGTACCATCTCCAAATATAGTCACATTGGGGATTAGGGGTTCCAAATACGAATGGGTGGACAGTTCAGTCCATATCGATGTATTACTTATTTCAAAGTGCAGGTGAAATTTATTTTAATAGTAGATTTTTAAACTAGAGCCAATCATTCATGTATTTCAGAATAAGGATGCAATTATGTCTTGGAAACGGCACTCAGTTGGAAGCAGAAGATCTGAACTTGAGCACCAGTTGAGCTTGCCGGCTGCGGAAAGTTGGCATTCTATACCCAACACAGTTAAAATAAATGCCTCTGTCCTCTCACGCATGCTTTTTCCACTTAATAATGGGAACACCGTTCCTCAGCTGCTGAGGTAGAAAACCTCAGTTACCGCTCATCCTTCTTCCTTCTGTGAGCCTGAAATTCACTCAGTTGCCGTGTCCTATTGGTTCTACATATGATCCATCACCTCCATCTACCACTCTTGCTTTCTGCTCCTATCTTTTCTTTATTGAAGACCAGCCTTACCTCTGACCAGGTGTTATGGACTGAATGTGTCCCCTCAAAATTCATACACTGAAATCCTAACATTTGGTGTGATGGTATTAGGAGGTGGAGCTGTTGAGAAGTGCTTAGATCATGAGGGTGGAGCTCCTGTAAATGGGATTAGTGCCCTTATTAAAGAGACCCCAGGGAGCTCTCTAGACTTTTCTACAATGCAAGGACAGAGCAAGAAGACAGCTGTCTATGAACCAGGATTGGGTCTCACCAGACACCAGATCTGCCTGTGCCTTGATCTTGGACTTCCTGCCTCTAGAACTGTGAGAAATAAATGGTTGTTGTTTAAGCCCCTAAGTCTTTGGTATTTTGTTACGGCAGCCCAAACTGACTAGGACAAAAGTTGGTAATATCCTGCTATGTCCTTCTGCCACCAAATCTTTCCCATTGTTCTGATGATGTCCTTTCCTATTCAAATATATCCACCTGTTCCCCATTTACATAAAAGATAAAGCCCAACTCTGACATCAGGCCTTCTAATAGCTGTGCCCAGTTCACATTGCTCAGCTGGCCGCTCATCCCTCCTCCTCTTAACCACACTTGCTCATCACCTTGGACTCATCACTGCTTGATAAGCTGCCCTCACTCCTCCCCAAAGCTTCCATGATTTACCACTGTATTTTTCTTCATTCTAGTCATTCAACATTCAACAACTATGTGTTAGTGCTATCTTCCGGTCACTGTCTTAGGAACTGAGGAGATACAAAGGCGATAAGATATGGTTCTGGCTTTCAGAGTTCATTGTGTAGTGAAATGTGGATAGTCATGTAAACTGAGAGTTACAATTTAATATGACAGATAAGAGCTCAAAGCTGGAATGCTTGTCATACCCATTTCTGCATATGTGTATCTTACTCATTCAACTCTAACTCACACGACACTTAATCTCTTATTCCCTTCTCTTATTTCCAGGGCCTTTCTTCTGTGCTTTTCTTGTCTTTATTTCTTTCTGTCATATTTTAAGTGCATGTGTATTCATGTCTTGTTTTCCTCAATTAGACTTTAAGCTTCTTGCAAACAATAGCTGCTCCATATGAAGTTTTATGTTCCCCACAGTTCCTAATATTATAGCCTTTTATCTAGTGCTCATGAATGTGCTGATAAAAGTAATTCCTAAATATGTGGAACCACAGATTTAGACAGTGAACCCTTAATAAAACCACTTCCCATAAGTAGGATTGAAAACCTTTGTGATTTTATCAGGTTTAAGCTTACGAATTTAGTAAAATAAAAGCCTGATTAGAGGTTTAGGAGGATACATTTCAAAATTAATTCTAGAGGTTGAACATTATGTACAAAGAGTGTACATGAAACACTAATTATTACTAATATGTTCTAAGCATTTAAAAATAGATTTGCTTATGATACTCTGTGAAGTGCTTCTGGAGAGTATATAAAAAAAAGCAGAGACTCTGGAGGCAAAGTCATATTCATTAAGCATAAAAAACAACAGGAAATATAACTTTTAACAAATATTTCCAACATTAAAGAAATATAAGCCCCAGGAGTTTTTGTGGTTTTACTTGCAAATGTTATTCATTTTTTATTTTAAATTAGAATTTCCTTTTATAAAATCCTTTGCAACAGGGGAAAAGGTTAATCTATACTCTAGGAAAGAAATATAACATTATTGTTTATTACTAGTTTCACTGATATTATAATAATTGTAAATATAAACACAGTGAATTGGCACTATTTTTTTTTTTTTTGCAGAGAGACTGAGCATTTATTCACATATTTCCATGTCATTTAGATTACTGACATTACAACCCAACCAAATAACCTATGTCACTACCATACTTTCCAGAAATTTGCCTTGAATCTCTTTATGAGACCAAAGAAAAAGGGATGTATTTTCAGTTGACCCTTGAACAACATGGGTTTAAACTGTGGGGGTCCCCTTATGTATGGGCTTTTTCAATAAACACAGTATAGTACTGTAAGTGCATTCCTTTACTTTATGATTTTCTTAATAACATTTTCTTTCCTCTAGCTTCCTATATTGTTAGAATACTGTATATAACACATACCACATACAAAACATGTGTTAATTGATTATTTATATTATCATTAAGGCCTCCCTCCAGTCAACAGTAGGCTATTAGTAATTACGTTTTGGGGGAGACAAAAGTTGCATACAGATTTTTGACTTCACGGGGGTCAGCGGCAACCGTAGGTAATTTCATAACTCACAAAGTTATTGTAAGACTAAGACATGCTAAATTAAGAAATTTAGAAATTATAGAAAAATATTTAAACATGTGGAAAACATCATCCATAATCTTACCGTAGAAAAAGATTAAAAATATTGGTACCATTCCTTCCTGTCCTTTAAAAAATTAAATAATGACTTTTGTCTTATCTTTCTCTAGTCTTTTCTTCCTTCAGTATTTATAGGCAGTTTAACTATTGTATAGGATAGTAAGAGACATGATGTCTAAAACATGGTATAAAGAAACCATACACTGTGCGTCATGGGTTTTTCTCTCCCACCTCCTCAAACTTGGTGATGTTCTTCAGGCTTCTGTGTTCAACAAACATCCGTTAAGAGCAATTTTATGTACTAGACTCTATGCTGATCTCTAGATCTAGAGTGATAAAACAATGTCCCTGAATTCAAGAATGTCAAAAACCAAATATTATGGCAGGGGCTTTGTCAGAATATTGTAGAGCATGGACATAGAGGAAGAAGTAGTCAGATATTTTGATTCCAGATCATCTTTTGGTCTCAAATGATCTGAGCAATCTCATCTCTTTTTCTAACTTCAAAGCTGTTTTGTCAACATTTACTTCCTACTTGAGCCAACATTAATGTCCCCAAGAAGGGAACAAATTACAGACAATAATCTTGGTTAAAATATGCTGAGCCTAGAATTTTAGGCCAGTTGTTTTCCTTTTATCTTTGTCACATGACACTTTTACTGTGCTATTTTTCTCTCCCTAATATTTATGAGACAAAGTCAATGAACAGAGCAATTTGAGTTATTGGGTAACAATTATGTTCAAATAAAATGTATTCAAAAAGCCAAAAAAATTGGGGGGGTTTATTTCTGAAGGTAACATGATCATAGACAATAACTCAGCTCCCCCATGCTCAAGGCCATAGGACTTCAATGAACACAAACCCCAAACTCAGGTGCTGGAAACTATGACATAGATGCCTCTTATTGGTGAAATGTACTTCTTAGGAATTACACACAGTTCTTCCCTTGACAGAATGTTTGTCCCACAGTGCATCATTCTTTTTTCTTCTGCCATTCTTATGAGAAGCAGGATCACAATCTTTAGGGCATGTACAATGCCTTGTTCGCCATGGCTTCCTTGCACATCCCTTATCCCATCCTAAGTGCCCAATACTCAGTATGTGTTTGTGGACTTGAGTTCAACCAACCTACATTATATCTGAATTTATTTAATATGATCCAAGCTAAATTTTGGCAATGTAAGTCTAAGCATGTAACTGAAACCATTTCATTTTGAATCACTGCAATATGACTTTTTCAGTCACTTGAAGAAGGAGGCTGTGCCCTCCTCATTTTTGCATTCCCACTGACTAAAATATTACCAAGCACAGTGGACACTTACTTAATGCTCATTGAACTGAATTAAACAGAATTGCATTTCCTTGGCTGGCTTATAAAAAACATCATTACTATCCATGTAAGCTTTTACCTCATGTAAACCATCTACAACTCTACACTGTTTAAGCTCCTATTTCTAGAAGAAGGCAAACCAAGTCACTGTGAAATCATTTCCTCAGTTTCCCCCATTTAAACTCTTAGGTGATTTCTTCATATGCCTTGTTCTCACCATCAGCATAAGTCTTGTCTTGCTACCATTCTTGACGTTGGAGTTTTAAATCATTTATTTTAAAGGGGGGTGAACTATTTACCTGGATAGGATTATTTCTGGATATGAAGAAGACTCTCACAGAAGAGGGAGTTAACCCCCCAACTGCAAACATAAACATCTCTCAGACTGAACTTAGCTGAAAGCCTCATTGATGAGCTTTAAGGGAATTTTAAAACTTGGCATAATGAAATCACACCCCTGAGTTTTGCAGGAATGATTGCTGCACTGTAACATGTATTGTACTTAGATACTTAGATTAAAGATCTATTTTTATTTTTATTTTGTTATCAATTATGCATCCAGAAAAGAAATTCTATTACTAATGGAACCATTGAAATAGATACTTAGAGGAGTGAATGGATCACTTTATTTCTTGTCAGTTTCTATATTAAGCTTCCCAAAGCCCATTTGAGTATTTATCTACTATTGTTATTGTTGTAGAGTAGTGTACCTGGGGGAAATCTATAAGAGGAATGAATAGGCCTGAATTTTATATCAGATTCTGCCTTTTCTTGCTGTATATTTTTAGACAAGTAGCTTTATACCAGTAACTAGTCAGTGCCACAATAGGGAAAGACCTCACTTTGATTTTTATATCACTAACTTTTAAAGGAAAACCTATCAGTTTCTTTTATATAGGGGTATAATTTTATCTTTGTGTAAACTACTAGGCTGGACATATCACCCTGTTCTGTAGACAAGAAAATTGAGATTACCTATTTGCTCAAAGCTTAAAAGCGATATAATGACAGAGCTGGTATTAATGATTGGCCATGGAACATTTGTAATCAAGGTACTTTTCTCTCACTCGGTAATTGAGCAAATGGAGATGCATGAGCAGAGGTAATATCTAACTTCCGGCAGGAGTCAAGATCTAATTTCTGAAGTAAAATTTCAATGCCTGCGAAAGCAAATCAATGGAGGGAAGAGAATTGGTTAGTCAGGGAAAGACGGACTCTAAGGCAGTGGTTCTCAAAGTGTGATCCCTGGGCCAACAGCATCACCATCACCTGGCAACGGGTAAAAAATGCCAATTATTTTCTCCACCCCAGATCCATTGAATCAGAAATTCTGGGGAGAGTGGCCCAGCAAACTGAGATGTAATAAACCCTTCAGGTGATTCTGATCCATGCCCATATTTGGGAAGCATTGCTAGACTTAGGAAAACCTCTTAGACCCTGAGAAAGTGTGAAAGTCCTTTGGAATTTCTTGTTCCCAAGCCTGTGGCAACCAGGTTGACGTTGGGTATGGTGGAGATTACCACTCACAGGCCCAGACCTAGGCCAAAAGCTAGCTGGGGACCTCCGGGTAGCAGCAGCTGCCTGGGTGCTCTGAGACCATCACAGAACAAACAGCAAGCCTTTCTGAGAAATCTGGGGCCAGTGGAGGTGTTCTGGTTGTTCACCTGGCCCTTCCTAGCTTGAATATGGAGGCGATACCACAACCACGGTGTGTCAGGTTTGGGTTGGGAGCTATCTGGAATCCCATCTTTCCCATCCGTGCATCCTAGGTCCTAGAAAGGGGTCTGCTTTGACTAGGGTTTTCAGTAAATGCGGTGGTAAGTGCATTCTAGTCCGAGCTCAGCAGTGTGACCTTGAGCAGTTATGCTACACATCTTTGAGCTGTGGACTCCGGAACTGTAAAGTGGGAGTAATGATAATATGTCCTCTCAGAGTACTTTCGAGTTTCAAATTAGAAAATGTCGGGGCGCCTGGGTGGCTTAGTCGGTTGGGCGGCTGCCTTCGGCTCAGGTCATGATCCTGGAGTCCCGGGATCGAGTCCCGCATCGGGCTCCCTGCTCGGCGGGGAGTCTGCTTCTCCCTCTGACCCTCCTCCCTCTCATTCTCTCTCTCAAATAAATAAATAAAATCTTTAAAAAAAAAGAAAAGAAAATGTCTTTGAAGCCACTTTCTGAGTTGTAAAGAACTTTGCAAACGTAAGATCTAAATGAGGAGATGCCATGAGTTACTACATCTCAAACAGGGCCATATGGTAACATTTTTGTGGTTTTTAAAGCAGTGCCATTTGTTCATTAACATTCTTCTATTTAATCAAGTAGTATCCTTAGTTATGACAATATTTAGAAATAGTTATATAGGACCCAATAAAGCTATTTTCATTTTGATTTAAAAGAAAAATGCAGGGGCGCCTGGGTGGCTCAATCAGTTAAGCGTCTGCCTTTGGCTCAGGTCATAATCTCCAGGTCCTGGGATAGAGCCCCGTGTCTGGCTCCCTGCTCAGCAGGGAGTCTGCTTCTCCCTCTCCCTTTTCGCCTCCCTCCACTCTCCCTCTCTCTCTCTCACACTCTCTCTCAAATAAAATCTTTTTTGAAAAATGCAGGGGCGCTTGGGTGGTACAGTCAGTTACGTGTCTGACTCTTGGTTTTGGCTCAGGTCATGATCTCAGGGTTGTGAGATAGAGCCCACCATTAGGCTGTGGAGTCTGCTTAAGGTTCTCTCCTCCTCTGCCCCTCCCCGCCCCCCTGATAAATAAATAAATCTAAAAAAATGCAGCTTAATATTTTTCTATTTCTTAAATTGACACCATGCTGAAGGTTCATTCAGCATTTTTTTAGACCATTTGAATTGAGAATGAAGGATTCTTTTAGCTGCTGTGTGGAAGTATTTAAGACAGAGGGGTTGACATTTTGCTCATTGCTACCATGGATAGCTAACAGGTAAAAGGGACAAATCTTCAGGAGTACTTGAGTCCAGAGGAAAGGAGTGGCCAGGAAAAGCTATCCAAGAAAGATAGACATCAAAAAAATACTTGAAGGGAGGATTCTATGTTTGTATTCATAACAGAGATGGGCAACCCTTGAGTGTTCTGTGAATATAATCTGAATACACTGCTAAAAATTAGGGTAATATGAATGACAGCCTTCTTCCAGCTCTTCTTTATTAGAAACCGAGAAGATGTTTCAGGTAGGAGAAAAAGAGAAAGAAACCAGTGAAGGAGCCAGAAAGTTCATGTCTGAAGGGCAGGTTAAAATCAGCAACTAGGTGACAAATATAAGAGAGAAAAAAGGTTGATTGTTAATTGAAGTTCTGAAAGAAATAGTTCTATTATTAAATATGTTTGGGAAATACTGGCTTAAATAAATTTACAGAACTGTTTCCTATAGGATTATTCATAGTTTTTATAAGCTTAATGCTTTTAGTGGCTCTTTGAGATAGAGCTCTAGAATGTAGAGTTTTTAGCCTCACTTGACCATGAACGTTCCCTTTTTAATGGAACACTTTGGCAGGATAGTGTCACACAGAACACTGTGTAAATGCTCCACAACACCAGTGAACGGGGCATAAGACCAGAGCTTTTGACCAGTGAGGGTCATTCCAAAGTTTCTGAGGTTGACTTCCAAGTTCTTTTCAGTTCTAAAATTCTGCAGATCCAAACAGGCTCCCATCATCTCCCAGTCCAGAAAACTGGTAAGTGATCAGTGAAATACTCTGAGACCCTTGCTTACAACAATGTAGAAATCCATGGCATACTTTTTCCCATTATTTCCTCAAGGTATTAAAATAACTCTAAAGAAGAAAGGTGTTAAAACTATAGCATTTGCTTGCAAAAGACTTCCATATTAAAAGGAGGATCTGGAGGTAAATACAAGCCATGAATACAAATGGCCTGTAGGAAAAAGACCACAATCCTTAGGATGTCTAAGGAACCTCAGGATTTATTCGCAACCTTCTTTTTCCAGCTTTACCTTCTCCCATTTCCTTGTACGCAGAGCAGATATCACCAACATGCCTCTGAATTTCAACAAAAAGCTTCTGCTTGGAGCGCATTTCACCTTCTCACAGCAGCTGAACTCAACTCCAAAGCACAGCTCTCAAGTCATTTTCTCTGGAAAACCTGCCCCAACTTTCCCAATGTTGAGAGTCAGCTCACTTCTTCCCAATTCCACCATGGTACCACAGACATATTCCTATTAAATCACTTGTTACCTTTCATTGTGAGTATTTATTAATGCATCTCTCTTCCAACCCCGTATTAGAGGGTTGCACATGCCTGTATTTTTGGTGTCTGGGAAATAGTAGGTATGGATGAATAAATAAAATAGGGTTACCCCTATGGAAATTTTGAGAGAGGATGTTTAAGCTCCTAGATGCTTAGTATCATAAGAACAAAACTTATAGATTCTGGATTGAATTTTAAGCATGTGTAAACAAACAAATATTTATATTTACATATTTATACTCATACTCATTTAATATATATATTTTTGTATTCATACTTATATATATTTATATACCTACTCAGGTGACTACTTGACTTAGTTTCTTCACCTATGAAATGGGATGATTATGAGTTTATGCCCTTTTCATGAAAATATTAGGATTAAAGAGTTGAAGTCAATAAAATGCATAGAGATCCTCAACTAAAAGAACTTGGATAATTACAATTCACACTATTATTAACAATAGTTATTATTATTGTAAGTTATGACATACCTGTAATAATAGTCAAGAGTGATTTATGGGGCTATAATAACTCTTACAAGGTATCCTGAAGAGTCATAAAAACCACAAGTGTAAAGCTTGAGTGGTTGTGATTGTATGCACCTAAGATAGAATTATTACCTCATAATTCAAAATCCCTATGCCTTTTATTCTCTCTAGTTATAAACTACCCAAGGGATTAAGTTGGCTCTTCAAGCCCTAGCCAATCCAATTTAATTGGCAGACTCTAAGTCTGTGTGACTGACTGTATTATTGCTTCACATAATCATAGAGTCTTGGAATATTTGAGTTGAGAAGGACCTCTAGAAATCCTTGAATCCCATGGTTTTCAACTCTGGCTGTGCATTAGAATCACCAGGGCAGTTTTAAAAATTACCAATACCTAAGGTGCCATTAGCCAGCCTAAAAAGGGACTCAATAGTTGGGACACAGCCATTGGCATTTTTTAAAGGCTACCCTGAACTCTAATGTGAGAATCCCTGATTTAGTCCAGCCCCCTCTGTTACAGATGACACACAGATCTAGCGAGATGATGAGAGTGGACCAGATTCAAATGGCTGGTTGTCAGAACCAGGTTTGGATCTAATTCTCATGATACCCATGGTTTTCTTATTATACTAGAGATGGCAACGAATGTTCAGTTCATGTGCCCACTCTGATTGATTAGTAGTGGCTTCCTGGCACGCTGTGATGAGACGGTTCCTGCAGCTGCATTTGGCTTGGCAGGAGGAATGTGTTGAGTGGTTGAAACGACTGTCATGGAGGTAGGACCCAATGACGGTGTCAAGGGTTTGTCATCCCTCTACACTGTGCCGCAAATTTTCAACATCTCCATCCACTTACTGTAACCCCTTCCATTCTTAGAGCTTTTCTATTTAATGAAGCAGAAGAAAGAAGTACCTGGCTTTAGCATATTGTGCTTAAATATCAAACTGAATATTGACAGGAGAGGGCATCTATAAGGGAGAAGCAGACACCCTAACATTTTTTGGACTGGCATATGACCATCCTGAGTACCCATTACAAATCTTTGGTCAGTATACAGATATATATTTCAGTTTGTGGGTTTAGCTCGTTGTTATGGCAGACCAAAGTATTTCTAGTGTTGATAGAAATGGATCTTGTCATAAAAACTTTGATTTAACCCCAGGATATTGGAAGCTTTTTAGCTTTTTATTTTTTTAAGATTTTATTTATTTATTTGAGAGAGAGAGCACATGAGAGGGAGGAGGGTCAGAGGGAGAAGCAGACTCCCTGCCGAGCAGGGAGCCCGATGCGGGACTCGATCCCAAGACTCCGGGATCATGACCTGAGTCGAAGGCAGTCGCTTAACCAACTGAGCCACCCAGGCCCCCCTGTTGGAAGCTTTTTAATGACCCTCTAAAGCATTCTCAATCTCCTTGTGACAAAGAACATTACAAAAAAAAACCTTCCAATCTCTTGTGGATTGATACGTCAGTAAGACATGATACAAATGATTACAAGAAAAATTAAATAAAAAGACTGAAGACATCCAAATTCAAAAGGCAAGCTTTACTTTTTTAAGTAACTATAGACAACAGACAATTGGTTTTTCAATTGCTAGGCTAGTTTCCAAATTCTTTCTCTCAGTTTTAGTTCTTATCCTAACACAGACAGGTTAGAAACAGTTCATAGACCACCACCGGTCTATGGACCACACTGAGTAGCACTTGTTCAGAGCTTGCTTTGCTTCTACTGCAGCCGTGGACAGGGTGACTGTCTGACTATCCTCATGTCTTAAGTGCTGGGGAATTACGGTATCTAGAACACAAAATTGATATGTGTCCATTACTGAGGTTCTATGATAGATACAGTCTATCCAAAAATCCTAGACTTTTAAGAACATTAATTTAAATATACACTTGAAATTAAAATTCATTATATGCATAGTCATTTAAGATGGTTGGTGGTCATTATTTTGCTCTTGTGCAGAAGAATCCATACAACACTTGGCACAGACTAGAGAAGACAACTCATGTAAGAGTCAACCATCTGGGGTGCTGAACAACCGTGTTCTTTCAGGTGACCTTGAGAGGGTTGCTTGTCATCTGGGAAATGCAATGGTTTATCTCAGGGGGACAGAAAAGTAGACTTTTCTATAAAAGTCTATAATCTGTCTCTCCCTTTATAGAAATGTGTGGTGGATTTGGCTCACAAACCACAGAAAACCCCAGTTTGTCTTCTGCTGAAACTAGAAATTTGCCTTTTTTGATTCAGCAGTGTTAGTATTATTTATCTATTTCTATGTAACAAGTTATCCCCAAACTTAGTTGAAGAAAAATTCACCATCTTACAGGTCTGTGGGCCAGAAATCCAGGGGCCATTAGCTGGGTGCCTCTGCTTCCAGTCTCTCATGAGGTTCAGTCAAGCTGATAGCTGGGGCTGCTGTTCCATCTGAAGGTTTGACTCGTTGGGAGGATCTACTTCTAAGCTTGCACATGTAGTTTTTGGTCTCTCACCACGTGGCACTTTCTATGAGGCTGCCTCATGACATGGCAGCTGACTTCTGCCCGATTGAGAGATCTGAGATGGTGACAGCTATTGAGCAAGATGGAAGCCACAGTTCTTATTACCCCATCTCAGAAACAAGGTCCTGTCATTTGTTGTAGAAGCTAGTCAATCAATCCAGCCCATATCAAAGGGAAGGGATTACACAGGGGTTTGAGTACCAGAAGGTGGTGATCACTGGAGGTCATCTTAGAGTCCATCTATCCCGGTAGCCAAGTTGCTCTTCCTACAGGATACACACATCTCAGTTATGATTTTATTTTTGTACAGATTTTATTTATTTACTTGAAAGAGAGAGAGCATGAGCACAAGCATGGGGAGCAGCAGAGGGAGAGGGAGAAGCAGGCTCCCTGCTGAGCAGGGAGCACGATGCAGTGCTCAATCCCAGGACCCTGAGATCAGGACCTGAGCTGAAGGTAGGCGCTTAACTGACTGAGCCACCCAGGAGCCCCTCAGTTATGATTTTAAAATATCCTCTGGTTTCTTCCATAGACTTACTGTGTAGTTATTGAAATTAACGCCATGATGTAATGACAAGATAAATTTGAAAAGCACATTATTAGTTTTTATTTTTGGATAGCCAATTGTTTTACAAAAAAAAAAAAAGGATTTCCCAATAAAAATAAAACGTGAGACATCATTTCTCTATTCAGTAGGCTTAAGAGATGTTCCTGGAAGTGGCAGCAAAACTCACTGACAAATCAGACTTTGAAATAGTTTTAAAGCCACCATTTAGCTCTAGGTCTTGGAATGGTCTTATATGTTTTCCTTATATAATCTAATTTAATCCTCACAGCAACTGTCTGAGGTAGTCCAATTTGATCCCCATTTTATAGATGGGTAAGTCAAGGCAGGCAGAGGTTAAGTAACTTAGCCTAAGTTATTGAGCTAATGGGTGGTGGGGCCAGGATTCAGATGTGGTGTTCTGACCCCAGAGTCATTACTATCTTTGAGACATGAACCTAGTCACATAATCTTAGTATAAATTGAAGATAAGGCATAGTGTTTATAGTAAGTCAATGTACTCACCGGTTAGAATATCCCAATAGGGACTTTTACGAAACTATTTTAAGGTGGACATTGATCCCTGTGAGGGATGAAAAAAATATAAAATACTCACAACTTTAATATTATTGGTTTTCTACTAAATATCACGGAAGAAAAAAAATCGATGTAAATTTATGTCTCCCTTTTCAAAGGTGCTTTCCCTGGAAGGTGCCTACTTTGTCCATGATTCTGAATCTATAAACCTTCTATAGGTCTGACTCATGGATTGTTATAGTCCCAAGAGAACTGTTTATGTATAAAGCAAGGAGGATTCCAGTAGCTAATGTGCTCTGAAAATGCAGTCTTATTTCTAATGTTGATAAACAGTTTATGGAACTATGTTATATGTATTCTTAATCAATATCACTGGGTGGTAATACATGTGATGAACAGCAGAAAAGAGTTATTCTAGGATAAGCGCAGATTTTAAGCTATTAAAAAAGATTCTGGGCACCTGGGTGGCTCAGTCGGTTAAGCGGCTGCCTTCAGCTCAGGTCATGATCCCAGGGTCTTGGGATTGAGCCCTATGTGGGGCTCTCTGCTCAAGTGGGGAGCCTGCTTTTCCCTCTTTCTCTGCCTGTAACTCCACCTGCTTGTGCTCTCTCTCTCTTTCTCTCTCTCTGTCAAATAAATTAATAAAATCTTAAAAAAAAAAAAGATTCTGAAGATCTACTCTTAATTTTTACTATAACTTCTAGGGATTTTTTTTGGCTATAAAATTCTTATTCTTGGGGTACCTGGGTGGCTGAGTCAGTTAAACGTCCGACTTAATTTCAGCTCAGGTCATGATCTCAGGGTTATGAGAGCGAGCCCTGAGTTGGGCTCAGATGCTGGGTGTGGAGTCTGCTTAAGATTATCTCTCTCCCTCTCCCTCTGTCCTGCCCCTACTCGCTCACCCATGGGCACACATATGCACTCTCTTTCTCTGAAAAAAAAAAAAAATCTCTTATTCTTTGCATCAAATGGATTTTCATTTAAGAAAATAATTCCAGGGCTGCCAGGGTGACTCAGTCAGTTGAGTGGTTGAGCATCTGACTCTTGATTTCGGCTCAGGTCATGATCGCAAGGCTGTGAGATTGAGTTCTGAGTGGGGCTTATGCGCTGGGCATGGAACCTGCTTAAGTTTCTCTCTCTCTCTTTCTCAGATGCCTGGGTGGCTCGGTCCGTTAGGCATCTGACTTCAGCTCTGGTCATGATCTTGGGGTCCTGGTATTGGGCCCCCATCTTTCTCCCTGCTGGGTGGGAGTCTGCTTCTTCCTCTCCTTCTCCCCCAACCCCGCCCCCGCTCCTGATCTCTCTCTCTCAAATAATTGAAACCTTAAAAAATAAAAAAAGATTCTCTCCCTCCCTCTCCCTCTGCACCACCCCCTTAAAAAAAATAAAAAGAAAATAATCCGTGTAAACTTCTGTTTACCTAAATAACAAGGCTCTTAGTTATCACACTGTGATAGGTTTAGCAGTGGTTATTGTTTATTTTTTACTCAAAGTTAAGTAAAATAATCATAGATTATGGTTTTAAAAAAAATGTAAACTAACTCTTAACTACAGAGAACAAACTAATAGTTACCAGAGGGGAGGTGGGTGCAGGGATGGGTGAAATGGGTGAAGGGGATGAAGAATACACTTACGATGGATGATGAGCACTGGGTCATGTGTAGAATGTCGAGTTCACTATATTGTACAGCTGGAACTACTATAGCACTGTATATTAACTACACTGGGAATTAAATTTTAAAGACTTAAAAAAAACCCTATAAAACAAAACAAATGCTTAAGCTAGATAGCATGTGACATAGCAAGATAAAAAACATGTCGGAGGCCCTGTTGCTCATCAATGGCCGCCAAACCTGATGGTTCTGCCTGTCATGGGAGAAGCAAGACTGCTTACCCATCAGCCCCCGGGTCCCACTGCACATCTGGGAGGCAGTCTTAGCAGCGTCTTTGTATATAAATGAAATGGGGACATCGCATACAGTTGATATTTCATTAATACGTTTTAAGTGAATGACTAAATGAATAAATAACAAGGCAAAAGTAAAAGTGGAGAGTCCAGGAATAGTATATTTTAAACCATGACTTTAAGGATAAATCCCAAGCGGTATACCCATCTTTTCTTTGGGGCTTTTTGGCTCCATGATACAAGAAAAGATGATGATTAAAAGATTCGGAAGGTCTAGATTTGAACCTCGTATCTAGGAAAAGTTACTTAAGCTTTTTAAACACCAACTTTCTTATTTGTAGCCTAAAGATAGTATCTATAATCCAAGCTAAGGAGAGAGCGGATGATATACAGTAATCACTGAAGTGTTTTTTTCCCTCTGAATTCCATCCTGCAAAGAGCTTTAGTTTTTTTCCCATAAATCATGAAGAGCCTCTGTTATCTCGTCTCAGCTTGGTACCTTCTGTGGTACACCTAGAGCCACCAGAGGGCTTTCTTCTGCTTTTGAAATTAGTCAAGGATTCAGCCAATGAAGCACCTAAAATTCCTGCACAACCGGGAATGAGTAACGTAAGACCACATGGAGGACCTTCAGTCACAGCACTTAAGAGATAGGGTCCCCACCTTCCAGCGAGGTGGGTTAACTCCATGGGTTGATGCTCAGATGTGGAGGAAATACAGACGCCACAAGGGGAAGAAGGGAATGGGAAGTTCAGGGTGACAAATAGGACATTCAGTTTTGCTGGAATCTTCCCTGCCTGATGGGAGCAGGTTGATGCTCAGCCCTTCTGATTCTGTCTTTTTTGTCCTGCCTGCCCAGAATCAAAGCCATGGAAAGGACATTAACCCACAGTCCGGTTCTCTGACTCAGAGTTAAAGCAGCTAAGGCACGTGAAAATGTTCAGAATCATAAACAGCCAGGACAGGAACCCAGGCCTCCCACCTCCCCAAAATGACCTCTTCTTCAAATTAGTGTCTGATTTCCTGTACTCATTGAAATAGTTGTGTGATAAATTCAGCAATTTGCTTTTAATGCCATATAATCACAGTTCCCCAGGTATCTGTTTTCCAGGTGCCCAAAGAGGTGCCATAACCGTGGAGGTGCCTGGAAGAAAAGACATATGAAATAGTCCAGTCTGGGCAGGGCGATTATGGGCACTCCCTAGCTGCTAAATGAAAACACTATCCACCCAGGCCCTCTCTGTGTATCCACTTCTTGCCACAGACCTTTCGTTTCTTTCCTAATGGCTTTTGCACAGTAAGAAGTACACTCATCAATAATGCACATTTTTTCAGGCATAGTAAAAATGTTTGTGAAAGGCTATTAACGCAAAACCAAAATGCCCACATTGCAAACACTAATCCCCCATTTATTTTAACATTTTTTCCTTGAAAGTACTTAAACCTGAGTCTGCATTAAAAAAAAAAAATCCAATAGAAGAAAGGTCAATTGAAGGACTAGCAAAAACACACCCATTTGAAAGCCTTAGGCGTTCAGGAGTTTGGCCAATATAGATAATGTTGGTTTCTTTGATTTTAAAAATCACACAGCTCATTTCATTTAGAACTGACATGAGGGGTGATAAAAATACTCATGAGCTGAGGTCCAACGTGAAAAGTTCTCAAGGAAGAGTCCATTTTTACTGTGGAGTTAGAAAGCCCAGGACAAGTAGCGTATGTAATGGGAGAAGTGACAGACCCCTGACACTACCGTAGGATGGTACCATTATAATGAGAGAAACTATTGCTTGGAACCAGAACAGCTATATTCTTCTCTCAGCTTCCACAGTCCCCACACCCCTGGAGTACCATTTGAGACAGTGATGAACTGTGGTCTCAATTCCCTTATTAGCTGTAAGACCTAAAAATTATATGTGCAATTAAAAGGCAAAATGCTGATATTACTCACAGGAAGCCCTTTGTACATTAGCAAGGTACAAAAGTCTGCTGACACTTTGCAACGGAGATAGTCAGCAGGGCAGAAGATTAATAGAGCCTCATAAATTTGCAGGGTGAATACAGTGGATGGGGCAGAATAAGCATGTTGTGTTAGAGATAAATAAAGGGCATGGTCGGCTTGACAAAACATTTAACAAGGAACACAACCAGTCCTTCCACGCGATTTGCTTGGCTGGCATTAGCCCGTTTTATACAACTACACGTAATTACCCCACAGCAGTTGCTGGACATGTTACAACGGCCTCCAGCATGACCACGAGAAGGGGCCCTGGGAAGCCACCAATTCTGATGAGTTACACATTAGGTCACGCTGCCCCGTCCAGTTACTTTTCTCATTCAAAGGCCTTGACAGCAACTGCAGCATCGCGCTCCTTGGCCACTGTTCTCCTGGGGTTCATGGGCTGCAATCTTATTTCTTTGTGGTCGAATCACTTGAATGAAAACAAGGGAGAGTACTAAAATTCCAAAGCTAAACAGTACAGGGGAGACCCCTGAAAGCTACTGGCCATGATTATTTCTGGAATTTCTGTGATAGGAACCGGTTTTGTTTTTAAAAGGAGACATGTCTAATGAGTTAATTAAATTGAGCTCTAGCCACTCTTCTTGTGATTGCCAGCTTATGAAATGCAATCTGTTTTTGTATGATATGTTCATTAGATATAGGGGAACCTCAAAAGCCTTCGAATTTACTCTCTCTTTGAAATGATTCCCAAGGGAAGAAGCTTATTTTAATGCCAATATTTGAAAAGCGATGTGAAAATTCCTCTTGAGAGTAACCTGCCTTGCAAGGATTTTGCTGTTTCCTGGTTTCAGTAGAGCTTGTCTCCTCCCAAGCTGCAGATGGAGTGAGTGTTCATTGAACAAAGGCCTATACCCACTGTGTGCTATGCTCACCAAGCATGGGTCCCGTGCTGTGTGGAACATGAGGTAGCTGCAAAGGGAAATTGAGCTTCGAAGTAGCTAGTGGGGTCTGAGAACAAGGGTCACGTGGAGCTACAACTGTCAAAACCAGCCTAAGACTTTCCCATGTAAGAACATGGCCCCGAGGACTAGGAGATCACCAGGGATCTGTGCAGTGGCCGGTGAGAATAGTCTGTCTAAAGCAGAACACTATTCAGGTTTTAAGGAAATCATTTTAGGGAACTCGGTTTCCTACCCAACCTCTCAATCATTTGTGTTCGGGCCCTATATTGGAAGAGGAATCTGGTTGAAGAGAGGTCACCATGGTAGTGCTTTCCAAAAGTTTCCAGTGTAAGGACTATCCAGGGAACTTACTAACTATGCATATTTTTGGCTCTTCTGACTTAGCATGATCAGGATGGGCCAAGAAATCTGTATTTTTAATAACACGGTAATAATGATGTGGGTTGGCAGTCATGGGCATCTTGCAATAGGTTGTTAGGAGGCTAGCAGGCATTGGGGGAATTCCGAGGGGCTCGAAATCCTTTTGTTTCCTCTGATGGAGCTGGCAGATCTAGATAGATGGTGGTTCTCCCTGGGGGTCAGTTTGCTTGCCCTTTGGATTGAATAAGCCCCAATTTACTATAAGCTTTGTGTATGAGAAATAACAGGTTCTCTTTCCTCTCTCTGAAGGATATTATGGGACTTCACTCTGGGGAGGAGAGCACTGTCCATTCCAAGAAAAAACCCTACGTACATGCATTAGGGTTGTGATTTGTATGAATTAGTGCTCTGTCTAAATTTAGGAGCTATACAAATGTCCTAGCATTAGAGAGTTTGGTCACTTAAGAATAAAAATGAGGTGCCTGTAAGGCCAATGAAGAAATAGTCTATGATTTGAAAAAGTATTTACCTATTGATAAGATAATATTGTTTATGGTAAGGTCCCTCAACAAAAAGCTTATTTATTTATTTATTTATTTATTTATTTATTTATTTATTTATTTATTTATTAAGATTTTATTTATTTGATAGAGAGAGACAGCGAGAGAGGGAACACAAGCAGGGGGAGTGGGAGAGGGAGAAGCAGGCTTCCTGCGGAGCAGGGAGCCCGACACGGGGCTCAATCCCAGGACCCTGGGATCATGACCTGAGCCGAAGGCAGACGCTTAACGACTGAGCCACCCAGGCGCCCCGACAGAAAGCTTTTTTTAAAAAGGAGAATCTAGATATGGAAATCTAGTGAAACAGTTCTTTAGCCCCAAGTACATCTTTTATAATCCAGCAGACAAACTTTCCAGAACCTTCTTTTGCAGTGACAGAGAATTATTAGCCACGCTAGGCTCCCTGCTTAGAGATTCCTCCTCATACATACTCATAAGCATCCTCACCAGCTACCTGAGGGGTTGCTTTTCATAACATGATTTTCTTGACCGCGGTGGTCTAATAAAAGTAGCAAACACTTGGTTTTGTTTCTACCTCATATTTGTTTGTCCTTTTTTCTCCGAGGTGTGTTGGCATTGGGGGTAATCTGCTTAAATTTCTCATCTTTGGAATATGACTTCTGGGTGGGCAGATCTGGATTTAGGAACTATTGCAACATAAATGTCAATGAGAACCCTTTAAGAGATCTTGGGTTGAAAATTTACCTTGGTGCCCTACTTAACAAGAACTATACTCTCATCTCAAACTTCCACGTTCTGTTATTAGTAAACAAGACTGCATTATTCGAAAGTCTTTTTCCCCCCTCTCTTTTAAATTTATAAACTATATAATGCACCCTCACTAAGGGAATAGGCTTGCCACAGACTTATTGCGAGTCACGTTAAGGAACCATAGCCATTCTCATGTTTAAATAAGGTCCCTAATCAGACTGAACATGGTTCACTGTGTCCTGGGTCCTCTTGGCAAAAACCTCATCTAAAAATAACATGACATTCCATTTATAGGAGACTGGGCACTTGCTACTTCAAGATGAATGGCATTTCAAGATTCAAGTCCCTTGTTAACCCTCGTAATCTGCTGCAAATATAACCCTTTTGACCAAGTATTTGGAAGGAATAAAAATAAATCTCTCTTGACATTCAACCCCATAGAGATGAGGAACGTTTCTCTCGCTCTCTTTCTGTCTCTCTTGCGCAAGCACATACATGTACATATTGTAAATAGACTAAAACTACTTTTAATCAATAAATAGGGTTAAAGGTTGTGGTGAAAAAGTCAATAAAATTTGAGAAATTTAATGAACAAATAAAAGGAAATTATATATCATGTACCATATGACATGAAGCCTAAGCAATTTAGGCTTTAAAGAACAAAATAATTATTAGGTCAAAGCTTTTTTCTGTCATTGAGATCTGAAAGAGGTGAGTTTCATTGTTAACAATTTTAAGTGAATAATATAAAAATAATGGAATTTCATGTTTGGAACTGACCTTATGTAACATTATTTATCTCTCCCCCACTACTGTGAAGACGTCTTCTAAAACATTCCCCCAAAGTAGGTAATCCAACTTCTGTTTGGGCACCTCCAGTGATAGGGAGTTCACAAAACAGCCTCCACATTGTTAACAAGTCTGCCACAAATTCTTCCTTAGACTGGAGGGGTTTTGCACCAAATCCTTAGACTTGGAAAGATTATTGTGTGGAATTATGAAAGCTGTTTCTTTTGATTAAAAGCAAAGGCTCATGTGGTTGAGCACATGAAAGAATCATTTTTCCAAAGGGATGGACTTGGATCTATCATTGTGACCACATTTGGATATTGAACAGTCTTCTTCAACTCTTCAGCTCCCTCAAGATTATCTCCCTCCCTATCCCGGCCCCTTGCACTTTATGAGTAGTAGATATCGAACTTGATATTATAATTATTTATGAAATGTGTGTTTCTTTCAATATAATTCTTTAATGGTAAGGACTGCAATGTGTTCACTACAGAATCTAACATATTCATACATTCATTTAACAAAAAATTATTAAACACATCACTAGGCTCTGAGGTCATAAAGGAAAGTAGATCCTGCCCTCAAGAAAACAATCAAGCAACAATGATTATTATAGTACAAAGTAGTAAAGACTATGATGGCATGATCTACAGGTATGGGTGGGGATGTGGATAAATACTCATATAAATGTAAATGTAAATTAAATTCCATGGTGGGTTTTTTGAAGATGGACAAGACTAGATCATGTTTGATCACAGATTTCTTTTAATTTGGTCTCCTTACTAATTTCTTGCAGGGAAATATCTCTCAGCATGCAGTCAGGAGAGGAAGGGCCAGAAGAGTAGGCAGAGTCCTGGAAATTAGGTATTTTTCTATGCTTCATGTCAGGTATTATTAAATGATTTTTTTGCAGGGATATAATGAGATAACTTTTGTACTTTCTGAAATAACATTCTGAGAGCTGCACTGAGAGTTGGTATTGTCTAGGAGAGAAGTGAGCAGCCACGAATTAAGGTGCCAAAGTGGGAATGGCTGGGAGGGAAGCGGTAGGGGAGATATTTAGGGGGAAGCCCTGGGCTTCAGTAACTGGGTGAGTGTGTCAGGGTGACTGGTGAGAGGGAAGCATGCCAGTGTTCTCATTTGAGGGGCTAGGAGGATACAGATGGTGTGAGCTGAAGTAGAGGCATGTTTGTAGGAGGTGAGCTAGCAAATTCCAGTTTGGGTCTGCTGAGTCTAAGGTATGTGTGTGTTGCCTAGGTAGAGAAGCCAGGCAAGCAGTTGAATAAATGTGCTCTATAGAATGGTTTAGGCTGGGAAGTGGATTTGGAAATCCAAAGTGGCAGCTGAAACCATGGGTTTGGATGAAGTCAAAGTGTTGGATGAGAGCAAAGTGTTCCAGGGGGGTGGGGGGACAGAATAGAGCTGAGAACAAAGATCTAAGGAAGTAAGGTTTAAACAGAAAGTGGAGAAAGAATTGCTTAATGTTGAGCACGAGCAAGGTAGGAGTGAAGTTGGGAAATAATAATGTCATAGAAGTTTTAATGGATGCACAAACTTAGGAATTCCTGCCTGTTTGTCCCATGGCTCCTTTCAAAGTAATTGTTTCTCAGAACTTCCTGCCTAGGGAAGCAGCCCTAGGTGGTTCATCATCTAGATACATAGATGAGTATGTTCTGGGCCACATGTTTTTTCACCCAAGGCCAGCCAATTTATAGGTCAGCCTAAGTTCTAAAAGGAAGTCCTTTGTAAAAACCTTACTCAAATGGGTAAGTAATGGTCAAGAGGTAAGGAGGATTATCTTTCCCAGGAATCTGGGGTTATACAGAGAGAAGTAGTAGCAGGTGTTATTATGGGTTGAATTTTGTCTCTCCACCCCTCCCCCAATTCATATGTTGAAGTTCTAAACCCCAGTACCTTATAATGTGACCCCATCTGGAAATAGAATCATTGCAAATGTAATTAGTTAAGATGGTGGTCTTATAATAAGGGGAAATTTGGATACAGGTACCATGTTAAGATGAAGGCAGACATCGAGGTGTTGCTTCTACAAGCCAAGAAACACCAAATATTAGCAGCAAACCACCATAAGCTAAGAAGGAGGCATGGAACAGATTCTCCCCCATTGCCCTCAGAAAGAACCAACCCTGCTGACACCTTGATCCTAGACTTTTAGCTTCCAGAACTATGAGATACAAAATTTCTGTTGTTTAAGCCAGTTTGTGGCACTTGGTTATGGCAGCCCTAGCAAACAAGCAATAGATATAGGAGCTGACAAACACATAGACAGAAGGCAGGCTGCAGGGTCCATGAGGTAACCAAAACCATGTAGAAGCAGAAGTCATGAACTATGAATGGTGAGATGGTTGCTTAGAAACAGAAGGAGCTGTAAAAGCAGAATGGAATTTCTACTAGCCGAGCATGAGGGTAAGTGTCCATAGATTTCAGCTATTGAAGGGGAAAATGAGATGACCTAGTAAATTAGGGGCGAGTTAAGTCTTGAATCACATTCTGATCCCTAAGCAGTGTTCTAGTCTGAGACTCTACGATATATTGCTTTTCCTGTTCTTCTTAAGGGGCCTCATGTTTTTGTTTGTAACTCTGAAGTCAGATTATACAACCAGGAGTCTTACCTTCCTCATGACTAGGTATATTCTCTTTATGACCCACATGTATTAGGTATCTAATGTTGTGTAACAAATACCTCAAAATGTAATGCCTTAAAACAGCAAACATTTATTAGATTACAGTTTGTGTGGGTTAAGAATCTGGTTGCAGATTCTGCCTCGTGGCAGCCGCCCCCTTTCACACGATCACGCTGAGCTAGTACCCACGCCTGGAATCGGGCCGCAACCTCAGCCGTGCCTGCCCCCTGCCCATGGACCCCCGCAAAGTGAGCGAGGTTCGGGCTTTCGTGAAAATGTGTAAGCAGGATCCGAGCGTTCTGCACACCAAGGAAATGCGCTTCCTGCGGGAGTGGGTGGAGAGCATGGGGGGTAAAATACCACCTGCCACTCATAAAACTGAATCAGAAGACATTATCAAGGAAGAAAAAACAGATAGTAAGAAGGCGAAGGAAAACATAAAGACAGACGAACCATCAAGTGAGGAAAGTGATCTAGAAATTGACAATGAAGGTGTGATTGAACCAGATACTGATGCCTCTCAAGAAATGGGAGATGAAAATGTAGAGATAACCGAGGAAATGATGGACCAGGCAAATGATAAAAAAGTGGCTGCCATTGATGCCCTAAATGATGGTGAACTACAGAAAGCCGTTGACTTGTTCACAGATGCCATCAAACTGAATCCTCGCTTGGCCATTCAGTATGCCAAGAGAGCCGGTGTCTTCATCAAATTACAGAAGCCAAATGCTGCCATCTGAGGCTGTGACAGAGCTATTGAAATAAATCCTGATTTAGCTCAGCCTCATAAGTGGCGAGGGAAAGCGCACAGACTTCTGGGCCATTGGGAAGAAGCAGCACATGATCTTGCCCTTGCTTGTAAACTGGATTACGATGAAGATGCTAGTGCAGTGCTGAAAGAAGTTCAACTGAGGGCCCAGAAAATTGCTGAACGTCGGAGAAAGTATGAGCAAAAACGTGAAGAGCGAGAGATCAAAGAAAGAATAGAAAGGGTTAAGAAGCCTTGAGAAGAACATGAAAGAGCCCAGAGGGAGGAAGAAGCCAGACGACAATCAGGAGCTCAGTATGGCTCTCTCCCAGGTTGCTTTCCTGGGGGAATGGCTGGTAATTTTCCTGGAGGAATGCCTGGTATAGCAGGGGGGGATGCCTGGAATGGCAGGAATGCCTGGGCTCAATGAAATTCTTAGTGATCCAGAGGTTCTCGCAGCCATGCAGGATCCAGAAGTTATGGTGGCCTTCCAGGATGTGGCCCAGAACCCAGCGAATATGTCAAAATATCAGAGCAGTCCAAAGTTATGAATCTCATCAGTAAATTGTCAGCCAAATTTGGAGGTCAAGCATAATACCTTTCTGTCAAATAAAGCCCTTGCGGAAGGAAAAGAACCAATCACCTAATGGATGTAGCAATAATACAAACCAGTGTACCTCTAACCTTCTCATGAAGAAAGCTGGGGTGCTGTGAAGAGAATCCCTACCCCTCTGCCCCATGTGCAACTGAAACATTCTATAGTAGTTTGCCATTAGGGTATTCATTCAGATAATGTTTTCCAACTAGTAATTACAAACTGTAAACACTTTTTAAACCTTAAAAATATTAAAAACATATTAAAAGGGTGTGTTAGTCCCTACATTTTTCTATACTAATCATTTCAGTTTTTTTTCCTTTGGATTAATTGGGCAAGGAAGATACTTCAGTGTGGAAGATTTATTGCTCAACTTGAGTGAAATAAAGGTTTATTAGAGGGAGGCAAATATAACATTTAAATAGAAAAAAAAAAAGAATCTGGTTGCAGTTTAGCTCGGTGTATCTGTCTCAAGTTCTCTCACAAGGCTATAATTCAGATTTTGTATTCAGGGCTGTGGTCTCATCTCAAGGCTCAACTGGGAGAGGATCTGATTCCAAGGCCACTCGTGTGGTTGTTGGTAGAAATTAGTTCCTTCATGGCATTGCACTGAGCGTCTCAGTTCTTCTCTGGCTGTTGGCCAGAGGGACCTGTCAAATTGTGTGCCAAATGGGCCTCTTGATAGAGTGGCTCATGTGACAACTGGCTTCATGAAAGCAAGCAAGGGAGAGAAAGGAGAGTATGACAACATGGAAGCCACTGTCTCTTTGTAACCTAATTTCAGAAGTAACATCTCATCCCTTTTGACATATTCTATTCATTAGAAACAAGTCACTAGGTCCAGCCCACACTCAAGGAGAGGGCATTACATAAGGATGTGAATACCAAGAAGTGGGGATCATTGGGAGTCATGTCAGAAGTTGCCTAAAGTACATCCCATTGCTAGGAGGAAAATGAAGGAGGTAATCTCATTGCAAACCAAGGAGGCTGACTGATAGAGAACCCAGGTTAGGAGAAGTTTCCTGCCAAATGCTTCACAAAGGACAAGAAGAAAATGTCCAAGAAGTGATCGCTGGATTTGGCGACATCAACATTATAGGTGACCAGTAAAGGCAGTTCAGAGAAGAGAGGAGTAGGGAAACCAGATGGTGGTAGGAGGAGAGTGATCAGGAGTGGTAAGGCAGATACAGTAAGGGTCACTTATGTTCAAGAGGGTTGGTGTTCTTGTTTTTTATGGATGCTGTAAGAAACCACCATGAACTTAGTGGCTAAAAACAACACAAATTTATCATCTTCAGTTCTAGAGGTCAGAAATCCTAAAAACAAGGTGTTGGCAGAGCTGCATTCCTTCTGGAGGCTCTAGGATACAGTCTGTTTCCTTACCTTTTCCATCTTCTAAAGGCTGCCTGCATCCCTCTGCTCATTGTCCCTCCCTCCATCTTCAAGGCCAGCAGGTAAGCACCTTCTAGTCTCTTTCTCTCCCACCTCAGATTCCATCATCATATCTCCTTCTATGACTCTAACCTTCTTGCCTCTTTATAAGGATGTTGTGACAGATTGGGTTCACCTGGATAATCCAGAAAAGTCTCTCCATCTCAAATTCTTTAACTTAATCACATTGCAAAGTCCCTTTTGCCATGTAAGGTAACATATTCTCCGTTTCTGGAGATTAGGACATAGACATCTTGGGAAGTCACTGTTCCGTCTATCACATTTGCTAGGAGTGGGAAGAAAGAGGGTAATATCTGAGAACTAGAGTCCAGGAAAAGTATTTTGTAAGCTGGATAAACTTGTCCATTTTATCATACAATGGGCTTTATGGATATAGAGTTGTATAGTTCAGTCCCTCCTGTTGATTGACTCACAGTCTTTGTAGGAGTTTTATAAATGTGAATAGAACTGAAATGATGTCCAAGTCTCTTCACTTTTTTCAAATATTCCGAATTGTAAGTGTAAAAATGTGTACTTCTGTTTAATGGTTGATTATGAAATCAGACTTCTCAGATGAATATTTGTTCTCCTTTCTGTCCAGCTGAATAACAGACTTTGACTATTTTGCTTAGGTAATTGGAGTCTATGTATTTTAAATCAATGCACAGAATTGTTAAATTTAGTCCACAGGACTACAGATAGTATGCCATTGACAGAAAATGGGTATTTTACTTATATAACTTTAAATCTGGAGGTTGTTAGGCAATAAAACTGTCTTTGGATATTATTACCTATTTATGAAATATGCCATTTTCATTTCAGGCTTACTGGACCTATTCTTCTACTGTAGTAAAATGAATACATTCTACCCTAAAAATGAAACTCACGTTCATGAAATAAATGGAAATATTTAATAGACACATGCAAACACAGGGAACTGCCATTACTGTATAGTAAGTAATATACATGAATAGAAAAAATAGTGAAAAATGAACTCCATAGGGGCTAAAATGTCATCTTAATTATAATCAAGTGTGTTGATTAGTAAGGAAATTTTTATTTACTTTACTATTATTTTTTAAAAAGATTCTATTTATTTTTAAAAATGCAAGTATCTGATGATTAGCGACAAACTCTTTGTGTGTAGCAGCAATTGAATAATTTGGTCTCACAAGACATTAAAGAGAAAGTGGAGAGTCTGTTTTGACCATTCACAGAGTAAATATAAGTCAATATCACCCTAGTTCTTATTAAAGAAATTACATATTCATTATGGAGGCAAGAGAGACGCACACAAATATGTACAGATATATTCGATAATTATAAGGGGATTCACCATAAGACTGAAGAATGGCCAAGGGAAGGAGGGAACACATTTAAAATGCATTAAGAAGGAGATCATAGAAAGAATTTCCCAACTGATATTCTTCCAAGGAAGGAAATAAAATATTCCCCTCCTGTGTTTTTTTTTAACCCACATTTTATTATGAAAATTTTCAAACATAAAGTTGGAAGAATTTTTATTATTTCACTATATTTGCTTTACCTATCCATTTGCCCATCTGTCCATCCTTTAAATTTTCTTAAGGACAGTGTAGCAGTTATATTTTGGAGATGATTGAACTGCAAGAAGATGCCTTAGATCCATGATTCTCGGTGTGGGAGGGGAGAGTGCAGAGTGGTGTTGTGGGGTCTGAAGAACTCCCACTTGCCCCCCATCCCCGAATCACAGCTACCCTTACTGTGTGTCAGGACCACAAAACTGTGAAAGAACTGCTGGCCTATGTGATATTGTGGTCTTTTTGATACTCCTCTAATTTTACACGAATTCAATTACCTTTTCCTGCCAGTCTCTCATTCATATCCTTCTGTCTAATCTGAACAGCTATCTCTGACTCCAGAAAAGGCCAGCTTCATTCCTGCCCTTACTTCTTATTCTGCTTTTACCTGGGACATCTAATATTTTCTCCTCCTCCTATATTAATTTGACCTATTTCTTTAACATTGTGCTCAGAAAACCATCACTATGTGAGGTCTCTCCTGACTATGTGTTCTTGCTGCTCTCCTGTTTTTTTTGGAATTTCCTTTTCTGGTTTTCTTTCCCCCCCCCCCCTTTTTTTTAAGTCCATAGTCTATACTGTGAAATGGAGCACTTCATTTTGTCGTCTTACATAATTTGACATTTCATTTGTGAACTTATACTTAAGCACCTGCTTCCCTCCCCCCTCCCCGCCCAGCACACTGTAAACCTTTAGTCAAAACTTGCCTGGTAGACTGATTTACATTTACAGGAGTCTAGGAACTCACGATGAGCAAAAGATCATCGCTGAGAGGTAGATCAACTCTGTATTACTTAACTCGGTGTCACATCCTTCACCATTAGATTACATTTTCTTATAGTGGAGGCAGTTTTAGGGAAAGAAAACTGCAAATCAAATTACTGCTACCCTACTTGTTTCATAAGAATTTATTCTGATTGGGTATGTAATTTGGTCAGTGATTTTTAGGGGGATGGAGCCCTGAGAACTACATTCCCCAGGATCCCTTGTGCCTGGCTTCCTGTCTGGTTTGCCCAGTGTGAGGCACTGGCGGGAAATTGGAGGGTGGGAGGAAAGGAAATTGCTCCCCTGCACCCCACCACTCCCTACCAATTCCTGGGTAGCATCTCTGCCAGAGACTTCAAGACTCGAGACATGGCTTCATGTCCTGTGAAAAAGCATATCCATACACAGGTCCTTCAGGGTGGGCTTTATTGTGTTTTCAATTCCCACCACAACGGCTGGCTTCTGAGACCTGCTTATACCTTCTCATCACTGTATCAGTTAAGCCTTTTGCTTTACGGCTGCTTTTTGCTGTTGTTAATCTCTGAGTTGTCTCACAGTTCCCTGTTTGGCTTTTTGGCTCTTCCAACACTTCTATCTCTAATTCCACATATAAAATCTCTTCTATTGAATTACCTAGCACTGGCGCTGTTTTCCTGCCTGAACAGTGACTGAAACAGTATCAGGGTCTTCTCTCCCCCATCTTCCCCAAGCAGGCATATGATCTGTAGGCATATGATCAGTGTTTCTGATATACAAAGGTGCTTTAAAAAAAGGAACTGAAGATTTTGTACTGGATGGAAGAGAAAAGTTATACACAATGTCCATGTGTTTAATTTAGAATGTGTCTAATATTTCCACCTGAATTTATATTTTTGTTCACATAATTAGTTTAAGGCTCTCCCAATTCTGAAACAGACATAGTTTTCACACTTTTGTTTTGAATGTGTTTCTGCATCTTCTATAATGATGCAACACTTAACAGGAGTTGACACTAAAACCAAGTCCCCACCACTATCTAAAAAATAATCTCATTTTCCTGTTCTTCCTGGGGGCCAAAGGGCTGCTAACAGTAAACAATAAAGAAAACAGGAACTCTGGGCTAAAGGACCTATCGACAGGGAGAGCTAGAAAAGGACTGAGCCCAGAGCTGGGAGGAGACACACTCTCTTCAGGATCCCCTCCTTGGCTTTGCTTGGTAACTCTATATTTTCTCAGTCACAGCTCTGCATGTGGGCTTTCAGCAGTTGGCAGCTCTCCAGTTGAGCACTTCATTTCACACAACAGCTCTAATTTTCAAATATTGACTTGAAGACTTAGTCTCCCTGGTGCCAGCTCAATTCCTAAACATTATTGCATTTAAAGCTTTGATTATTATGATGTACTATTGGGGGTTCCAGTTATCAGACTAAATTCATCTTTATGGAATTTCTCTTATTATAGTTCAGCAAAGGTACCACACCTGTATGTAGTCGTACATAAAGGATGCCAGAGCCATTTTTAAATATGTATGACACAAAGATTTATATTTAAAATGAACTTGAAACCTACAAATTATATATTAAGGACGATGAATGTTATGCAACTGGACACATTATAAGTAAAATTGTGTGCTGCTCATTTTGGATGTGCAACGTAGTCTGCTCTTAGTATTTTAGAGGCAGAGGCATTTTCACCAGCCTGACATTAGAAGGTGTACTCTGCATTTGATCAGGGTTGTTGGAAGTATAGGACATGGCAAAAGGAAATAAGATTAATATTTATGAGTTGGCAATAGTTTTTCATAAGAAAGAATACTATATTACCACATTTTTTAATGTGAAAAAAATCTGATAATTACCGTGGAGAACGGTACATTTTAATAAAATGTTCAAAACACAGTTATAAAAATAGGTACTAGACTTTATACCCATGAATTAAGGAAATCAAGTAGCACTCTTACTGAGAAATAAGGTGTGTAGAACACAATTCAACTAAGTAACTGCCTTCTCTTTTCTCTCCCATTTTGGTTTGGTAGCCCTGAACATAAATGGTTGAGGAGAAAAAACAGACTGATTATACAACGGACTTATTAATAAAGACCATCTATTTGATGATCCAAAGTAAGGTTGGGCAAAGTGGACTAAGATTGGGAAGGGCATTCCAAGCAGTTGAAACATAATGCACAAAGTCTTAAAAATGTGGGACAGCGTTTCCCCTTTAGAGATTACAGTAGATCCAGTACTACTGGAGGGGAGATCTCCAAGGGAAGGACAGCAGCGGATGGGCAGGGGTGAGAGGCTGGGTCCATGAGGGGGGGATCTCCAGTGCTGTGCTCAGAAGTGTAGCTTTTATTCATGGGCAGGTATGAGCTATCAGCATGTTTTGACTGAGGGTCTCCAAGGGCAACTCTCACACTGGTAGCACTGGAGAATATAGGTTCAAAGGTAGGAGTGTGGAGAAAACAATTCAAAAGCTATTCCAGTAATCCAGGGAAGAATTCGGGAGGGCAGAATTAAGAAAGAGACAGTGGAGATATGAGGTGTGAATAGGGGAATGGGGTGAGAGTTAATAAATATTTAGAAATAGAAATTGATTAAGATGATTCATGTCCCTAAGCAATTGAACATCTTCCAATCATTCATTTGGGCTCAGTTAAAAATCAGAAGAATGGATAAAGAAGATGTGGTATATATGCAATGGAATATTACTCAGCCATCAAAAAGAATGAACTCTTGCCATTTGCAATGCTGTGGATAGAACTAGAGGGTATTATGCTAAGCAAAATAAGTCAGTCAGAGAAAGACAAATACCATATGATTCCACTCATATGTGGAACTTAAGAAACAAAACAGATGAACATAGGGGAAGGGAAAGAAAAATAAAATAAGATGAAAAAAGAGAGGGAGGCAAACCATAAGACTCTTTACTATAGGAAACAGAGGGTTGCTGGTGGAGAGGTTCATGAGGAGATGGGTGGAGCAATTGGGTGATGGTCATTAAGGAGGGCACTTGATGTAATGAGCACTGAGTGTTATATGCAACTGATGAATCACTAAATTCTACCCCTGAAGCTAATAATACAGTATATGTTAACTAAATTGAATTTAAATAAAAAATTTAAAAAACCAGAAGTGTTCAACAAATTAAATAATACCATGAACACCTGAAACTCATATAATATTGTATGCAACTATAATTTAAAAAAAAAATAGAAGAAAAGAATTACTTGAGAAAAACAGTACTGTGTATTATCAGAAAAGAATTAACAATATTTCAGTTCCATCTCTTCTACCTATGCATGAATCTCATCTATGAATCTAACAAATAATCATTCGGTCTTGGTTTGATCCTTCCAGTGACTATTACCTCTTTCAGCAATTCCATTATGGTACAGTTCTTCATTTGTCATTTCTCCCTTATGTTGATCAGAGACTTATCTTGCTGAAACTCCTACCCATTTGGTTTTACTCTGGCCATACGTCAGACATTTAAAGATGGCTATAATTTCCTCATTAAAACTTTCTTTGGCTAATCATCTACATTTCTTTTATTTGAATCTTCAAACTCTTTTCACTCTTTCTGTGATGTCAATGGCTCCTTATAGTATAGAGATCAGGATTCCACAGTATTTTAGATGTGGTAAGATCAACACAGGGATTGGGATCCCCAGCTGGTAGGGCAGAATTAATTTCAAAGCCTTCTGTATTTGTTCTCCAAGTTAATTATTGGCACCATATCTCTTTTTTACCACCTTCCTCATATTTCTATCATCTGGTCCCCAACCCTTTCAAGGTTTCATAGAATTCTTATTAAGAATGGGAGAACTAGTATTCTTATTAGGTATATTTTATTCTTATTAGTTTTAGAATGATGACAAGTCTTTGGAAAATAGAAAAGAAATGTATTCTCACAAAATCTTGGGTAATACCTTGACTCCTACCAACTGCAGTAAATGACTCCTTGTGGAACAATTAAATTGGAACTGGGCAAGGGAATTCTATTCAATTCAAGGGAATCAGGGAGGGTAATGCAAAGCCCAGTTAATCCCAAAATATATGACTCCAGAGGTGATAGCTGTCTTACTCAACACCCTATCAACAACAAAGCAATTTGCTGTTTGATACATACACTGTTCATTTATCATAGGCCTTTCCTTCTTTCATTCTTGTTTAGCCAGCACATAACTGATTCCCTCTTCCCTCTAACTATTCATTCATTTTTATTGTTTCATTCTGAACTCCCTCCAAGTTGTCATCATATTTCTTTTATCTAAATGCCCCAAACTGTTATAAAAATCATCAGAAAGGAATATCTGATAATTTTTGATGAAATACCATTAATATTAAATACTCCCTGAGCTTCAATATGTTTAACTCTGCACATGACCTTCAAAAAAAACTTTAGTTCCTACTCTCAAGGAGTTTCCATTCCAGTAGGTGAAGTACAAAAAGATGTATGCTGACTTTGATCACATCCCCATGTCTTTTCTAAGACATACTGAGATAATTTTCCAAGCTGACAATAATGATTTGCTTTGTCTTTAACAGCTCTATCAGGAGAGTGTAATGGGGGGAGTAGTGGGTTAACCATGGCATTGAGGCTGGTCCACTGAAAAGTGGCACAGAAAGATTTAACAGTGTTGTCCAGGGTTGTTGTTATCTGGAGGGTGTTTAGTGATCTTATATAGCAAGTAAAATGACATTGCCCAAATTCAAGATGGGTAAAATACCTCTTCAAAAGACGTCATAGTTACCTACCACCCATTGCAATCTAATAGCCCAGAAACTAGCCACTAGGAAGATCAGAGGCATGATGCATCTAGGTTAGAGACCTCTGCAGCATTGGCAGAACCTATTAGAAGAAAGCCAAGCCTGTCATAGGAATTGGTGATAAAAGGCTTTATTTTAAAGCTTGTACTTTGAGCAACTGCTTGAGAGAAACCAAGATCCAGTAATACATACCCAGAAGCAAGAAATAGACCCCACAGAACACTCTGGAGTAGTCCTATGAAAACATGGGGCATCCCGAATCTGAATTCTCCTCTTTCTGGTTAATGACTAAAACTCTGTTAATAAGATTGCTGTTCTCACAATTCCCCATCCTTCCCAGGGTACTAAAACTAGGTATGTAGCAGAGGCTCTTTCCACCTTGGCATAACTGACAATTTGGAATGAAAAATTCTTTATGGTGGGGCCTGTCTTAGCAGCATCCCTGACCTCTACCCACTAGGTGCCAGTAACACTACCCTTACAACCTTGGGTAAGTTACCTATGTCCTCCAAGGCTCAGTTTGCTTATCTGTAAGATGGGAATAATAGCAGCATTTACCTTATAAGGCTGTTGGGAGGATTAAAGATGCCAAATAAAAATCCAATAGCAGGATGCTTATCATGCAGCAAACCAAGATAAATCTTAGCTGTTTTTCATTTGGTTTCTATGTAGTTTACAATACAGAATAAAGGTTCAATACTTCTTGATATCCTTGGTCAATTTTTTAAGTCAGAGCCTCCTTTTAGATGTTGTTAAATTTGACACACAAACCCTAGGGGACCCATAATATTTTTTTACTCAGTATTTTTGGGCCAAAAAAGGACAAATCAGGAACGATGACTCAGGTAAGACTGCTGTCATACTGAGGCTTTTTCCATTTCAGTGTGCAGCATTTTACTCAACATCGAAAAAAAGAGAGAAATCCGGTTGAAGAAAGAGAAGGAATGACAACTGTTCTAAAAAGATTCTTTAGACTGTCCATCCTAGACTATAAATCCTAGAGGACAAACAATAGTCTGTAGGAATTCTGTATCTATTTTCACTTGCTTTTCTATAGTAATAAGAATACCAAAACGTTGTGGGTTGAAAAAAACACTGTACAATTTTGTGTTCTTTAAAATTCATTCCAGAAACTTGTGTTGAACAAATTACTTGGCCAATCTGTCATATTTGTTCCCAGAACAAATCACTTCCATTCAAGTGTAAGCTCAGGTGGATTTCTGTTTGACTTTGTAATCTACCATCAGATTGTATTTCTTCTTTCTCCTTCACCACTTCCCATTCCCACACACAAACACCTGGAGTTCCCGAAGCTGCCAGTAATTCCTGTTCTCTGAGTTCATCAACATACAGAGGAAAGCACCTAATTAGAGCAAATAATTTGATAAAGTGCATTGGCTAGAAAATTAATCCAAAGTAGCTGGGAAATGAATAATGGCAGTGGTTTGGAATGTGATTGGAGCCCCGCTCAGAAAAAGAAAAAAAAAAAAGTGCAGAGGAAAATCTGTGATCGTGACAAATAGCAGTTTATCCATCCAGAAGGAGTCATCCAGGGACATTAGAAAGATCAGTATTAAGTCACATCTTAGGGTCTTAATTACAGATATTAGAAGCATCATAAACAGAGCACCAATTTAATTTTAAGAGGTATTAATTAGATAGATAATATGAACACAAGAGAAGATAAAGAAATGGGTTGAAAGGACTTGTGAAAAATAGCAATATCAAGAAATAAGAAATGTTAAAATGGGAAGATGAAGTCTAATATATTTGGAAGCAAGTTCATTTTAAAACCCCTATATTTAATTCCATTCCATTAATAATGCAGCACATCTGGGAAGAAGCATTTGGATGAGGGTAGTACTTAAAGAGATTTAAATATGATCATGATTAAACCCAAAAAATAGATATGATTTTGCAATGTGAATCTGGAGATATTGTCGGTGTGATCTGGGCTGCAGAACCAGCCAGTCATTGTCATACAGATAAGGTATGAACTTTCTTTTTTTCTTTTTTCTACCGTTTTAGAGTGACAGTTCTCCTAATGGGGACATTGGTCAAAAATTGAAATGAACTAGAATAGTGTTCAGGCAAACCACATGATAGACACATGGAAGAACAAGCAGAACAAATATAAAATAAAACATGACTAATGAGTAAGATGACCTTTTAAAACTTATCAATTCAGGTTAAGGTATGCTAGGCGTTGCAGTTAAAAAGATCAATCATAGTGAAGGTAAGACAAGTAAGTTATAGTTCTTGCTCATAAGGAAATCATAATCTAATGAGTAAAAGAGGTATTGACACAAACCAAAGTGTGTATGTGGGTGGGGGATGGGCTTAATGTTCTCTGGAGGTACAGAGTAGGAGGGTATTCAATAATTTTAGGGAAATTAATTAGGAAGAGAAACAGAGGCATTTGAATAGGACATTGACAGATAACTTGCATTTGGAAAGATGATTGACGATTATAGGCCAACTGAGGGAATAGGAACAAGGGTGGTGAACAGCTCCAACAAAGGGAACAGATGGGGAAAGGACAGAGTGCATGCCATACAAGGGAAATGGGGGCAGGAAAGGTGGAGAGCAGACCAGGCAGGGAACAGAGCAGATGGAGAATGGAGGGGAGGGAGCAGGCCAGACCAAGGGAATAGGATGGGTGAAGGGCATGGAGCAAGTGAACCTAAGGGAACAGAGTGAACTAAGGTCAGAGGACCAACCAGAACATGAGAATAGGATGGCAATGGGCAGACACACTTCTCTGAAGGAAAATGATTGAAAGAGTGGGTTCTCCTGAAAAATATCTGAACGATTCTTTAAACAAGTGCATCACTATTCTCAAAGACAAAAAGGGATTTCAACTTGGACATAAGTGTGTTTAGAATGAACAATTAAGTAGAAATAATAGTGTTTGCTAAATTCTGTAATTTCAAATTATATAACTCAGGTGATAGCAGATGACAAAGCATCTTAACATAAAGGTAGATCTATGTAGTAGAGAAGGGTCATGGATTTGGAGCAAGACATGGGTGAAACCTGACTCTGTAACTTTCTACTTTTGACCAAGGGAAAGCTAATTAGACTTGTGAGCTTAAGTTTTGTTTCCTATAAAAATAAGGTAAATAGTTCCTACTTCTTAAGTCATGTCATATTAGGTATCAGTGAAATCATATTTGTAAAGTTTTGTTACAGTGCTATTTACATAGTAAGTGCTCAATCACCAATATTATATTATCCGCTATATTATTACTCTAACACTAGTATTATTATTTTCTAATTTATGATACTGGGTCTCAATAAATGTTAATTATGAAAAGTTAAGAATCTTCATTATATTTTTTTAAAGTTTGGTTTTCCATATTCTTTTTAATTTACTCCCTTGTCATAAATAAAAAATCTAGGAAAAGAGCCATTTACCTTTTGAAGCTTCTATGACTGCAATCCCATCAGGAATGTAATCGCAGCAGCCCCCTTTCTCCTCCTCCCGGTTCCTACTTAGGGCCATCAGATGACTTAGACCCTAGGAAGAGTACACATGTTATAATTGTAACATCACATAGATTATTGTGAATGAGTTTCATCTTCCAAATACCAGGGCTTAATTCCTTTATAAAGGAAATTGTTATTTATTCATTGACCACATTAGTATGAGCAGCATAGAATTAAATACCAAGCTACGTTAAAATTGAAACTATCAGACATATCTGGAAAATTTAATATTTTTTTCCCCAGTGGAGAATTTTACAGAACAAAGCAACTGATTTAGTTTATTTGATTTCCCAAGTTTAATTTCTCTTTACTACTAGCAGTGGTGGAGGGTGGAGAAAGGGGAGAGTACCTCTCTGCCCTTTCCAACCCTTAACTCCCATTCAATATGCTTCTTAAGTCAATTTCCATCCTCTGCCACCCCATAGTCTTGCTCCTCTACACTGCACCCATGAGCTCTTGAACAGCATCCTGACTCCTTCCTTATCTAATCATTCCCTTCTTCCATCCATCTTGTGATAGCACTGTGGGATAAAGCTCCATGCAACCTCACCATCTCAGACACATCCACTGAATTCCCATTGCCTCTAGGAAATAGTTCACCCCCTCAGCCTTCCATTCAAGACCATATATAATCCGACCTGTCCAATTCTATCTCCCCCTCTCAACTCTAGTCAGGGTGGTCTCTTCAGTAACCGTCAAATATTCCATGATTATCTTTTCTTTATACTATAATTTCTTTTCCAACCAATAGGTCTTTCTATCAATTAAATCCTCCCTATCCTTAGGCCCAGCAAAGTCCCATAACCAACATGAGTTTAGTGGTTTACAAAAGGGGCCCTGGTGAGCTCCAGACCTGAGTTTGAGGTCTGACTCTGTTACGCACTTCAGTATTAACCTAGGGAAATTACTTAACTTCATGAAACTTCAGTTACTCTCATCTGCAAAATAACTAAAATAATGATATTTCCTCCCTCATAATGCTGCTTTCAGGGTTAAATGAGATAATACAGTAAAGGGATTAACATAGTTCCTGGCATAAGTAGTAAGTAATGTTTGCTATTATGTATATTTTTTTTCTTTGGTCATATTAGCCTCTTCCCTAAATTCATAGTTTTTGAAAGATTTTATGTATTTATTTATTTATTTATTTATTGAGCATGTGGGTAAGGGGGAGGGGCAAAGGGAAAGGGAGAGAGAATCTCAAGCAGGCTCCACACTCAACGCAGAGCCCAGCTAGGGGCTTGATCTAACAACCCTGAGATCGTGACCTGAGCCAAAATCAAGAGTTGAACACTTAACCGACTGAGCCACCCAGGTGTCCCCCTAAATTTATATTTGATCAAAGTTGGATATTCAATATTATGATATTATCATAATCAGGTTAAAAAAAAAGTAGTTTAAGAAAAAAATTACAAAGATACGCCCTAAAACATTAACAGCTGATGTATTTGGTGAATTATGAGTTATTTTGCTTTTTATCTAATTCTTTGTTTTCAGCTTATGAAATTGAAATACTTTGTTTTTAACATTGAAGTGATCCTCCTCCAAAAAATGTTTAAATTAAAAAAAAACCTGTCAGTACCAGTTACTGGCATGAGTGTGCAGAAACTAGGACCCTCATGCACTGCTGGTGGGTGTGTGAATGCTGCAGACATTTTGAAAAATAGTTGGACAGTTTCTCAAACTCCTGGAGTTACCTTCCAACCCAGCAACTTTATTCCTAGATATCTATTCAAGGGAAGTGAAAATATACATCCACACAGGACTTACACACATATGTTCACAGCAGCATTATTCATCATAGTCAAAAAGAGGGAACAACCCAAATGTCCATAAACGGATGAATAAATAGATCAAAATGCTTCAATACAACTATTAAAAAGAATACTTAGATTTAATTTTATAAGCAATAGGGAGCCACTTAGGATTTGTAAATGAGGAAAAATCATGGAAAAAATCTGTCAGTAGTTAAGAATCATTCAAACAAAATATTAAAACTACGTTTAGGGACGCCTGGGTGGCTCAGTCAGTTAAGCGTCTGCCTTTGGCTCAGGTGATGATCCCAGGGTCCTGGGATCGAGCCCCACATCAGTCTTCCTGCTCAGTGGGGAGCCTGCTTCTCCCTCTGTCTGCTGCTCCCCCTGCTTATGGCTCTCTTTCTCTCTCTCTCTGACAAATAAATAAAATCTTAAAAAGAAATCAACTATGTTTAAAAAAATTCACATACCACTTTATTTTTGGACTGTAATAGCAATGACTACAATTTTTGAGTATTAACTGTGTTCCATGGTCTACACCAGCTACAATAGCCCTAATCATGCCAACAACTCAGTGAGACACAGATCATTTTGCAGATGAGCAAAATAGTGTGAATAAAAGTATTGGCCAGGGTCCCTGAGCTATCGAGTGGCCAAGTAAGGATGTAAACCTGAGCCTGACTTTAAAGCCCACATTCTTTCCTAGCCTCCAGACCACCTTGCAGTGTGACTTCATTCCTTCTCTGTCCCCACCTCCTTGCCCATTGGCCTAACAGGGCTCTCAGGCCTCTGCTTGGGTCTCTGTGCAGACACACCTGAAACTGAGTTATAAGAGGGTTCGCAGACCCCTTACTTAATATTGTCTGTGGTTTTTACAGAGTATTTTATTTCTGTGTCTTTGTCCTCCAGAGCTCCCAGGAGGTAAGGACTGTGTCTTTTTGCCACTGCAATTTCAGAGCCTAATACTATATTTTGCAGATAGTAGGTACTCGGCAAATATTGTTAAATGAATGAGTGAATGACCCAACACATGAAAGAAGCAATAAATGCTGTTTACTGCGGCAGGGAACAGATGTGGTCAATGAACATATTTAAGTCACTCTTGTGAGCCCGTCTCAGGTATATACTGAGCACCATATTCAAATCTTTAGCCAAGTGCTAGGGATACAAAGATGAATACGACCCAGTTGCTTTCCTTAGAACTCACACTACAGTCCTTTACAACAGGCATGAATTCAAGTAACACATACAGTATTTTAAGTTCCACATTTTCCCCACTGGCAATAACAACCCGGGATTGGGTGGCTGTAGGGAAGAGAATGAATAGGTTCAAGTATGAACATTTTTATTTTTCTGAAGGAAACCTATAGGATGTTTAATTTTGTTATCTTCCTGGGCTGTCACACATTTTATTTCAGACTACATCAAAAATGTGTAGATGCTCGGGGTCCTTACAAAGAATCAAGGACTTCCTGATGGCACCAGTGTTTCCTAGGATGCTGCTAGAAACATCCCTTCCTCAAATTTAGACTGTTTGAAAAAAAAAAAAGATTCCCTTGTTTCCGTAAATATTTGAAGTATCATCAAAATAACCTGAGGCAGACAAGCTCTAATACTCAAGTAAAATCATTCATTTCTTTCATGTCACTCTGATTTTCTTCACTTGACATAAATGTGGTCTGACGTATTGATTATCCATTCTTGGCCATGGGGAGACTTTTACTCATATATTGATCTAACTATTTGGTTTAGGGGAGTTTGTTTATGTGGATGCCATGAGATGCTTCAGAAATGCAGTGGTTCAAAAATTACGTAACCCTATTCAGCTAAGCACTACTAGCCCTGTGGCAGCTATACTTTCAACAGGACTAGATCTGACACTCGACGTCTACCCCCGAAAGTTGCCGCCTCCTGGTCTGTCTGTTGTGGGCCATAGAAGCTAGGGAGCAAGTGCCAGGTGACTCCAGTAGAGGTACCGCTCCTCAACAACAGGTGTTGGAATCTTTAATTAACTTTATTGAATTGTATAATTTACGAATCATAAAATTCACCTGTTCAAAGTTTACAATTCAATGATTTTTTTTAGTAAGCTTACTGAATTATGTAGCCATCATTATCATCCATTTTTGGAACATGTTTTCACCCCAATAAGATCACCTGTGCTTATTTATGGTTCATCCCCATTCTCACCCCCAGCCCTAGGCAACCACTAAATCACTTTCTATCTCCTCAGGTTTGCCTCTTCTGTACATTTTGTAAGAAAGGGATCATACAGTATATGGCCTCTTGTGTCTGGCTCCTTTCAAATTAGAACAATGTTTTTGAAGTACATCCATGTTACAGCATATATCAAAAGTTCATTCTGTTTTATTGCTAAATGGTGTTCATTAGATGGAAGTATTATATTTTGTTTCTCCATTTATTGCGTGGACATTTGGGTTGGCTGTATCTTTGGACTTCTCTTGGGTGGATATGTAGGAATGGAATTGCAGGATCATATGGTAACTCTAGGCTTAACATTTTGAAAAACTGCCCAACTATTTTCAAAGTGACTGAACTATTTTATACTCCCACGAGTAAATTAGGAGTGTTCCCATTTTTTCACATCTTTGCCAGCATTTATTATTGTCTTTCTTTTTGGTTATAGCCTTTCTAGTGGGTATAAAATGACATATCATTGTGGTTTTGGTTTGCATTTCCCTAATGACTAATGATGTTAAACACCCTTTCATGCACTTATTAGCCATTTTTATATCTTCTTTGGTGAAATGTCTACTCAAATCTTTTGTTCATGTTTAAGTTGGGTTATTTGTCTTCTTACTGAGTTGTAAAACATATTTATACTTCTTTATATATTTTTTATACAAGTCCCTTATCAGATGTATGATTTGTAAATATTTTATTCCATTTCATGGATCATCTTTTAGCTTTCTTAATGATGGCTTTAGAAGTACAAATTTTTAATTTTGATGAAGTCTGGTTTATTAAGTTTTTCTTCATGTTTTCAGTGTCATATTTAAGAAATCTTTGCCCAACCCAAAGTCTCAATTTTTTTTTTATGTTTTATTCTAAAGTCTGTATAATTTCAGCTCTTGTATTTAGGTTCTGATCCCTTTTGAGTTACTTTTTCTATATGGTAGATATGAAAACTTTTCTATGTGGATAGAAACTTTTACATTCAGATATTCCATAGTCTCAGTGCCATTTGTTGAAAAGACTATTCTTTCCCTTTTGAATTGCCTTGGCACCTCTGCTGAATACCAATTGGCCATAAATATAAAGGTTTATTTCTGGACTCTCAATTCTGTTTCATTGATTTATATGTCTGTCTTTATACTGATACTATACTGTTTTGATACATACGTTTTGAAAGTTGATGAGAACTTTTAACCTAAGAGATTGTTGGAAGTGACTGAATCTATTCTGACTTTTTAAAAAAGTCTTCCTATTACTATGTATTGTAAGAAACAACAAAATAAGGCATAAGACAATGAGAAAAATGAGAGCAGAAAAAAAAGGAAACAAATAAGATTGTTGTACAAATCTATATTACATATGCCTTCTACATTGCTGGTTGTGGCTACCATTGTGACTCTGAGCTTGTCAACGATCAACAAGGAAATGGAAACATTTGTGAAATGTGTTTAATAAAATAATACAATTCAATTTCTTAGTAAAATTACAACTTTTATTGGTTTTTGGGCTAGGGAGGATGTTTTCCCTGTGTGTATTTATAAAAAAGAGATTGTATAATATAATAAATAACATCTTTATAAGAACCCGCACATCGAGTAAAACAAGGAGTTTCAGATTTTATCTTACTATGTTCTGCAATGTAGACCAACTGCAATTAGTAAATACTTAGTCTATGTAGAGGCCAAACAAAGGAAGTTTGCTCCTAATTTGGTTAATCCTGAGACAGATGTTTTACTATTGAAGTCATTTGCTATTCATCCTGATTCAATATGTATTGAACACAATTTGCCCCAAATCTTTGGCTTATATATGCTGGAGACTATGGATTTTAAAATATACCTGGATGGTATAAGGCAGTGCTTCTCAAAGTATGGTCCCCATGCCAGTAACATCAGCATTACCTATGAAACTTCATAGAAATGCAAAGTCTTGGGTTCCATACAAGATCAAATAAATCTAGAACTTTGGGAGTGAATCCCAGCATTTTTATAAGCCTTGTAGATGATTCAGATGTACTAATGTTGAAGAAATATTTTTCTTAAAGTATCAGGAACATCTTTGTTTAAGTAAACAAATTAATCTGTGTACAGAAAGATGTAAAGTCCTGAAACAGGATTATTCTGGATGTTTCTGACAATCTTGTAGATTTAGATTTTCCATCATTGCAAAGTCTGAGGCAGAAAATCAGTGAGGATATAAGTGAACTGAATAGTACTATTGACCAATTGGATCTAATTGGCATTTATAGAATATTTCATCCAACAATATCAGAACACATATTCTTCTCAAATTCACATGGAATATTCACCCAAAATACCACATTTTGAGCCATAAAATATATTTTAACAAATTTAAAACTGTAGACATCATAGAAAATATGCTCTCAGACACAATAGAATTAAACTAGAAATCAATAAGGGAAAGATAGCTGGATAAGCTCCAAATATTTGGGGATTAAACAGCATACTTCTAAATAATACATGGATTAAAGAGGAAATCTTAAGAAAAAATTTAAAAACATTTGAAACTAAATTAAAATGAAAATACAACCTATTAAAATTCATAGAATGCACTGAAAGCCGTACATGGAGGGAAATTAATACCATTGAATGCATATGTTACAAAAGAAGAAAGATCTACAATCAAAAATCTAAGTATCCACCTTGAGGAACTAGAAAAAGACAAGCAAATTAAACCCAGAGTAAGCAGAAGAAAAGAAATAAAATCAGAGCAGGCATCAAGGAAATTGAAAATGGGAAAACAATAGAGAAAATCAATAAAACCAAAATCCAATCCTTTGAAAAGTTCAGCAGAATTAATATCACACTAACCAGACTAACCAAAAAAAAAAAAAAAATGAAGACACAAATTACTAAATTCAGAAATGAAAGAAGGGCATTACTAGTGATCCCATGGACATTAAAAGGATAATGAAGGAATATGAACAATTCCGTGCCCACACGTTTGGTAATGTAGATGAAATGGTCTAATTCCTTGAAAGACACAATGTACCAAAACTCACACAAGGGGAAATAGATATATATGTTAAAGAAATTAAACCAATAATTACTTACCTTCCAAAACAGAAAACACCAGTCCCAGATGGTTTCACTGGTAAAATCTACAGAATATTTAAAGGAAAAAATGGTATCAATTCTCTACAATCTCTTCCAGAAAATAAACACAGAAAGACCACTTCCTAATTTATTTTATGAGGCTAACATTACCCTAATGCCCAAACCAGACAAAATTATTATAAGAGAGACTTAACAGAAAGAAAACCACAGACTGTATCTTCATGAATATAGATGTAAAAATCCTGAACAAAAAGAAACAAATAGTGTGCTGTGGGAGAATTTAAAAACAATTTAGGGGTGCCTGGGTGGCTCAGTCATTAAGTGTCTTCCTTCAGCTCAGGTCATGATCCCAGGGTCCTGGGATCGAGTCCCACATCTGGCTCCCTGCTCAGCGGGATGACGGCTTCTCCCTCTCTCACTCCCCTTGCTTGTGTTCCTTCTCTCGCTGTGTCTCTCTCTGTCAAATAAATAAATAAAATCTTAAAAAAAAGCAAAAACCAATTTAATATAGGGGTGCCTGGGTGGCTCAGTTGGTTAAGTGTCCAGCCCTTAGTTTTGGCTCAGGTCATGATCTCAGGGTTGTGAGATAGAGCCCTGCATTGGGTTTTGCACTGAGCAGGGAGCCTGCTTGGGATTCCCTCTCTGCCTCTCCTCTGTCCCTCCCCCACAGTTGCTCTCTCTCTCTAAAAAAACAAAAACAAAAACAAACCCAATTTAGTATACATGCAGTTGGAGCCTCTGATAATGATAAAAAATATACAAATTTTATGAAAACTATAAACCTACATATCCAGAAGCTAAATAAATCTAAAGTACAACAACATGAAAATAACACAGTGGCACATCGTAATTAAACTGCTGACCATTAACAATGAAGAGAAAAAATACAAAGCAACCAGTATAAAAATATACATTACATAGGGCATGAAAAAGATAAGGAGATTAGCATATTTCTTACTGGAAGGAATGCAAGTGAAAAGAGATTGAAGCAACATCTTTAAAATACTGACAGCCAAAAATTAATAACCTAGAATTATACACCCAGGACAAATATGTTTCAAAAATAAAGGTGAAATAAAGATTTTTTTCAGATGTAAAAAAGCTGTAAGAATTAATCACCAACAATCTCACTGTAAGATATATTAAAGTAACTCCTTCAAACAGAAGAAAACTGATAACAGAAATATGTACCTATATATAGCAATGAAGAATAGTGGAAATGATAATTACACGGGTAGATATATACACTTTTTTCTTATTATTTAAAACAGTTTAAAAGGTAACTATTTAAAGATTGATTTGAGAGAGAGAGCACATGAGCAGGGGGAGGGACAGAAGGAGAGGGAGAGAGAGAGAGAGAGAGAGAGAGAATCCCAAGCAGACACCCCACTGAGAGCCCCCAATGCGGGGCTTGATCCCACGACTCCAAGATCATGACCTGACCCAAATCAAGAGTTGGACACTTAACTGACTGAGCCACCTAGACACCCTGGTAACTGACTATTTAAACAAAACAAACAAGCAAGCAAAAAACAGTGTGGTATGGAGTTTATAACATTTGTATAAGTAAATATGTGACAATAGTACTAAGGTCAGTAGAGGAAAAATTAAAGCATATGATTGTAAGGTTTTTATATAATACATGAAGTGGTATAAGGACACCTGAAGATAGACTGTAATAAATTAAAGATGCACACTTTAAGCCATAATGCAACCACTAAAATAAAACAAAGATATAGCTAGCAAGCCAAAAAAGCAAATAAAATGGCATCAAAGAAACAAACTTACATAATCCAAAAGAGGTTGAAAAAGAGAAAAAAAGAAAAGAACAGACAGGACAAATAGAAAACAAATAGCAAGATCATTACACGGGTAGATATATACACTTTTTTAAAGTGTATTAAACCCAACCATAGCAATAATTACATTAAATGTAAAAGATCTAAACACCCCAACTTAAAGGCTGAATGTCAGATTACATTAAAAATCAGATCCAGGGTGCCTGGATGGCTCAGTTGGTTAAGCGACTGCCTTCGGCTCAGGTCATGATCCTGGAGCCCCAGGATCAAGTCCCACATCAGGCTCCCTGTTCAGAGGGGAGCCTGCTTCTCCCTCTGAACCTCCCCCCTCTCTCGTGCTCTCTCTTTCTCTCTCTAATAAATAAATAATTTTTAAAAAATCTTTTAAAAAAACCAGATCCAAGTATATGCTGCCTACAAGAAACACACTTCACCCCTTTTGTCCACCACCTACCAATGGATGAAGAGTCAAAAGGTAAACACTTCCAGTTATAAGATAAACAAGTCCTGGAGGTGTAAAGTACAGCATACCGACAATAGCCAACATTACTGTTTTGAATATTTGAAAGTTGTTAAGAGAGTATATTTTCAAAGTTCTCATTATAAGAAAAGAATGTAACTATGTTTGGAGATGGATATTAACTAAACTTATTGTGATCATTTCACAACACATACATATATCAAATCATTATTTGTACACTTCTTTTAAAAGATTTTATTTATTTATTTGAAAGAGAAAGCATGAGCAGCGGCGGGGAGGGTCAGAAGGAGAGGGAGAAGCAGACTCCTCACTAAGCAGGGGCTCAATCCCAGGACCCCAAGATCATGACCTGAGCCGAAGGCAGAAGCTTAACTGACTGAGCCACCCAGACGCATTAAGTTGTACACTTAAAATGAATATAATGGTATATGTTAGTAATATATCAATTAATATTTTTTAAAAGAAATACACCTTAAAAATAGACAAAAATATGTTAAAGTAAAAGTACTAATGATTATAAGAAGTTTAAAATTAGTATATGTATAGCACTTAGTGTGTTCAACATTCAGTGATTACTAGGTAAAAATAATTCTTAATATGTTTCCTGCTGTTGAATTGATGTCTTAGTCAGTTTGAGCTGATATAACAAAATACCATAGACTGGGGGGCTTAAACAACAAACATTTGCTTTCTCACAGTTCTGGAGGCTGGGAAGTCCAAGATCAAGTGTCTGGTGAGAGCCCTGTTTCTGATTTGTAGACGGCCACCTTCCTCTTGTGTCATCCCATGGTGGAGAAAGAGAGCTCTGATATTTTCGTCTTATAAGAAGAAATCCCATTGTGGAGGCTCTACTCTCATGACCTCATCTACACATAATTATCTCCTAAAGCCCACCTCCAAATACTATCACACTGGGGATTAGGGCTTCAACATATGAATTGTTGTGGGGGAGGGGGGTAGGACACTCAAACATTCAGTTCATAGCAATTGGGTAAGCTTCATCTGCCTTATGAGCTAACTGAGTGTCTCTTATGAGGCCTAACATCTTCAGTATCTTTGTTTCACTTCGGGGCATCAGTTCTTCCTCTAAAATGATTACAGAGTATTTAGGTTTATAACCTGTAAGGGACTCTTACTGGATATGAGTCCCTGCAACACTACGGGTAGCTAAAAGGTGCGGGTGGGAACACTAGACAGGTTTACCTGAGGATCCATCTCAAAAAGGTGACCCAGGTGAGCAGAACAGCTGCCTACAGTTTGGTTTGAAAGCTGATGTGTTGGTCTGGAATGCTAGGAATAGTTCTTTAGCATTTAGCAAGTCAAAAAAACAGGCATTTCTTACTCATTCCTCCAGCTCCACGAAAACTCTGCAGGCCTGTCAGGCTGGGTTCTCATAGGAGTATGAAGGAAGTAGGAGGAAGAAGATTCAAAATGCATTCCCATTGGCTTTTAAAAAGTGGTTATAAAGATAATGAATGTAAATGAGTTTTCAAAGAGATTTGAATAGTATTATTAGCTCTACAAATTTTGACATTCCTGATATATATCTAGAAACTAATATAGGATTTTGGATAGCAATTCTCATATTCTCTCTGGTAGACTCTAAAATCATTATACATCTAATGGTTGAGCTATTTTTGCATCTTCAAATTTTCAATTTTTCCACCCATCAAAAAAAAGCAAAAGAGCAAATAACCACAACAAATCCATACTCAAATCCATATTTGATGTCAGGGAGCTCTCTTTTTCTCCTCGCTGTTTTTTATTGGACATGTGATGGGAGTCTCAAGAGGAAATCTAATAGTTTCTTTATTTTTTGTGTGACTATATATTTATGTTTATTGACTGCTACATTACTACCCTTTACTTTCATTCTATCTTCCCTCTTACACGGTTCTCCCTTTGTTTTATCTAAGATTTTAGTGAGATTCTTTTTGTTTTGCAAACCAGTGTGTTATTTCCCCCAGCTGTGAGTGAATGTGCAGTCCTTTGCATTCATTTCTCAAGACCAAAAATGCGTTCAGTTTGCCTTTTTAATTTTGTGAGATTGCACCAATCCATTTACACATTTTCTCCTCCTAGGACTGACGGAGGTGTGGACTACTAAAAGCTCAGGTGATGGCTCTAGTATAGAATGAAACTGACATACGATGACTGAATATGTAAACTTCCATTGTACGGGTCCCTGTGTCTACAGAAATTATTGTTACCAAAGTCAGAGAGATCGGTATGCCTTGGCATGGAGAGATAAAAGGCTCATATTATAGAAAACTTCCTGAAACCAGAATTTACGGTCTCAGATATTGGGTCTCTGCTCTCTTACCATACCCCAACTTTCCCATCACCCCTTTCTATCACTGCTACAACTAGTGGCTCCAGATGAACTTGGAATGCATACGCACACTTGTTGTTAGAGAGGAGATTAATAGCTGTTGAAGTGAGCTTTTTGAAGACTAAAAGAATATTTTAAGAGTGGGCACTTCATAGGGAAAAGGGGGCCATTATTTACAGATGGCATATATTTTCCTTGAGGAAACCTATACAGTTTCCCAGACAGTCAAAATATCTTCCTTATAATGAGAACTTCAAACAGAGGTTCCTATTCTTGGGTCCATGGATGGGCTTTAGGTATAAAAGAACTGCCTGAGTGTGTACAATCTGTGTATGTGTGTGTGTGCATGCACATGTTAGCATTTTCCTGAACAGTGACTCCATAGTTTTCATTATATTTTCCAAAGCTCAATATATCAAATGCCCACTGCGTGCTCCCGCAAATCTCCTCAGCCTCACATTGTACATCACTCACTTCTGGCCGCCAGTCCTGCACAAGTTTGGACCAGCTTTTTGCTAGTGCCTCACCTCAGGCCACATCCTTTATTCCTTTCATTCTACTTCTCTGACACCATCAGCATCCATTTGGCATTCAGATCCATGGGCCATTGCTGACCCATAGTGCCAAGAACCAATAGAATAATGCTTCTTGGTTCATCCCCAAGGGAAAAATCCTGATGGCCATTTCGTAAGGTTCCTCAGAAGGGCCCTTACGCCTCAAGCAGTGACCAACTCAAAGCACACTTTTCCATTGCCTTTCCCTCTCCCCACTTCACTCTCTCTTGTCCCTCTCTCCCGCTTCCAGGAATCACATTCTCAAATAAGCTATTGGCACACAAGACTTTGTCTCCAGGGGAACCCAACCTAAGACAGCCAATGACTTAAAAAGTATTACAATCCACTATCCAAGAATATAAACAGTTTCCAATTCGAGTACCATATTGTTCAAATCTTTCCTCTATTAGGGCCCAGTGACCATCGCATCTGAAATTAAATGCATATTGTGTCCTAATTGTACCTCTTCCTTAATATAGCTTCAGGACTCTTTGTTTATATAAAGTCTCAAATGAATTTTCTCTTCAGCTGGCACAAAAATACTCTAATAATCATGGCATCAAGAAGCCTAACTTAACATAGTTAACCAGTGCCCATGACCTTTTCTTTATCCTGTATTTTCCATTACTAGACTCTAGTTTGTCACTAGACTCATTTGTCACTTCCTTAAATGTCTGTTTTGGCACGTGGTAGGCCAAATTGTAAGATGAAGCCCATTGACTCACACCCTTGTATAATCCCCTCCCTTTGGTGTAGGCAGAACCTATGAATATGAAAGGATACACTCCTCTGATTATGTCATATGGCGAAGGTGAAGTGGCTTTGCAGAGGTAACTAAAGACTCTAAATCAGTTGACTGAGTTAATCAAAGGTATATTACTCTGGCGAGCCTGACTTAATCAGATGAACTCTTTAAAAGAAGGCTTAGGGCTTTCTTGGGTTCAGAGACTCTCATCTACCAATCCTCAGAAAGCAAGTTGCTATGAGTTCTGCAGCTTCAGGCAAAGGAGATCTGCCAACAATTACTTGAGTTTGGAAGAGGACCTTGAGCTTCAGAGGAGACCACAGCCCTGGCTGACACTATCACTGCAGCCTTGTGAATCCCTGAGTAGAGAACCCAGTTTGACTGTGCCCAGACCGCATACCCACAGAAACTATGAGATAATAAATGTATGTTGTTTTAATTAATTGATTAATTAGGGAGTGCACGCACATGCAAGCAGGGGGAGGGGCAGAGGGAGAGGACAAGCCGACTCTGCACTGAGTGGAGCCAATGTGTGGCTGGATCTCATGACCCTGAGATCCTGACCTGAGCGGAAACCAAGAGTGGGTGATCGCTTAACCGACTGAGCCACCCAGGCGCCCTGTATGTTGTTTAAATTATCAAGTTTGAGGCAATTTGTTACACAGCAATAAAAAAACTGATACGCAGCCTTTGTCACATAATTTTTGTTTCCATAAATGCTTCCTTGCTAGACAAAGCATCCCTGAAGGGCAGTGACTGTGTTCATTCCATCTTGGGTTCACCGATATCTAGCAAAATGCCCTTGTATGGCCAATATTTATAAACTTTTATTTAATAAATAACTGATGTTTAATATTCTAAAAATAAAAAGCATAAAGATACTCATTTTGACCCTTGTGGTACCTTTTTATATGAACTATTTAGAATTTCTAACTCAGCATACTGTGGCAAAATTTATAAAGTGCTTTTAGTTTTTAAAATCCTTTTACGTATGTGTCTTTGAGCTCTGCTCATATTACCCATGGCAAACGAAGGTGCCAGATCCCTGGGGCCCTTGGCAATTTTTAAGAAATATTCCCAAGCCATGCGCGCGCTCTCTCTCTCTCTGACAAATTAATTAAATAAATAAATAAATAAATAAATAAATAAATAAATAAATAAATAAATAAATAAATAAATAAATATTTAAAAAAAGAAATATTTCCAGGCCATATTTTACTTCTATAACATTTCTCAACAAATTTAATGCAGCAGCTAGCTCTTCACTGAAAGCCAAGATTCCAGTCCGAGCTTGCCAAATTGGTATCAGGTTCTCAAGATGGAAAATTCAAGGACATTTAAATCTGGAACATAAACTTCTTAGTCTTATAAAAAGGAAGAAAACAGTTAACATATATATAAGTTTGCCGTGATGACTTTTCCAGATATTAATGTTTAATGCTTAATCTCTCAGTATGGCTCAGGAATCATCAAATGAATTAATATTTCAAATGTATCTAAAGGTATTTTGATTAAAGATATTAGAAAAAGGAAAAAATCTGAGCCTCTAATAAGATGATGACTGAATTGTCTAAAAAAACGGGGAGTATTAAAGAAGTAAGAAAATCCATCAAGTAAGAGTACAGAAATTTTTAATAGATGGTACAAATGTGATTTTACATGGAGTGACTTTTATTTTTGAAGTTCTTTACCAAAGTCTACTGCTGGAAATGAGTTAGTTTTTTGTATTTGTTATTTTTACTCTCTTGCTTGAAGAGGAGAAAACTGGAGATCAATCTAATTGCACAGATGATAGAAAAAAAGAATAAATAAGGCATTCCTTTAATAAATACAATGAGATCAGACCCAGAAACTAGTCCCTTGGATAGAGCAGGTTCCATATTTGATCCTTGCTTAATTTCAATGGATATGTTTTAAATTACACTTTGACAAATTAATGTGGCTCTGATTAAAGAATTAACTACTTAAAAATAATTACTGTAACTGTTTTGAAGGCTTGTCATTGTAGTTCTGTTGAGGCCTCAAACCCCTGGGTGTGAGTGCAATACTGAGATCAGAGGTAAAATTCTCAAAAGAAAAAAAAAATAGCTACTTTGTAAGTGAGAGAGAAAAAGTTATTACAGGCTAACCCTTTCCCGTGTCAATTTCTTAAATGTGAAAAATATCCAATGAACCCATTAAATACATTTTGACAGACTAACAGCAGGAGGCTTGTTGACCTTTCACCTGATATTGATTTCCCCTTCACTCGTTTTCCTTGGTGACTTCCACTTTTCCCGCATATATTTTGCCTCCCAGTCCACTCTCCACATGCCACTTCTGTAATCACTTGCAAGGGAAACCCACACAGAGCCGTGAGCTGCGCCAACACTTCAAGAGAACCTTGAAAATAAAGCAGCCACAGAATTCACATCTATCAATAAGTTCCTCGATCAGCAAATATTTCTATGAAGCGTAGATACCCCTGGCATTTCAATAACACAGCTGAGCAGATAAACACCTGAGTGAGTCAAAATGGTCCTTAATTATTATTTATTCACATGCTCATCAGCTCCAACAGCATTGATTAATGGGCCACTCTGCACATGACACCAAAATGGAGATCCAAGGAATGGAAAGGTAGTGCATCTCTCCTTGTAGAAAACCCCTACATATAAGGAACATTTGGAAATGTTCCAAAGGAAATCACAGGATGAGAAATAAGCAATCAGGACAGCACTTACAGGTACCAGGGAATTGAAATGAAGAATCTGTGTGAATTCATATTACCCTGAAGGAGTCAAGAAACAAACTAGAAGCGTCTGGAGTTGTTCTGATTTTGATTTTTGAGAAGCATTATCAGGTGTCCTATCTATCGGCAGTGAAGGGAGTTGGGGTATAGGCAGGAAACGCTACTAAGCGGAGTTGGACACGGTAATGCCGCCCCTACAGGGAAAGGCGGGGTGGGGGGCGCATGTGAGGTGTAAACGTGCTTTAAGACAAGCTGTACCTGGGGCGCCTGGGTGGCTCAGGCCTTAAGCGTCTGCCTTCGGCTCAGGTCATGGTCCCAGGGTCCTGGGATCGAGTCCCACATCAGGCTCCCTGCTCGGCGGGAAGCCTGCTCTCTCTCTCCCGCTGCCCCTGCTTGTGTTCCCTCTGTGGCTGTGTCTCTCTGTCAAATAAATAAATAAAATCTTAAAAAAAAAAAAAAATCTGTACCTGTTAACCTGCAAACACCAGAGACTCTTCTAAAGGAGCAGAAGTCAAAATGAAGTATGGCGGGACCTGTGAAAATGATGTTAATTTTGGTGTTATCTTCTGCTTGTGGCCGTTTGCCTTTGAATGTCTCTGACATGTGGCTGTCTTCCTCGGGTTTCCTCCAGGCACTCATTTTATTTATTTTATTTATTTTTTAAATGTTTTATTTATTTATTCATGAGAGTCAGAGAGAGAGAGAGAGAGAGGCAGAGGCAGAGGGAGAAGCAGGCTCCCGCCTAGCAGGGAGCCTGATGCGGGACTAGATCCCACGATCTTGGGATCATGACCTGAGCTGAAGGCAGACGCTTAACCAACTGAGCCACCCAGGCACCCCCAGGCACTCATTTTAGAACAGGGCTTGGCTCTCCCCATCTCCAAAAAAAAAAAGAAAAGAAAAGAAAAGAAAAAAAGCAAAATTGGTCTGCAGAGCCTTCATGAGCATTACAGATTTGGTTGAAGATTTCCTTTGGAGAAGAAAGCACGTCATGTTTCCCTCAGAAGAAACCAGTACAAATCCTGAGGCGCTTCTGTTCTTCCCCAGGCACCTTCTTGGCCGCAGATCACAGGCGTCTTCCTCTCTCCTATCCTTTCACTTGGGCAGTGTCCCCAACTTCCTTATGCCAGGTTCCTGGATGGTGGGGCTTCTCCCAGCTTCTCTCTATTATAATTTCTGTCCTCTTTTTATACAGTCTGCTTTAGCTCCGACTCAGCTCCCTGAGTTCAATGGGAGATTGTACATTAAGGCTAATGATTTCATCACCCAAATATTTTCTAATTACATAAAGTGTGGAATTATGGAGAGATTGAAGTAATTTAGCCTAAATATAGAAAAAAGTTAGGATGGAAGATATTTTTTATATTCTCATTTCCCATTTCTTTAACACCCCAAAGTTTTCCTTTTCTTCACAGATCCCTGTTATGGACCAAATATTTCTTTTCCCCCTACCTCAAATTCAAATGTTGAAGCTCTCACCCCCAATATGACTATATTTGGAAACAGGGCCTGGGAAGAAGTGATAAGGTTAAATGAGGTCATATGGGTGAGGCCTTAATCCTATAGGACTGGTGTCATTATAAGAAGGGAAGAGACACCAGAGCTCCCTCTCCTCCCACCCCTCACTTTCCCCACCTTCTTGCCCAATCTTATAAGAATACAGCAAGAAGGTGGCTGGCCATCTGCAAGTCAAGAAAAGAACTCTCAGTAGAAATTGAATTGGCTGGCACCTTGATCATGAACTTCTAGCCTCTGGAACTGAGAGAAAATAAATTTCTGCTGTTTAAGCCACTTAGTTAACGGTGTTTTACTATGGCATCCAGCACAGACTAATACAACCTGTACTCCACAATCTCCCCATTCACTCTTAGCAGATGATCTTGCCTCTAGCTTCACTGAGAAAACTGAGGTCCTTAAGTATTAAATCCTTCACCTTCCTCCTATACTACCAACAGCTACCTCTACTTCCTCCTATTCTTTTCTGCTTTGCCCATTTCAGTGCAAGAGGTGACAGTACATCTATTCAAGGCTCATTCTTCTAATTTGGGCTGGGATCCATCCCTCTCACCTGCTTGGAGCTGATACACTCCCTGCTTAAAGCCCTCCTATGGTCACAGCTTAAATAAAACCCATACTCCCTACTGAAAGCTCTAGAGCTCCAAAAGTTCTGCCATTTGACAGACCCCCTTGCCCCTCTCTCTGACTTCATCTCCTACTGTGATGTAGTTCCTGAATCACTGGTTTCTGTCTGTTTCCCAATCACAATCAACCAAGCTCACCCCAACCTTAGATGCATACATTGACTATTTGTTCCATCTAGAATGCTCTCCCCACACAGCATCCATGGCTAGTGCTTGTTTTCATTCAAGTCTCAGCTCAAATGTCAGTCCTCAAATGTCAGTCCTCAGAATACCCAATATAAAGCCATTCTACAACAAACAAAAATAAAAAAGGGAGACTTCCATTTTCTATCATATCACTACCTAGAATTACTTTATCTATTCTATTTATCTATTGGCTGTCTTCCAGAAAGTAATCTCCATGAGAACAGGGACCTTCTCTCTCTCTCTCTTTTAAAGATTTTATTTATTCATTTGACAGAGAGAGAGAGAGAGAGTGCACAAGCAGGGGGAGTGGCAGGCAGAGTGAGAGGGAGAAGCATGTTCCCCACTGAGGGGTTCGATCCCAGGCCTCCGGGATCATGACCTGAGCGGAAGACGGACACTTAGCAAACCGAACTACCCAGGCACCCCGGGACCTCGTCTCTTACTTCACTTCTCTTTACCCAGTGTCTTAAGACAATGCCTGGTGCACAGTATCACTTGTAAACATCACTATGAACTCATCATCTCCTCTCTCCCCTATTCTCAAGTGATCATCCCTATGGCTATTGTTCCTCAGCATAAAAACACACTCAGATATTTCACATTCTGGGAGCAAAAGTTTCCATCTGACCACACATCTCCCATCAGTTATTTGTCTGTTGATTTCCTTTCCCTTGGAACCACCTACACTTCCTTAAAGTAGACCCTAAACCATCTATTTCCACCTCTCCATACCTTTCACTCTGCATCTTACTGGAATCTGACGTTGTTACCTTCCTATCCACCTCATTGCCTTTTACCAAGATGGTAAGTTACCACCAGCTTGCCTCCTTCAATAGACATCGCTTTCTCCTCATCCTACTCGACCATCTGTGACATGATATGGTTGACTGTCCCCTTTTTTCTGAAACCCTTTCCTTCTTCAATTTGTATGAAGCCACATTCTTCTGGTATTTCTTTCTTTCTTTTTTTACCTTTCCCTATTGATTTTTCCTTTCCTAAATGAGTTTTTCCTCCTCCACACTCTTTAAGGGTTGCAACTCGCGTGTGTCCCAGGGCCCTGCAGGAAATGTACAGGTGTGAAGGCATTGGTAGGTGAAAGTGGTAGTTAACAGGGGGTGGTGGGAACTGTGAGGGAGTGCAGAATGCTCCCTATCCCTTCCAGAAGGCGTTCAATCCAAGTTTTTTAGAATGCTCTGCTAGCCAAACAAACTATCTGTGGGCAAATGGAGGCCACTAATTTGTAGCCTGTGTATTAAATGTTGGTGTCCCTTGGAGCTTTTCCTTGGGTTCTGCTTTCTATTATATATATTCTAACTGGAAGCCCCACTCAAAACTACAACTTCAGCTACCATTGATGTTTCACTGAGTGTCTCTCTCACAGGTCCTGTAATGCACAAGCCTTAGGACACAGGGGCAGGGGCAGACAGACTTGACTATATGAGTCCCTGCTCAGCCATTTACCAGCTCTGTGACCTCAGGCAAATTAGTTCAGTCTCTGAGCCTCTCTTTCCTTATATGTAAAATGAGGATAATAATAGTCATTCTTACAACAGTCTTTAGAAGATAAAGTTATGCATGTGAAATACTTAGCATGTAGTAAGTGCTCAGTGAAAGTTAGCTCTTTGGTTGAACATCTCTAAGGAGAACGGCAATAAACATCCCAAATTCTACATTGCTAAGCTGAACTCATCTCTCTTGCACAGTTTGATCCTTGTGTTACAAGCACCACTTTTTATACGGGTGACCAGGCTAGAAGCCAGGCACCATTCTAGACTTCTCCCCTTATGCTTCTGCCTCACCCCAAACACTATCCACCAACACACCTTGACAGTCTCCAAAGGCCCAGCCATGTGGCCTCTGTCACGTCTTACTGAATCCATGTCCTTTCCTTCAATTCTACCAATGTCTTAACCCAGCCGTTACCATTTCTTGTTTAGATTATTGCCATGACCTCTTAACTGAACTCTCAGCCTCATATCTTTACCTCCTGCATTCCATTCTCTATATTTTTGTCAAAGTGAACTTTCTAAAAGGGAAGTTTAATCATGTCACTCCTCTGCTTGGAAGCATTCCAAGTCTCTATCCCACATATGTAATAAATAACAAATTTCTGATCTGACCCCTGTCTTCACTTGGAGAATTACTTTCCATTATTCTTTAGCTGGAACTATCTACTTCAGCTATTCCCAATGACGTCAACCCCCTTGTAGCAAGTTTCACTCTCTTAGAGATGCCCTTCCCTGCCTCTCTATCAGACTAACCTCTTCCCTATCTCAGTTCAAGCATTATCACTTCCGGATGCCTTTCCTGGTGAGCCAGTCTGATCTCCCTCTCGAGCATGCCTTGCCAACAGGGCTCTTTCAATTATGGTAGATTTGAAAACAGAGGGAAAGCTAACACTATTTGGAGGGGAAAAAAAAAAGGACTGACAACATGACCTAAGAGATTTGATACTCTTTTATGGTGACAGAGAGTGAGAAAAAGGAAGTCAGTGAACAGTATGCAAGTAAGAAGGGAGATCTGACGGGTGATGTTATCTTGAAATCCTTGTCATTTGGGAAAAAAAATACAAGAATAATAAAAATTTCAAGCTAATGATCATGTTGTGTCTAAGTCATATCTGAATAAAATGATGTGCTAAGGTGATGTACAGATACTTATAAATGACCCCTTCATATGCTTGAGAGCACAAACTGCCTGGGAATGGAGGAAAGCTTATACGAGAAGTTCTAGGAAGAACTTAGGTAAAAAGAATTCAAGAGTCATCTAGGTTAATTATTTAGGTTAATTAAAATATCTTCGTGTTAAAAGACAAGATAAAATCTATGAAATGAATAAAAATACATACCACTATTTTAACATTTAATATGGGTTTAACTCAACTATATGATTAAAGGATATGTTGAGACCTACTTCAGGATTTCTCATGCATTTAAGCAAGTTATTACCACATCTGTAAAAGTTTACATATATATTTTGATATGATGTACATGTTTGTGGATGTATACAGCCTTCAATATATCCACACCTACATATATTTATCTGAATGCAAAACAAATTACATTTTACCATTTTTCTGTATTTTAAGAAAATTGTATGTTTACCAGTGCAGGTTTCTCGAACTATGGGGCTCCATTCATTTACTTGTGACTCAGAAAGTCAACTTGGTGGGCTTTGACCAAAGCTTTTAAAAATCCATGGCTATAGAATAGAATAAAAAACATCAGAGTAACACCTAGTAAGGGAAGTATTGTTTTTACAAATGTGGTCATGGTCGACATGTTTGAAGAGGGGTTCAGTGAGAGACGAGATTGAGAGCATCTGGCTTCTGAGGTCCCTCCGTTCCCATCCAGTGTTGAAAGCCCACTTGGAAATACCAGGTTTCTGTCCTGTCCAGATGCAAGGACACACTTAACAACATCAGAGTATTTTCCCACTTTCATCTGGGGGGATGGGCCAAAGGCCAACAGTGGATCTCCCGGGAAACTGGAATACCTTTACCACTTGGCAGTGAGAACTCTATAACATGCTTGCTTGCTTCTCTCTTCTAGTTGCTAGCAAGGGAGAGTTAAACTCAGCACCCCATTTAGTTTTCCACAGCCGCTGGCCTCCTGATCATTTCCCTGGTTGCCCTTACTCTTGTCTTTCTCCCAAATATACTACCTTCCTTAATCCCTGGATTTTGTGTCATTAGTTTTTATGCCTGATTGTACTATAAGTGATCATATTGTAATTGTGTTATAAGTTCCTCAAAACCTTCCTGGAGGTTTGTACTTCAAAAAAAACTCCATGAAATGGAGGCATCCTCTCTACCTTCAATAAAGAGCACTTTATTCCAGTGCTCCATCACCTTCACCCATTTGGTGTAGCAATTTAATAAAAGCTGAATCAATTAATTTTATTTGCTTTTTATTTACAAAAAAAAAAAAAAACCACTTCTAATGCATCTCCCATGAAAATTCTCAGATGTGACGGCCACGAGAATTGCAAATTATCTTGTGGTCCTTGAGGATGTTAGAACTTACACATATGGTGAGGAGCCTGGGACCCCCTTTATAGTTCCAACAACAATTTTGAATTCTGGCTTATTATTCGGAACCATAAATCATGGGGCATGTTTACCAGACTCTTGCATCCCCCTCCTCTCTCTAGACTTTCATGAAAATGATTACCAGGCCTGAATGGATGATCAGGCCTGAAAGCATCACAGCTTAATGGAGGAAGTGGAGGTGGCTATTTCCAGATTCGATTTCTAATCAGAAGGCGGTAGAATTTGAGCTAGCCCTAAGGGGCTTGTCAAGCCACCGCTACAGCTCATATCTTGGTCCGGTTTTTAATTAAGGCTGCTAATTATGTGGGATAGTACCCTCTCCCTATTTTTCTAAGCAATATAAATGGCGAGAGACTGATCTGCGACCACCATTTCATGACCTGTGTGAGACAGAGGCTTGAGAACGCTTATGTATGTGGAAATAAAAATTCCAGTTAGCTCTGTAGCAGTGGCATCATTTTTTATTTTTTATTTTTTAAAATTTTATTTATTTATTTAACAGAGAGAGACAGAGCGAGAGAGGGAACACAAGCAGGGGGAGTGGGAGAGGGAGAAGCAGGCTTCCCGCCGAGCAGGGAGCCTGATGCGGGGCTCGATCCCAGGACTCTGGGATCATGACCTGAGCCGAAGGCAGACGCTCAACGACTGAGCCACCCAGGCGCCCCACAGTGGCATCATTTTTTAAAAATAATCAAAGAAATGTCAAAATGAAGCAATGTAAACAATAATCATTAACGGCCTTTACTCATCTGGGTAGAATTAGAATCTGGAGCTTCTGGGAGTTTCTGTGTACTGTCTTACAGAAGGAAAAAAAAAAAAAAGTTGTGTTGTATTTGTTCCAAAGCTCCTGGATGCTTATTTCCAGCCTTCTCCAAAGGAGATAGGAATATAGTGGGTGAGTTCTAAGCGATTTCAGGCAGGCATGTGATTTAATATCTATTACTGCAGGCACGGTCGGTCTGGGTACAGGATATGTGATCTCCCCCTTCACAGTGTCAGGGAGGACAAGGAGAAATAGCAAGTCCCTCAGAGGCTGAAAGGACAGAGCTGTTTACCTCGTGAAGTTAATTAAATATGGTGAGATCATCAAGATATAGGGTCATGAAGCAGCTTGCCCCTTCAAGTAAGGCTCTCAGCCTTAGGAAATAAAAATACAGGATGCTGGCTCAATTTGAACTTCAGAAAGCCAATGAATAATATTTTGGTATAAGCATGTCCCAGATATTGTATTTTATGGCAATTATTTGTTGTTTATCTGAAATGAAATTCGAGCTTAACTTGGCATCCTGGCAACCAATCTTTATTTGGCAATCTACTTTCAAGAGGTGAATATAGTTGTTACCAAGTTGGTAACAATTTTTGGCTTCTTTCAGTTTCATATACATTATTATGCAAACTATTTCCAGTTTCCAAAGTAGTCTGTATCAGCCACCAAAACATGAGCATAACTTGGAGGCCCAGACAGAGCCTTGCCACCAGCAGAGGGGTTTGATAGAAGAATGAGGTATTTCTTTGACTTCCATCTGAAATTATTCATGTATTCAGAGTATTTATACTCCCTTGATATCATAGTCCAAAGGGATTGTATTTTATGGATCTCAAATTCTGAGAAACATTGAAAAGCTTTCAAGATCATTTTTGTGAGAAAAAATTATAGTCAACTTATGTTCCACATTGTACTAATAAACACATGTATCACCTCAAAATATTCATGTTTATGGTACTTACACATGTATGTGTAAGGACATACAGTCATGTGGTCCAGCTTATTGCTTGATCTTCACATAGCGAGCACAGGATTATATTCTCACACGAAAACTATGGGATTGAATTCTGAAAGTGAATTTCTCTCATATTGTCTTTCTCATCATATAATACTTCACAATTTACAGTGTCCAAGAACTTTGCATCCATTCTCTTAGCTCATTTTCCCAGGACTCTGTGAGTTAGATAGTGTTACCTTCCTTTTAGAGAAGAGGAAACTAGAGCTTGGGCTAAGCATCTTGCCTGAGGTCATTGGACGAGGAGGTGACAGAAGCAAGAAAACCCCTCAGGTCTTCTGACCCCGGTGCACTGATCTCTCTGTGGGGGCCAAGCTGTGGTCTCAGTAATGAGCCTAAAATGTAAACCTTGGTTATTCTCTGAGAAGGTACCACTGAAAAAGATATGGGCATCCATTCCAAGGGTCTGAAAACAATAATGCTTTATTAATTGGCATCCTCTCCTCAGACTTTATGTCACTGAAGACTTCAGTTAAGATGCAGTTTGCCCCAAATCCTGTGCATAATCACAGACTGCCGATGGAATGGTGACCTCTCAGCTGCCCGTTCTCTTTCTGCCATGTACCTTTCTCTCCCTGTTCACCTTCCTCCCCAGTCTACTGTGCTTTGGTAACAATTCTATCCTCATAGGTAGACCTTATGAAAATGCAGTGGCAGGGGATGAAAAAAGAGGGGACTCTCAGGAAGGGGAAGATGGGATAGGCTGTATTGCCTGCGAGAGGCAGAGGTGTAAGCCAGCTTTGTCTTCGGCCCTCCCTTTACCTTCTCAGGACCCCTCTTCCTTCCTGTATGGCTCTTTACTCCAGAGCCCCCACTTGTCCCAGTGCCTCTAGGGAAATGTCCAAGATAGCTTGATCCTTGTATATTTTTAAAATGTAGATTAATATTACTTCATTTCTCTACATCCCCAAAGATCCTTCGTTTGCCTCTGGGGAGAGATTTGTCTTTCTTAGTAAATTTTTAAGAACCAACACAAAGGAGATTCTATATCATAGGTAAAATTTTACTATCCCATCTCTTTGTTAAAAATCCATGGCAAAAACCCTTTAATTATTCCCGCTCTGCAAATGGTTGTGTTTTGTTGTTGTTGTTGTTGTTTTTACATTTTTAAAATTTTATTATGTTATGTTAATCACCATACATTGCAACATTAGTTTTGATGTAGTGTTCCATGATTCATTGTTTGCGTATAACACCCCCCTCCCCTCTAGAACCCTCAGTTTGTTTCTCAGAGTCCATAGTCCATAGTCTCTCATGGCTTGTCTCCCGCTCTGATTTCCCCCCCTTCATTTTTCCCTTCCTACTATTTTCTTTTTTTTTTTTTTTAACATATAATATATTATTTGTTTCAGAGGTACAGGTCTGTGAATGGTTGTGTTTTAAGCTATTGGATTGAGTGCAGATCCTATCATCAGTGTACAATTGATGTATAGAATTGTTGAATCACTATATTGTACACTTGAAACTGATGAGAACATGAACTTATTTTATTAATTTTTTCATTCTCTCCAGAAACTAGCCTAATGATGGGTTCACAGCATACATTCAATAAATGTTTATGGGATGGTGACAACATGCACAAGTGATTGCATTGCTATAAGTCTAATATCATAGTCCTGTATTTTCATACATCCTGGTTTAAATGGAGTTTTGGGGGAAATGACTTGGAAGCTTAGCTCAGAATACCACTGAACTATGGGGAAATATGCCTTATAAGTTTTCAGCAAATGTCAACAGTTTTCTTTAGGATACAGCTCATTTTTATGGATTGATTGACTTATGGAAATAAATAATACTTGCATGAAAAATAAGCCTAGTTGTTTGGTTGAAAATGAAATATTTCAGTTAGTAAGCCACAGGTTGATTTTCTTTTATGGATTACCTAGAACACATCACCAGCATATTGTGCATGTGACACTTGACTTGTCTTACCAAGTACAACCAACTAATAAACAAAGCCCCGAGAACACCCATGCAATTGAACTGCCATTGTTGACCTACCATCTGTTTTTAAAGCATTTAAAATATGGTCTATTTGCTACTCTTCAGAGCTGTTTGGTCTAAAGCATTTCACAGGGAAATTATTCCTTGCCTATGAAATAAATGGAGAAGATTATCAAATTATCACACATCTGATAAATATTTACTGTCACTTCCTAAGCTGGTTCAAAGATAGGGTGGACTCGAGGCTCCTTCTAGCCTCCTGGGCAATCCCCTTTGTCTCTTTTTCCCCGCCTCTTGCCATTACTTCCCATTCTACCCTTTCTTACACTGCTCTTTTCAGCTCAGAACCTCTGCCTGTTTTCAACCGACCTTGCTTAATTTCTCTTGCATCCCATCTGCTTTTTGCTTCCTGGACCCTGGACTCCACCTCCGTCGGTCTGGTGGTGACCATTTGGATGAATTTGGATGATGCTTTCTTTTATGCTGGCAGTAACTGGAAGTTTCAGCTCCCCATTGGCATGATCCTTACCCATGGTGGCATCAGAGATAAGGAGTCAAGGTGCACCCTCTCCATGAGATTCTCCATAACAGCATCTTTACTGGCTTTGGCTCAACTTGCCCCGAAAGTGAAATCTATCTGTTATTAACTTTCTAAAAAATCAATGAAAAAGAGAAGCCCAGCTGCATCACCACAGCTGCAGGGAAACCTTCAGAGTGAAATAGCAACCCAGACAACAAGCCCTCCATCCCCTGAAAGGGGACAGAAAATAACATGTAATAGGTTGGGAATTTCATGTTTATAGCTATTAGTGAGGTGATTTTATATGGCCTCATGAAGTAGTTCCATACAAATATGGAACAAATTTTTAAGCTGCAGTCATTGCTATGATCACTAATCCATTCAACTAATATCTAAATGATTGCTATTTAGAAGACACAGTATGGCAAAAACATTTAATAAAACCTGGATCCCACTCTCAGTGAGCCTACGAGAAGTAAGACTTATACGTAAATAAGCTTCAACACCATGCAGAAAGCTGTGAGGCAATGCATGTTGTGGAGAGACTTATTTAATATATAATATGCACATATGCTTAAAATATACAGTTAAATATGAATAGTTAAATACATACCTATCTCTCTATATACATATGGTCAAGTATATATGTGTATATATATTCAAATATATATTTGGTAAGTATATATGGTTAAATACATATATGGTTAATAATATATATAATAGTATATAATATATATCTGAATATATATTTCTATTTGAAGTCAAGTTTTTAGGTTTAAATTCTAACAATTCAACTCACCCATTTGTTCCTCGATTTTCTCTTCTGTAAAAATATGATAATAGTAGTCTGCATTTCACTTAACATTGAAAATATTAGATGAAATATTAACAAACTATTTTGTTTAATCAGTGATTATTAAGAAGGCAGATGCCGTGTTAGGTACTGGGAAGATCAAGCTGCCTAGGACTCTCTCTTCTTTTTTTTTTTTTTTTTTTAAAGATTTTATTTATTTATTTGAGACAGAATGAGAGAGAGAGAGAGAGCACATGAGAGGGGAGAGGGTCAGAGGGAGAAGCAGACTCCCTGCCGAGCAGGGAGCCCGATGCGGGACTCGATCCAGGGACTCCAGGATCATGACCTGAGCCGAAGGCAGTCGCTTAACTGACTGAGCCACCCAGGCGCCCCAGGACTCTCTCTTCTGTCAAGGAGTTGAGAGTGCTGTGGAAGAAATGTTTGGGTAAGCAAGTGATTCCAGTAACATGTGGCAGATGCTGTAACAAGAGGGTACAATAAATACATAAAAGACAGTTGGAGAACAGACAGGACACGATCAGACTGCCTGGAGGTTTAAGAAGGTTCCAAAACCGATGTTTGTACTGGGCACTGCTGAGGAGTCCCCCAGGCCTTTGGCAGAGGAAGCTGGATCGGTTTCGGGGGCAGCTGCAGGTGCAACCACAGCGGGATGCATTCATGCTGGTGTAAGCATGGGTGCTGCCGTGCGTCTGTAAGCCCAGGTATGGAGGAGAGGTAAGAGGCGGGACAGCTGAGGAGGGATGGTGAGGTCCTGGCAGGAGCTAAGTGTGGAAAGACAGCGGGGGGCCAGATCATGAGGTGCTTCTTAGTAATAGAAAGTTTGAATTCTATCCTACAGATAGCAACTGACTTAAAACAACAGAAATTTATTCTTTCACACTTCTGGAGGCCAGAAGTCCAAAATCAAGGTGTTGGCTGGGTCACATTCTCTCCAAAGGCTCTAGGGGAGAATCCTAGAATCCATGCTTCTAGAGGCTTCTGGTGACTCTTGGCATTCTTTGTCTTATGGCCGCGTAAGTCCTCTCTCTGCATTTCTGCTTCCCTCTTTACGTGGCCTCCTCTTCTATGATTGTGGCTTCTCCTCTGTGTATCTCTTTTAAAGACACTTGTCACTGGATGGAAGGACAGACAACCAGGATAATCTAGGATCATCTCCTCATCTCAAGATCCTTTACATAATTATATCTGCAAAGATTTATCTTCCAAATCAGCTCTGAGTGTATGTATCTTTTGCAGGGATGGGGGTGGGGATACTATTCACCCTACTTCAGGGAAGAAGCATTGAAGATACGAACTTTAGAAATTTGGAACCGTGTGTGATAGGTCACACTGGGGACCAAGGGGAAGAGAGTTTTATGTTTTGCAAACTCTAAAGGGGAGGGGGATGGGGGATGGGTTAGCCTGGTGATGGGTATTAAAGAGGGCACGTTCTGCATGGAGCACTGGGTGTTATATGCAAACAATGAATCGTGGAACACTACATCAAACACTAATGATGTACTGTATGGTGATTAACATAACATTAAAAAAATTTAAAAAAAAAAGAAAAAACAAGACCAAACCTATACAAGCTTTACTACAGTCACTCTTACCTGCCCCAGTGAATTACCATTGACAACCCTCTAAACTATTGAAAAGAAAATTAAGCCCCATTTAGTGCATAATTTTTGATGTGGTTCAGAATCGCCCTTTACCATTTGTCATGTAAAGAACATACCAAGCTGCGCTTTGCAAGGCTTAGCCTTCGGGACACCTGACTCCACCTTCACCCTTCCTCACCATCCATAGCTGCGCTGCCCCTGGAATCTCCTACAGCCACTCAGAACTCACTTGGGGGCCCACCTTCAGAGATTCTGAAGCCTCACTGGGATTTTATAAATCTTCCCAGGTGATTCTCATGTGCAGACAGAGACTAGAACCACAGTTCCATACGTGAAAATTCTCTTTTTGATTAGCATTCGATTTGACTCTGAGCACCTTGCATTTTCATTCATTGGGGCTTTGAAACTACCAATCTCCCAAAACATAATTCAACCAAAAACTAGCTTAATGACTGACACTTCTTGGTGAGCCGCTCTAACTAGAAAATGGTGCCTCAACGCGTCTGGTTTTTTAAAATTATAATAACGAGAGGGCACTTCTTCAATAGCAAAGACAAATCTCTTACCATCTAGCAATTTGAGCATTCTTGTCACCATGGATTTTTTTTAGCAAAGACTTCGGTGTTTTTAAATGTTGCCTTTAAATATTATTTATTTTGATTACTGAGTTTGGGCAGGGGGGCACTTTAAATTTCGTGCCAGAGGTGAGAGAGGCTCCCATTCTCCTAGTTCCCACTCCGAATAATTATTTTCCTGTGGCTGCTATGGCGCAGAGTTCAAATCAAAGTGTTGGCAGGGCCACTCTTTCCCTGACGCTCTAGGAGAGAATCCTCCCTGGCTTCTTCCAGCTCCTGGTGGCCGCTGGCTTCCTTGTCATGTGGCTGCATCCCGCCCATCTCTGCCTCCCTCTTCACATGGCCTTCTCCTCTGTGTCACTCTCTTCTCCTTGTGTCTCTTAGGGACTTGTCATTGCATTCAGGGACCAGTCAGATAGTCCAGGATGGTCTTCTCCTCTCAAACCCTTAACTTATTTTTTTATTTTTGGGGTTTTTTTTTATTATGTTCGGTTAATCAGCATATAGTACATCATTAGTTTTTGATGTAGTGTTCAACAATTCATTAGTTGTGTATAACACCCAGTGCTCATCATAACATGTGCCCTCCTTAACATCCATCACTTGATTATCCCATCCCCCGACCCCCCTCCCTTCCGTAACCCTCAGTTTCGTTCCCAGAGTCAAGTCTCACATGGTTTGTCTCTCTCTCTGATTTCTTCCCATTCAGTTTTCCCTTCCTTCCCCTGTGGCCCTCCATGCTATTCCTTATGTTCCACATATGAGTGAAACCATATGACAATTGTCTTTCTCTGCTTGACTTATTTCACTCAGCATCATCCCCTCCAGTTCCATCCATGTCGATGCAAATGGTGGGTATTCATCCTTTCTGATGGCTGAGGAATATTCCATTGTATATATGAACCACATATATGAATGGTTCATATTTGAACCACAAAGAAGACTGATAAAGTCTTCTTTATCCATTCATCTGTTGAAGGGCATCTAGGCTCCTTCCATACTTTGGCTATTGTGGACATTGCTGCTATGAACATTGGGGAGCAGGTGCCCCTTCTTTTCACTATGTCTGTATCTGTGGGGTAAATACCTAGTAGTGCAATTGCAGGGTCATAGGGTAGCTTTATTTTTAACTTTTTGAGGAACCTCCGTACTATTTTCCAAAGTGGCTGCACCAGCTTGCATTCCCAAAAACAGTATAAGAGGGTTTCTCTTTCTCCACATCCTTGCCAACACTTGTTGTTTCCTGTCTTGTTAATTTTTGCAATTCTAACTGTCAAACCCTTAATTACATCAATGAAGAATAGGTTGTTTTGTTTTGTTTTGTTTTGTTTCAAACTAAGGTTAGATTCACAGGTATCAGGCATTAAGAAATGGATGTCTCTTTCGGGGGGCCACCACTCAACGTTCTATCATAACCTTCTTTCCTTATAGTAGGTCACTTTGTCTTTACAATAAAATGATACCCAGGGAGGATTTTATTTCCCCCATCTGGTAGATGAAGAGACTGGCACTCACAGAGGTTAAATAAATGCTCCTATGTCACACGGGCTCTGACATCCCTGAACCAGGGCCCCTGATTCCTGGTGTGGTGCTCTGTGAGCTACGGAGGCCTTATTATCAATTGCTTTCTAACGCTCTCCGAAACCATGTGGGAGATAAACCATTGCTATCCTAGCCTACAGAAAGCTGATTTTGGAACGCACAGATTTTATTTTCTGCTCTTCCCACTTTGCAGTGCTTCTGGTTTCCAAGCTTTGCCCCAGCTGTTGTGCTAGCATCTTTTATTCTGCTTATAAATCGGTGAACAAATAGCCTAACCCACTTCCTGTTGTAAGCCCACAAATAAAAGCTGTGATCTCTCATAACACAGTAGTTCTCCCATATTAAGCAGTGGAAAGACTGTAATATCTTTTCATCTTAAAGGACAAAGAAGATACAATGAAATGTATAGTTATCTGACCTGGGACATCTGAGGTCCTTATCTCACTAATTGCCTGTTTGATGGGGGAGGCAGAATCGCCTTCCTGAAATATTAACAGAGAGTTTGCTTTCCCTCGTGGCTTTAATTCTTAAAATGTAAAAGATGCTGTAACCTTTCTGGCCATCTATGTGGCACGGCAGAGAAGTCTACCTGCCTGCATTGATCACTGAGAAGAAATGGAAATGTCCATGGCTGAAATAGTCCAGGGCAGGAGGGGACATCCATGCTCTGCATTGCAATAGGGTGCCATGCTTATTTAAATTTAAACTGAGGGCTTCGTTGGATAGCCAGCTCTTTCCAGCCTCAGAAACATGGCATTAGTGAAATGTCAGCTTGCGTTAAGATCACCAGTGGCCTTTTCTGTGCACATTCTTCCATGTTTCTGCACAAAGATAGCAGAGCATGGCCATGCCTCTGCTCTGGAGATCGATCTGCCTTCATGTCTGATATTACCTTACATCGCCAGGGCCAGGCGGGTGTGAGAGAGGGGGCAGAGGGACCGTGTTTACTCACTGAACCTTGAGGTAGAGCTTTAGCAAGTTGCTAGGTGGCCGTGGGTGGCTGAACTGACTACAGTTTGGGCCCTTTTTTAGGGTTTGCAGTGATAAGAGCAGATCTCCGAGGAGTTGAATGTCTGCGTGATCTAAAACCAGGGCAGTCAAGCTGAAGAGGATGTGTGCACTAACCTGTTCGCACTGAATACTCTCCATAAATAATTTACAGCCATGACTGCTAGCTATTATTACAAAAATACCGGATTGCATTTTGACACATGCATCCAGCTTGTAAGTCAATAGATACGTTTCACCTAGTGTGTGCAGACCTGGGAGAAGTCACCCATACAACTATGTTTTCCAACAATGTAATTTAGCACTCCCCAACCAGAGGGAGGAGAGATTTCTGGGGAAGCCTGCACCCTCAACCCACAATAGACTGTCCTTCCAAGTCCTTATTTTATCATTCCTATCATTTTGCCCTGCATAACCTGCTTGTACATTTCAAGTCGTTGGCATCTAACGTGAAAGTGAAATTGCTTGGATGAAAAATATTCTTCTGCTTTACTTATTCAAAAGATATCATCTGGGTACTGCATGGTGTTTCCTTTGAAATCTACCTGAATCCCCAAAAGCATTTTACTACTGGTCCATTTTAACACCCTCCCCCCACCCTAAGTAGTGTGGCTTTCTTCAGCCTGGCATTTTCCTCGAAGACAAGAGTATGGCCCCATGAAGACAAAACCCATGATTTGGTAAATTCTCTTCAGGAAACAGGAAAGCAGTTTCTGTTTTCTGTGGTCTCGAAAATATGTAATAAAGCAGCCCGATAAATATGTAAGAAAGGAACCACATTAGAGCTCCTCATGATGGTTGCTAAAGTTACATGACTCTTTCAGGTATTTTTTTTTTTTTTAAGAGAAAGTCCAAGAACACCATTCAGATATTACCCTGTCTTTATGACCAATCAATAGCAGAGTTGCAGGGTCTCCCTTACTCTTTGATGAGGCACATTTATATGCAACGAGGGATTGCATGTATATTTAATAAGAAACTCCATTATGTGTACACATGGCGGGAGAAAGGAAAAAGATGTTTGTGCCGGCTGTGCTAATGCTATAATAAGAAATGCGTCTAAAAATTATTTGCTACAGATTTAAAAGGATAATCTTGAGTGGAGGAAAAGGCAGGTAGGAAATGGTGTTTCTAGGCAGAGATGGTTTTTAAATATTCACACGCCAGAAGTACAAAGTATCCGACAGTGAACTGTTGATAACGTACAATAGAAATATACCCAGAAATATTAACAGTATCTTTTGTCAAAGGTTTATTTTTCAGTAGCAGTAGTCCTGGGTCGAGGGTGAGGAATACATCCCTAAGTTCATCTGAAAGAAGTAATTTTTGATTGTATAACATTTTAAATTACTTTAAATCACCTAAAATTAATCTATAAACTCTTTCAAAGCTAAAACTTAAAAAAAAAAAAACAAACATTGCCAACAGATACCTTACAATAACATTCATACAATTGTAAGAAATGTTTTAAAGTGAAATATGTATTTACTAAGGTTTGCTTGGCCTAATGTGCCAATTAAAGAGAATTATGGCTTATAGATAATAGAAGAGAATGTCTTCAAACTGTTTTAAAAATAAGGTAACACTAACTCTGGGATTGTTATGTTTGTAGATCTACCTCCAGTTCTTCTGTTTCTTCCTCGTATCTTAGATTCGTCCTGATGCTCAATTTCCATTGCCACCTAGCAAAAGGGGCCCTCTTCACCTGAGGGACTGCACGGCTTTCTGGGGGCCGCCTTGACGCAGATCACCCCATCCCGGCCTCAGTCTCTGGTGCAAACGTGCCTCTCCCGCCCCCCTCCCCGGGTGGCCTTAGCTGTTCTCATCATGCAGAGCCTCTTCGTGGCCTTCGGGCCCTGACTTGCCTTCTGCCAGTGGGAGCAGCTCGCCAGCAGGTTGCTCTTTCACCAGGCTTCAGGGGAGTCGGGGTTCACACAAGGGCCCTGAACTTCTACAGCCCGCCCCTAAGCCAGGGTGCAGATACTGCAGCTGCTGGATCCTGCCCAAGCTGAAAGCCCTTCCTTGTCACAAGCCCAGTTCCTCGGAATTTTCCACACCTGCCCTTTTCTCCTTCTCCGCGAGGGCTTTCCTGCTAACCTGACCTCACCTCCACTCCTACCTCGTAGACACAAGTGTTTTATAGTCAGTCTCGGAGACTTTCCACTATTATTTCATCTGTCTAGAATAAGCCACTCCCTCCTCGTTTGCCCCACACGCCAGCTCCCCATCTGTCCCCCAAGATGTGATCTGGACAATTCTTCTGTGATGCTTCAGTGACTCCGTAGGAGAGGGGTGTTCAAATACTAGTGCCTGGAGCCAGCACCACAAAACTGATATGTGATCAGTTAGAAGGATGGTTCTTTATCCCAAAAGCATACATTTCTTCTCTTTGGGCAGTAACCTTGTATAAAATGAGGATGATAGCAGAAAACTTTTTTTTAAAGTGCCAATTTGAGATAATAAAAACTTGAGCACTCATATCACTCAGTATTTTGTTGTACATTTTGGGTCCATGAAACCATGAGTCCGAAAACCACTTCCCTAATGCTGGCATCCTCAGAACATACTAGAGTAGTGCTTCTCAAGCTGCAGTATTTTTATTGGCTCACTGGGCGGTGAGGACATGCATGGTATTCATCATAGCATCCTCAGCATCCGGCATGATAAATACTTGAGTGAAGGAGATAGCTGGGACATGTTTAGCTCTTTCTTGTACCAAGGATATTAGTCTGTTTCCTTTAACAAGTGGTTCTTGACTGGAGTTCTGTGGACCCATAGGCAGGTCCGTGGAAGGGCTTAGGAGGACCTGAGAACAAAATTGTATGCAAAAGTTTTCACGTAGAGTATATATGCACTTACTTTTTTTTCTGGGGAGAGAGTCTATAGCATTTTCAAAGAAGTCATAACTCTTGAAGGTTAATGACCACACTGCAGGAATTATGTCATTCACCATGGACTCACTTAGCATTTCCTGAATAACTGAGATGTGCAAGTTTCCGCCTCAACACGGGAGCCACAGAAATGCATTCGGTGCGGCCCTTGTCAAAGAACTCATTCATGGTCAGCCTGACCCCATACAAACAGGCCAATTCAAGCTACTAGCGCTAAAGACTGCAATGAGTGTAGATAGTTCTATGTGGGACATGTGGACTACTGCCTGGTGGTGGGGAGGTCTACCCAGAGGAGGTGACATCTAAGCGGGACCTTGAAGAAGAAACAATTTGTGATGCAACAAATGAAAAAGATGCAAAGGATATTCTAACTACCCAGCTAAGAGTCCAAACTGAGCAAAAGCAAGAACAAACAATTCCTCTTCTCATTCCCAGGAGCATCTAAGCTAGTGCTCATCATACTGCACTTACTTCTTGGGACTTGGGATGTCACAGAATAAGGAAAAGGTGTACTATGACATAATAACAAATGTGGGGGGGGCGCCTGGGTGGCTCAGATGGTTAAGCATCTGCCTTTGGCTCAGGTCATGATTCCAGGGTCCTGGGATCTAGTCCCGCTTCAGTCTCCCTGCTCAGCGGGGAGCCTGCTTCTCCCTCTGCCTCTCTCTCTCTCTGTCTCTGTCTCTTATGAATAAATAAATAAAATCTTTAAAAAAAATAACAAACGTGGGTCATCAAAAACACTTTTAAGTGAAAGGGCAACATAAACATTTCTTATACTCTCCCAAGCTGGTTGAAATTAAGAGCTGTCATGTATTTATTTGAGGCCTATTCCTACAAAAGGCAAGGAAGTACGTGCTTAGAAAAGCAGGAGAGCATCCAGAACGATGAAGGCTGCACTGGGCCCCTAAGCTTGGTTTGTGTGGATGCTGCTATGCCCGGGCTGGCCAGCAGCCGATCCGGCGGCTTTGTGCAAAACAGAAGGGGCGTCTCTTCCTCTGAGTGGATTCTGCATCACACCAGGACACGCAGCTCAGCAAGCATAACGAGGGCTGGATTCCAGCCCCTACCCACCTCCCTGCTGGGTGCCTTCAATCCTCAAGTGCCAGGGGTGGGACAGACATGGAACAGTGATTTAGCTGACCTAACTTTACCATGTGTTTAGCTGATCAGTGTCGAGCTCATGTTGGGACGGTAAAAAGCTAGAGGAGATCCCCAAATCTTCTCCTGTGCAAAGCATGGAGCAACAGTAGCAACATAAACTCCAAGAATTGCTGCCAAATCTAGAAAGATACTGTCAAGGCTGCGTCTTTAAATATCGCACATTTTTGCAGGCACAATACGTTGTGATGAGGATGAAGAGCTGAACTCTGCACATTTTTAGAATATGAGGCTCAAGAGAATAGCAGTTCCAAAAGAAAAAAAAAGTCATTTGGTTTGTCCACTGTTTGGAAGGAAAATTTCAGGGTTAACAGCAGACTATGGACTTCCAATCAGAACAGCATTCTATGGAATGAAACATGGGACTAGCTGCACTCATAATGTAATACTGTTGGTTTTCTTTCTAGCATTTCAACTGTCTCCTCTAATGAGGCTCAGCAAATACAGAAAACTCTAAAGCAGATGTGACTTTGATGAGTTCAATATAGAAAATATATTTAATGTATAATATATAAAATTTATATAACTATATAAAATCAGATTAAAAATGAGTTACTTTGTGATTCAGCCCTGAACAACTCCATAGGAAAAGTATGAGTCTCCCAAAAATATCTCCTTGACTTATTTTATGTAGGTTCTTCCATTTCTTTTGGCAGAAGTTCAAAACCTCTGGGAAGATAATACACTAACACAAGCCACGCTATTGTCTCCAGAAGTCAACACAGACTGTTCCCAGGACACCAAAGGATGTAGGTTCTTTATATTGGCAGGTTCTTCATACTGTTCTTTATAATCCAATGTTGACATAGATCAGTTTATTGTGTGTTCTCTTTACCACCCAAGAAGACACAAAGTTCCCAGCTTAAAGAATGGGAAGAAGGCATAAATCAGTATATTTCTAAAGAAAAAGAAAATGAGGATGAGGAGTCTGGTGTCCCTAGACAGACTGTACATTCCTTGAATGCACTGTCGTGCACTTGTATTCAAACAGTAAGTGCTCAATTAGTATTTGCTGAACGACTTTCTCGGAAGAAGAGAGGGAAAGCCCTGGAGAGCATGATGACTTGTGTATATCCTAAAGAATTTTCCTGGTCCATCCAAAACACAATCACATTTTTCCTATGTTAAATTTAATATCTGTTTTTTTTTAACCACTATTCCTTTTTCTATTTTTAAATGGGTCATAAGTGACTTGAGCTAGAAATCAGAAGGTTTGTTCTCAAATAGGTCTTAACCCAGGGTTGCACACTGTATTCATGGCATCTCTGAAGTTCACGGGTGAATCAGTAACCATGCCTGCCGAATAAATGCTGAATGAATAACTTAAAAAAAAAAAGGTCTACAGCAGGAACGAGATCCTCCTATGACGTCTATTAAACTATCAGCACATCTTGGTTTTCAATATTGGAGGGTCATCAAGTAACCCATTTTTCCTTATCTGTGAGCAGCCATCCACCTCTTACTCCCAGATAATGCACCTAATTCAGCACATCTAGCAGCTCTGACCCACAGTCATTACTATTTGTATACTAAGCCTTAGCACGCATAGCAGACTGCTTTTCCCAAAATCAGCGAGCTGAAAGACCCACCAGGCTGACCACGTAAGTTCCTGAGTATTTGCATTCAGTGTTTCATCTCCCTTTCGCTTTTCATCTCATCTTCACTTCCACTTTTCAATCCCAGTGGGTGAGCAGTTAGCAGCACTCTGAAATAAGTAGAAAATCTTTCAGGTTCTCCGATTCTCCGTGGGCGGCAAAAGAGGACTGTGTTGCTGGATGCAACCCTTACTTAATTGCTGCCAAGTGTGGAGCCACAGACATGGCCTTGAACATCCATAGGCAGATGTGATGGATAGCTACTCCAGCAGTGCTCTCGCTCATCCATCTCTGTAGGAAAACGACAGTGATCGCCGCAGAGTGGCGCTGACATCAGCAGGAATGACCACAAGACTCAGATGAAAAGGCAGCAGAAAAGGGGAATTGGTCTTTGCTCTCTGAGGCCTTTTGTGAATGAGGGCAATTCTCGTCACTTCGGTCCAGACACTTCGCAGATCTTTCAGTGCAAAGAAAATGGCACATCTCTAGGGGTAGGCAGCCATAAATCTTTAGCAGAGCCAGTACATCAAGAATACTGATTATCTAAATTTCCTCACGTTCAGAAAGATGGAAATTTAAAGTGAGGCAAACTATATCCACACCAGTCCATCGGACGCTTGGGTCTATTTTATGGATTGGAACATTATTATTGAAAAAGCTTCCACTGTGCCTACAGCAAAGCCAATGAAAGTGACACAGTTCTTAACCTCTGGAACAGAGGTCTAAAGACGATTTTAGATGTAACAGGATTTTCTTAGTAAAAAAACTGGACCGTGTGCTCCAGTAGAGTGAGGAAATACATCAGGATCAAACATCAAGATGATCATCAGGATTTTGCAGACTAAGGCTCTTTCAATTTAGGAACTCACGTTTAACAGTTTGGGGAAAATGTTTTCTTTATTATTTATTTGACAGTTTCTTTTCCTCCATGTTTTTTATTTTACTTATTCTGGACCTCCTATACATAACCTGTTACTACTTTTCTAATTGTCTTGGCTATTTTCTCATAGTTTTGATATATTTGCTTTTTTATACACTGAGTGATCCCCTTGTACTTATCTTCTAACACTTGTAGTCCATTTGCCACTTGGGCTATTTGATTTTTAATTTCCGTGAGCTCTTTGTTGTTGTTTTTTTTTAATTTAAATTCAATTAGCCAACGTATAGTACATCATTAGTTTCAGATGTAATGTTTAATAATTCATCAGTTGCTTATAACACCCAGTGTTAATCACATCACGTGCCTCCTTAATGTCCATCACCAGGTTATCCCATCCCCCAACCCACCTCCCCGCCAGCAACCCTCAGTTTGTTTCCTATAGTTAAGCGTCTCTCAGGGTTTGTCTCCCTCTCTGTGAATTCCCATTCAGTTTTCCCTCCCTTCCCCTATGATCCTCTTCACTGTTTCTTATATTCCACATATGAGTGAAACCATATGATCATTGTCTTTCTCTGACTGACTTATTTTGCTCAGCATAATACCTTCCAGTTCCAGCCACATTGATGTACCACATCTTCTTTATCCATTCGTCTGTCAATGGACATCTCAGCTCTTTCCATAGTTTGGCTATTGTGGACATTGCTGCTATGAACATTGGGGTGCAGGTGCCCCTTCGGATCACTACATTTGTATCTTTGGGGTAAATACCTAGTAGTGCAATTGCTGGGTCATAAGGTAGCTGTATTTTCAACTTTTTGAGGAACCTCCATACTGTTTTACAGAACGACTGTACCAGCTTGCATTCCCACCAACAGTGTAAGAGGGTTCCCCTTTCTTCGCATCCTTGCCAACATTTGTCCTTTCCTGACTTGTTAATTTTAGCCATTCTGACTGGTGTGAGGTAGTATCTCATTGTGGTTTTGATCTGTATTTCCCTCTTGCGAAGTGATGTGGCAAGATTTTTTCATGTGCCTGTTGGCCATTTGTATGTCTTCTTTGGAGAAATGTCTATTCATGTCTTCTGCCCATTTCTTCACTGGTTTATTTGTTTTTTGGGTGATGAGTTTGATAAGCTCTTTATAGATGTTGGATACTAGCCCTTCATCTGATATGTCATTTCCAAATATCTTCTCCCATTCCATAGTGGCCTTTTAGTTTTGTTGACCGTTTTCTTTGCTGTGTAGAAGCTTTTTATCTTGATGAAGTCCTAATAGTTCATTTTTGCTTTCGTTTCCTTGCCTTTGGAGACGTGTCTAGCAAGAAGTTTCTGCGACCAAGGTCGAAGAGATTGCTGCCTGTGTTCTCCTCTAGGATTTTAATGGATTCCTCTCTCACATTGAGGTCTTTCATCCATTTTGAGCTTATCTTTGTGTATTGTGTAAGAAAATGGTCCAGTTTCATTGTTTTACATGTGGCTGTCCAATTTTCCCAGCACCTTTTATTGAAGAGACTGTCCTTTTCCCATTGGATATTATTTCCTGCATTGTCAAAAATTAGTTGACCATAGAGTTGAGGGCCCATTTCTGGGCTCTCTATTCTGTTCCATTGGTCTATATGTCTGTTTTTGTGCCAGTACCATGCTGTCTTGATGATCACAGCTTAGTAATACAGCTTGAAGTCTGGAATTGTGATGCCTCCGGCTTTGGTTTTATTTTTCAACATTCCTCTGGCTATGTGGGGTCTTTCCTGGCTCCAAGCTCTTTGTTGTTATCTAGGAGTTTTATTTCATGAGGGCAATATGTTCTTATCTCTGTGAGGACATTAACTGAAGTTGCTTTTTATCTTGATAGGCATTGTCCAGATTTCTTTGTTCTGTTTATTTGTTATTATGTTGTCTTTGTTCATCTTTTGCTGTTTCATTTTGGGGGAGTTTCTTAGTAGCCATTCGTTCATAATCCATAGGCAGAACTACAGAGCTGATTGGAAGCTCTGCCCACATGAGTGAGTTTGGTCAATGTTGCCCTATGGGGATGAGGCAGCAACTTGACTTTCTCAGGCAGAGCGTTCCCGCACGTTGGTATCTGGAAGCACCGTCTTTTTGGAATTTCAAGCTGTGCAGGAAAAACCTGAGAATGAGGTGTAGAGGGCAGAAAACAGCGTATGTCTGACTGCCTGTTCTAGAAACAGGCCTGGGGAACAGAGTGGAGAAGCAGGGAGCTCCATCCTCTGTTGCATGGAATTCCATTTTTCCTCTCCAGCCCCCAGCCTCACTCTACCCATATCTGTGCTCCACATCCGAAGTCTTACTGGCTGGATTTTTTGGTGACTCAACTTGCAGTTTGTGTTTTGGGATGGCGAAGAGAAGTAGTGACTCTGTTCCTGGGGGCAGGGCGGTGACCCGGGGCAGCATCTCCGCTGTCTATAGGCTTTCAATCAACCTTGGTTTTTCTCATCTGTCTCATCCCTCCACTTCCCTAAGACTTAGTATCCCCAGGGCCTCTCCCTTGGGGCACGTTGGTTTGTTTTCCCTTCTATTCTTTCTATTCTGCTCCGTTCTATTCTATTCTCCATTTTAAAAACCTCTCCTAGCCACTAAACATGGATTTTTAAGAGGTCCTCTTGTAAGCCCTGCATGCACTTTGGATGTTTGCCTCTTTTTCTCTTTCATCATCTCTTGAAATCATCTGTCCTCCCCTGCCTCTTTTCCCATTTTCTTTGTGGCTCTGTGCCTTCTTAAAATACTATTACTGTCATGTTAGGTCTGTTCTACAAAGGAGAGAAAATAAGACTGTATCGTCAACCCCTCATTTCTCCCATTCACCATTTCCTTATATCTGTGAAACGTCGAGAGGCAACCAGGTTCCAAGGAAAGATCTTGAGTTCAGGGTTAAGCCTACCTGTTTCGAACTCCAACTTTGTTCCTCGGTGAGGATGTGACTTTTGCCCTTCACTTTTGCCCACTTCTGTCCTGCCAAGTCCAGCAGAGATGCTAGGACAATATTGTCTGAAAAGCATCCAGCAAATTGGTAACTTAGGTCACTGATGACCTTTACCAGAGTAGTTTCCATAGAGCGCTAAGTGCAGAAGCCCGGCTGCGCTTGGGTTTATCCATTAATTACGCTTCCGTCTGCCGTGCAAGGCTTCTCAGGCACAGTTTCTAGCAAAGCTGTGAGTGAGTTACCTGCACCTTTTGGTCTCTGCTTACTTAGCCAGCTGCTTTCGCGCTTTTAATGTGCTGCCACGTGTATGCATGCTTTTCCTTCAAGGCTCATATAAGCCAGCTGCTGCAACAAGCTTCAAATGCTCCCTGCAAACAGGCAGGAGGCTGAATGCCCTCGGAGCTCCAAAGGGACCCGGTACAAGCAGCGTAGCAGGAAAACTGCTTTGGGAAGACAATGTTGAAGAGAAGGTCTGAAGAAGGAGCATCTCAGCATAGGAAAAAAAAAGTCCCCTTGCCAATGATACACTTGGGGAAAAAATACGGCAGTGAGAGCAAAGAGGAAGGAGCCTTTCTTAGTCTTTTTTGGGGGGGTGCATGCTAGGCTGCCAAGTGCGATGTAGTTAGCGTGGGTCTTCCATCAGAACTCTAACGCTAGCGGAGAAGCTCACGGTGAGAGATGTGTGGCCACTGGAAGGCAGAAATAAGTACAGGGGATCCCTTTGGATTACTCGCACCTCTCCTGCCGCAGCATCTTCCCAGGCAGAGGTTTGCTCTGACCTTCAGCGAAAGAAATTCTGCAAGGGACCATTTCTGGAAGGCTTTGATCGCAAAGTTTTAGCAACAGTCCCAGCGTTCCTTTCTGGGGCCCTAAGTTCTAGGCAGTGTTTTGTTACCTCAATTGCAAGGTTGTTTGTTTGTTTGGTGGTTTTACTACACAACCCATTTTCATAAACGGCTGCCCAGCTGCACACACTGGTGGAAAACTTCGCTGAAACAAAAATGCCATTACTTATTCTGTACAGAGAAGAATTTAAAATTCTGGAGACTGGGGAATAGTAAAATGAGAAGCTAAAAAAAAAATACTTTTTAAGCCTAGAAGTTCAATGTCAATTTGGGGATCTTCGTACCTGAGGAATAGTTCTTATAGATCTTTTTTTTTTGTTCTTACAGAGCAAGGACTCATATATAATGCGACCTAATTGAAGTTTATTCTACAGACTTTTAAAAATAATTCTTAATATTGCTTATACAATTCTCCTAGAATGTGCTCATTTTAATCATCAGTCAGCATTTTATTATATTATAATCCTTAATTGATTGACGTTTAATCACAGTCTTTGTATTTTATTATCCCTTGTCGCATACGAGGCAATTTTCTCTTTACTGTAGTTTAACAGCTGATGAAAAAGATTTAAGGAAACCTATAAACTTAAGATTGGTTAATGGTCCCTTATAAAAGAATACTACACTTCTAGGATCCATTGCACAGATGTGATACTCAATTGTAGAAATGTGCATGGGGTTTATTAAATTACAGCACAAATCTTCAGTCTTCTGAGTTATTGTCCATGTTGGTATTGTTAGGCAAATGGGGAGACCCATTATTGCTTCCAGTTGTTCACATTTCCGCGGCACCGTGCCGGCTCAGACAGCTGGCTCAGGCACGGGGCAGCAGCTGCTGGGGACTAGCCCGGGTGAGGGGCTGGCGCGGCTGGTCCAAGGAGTCCAGGACCCGGGAGAGAGACACACACCCCAAGCTGGCTGTCGGGGAGGGAGCGGGCAGAGGGAGAAGGACGGTGACGTACTTTCTACAGACAACATTTTTTTCCGGATTGTTTCAGGATTTTAAGACCTCCTGGACACCGTGAGTACCTTGGAGAATTAATTGCTAAAAACAGCCTCTGGACTTCTTTAATGGGCAGGCCCTTAGTTCTGCTTGGTGCTGGGCTTTTTGTTGTTGTTGTTTGTTTTTTTGTTTTTTAACCCAGCTTAAGGTGTTGTTGGGTTTTGTTTCATTTTTGTTTGCTTTCGGTACTTGTGGTAGGGCTGTAGTTGAATAAAAGGGAAGATACCATGGCCAGTGGGAGCACCTGGGACTTTGGGGTCTGAAATCCCCTCCTCACCACTGATTATCTCCGTGATATTGGGCAGCATATATAACTTCCCAGAGCCTCATTTTCTCCTCTGAGAGGGAGATAATGATATCTATCCTTCAAGGATTCGAAGGAATAGACCTAAGTGCCTAGCACAGGGTGTTGGATTGAGTAAATTCACGGTAACTGATAGCTATTTTATTAGTGTTGGAATTGCAATTTCTGGATAAAACTGAAGTTCATTACAGTTTGCATAGAGATTTGAGTGAAGAATTTCTCCCACCCGCATCATTAAAAAATCCTATCTCAGAGTTCCACCTAAAGGCAGAAGTTGGTGGCAAAAGATCTGGTTCTCGAGTCACACGATGGTTTAAATCTATACGATCTCTGGCAAGTTTAAATTTTCTTCAAGCCTTAGTTTTCTCATCTCTAGAATGGGAATATAATGTTACTTGTCTAATAAGATTGTTGTGAAAATTCAACATTCAATAATGTAAGCATATTATTTAGCATAGTATGACCAAACAATAAATATTAAAAACACTAATGAACATTAGCTACTATTCTTATGATGATGAATGTCAATTTATGAATTTGATTCCTGAAAGTAAGATGTCTAAACTTCGCTCCTTTATGTTTGTTGTTAATTGTATTGTCTAAGGCCCATTTCTACTGAAAATCTTTCCAGATGCCCTCTGCTTAGTCTATTCTTCGGTTGGCCTGAAAATTTTAGCTGGTTTTAGAAAAAAAATGAGGTAATGATTGTTGTTATCTAATAAATATTCATTCAATATTTATTAACTAAATGACTGCTATATTCTAGAAACAGGGCTGGGTTCTCAGCACACAAAGATGAACATGACAAAACCCCTTCCCTCAAGGAATATATGGTCCAGTAGGGGGCGATGTAAATAATTAAAGGTGCAAAATGTCACAGCTATGAAAGATGCTTATATGGGATACAATAGGGGTCTAGGAATAAAATTCAAATCCACATGGGCCGGAGTTGGCAAACAGGAAATTCATGTATTCAATCACTATTTATTAAGTGCCTACTATGTGCTAGACACTGGGAAGGGAAAGGGAAAAGGAAGAGAAAACTCCTTCTGGGAGGGTCTTGGGTCTCACCATTCCATTGAATTATTCTGAGTAAGGTCCCTCTTTGGTATCTCCTTGCCCAGGGTAACCAGAAGCATGCAGCTGATAAAATTGAGCACTCTGCTCTTCAGGGAACTTTCTTTTCTAGAATGTTCTTACCTGGTGGGTAGTACTTTTCAGTTTCCTCTGAAGCCTCCTCGGTGCCTGTTCCACCTCTAAATGACTGAGAACTGTAGCACACCGCTTATGGATATTTGACGTGATCAGTGCCTGTATTTGTTTACTTGGTTAGTACTTCCTTTATCCCTGCTTTCCTTGTACTTAGAATATTGCTTGCACATACAACTCAATAAATATTAGTTGAATTTATTAAAAAGAGAGAGAGAAAAAAAATTTAAAAAAAAAGAGAGAGAGAGCTCGCTGTTTGAGAAGTCAGTTATGTATATAGATAATTATAATACAATAATTGCAGTAAATTGCAGCTACTCAGGAAAACGTTTCCCAAGTTTTGCACTAAATGGCAAAATAGAGGCTCAAGTGTGAAGCTGTGTAAGGATTGGCAGTCCAAGGGAGCACGAGGGAAGCCTGAACCAGCGCGGCCCAGGAGGGAACGTGCAGGAAGGTAAGGTTGGCAGCTACATGGGCCACATCAATTCTCATATGAAATGTTTATTTTATTCCTATAGCCTTCTCGAATCTATTCTAGTGCCCTCCATTGACATAAACTGTAGAAGGCCTCCTGAGAAGCTAGCGGGCACATCTCCTGAACCACTGTGAGCTGAGTGCGGGTAACTCTCCAAGGCCAGTCTGGATTCAGAGGCACGCACAGCCCACGAGCTGCCTTCTGCTCTGCCTTCTCCTCCTGCAGCCAGTAGCTGCTCCCTCTGCAGAAAGCAAGGTGATGGCCCAGACCTCTGGGCATCCCCCCTACTCCTTTCCATTGCCAGAAAACATTTCACCTCTAAACCGCTGTCTTCGCCACTTAAGGATGAGGAACTAAAAAGAAAGAAGGAGAAATAACTTGGCCTCTCTCGTCATTTCGTTTGAAAGATCAATCAGTTCCCTTTGAGAAATTTTCTGGGATGGGAACCAAAGTAGCTGACATCCAAAAGCAGCGTCTCCACTACGAGCTCTAACGGTGATGCTCCATTAGCTGTCAGCAGTAATCACACTTACATCCTCTTTCCAGGCCTCCAGCTATGAGGGGACACCATTACACTCTCCCTGTCTAGTTGCAAAGCGCTCAATGACAAACACGCGAACCGACCAAGCTGAGCGGCGGGCGCCGTGAGCTTGTCCCTGGCACGGGGGCCTCTCCAGCAGGTGTATCCTAACTCACCTGTGCAGCACTTGGCCCAGGCCATCGGGACCTACAACTGGGCACCCCCGTGAGGAATTTGTGTCCACCTAGATCTGAGCTACAACCACCCCCTCCAACCCCAGACAGCAAACACTGCTGGAAATGCAGGCGCCTCCCAATTAGCTAATGGCAGGAGAATCTGCCCCCTCTGCCTCTGTTTAGGAGGCCAGCCAGGATTCTGAAGGAAGGCTAACCTGCCCTCGCCTTTTTAAGAAAGGCGCTGGTTTGAAAAACACACAGACACAAGCACACAAGGTTAGATTCTGATGCTTTTTGCTTCTCGCCTTTAAATATTTCAGTGACCTAGCAAAGTATTCATTCATAATGAACCCCCTCAAGGAAGCACAGAGAAGCTCAGAACATATTGGGTTAACTATTTTTCCTCAGGCCTTTGATTTATGGAATGTATCTCCACTCGTCATTTTCAAATGAGAGTGGCTATAGCTTTGCACTGAGCCTTGAGCATTAACTCCTTATTAAAAAGGACTTCCAGGTGCCCCTGGGCTCAAGGAGGGCCTCAGGCCAGGGTAATTAAAACATAGCCTTGAACAACATGGCCATATAATATGGGGCCCCATGATGAGAGATTATCAATTTATTTTAATTACAGAAAAAAGGTGCACACGTCTAAAATAATAAATTGCCTCAGACCCCACATTTTATGGAAAGGATGACTGTCAAAGGGGTTAATTTTCATTTTGAAAACTCCTCTTCGTTCTTCAATGCCCTTTCCTGTTGGCAAAGAATCCGGTCTTATTTGTGAAGTCTTGCCAAGACAGAGTTGGTCAATTTCATTTTTTACTCCTATTAAATTCTGTTTCTAGGTTTCTTTGCAATTATTACCAACCATGTAGAAATCGTCTCTCTCCCCCCTCTTTCCCACTTGTTCTGAAAGAGTCAACACTTCTGGACCTTCTTGCGTGTCTCATCTTTGAAACATGAAAGCAGAGAACAAGTTCGTCACACAGAATTGTCCGAGAGTCATGATTTCCGGAGGTCTGAAGGGAGTGGCAGGGCTGGGAAGAAATGGGGAAAGCGTCACCTGGACAAAAAGTTGTTTTCTAGCATCGACAAATTGTTCCCGTGTAGACGCGGATGAAAAAGCTACAAACCGTTCATTTCTTTAATAGAAAGCCACGATCAAGATTTTTTTGTAATGTTGAAACTACTAACCATTAAACGTTGGCTCAAGCTTATTTTTGTCACGCCGCGCCAACCACAGACAGCCCACGTGCATGCAGAGTTTGGCCCACGGGCGGCCAGTGTAAGGCCCTAACTTTCACCGCTCCAGCTGCTCCCTCGTTCAGTCCCTTCATCACTGGCCCCATGTGTAGGCACCGCAGAGCAGAGAGAGGAGGGGAGCCTAGGAAAGAGAGTACACCCTGCTACCCCAAGCCCACCCAGCCACTGTAAGTCTTGGGGTCTGTCTGGTCTCCCCTACCTCCCCGACCTGTTTCTCTGCCTGGAAATAGCTTCCCAACCTTGTCCAAACTCCGACTTAGGAGACAAAGTCCAAATGTCCCGGACAGCTCTTTGTCCTTTGCATTCTTCTTGTACCTTTGTTAGGATTCACTTATATCAACATCCTCAAATAGCAGTATGCATCCCACTCACCTGGAGGGCGTGTTAAAACAGGCTGCTGGGCTCCAGCCCTCGAGTTTCAGATTCAGTTGGTCTGGGGTGGGGCCCAAGAATTTGCATTCTATCAAGTTGCCCAGTGCTGCGTCTGGGGACCACACCTGGAGAACCGCACGCTCGTCCTTTGCGCTGTGTGTAGTTTATCTGTGGATTTCCAGAACAGGCACAGTCAATAACCCTTTCATTAATGGTAGTAATGGCAGTCACTTTGGCTTCCTTGCCAAGCTGATCTAATGAACATCTGCCTGATGTCAATGGGAAGTCGTGGCTGATCCACACACCCCCTCACATGAAACTTTCATATACTTCTAGAACCGAAGGGCTCAAAGAGTCCTTCAAGATTGTCTAGTTTAATCTGAACATTTTATAGATGAAGACACTGAGGCTGTCTGTCTTAGCTTGGCACCTTCATTTTCCAGTTACACTCCAATTTCCAAGGTCTGCCTTCCTATACCAGCTAAATCCCAATTCTTTCCTCTAAAACACAGAAAAGCCATGATAAATTTTGAAGATTTCCTGTTGGGATATGTGGAGTGGATTAAAATGATAAACATTGCACAGAGCAAAATATTTTTGTGACTTTTGTTGCATTAGCTATATATCTACATTGTTTCCCTTGTCACTAATTTCCACATGCCTAGGAACTATTCCAAATCTGTACCACAAAAAATGAAAAATATACCTAATTACTTCTGCTTAAGCTATTTACATTTATCTTTTAACAGTGCAAACTTCTCCTTGCAAAACTGGGGATGACACAAAAGTTACTTGCAAACCCTAGTAACAGGTCCCATTGACCTCCAACCCTAAAATCAAATATATGGCAGATTTTAATATAGATTTCTCATAAAAAATTTTAAATGCAGTAAAAACTCTTAGTGTGTTATAGTTCAGTCTTTCTTCCCAAAATGATAAAGTTATCCTCTACTCAGCTTGTCATGTGATACTGACAGTTCATCCCTACCCTGACTCTCACCATTAACTTTCATGCTGATAATTCAACATTTCTGACAAGTATTTATCTAGTGTCTATTGTATGCTGGGTACCGTTTTATGCGTTACAGATCTAGTAGCTAAACAAGATAGTTTTAAGGTCTTGCCTTTCAGAAGCTCTGGTCTGATGTGGGCTGGTCTCTTGTGATAAGTACAATGAAAAAACCAGGCAGAAATAGTAACAAAGGGGCAGGCCATTTTACATAGAGGGCCCAGGAGGTGACATTTGAGCCTGACCTGTACTAGATGGAGAAGCTTGTGAAGACCCTGGTGGAGGGAACAGCAAGCACAACAGCCCTGAGGTGGGAATTAGCCTGTCATTTTCAAGAAGTGGCCAGAAGGCCTGTGTGGATGGAGAAGAGGGAAGGAGGAAGAAGAAGGAGCCTCTGCAGAAGGGCTAGGAAGGATCAGGTCATGGGGTAAAATAAAGGGGGCCAGAGTCCTAACGGAAATGGCAAGCCTTTGAAGGGTTATAGCAGGACAGCCATGTAAACTCACTTGTTCTATAAAGTTCCCTCTGACTGCCATGCGGAGAATCGACTGTTTGAGATACTAGTCATGGTCAAGGGTATAAAGAGGGAGGTTAGGCAGGAGGCTGCTGTGGTGACTCTGGAGAGAGAAGGCGGGCATATGAACCCAAGGCCAAGGTGGGCGACATGACTGCCGGTGACCAGTTGGTGATCTCTTTTGAAGGCATTTCAGCTGGAAAGAAAGGTCAGTGTGCCAGGTTGATCTACAGTGGAGGGGAGCTGGTTTCAGGACAGGGGTAAAGAAGGAAATCTAGAGAGAGCTTTGTGGGTGCCAAGGAAGAGAGGCTGAAATGAAAGGCCAGTGTTTCCAGCTGGGAGCAACCCACGAGCTGCCAGAACGGGCTGATCGATTGAGAGCAATATGGGATTAAACTGTGGGATAAAAATCGTTGAGGAAGATGAAGGGCAACCAGAATAACAGTGAAGGAGAACATGTTATAGCCAGAGGGTAGAACATGATGGTTTGATTTTAGAGGTGAGGCAGTTCTGAGTTGCTTATCTGTAGGTGTCCGTCCCCCTCTGTATGGTAGTTTATGTAGAAAGAAAGGCCTACTAGATCCCCGGTGGCATAGGGTTTGTGCCTCCTGACTTGTGCTTCACTCCTCATGCCCCAGTTGTAAACTCCTGACCTGATTGACTAGGCTTCTGACTCGTCACCCGTTTAAGCCTCTGTCACTCTGTCAAAGCAACTTCAGTCTGCTGGCTGGCAAATTTCCTTCTAGTCTTCTGGTTAACTACTATGCTCTTTCCTGTATGGCACTGTGATCCTCTGAATAACCTTGAGAGTGACCTCTCTCTGGCTGGATCTGATCCCTAGTACCTCTCATCCTCAGGTTGTCTCCCACAGGCCTGCCTCTGCTGGGACTCCCACCTGGATAACCACAGGGCGCAATGTGTGACCACAATCGTGGACTATAGATGTGGATTGCAGGTGAAAGCCACTAGACAACAGGAAGGTAAGAAATTATGGAGCTAGGGGAATGGGTGAATTTCAAACTATAGTGGGCCTTCCCCACTGCCTCATGGGAGGAAATAGAAAATGCAGAGAGAAATACCTCATCTTACCACCAACAAATCTATTAGTGGACCTTAATCTTTGGGCACATACTCTCTCCCCCCTCCTTTAATGATGTTTCTAAATGTTCATCCACCATTCATACTGCTCTTGTTCCACCTTCCTTCACAGCCAAACTAGAAAGCCCACACCCATCCCCCCTTCTCTACTTCCCACCCACCACTTCTCCACTCCCCATGCAGTCCTGTTTCTGATCCCACACGCCACTGAATGTATGTAAACCTCCAATACTAGAACCAGGTCAAATAAATAATTTTTAGGCTCTTAATTTTACATGGGGTTTCTCTTAGTATTTAATTCACTCCTTGAAATTTCTGGTACAGTCGAGATGGAGTAAGGCCACTATAGTCTATCTTCCCTACTGACTATGACTAAAGTCTCCATTCCAAATACAAAAAGCAACTCCCTAGGACTCTGAAAATTAAACACAAACAGGGAGACTGGGGAGAGGAGTCAGAACGTAAAAAACTGACCCATATGGGCAGTAAGTGAGTTTCCCTCTTTTTATTTCCTCTTCCCTTTCTTGCACTCGAGCCAAAGACAGTCTTCCAGTGTACCTGACACAGCAGCACCATGGACATCTAACATTCTGAGATAAATTTTGCCTCTCTGCCCAGAACACTGGGATATGGCCCTTTATAAGCCACAAAATATGGAGGAATTACCATTTTTTTTCTCTCGTGGTTTTGCAAGGCTGGTCTCCCAGTGGAGCCCATGTGGTAGGCAGCAACTCTAGATGCTTAAACTCTGATAAAAAACAATGTCTTTCTGGATTGAGGAATTGGGTAAAGGGGCCCCCATAATTAAGAGAATAGAGAGGGGCATTCCATTTTCTTTCTCTTTTTCTCCCCTATTTCTCTAGGATGGCCACAGTCATGGGAATTATGCAGTGACAGCATGGGCAGCTAAAACTCCAAGATAAATTCCATCTTTTTGGCCAGAGAACCAGGGAAATGGGTACCTTCTAAATAGAGAGAGTGAGGGAAATTCTGGAGATGAGAGATTTGGAGAAGTGTTTCCCCTAATTCTGTGAATGAATTGAGTATAACTTCTAGGCTTACTCTTGAGCTGTAGTTAGAATAGACCGAAGAGAGCACAGCAGAAGCTCTGAGAACTGAACTTTGATTTAAACAATCACCTGGGTCTCAGACTAATCCCTGAGTGGCACATGCTCACAGCAGATATGCTCAAAGCATATCAAGGGCTTTGACAACTTAGCTGACATGGGAACCATCACCCGTGGAAGGTGTGAAAGAAATTGAAAACTGAAAATAACTGAGTTGAAGGCCTGCTAACACAAACAGATAATCAACACTCTTCCAAGGGTTTTAATGGGATCTAGGATCTAAACAACAGGATGTTAAAAATGTCTAGGATATATATACAATGGAATATTACTCAGCCATCAAAAAATAAAATCTTACCATTTGCAATGACGTGGATGGAACTGGAGGGTATTATGCTAAGTGAAATAAGTCTATCAGAGAAAGACGATTATCATATGATATCACTGATATGTGGAATTTGAGAAACAAAACAGAGGATCATAGGGGGAGGAAGGGAAAAATAAAATAAGATGAAATCAGAATAAGATGCCTCCCCAAAGAGAGGGAGGCAAACCATAAGAGACTCTTTACTATAGGAAACAAACTGAGGGGAGGAGGGTCAGGAACTGGGGTAACTGGCTGATGGGCATTAAGGAGGGCATGTTATGTAATGAGCACTGGGTGTTATATGCAACTGATGAAACATTGAACTCTACTCCTGAGGCTAACAACACATATATGTTAATTAAATTTAAATAAAATAAAATTTTGAAAAATGTCTAGGATATAATAAAAATATATTTAATTTACAAAGAACTAGGAAAATGTGAGTAATTCCAAAGGGAATCAACCAGTGCCCACTGCAATGACCCAGATGTGAGAATTATCAGGTAAATATTTTAAAGCAACTCTTACATGTATATTCCACAATGTCAAGGCAAACACACGTGAAAGAAATGGAACGATAAGAGGTCTCAGAAGAGAAATAGAAATTGCAAATTAAAAATTTAGGAATGAAAATTATATCTGAAATAAATTTTTATTCCTTTTAAAAATCCTTTCCCTTTGCCTTCTACTCTGCAACACCTTTCACATTTTCAGTCTAGTCTGAGAAATCCTCCTCTGTCTTCCTCACTGTGTTCTCTTCTTCCATCTATCTCTCTTGTGTTCTTGGCTTTCTCCTCGTTTTGCTGTATGTTTTCATACGTAAGCTTATGCTCAACTTCTCTACTCTTACTATTTCTTTCTCTTCACTCATCATCCATTCTTTATACTATTGTCTTCAGGCTTTTGCTTTCAACATTCCACAGAAATTGCTCCTATTTAGGTCATTGGTGAAACTCCTCATGGCTAAACATAATGAACAATTTCAGTCTGCTTTATTGACACTCTTGTCTGAGTCTGGGCCACAGCGCTGGGCAGAGTAGATGCTTAATATATTTGTTGTTTGGATAAGTCTACAATAGGCAATGGCTTATAACTATCAAAATAACCTGGTTGTTATGATTTCATAAACATTTGTTTTTCTATATCTGTTGTATGTAATAACCTTCCACCATCTCATATTTGCAAATAATAAACAATAATAATAATAATAATAATAATAATAATAATAATAATAATGCTTATTGAGCACCTGCTGTGTGTCTGGGCTTGTGCCTTGCTCTTGCATGTACCGTGATTGCACTGAGTCCTCAGAACTACCTCAAATGGGTATTGCAAAACTATTATCATCATTTTAGAGATTAGAAAATCAAGGAACAGAGAGGTTTAAGTGACTTGCACAAGAAGATAATTGACCCAAGATCTATATCCAGGAATTGTAACTACAGACAATGCATGCTATTATGCTCAGCTCTGCTCAAAGGGCTTCTATCCAACTTTCTACAGTCAGCTCAGGCCCCCCTATAAAAAGACTTTCTTGAATAATGAACACCACCACCCTTCTAACGTTGGTTAGCCTCTTTGCTGGTCTCCCAGAGCACTCTACATGACTCATAATAGGGACCATCTTCCAGGGCAATCATCTGTTGATGTGTCTTTTGCTCCTACTAGAAGTAACTCTTCAGCAGCAGGGACTGTGTTTTATCTTTTTATCCAAATTGCAAAGTACTCCATATAGTAGACCTTCAGTTAGTAATTGCTCAACTAAATGTGAACAGTTGCCATTAGCCTAACCCTCTCTATGTTTAAGCATTGACTGGGCCTTTCTGCTTGAATCTCCTCAGTACTCATGGACAACTTGGATCAAATGGAATTCATACATTCTCCCCACTATTGCCCAAGATTGTTCTTAAGCTGTGATCGTTTTTTATTATTATTAAGTTACCAATATCTATCCTGCTAACCAAGTCAGAAACCTGGCAAGCATCCAAGATTTGTCTCTTTTGTGCCACTAACTAATCAATCAACTGCTTTCACTGATATCTTCTACACAACTCTTAATCCTTCCCTTTCCCTTGATCTCCTTGCTTCTGTGCTTCCCTCCATTATGGCAATAATTACAAAATATTGGGATTACTTATGTGCATATCATCACCTCCCTCCCTGCCACTGGTCTGCAAACTTCTTGAGGAAAAAGATAATCTTTTCATTTTTGTATCCCTAAGTTCTGTCTCCTCTGGAGTGATAACTTGGGGCATGGATCAAATGACCTAGTGGTTATCAGCTTATACTTTGCAGTAAGCTAAAGAGGGAATTCCTCTCATCAGGGATTATCCTTACGATAGCCATGAAAGTTGTTCATAAATATTCCAGTTCTCCTTTTAGGTATCTTGTAAGGTTGTACACCCCTGCCCATTTTGAAGTTAGATCAGCATGACTTGCTTTAGCCACTGAAATAGAGGTGATGGATGATCTCTGGACAGAAGCTTTCAGAGATAGCACATGATTCACCACATCCTCTTCCCTTCTCTTCAGTGAGCAGGGACATATATGTGAGTGCCAACTTTGTCCCATGAAATGTGAGTAAGAAATCAATTTTTGTTCTAGTAAGCCACTGAGGGTTAAGGATTATTTGTTACTGCAACATAACTTAGCCTATCCTGACCAACATAACATCCTTGGGTACCAGCATTTTTCTCTTCTGGAGGAGTGGTGATCAGGGAATACCATGCTGCTGTCCCTTTCTTGTCTCACAGATGTTTTTATCCAGATGAATTCAGGTTAAAATTAGCATCAAGGGAAACCTTGAAATGGAACACAAGTCCCAACCTGGCAATATTCAACCTAAGAATTATGTGTGGAATGCAAAGGGTAATCGTATTTGCTTTGAAGGATAATTATGAGCTAATTGTATGTAAGAATGGAGGAACCACTTCTATTCATATAAGTGTTTTCTCTCGACTGAGCGTCGAGAGAAACAAGCTGATCCAGTCAGGGATAATATGCCTCCTGGAGCGCTGCTGGGGCCAAAGGATTAATGCCACAAATATTTGATTGGAATTACTTAATTAGGACATTAAGTGAAAAGTCTGTCCCCAAAATAGCTCAACATGGGAAACAGGATAACATTATAACCACACTTATTAAGCATTTAGAGTTTGCAGTGCAGCATTTGTTATGAAGAAAACTCTGGAGAAAACTCTAGGAAAAAACTCTGTACGTATTAATATTTTCGATCACCAGTTCCTCCTTGCTAGAAGAAGTAGACAGCTGAGTCTGAGAGACCATTTACTTCCCATATTGTCCACCTTTCCTCTGCAAGGAACCAAATGTCCAGATAACCCCCACGTTTCAAGGCATTTTGGAAAGTCCTTATGAGCTCACTTCTCGTTTTACTGAATTTCTTCCAATGTAGATATTCTGTTTCCTGCAGCTTCTCATCCTTTCATATTTTTTAAAACTCTCTTTCATTTTTATTTTCAGTCCTCTAAACATGATCCACTTCTGTCCTTTATCCACTTGCCCCCTTGGTTTTGCTTTCATTGTTTTTAGGTTGGAGCTCTTTTTCACTCCTAAGAAAACTGTCATGGATCAAAAAAGGTTTGACTTTGTGGTTCAGTTCAGATGACCGCTTGCCCTCAGAAAGCAAACCGAACTCTACGGTACTTCCGTTGTGGAATCCCAGAAGCCTTCCTTGATTTCCTGCAAACAAAACTACCTCTAGTGTTAAGGAGCACTTTCATCCATTCTCTATAACACCACATCATTGTATTTTGACTTACCTTCTCTGTCTCCCGCACCACACATGAAACTCCTTAGAGGCAGCGAACTTGGTTTATTCATCATCACATCTCTGGTCCCTCACAAAGCCTGGCACCTTATTTTTAGGATAGAGACCTAAATAGGATAGACACCTGATGCTGTAGGACAGAAGTCTCGAATTGTAGCCCTTGGGCTGGTGAGACCCTCAGGCGTGTTCTGTTTGGTTCACAAGGAGTTGCCCAGCATCAGTCTTAACTATTTTTAATTAATTGCCAACTTTAAGAATGGAGAAATTTATCACTTTAAAAATCCAGATTTTTAGCTCAATCTTAAAAAAAAAAAAAATTAGGAGATTGGACAACGTTGAGCTCAGATTCCAATGTAGGAACAACTGCTATGGCTGAGCGACCACTCTCCTCTTTGGAGGACACCACGGCCCTGGTCTCCAGATGACCACGGCTTGCCACGAATGTCCCAAGCAGCCCAGAAGCCATCAGAATAGCACCTGAGTGACAGGCACCACAGGGACAATTTTCAGGTCAGTGGTTTCAGGACAGAGCCCTCTCCTGATTGTCAGGCCAGAGATGAGGAATTAATGTTGACACAGGTGGGGACCTCCAGCCCAGGGAGCCCTGGACTTGCTCCCTGTCGCCCTCAGGGTGATTCTGCTTTGGTAATGATTGCTTCAAACCACAGCATACTTTCTGTTCCGCTGATCTACTCAGACTTCAGCTTCCAGTTTTAAGACATGAGGATTTACATAATGAGAAGGCAAAATGGTAGCCTAGTGATTCTTTAATTCAGATGTCTTCTGAAGCCTCGGGCCTCTGTGAATTTTGGGGTGTGACCCTGGACTATCCCTCATGTTGAAGCATTTAGTGTCTGTCTGTCTTTTTGAATTCCCTTCCCTGTTCTTCTCTCTTCCCTGCCACACTTCTGTAATTAAATGCATTTTTGTCCTTATGCTGATGATCTCAAGTCTAATTTCCTGATCATCCTAGTATTTTAATCTTATTTGTCTTTGTTTTTTTGTCTCTACACATCTTTTCCACTTCTAAAAAGTAGAAAAAGTTAAGACTACAAAAATTAGTATCTTTTTAGATTATGAAAGTAAGACATGACTTTTTAGAAAATAAAGCAAAGCCTATGAAAATAAAAATAATCCAGCTTTCTACCTTCTCACTATGATTATTTGCTTCATAATTGGAAGTTTGTTGCATGTATAACAAAGTCGTACTGTATTCACTTTTTAACTTATAACCTTTTTTTCCAAAATTATTTGAAAACATTATTTTTAGTGGAAATGTAATATTCTATCTACAGATGTATAAAAGTTGTTGAGCCTTTCCCCTATATGCATTAACATTATGTCTGGTTTACTTTTCACTTTATAAAAAAATCTTCACTTATATTTAGCTAGTTCCTTGGAGGAGATTTCTCAAAGTGGAATTTCTGGCTCAAAAATTAAGAATGTTAAAAAAAAATCTGATGAAATATATTGTCAAATTGCTTTCAGAAAGTTCATCCTTTCACACTCTTGCCTGCTGTGCTTCAGAACACACGGCTATGTTACCTGCATTATGAAATTTAAAAACTTTTGATGACCAGGTGGTTGAAAAAAAGTTTTAATTTATATTTGGTTTTGTTGAGTCTGAATATTTTCAAATATTCATTGTCCACTGTATTAATTACATTGTTTTTGAATATTGTTTATATTCGTTGCCCACTTTTTTGTTGGCTCCTTGAGAATTTTTCTGATCTCAAATACTTCTTATACATTTAGGATAGTGGTCCTGTGTCTTTTATATTTCCTGCAAATATTTCTCCCAATGTGCCAATGGCCTTTTTATTTTTTATGACATTTTTACATACATAAGTTAAGTTTTTAAACTTAGCATATCCCATCAATTTTCCTTTTCCTTCCTCTTATACTTAAAAGTCCTTTACAAAATGGTAATTACATGGGGGGATAGAGTTGTTATTGTGGTAATCATTTCTCAATATATATGGGTACCAAATTATCATGATGTATTCCTTAAACTTACATATGCTATGGGGCACCTGGGGGCTCAGTCAGTTAAGTAGCCGACTCTTGATTTTTGCTCAGGTCATGACCTCAGGGTTGTGAGATGAGCCCCATGTCAGGCTTCACACCGGGTGTGGAGCCTGCTTAAGATTCTCTCTTTCCCTCTGCCCCTTCCCCTCCCCGCCCCTCCCTCCACTAGCACCCACTCTCTCTCTCTCTAAAAACAAAAACAAAAACAAACAACAACAAAACATAACAAAAAAACCTTACATATGTTATATGTCAATAATATCTCAATAAAGCTGGTGGAAAAAAGAAAGTAATTAAAAAAAGCCTGAGATCAATTAAATACCCAGCTATATTTTCTAGCTTTTTTTGTTTTAGGTTTTACATTTAATTTGACCCATTTGTTTCTTCCTTCTAATGGGTCACAGTGCCAGTTGCGCATTAACTAAAATGACCACCTACCAAAGGCAAATGTGAGAGCAAACTCAGGTGTGCGGTCCACCTGGGAGAGTGTATGACAGAGGGAAACTTCGGCTCCTCCCCTGCAAAGTGAGAGCTTTCCTTTCTACCCAGCAGTGTTGTTCATATAATGTTTGGTATCCAGTAAGTGACCCAAAAAGACCACCAAGATACTTCCAAATCATTTTTTTAAGATTTTATTCATGTATTTGAGAGAGACAGAGAGATAACAAGAGAGAGCACGAGCAGGCAGGGGAGAGGGAGAAGCAGGCTCCCCGTTGAGCAAGGAGCCCGATGTGGGGCTTGAACCCAGGACCCTGAGATCATGACCTGAACCAAGGCAGATGCTCAACCGACTGAGCCACCCTCATGCCCCAAAATAGTTATTTTTAAGCAGCATTTGGCATGTGATGCTTCCTTATTGTGGAAGAAGCTATGCTAGGTCTGCTGAAAGACTGGCTATGAAATTTGCTGATTTCCCTCTAATTCCTTCTCTACTACTGCTGCCTTATTAGTCTTGCTTTATAACAAGTAAAAAAGTCCTCTCTCTGAACCATTTTTTTCAGCAATGTTCTTAATTGGTTTTTTTTTTTCAGATTAACTCAATAATTTTATTAATTTCTCTCTACCCCAAATCCCGCTAGGGTCTTTGTTGTAATTTTGTTAAATCTAAAAATTAATTTGTTATTAAAAAATTAATTTGTAAAGATATGACATCTTTATAATCTTGATTTGCCCATAAGGGAAAAAAATAACGGCTAACCTTCATGAGAGCTTACCATATGCCACTGGCCAATCCAGGGTATTTTCACCTGTCAACTCATATCATCAGCACAATGGTTTTCAGAAGAAGGGGTACATTTACAAATGAGGGGGCTCAGGCACAGACTGCAAAGCAGTCCTTTAAAAAATCACTGGTTGTAATGGGCGTAAACTAAATTTATCCTAGTAATCACTTCACAATATACACATATATCAAATTGTTATGTTGCACACTGAAAAATAATACAATGTTCTATGTCAGCTATTTTCCAATTAAAACTGGGAGACAAATAAAGCAGTAGAAAAAATGTTTAAAAATGTTTAAAAATGTAAAAACTCACTAGCTAGGTTTTTCTCCAGTCTGATGCTCACTGTCCACTTTCTCCACCTCTTTCCTGCTTTCTTAGCCTCACACAGTTTCCATTTCCCATTCCATTCTGAATGCTTTCTCTACCTGCTTTGCCTCCTCATTTTACTCTTTAATATAATTGGTCATATGATGCTGTTCTGAAGCCTAAATGTAATTGATTTGAATTGTGATGCTTCACTAAGGAAACAATATAAGACCTCACTTGACCTTTGTTGAGAGCTGGGGGGTCTCGTACCCCACCCCATCCCCTAAGGGAGATAGGTGACTTCGGATATAGACACTGAAGATGAATAGAAAGCCAGAATCTCAAAGATACGGGGAAGAGAAAAGAGGGAGCAGAAGGGAAGTTTCAGGATGAAATTCCACCTCCATGTTTAACTTCAAGAATCTGAGAATATGTTTACTTTGAAATTATTGAACACCTACTGTATGCCAGGAAGAGAATCCTGAAACCTTATCCTTCATTTCTTTTGGGTGATGTTTCTATTGGGGTTGTGCAGGTGGGAGGAGGAAAACTTCCTGGGTCCTAAATAGCCCCAGGCTGTGCTCCAGCCCCAGGGGGAGTGGGGAACTGTCTCCATTTGGCCCCTACAGAAGAAAGTAGTATTCACTTTGCTGCTTATCCTAGAGCAGAAGAAGGCTTTAATTCATGATTGATCTGACAGGATGACAATTCAGTTCAATTAATGTAGATTCTTGAAACATTTCCAGGTTGATGTAACTATTCACAGCGCTCCATGGACTGGACTCTCACCCCAAAGGGCTTCTTACAATCCAGTTTTGGCCCTGGATCTCAGCCTGGCTGGGGGTACCTGAGGCCCCAGCACGGCAGAGTGTAACATGCAGGCTCTTGGCCATATGGCATCCCCTGAGCCTGCCGTTCTCTGATCTATGCCAGAATGGGCATAGGCTGGGATATTCCAGGACTTGAAGGGAGACGCAAAATGTCATAGAGCCAGTATGAGGTTAAGCTTTCATTTCACTTCTTTAGGGCATGAGTAGAAATGGAACTGAGAGGAAGCAGAAAATGCCATTATTGATTCTAATGCAGGGCAAGTTGAGGTGAGGACATAATATACAACTTTTGGGCTCTCTGAGGTATGATCTCTTTATACATATAAAACAGGTTTTAAAAATGTCCAAAAATGAGGGAGCTGCTGTAGTTATAGATTTCACCCCCTTGGTTTCACATAAGCCTATTTTCTCCATACTTTAAGGAGAGAAATATCTAGAATCTGGCTGATCAGTGTTTTGTTTGTTTTGACGGAGAGCTTGGTTGGATGGTCGGATGGGATGCCCACAGGAATAAGTCATTGCTTCGGGATTTATGCTATGATCAAATATATACATATTCCTCCCTGTGTTGCTATTTGGACTCCACAAGGCTGAATGGCAGTTTGGCTCAATTAATTTTAGAGGCTGCCTATTATGTAAGGGCTAAGTAAGCTTCCCAGAGAGAGCCACACCTCCCAATCAGCATCCTGACAGGCATATTGGGAGGAAGAGGGGAAAAGTGGTGTAGGGGACCAGAGGCTGCCAGATGGTGGGGGCAGAAGGAGGCAATGCCTCGAAGGCCAAGTTAAAGGAAGAGCTTAGAGAGAAATTCCCATCTGTGGGGAGTGGGAGAGTGGAAGCACAGAGGGATAATAAAAGAAGAGAGCTTACAGAAGAATATCAGAAAACAGGAGGTCATTTTCAATCTGGACCTCCCACCTAAAGGACTAAGAAAGAAATCATAAACAGGAGAATGCACATCAAGAAAATGTGCATTTGTTTCATTCACAAATGAAGGGTGACTCTCCTCAGAGAGTTCACTTAGTGGCCCTGAGAAGGGTACTTTTTAAGTATTGAAATCGTGCACATTTGCCAGCATTCACAAGTTGGTGTGGGATATTGACAACTTGTTTAAACGTGGTTCGTTTTTGCTATTAAAGCCTCTGATGCGTTTTCATGAAACCCATTCGATAAAACACAAAGGCATGTCACTTTTAATGAAAGAAAAATACTAGTGAATTTCTTGGCCATGTTCTTTCTTTATAATGGAATCTGAGGTATAAATGCAATATTTAACACATCTGAAATTTAGAATGCTCTTTTTAATTACACGCATGCACGTCACTCCATGTGCATTATTCACTTTGCTAATTTTGACCAAAGAATGAATTACCATTTGAACTAAACTCTTAATGAATGAATATAAAATTAAGCTCTTCTTCCTAGGATGAAAATGGGTTACAAATAAGACGTAAGCCTGAGGCTCCATTTAGGTTTCATTAACCAAATGCCTCTAACAGGAAGATAAGCAAAGAGCAATATTCAAGTCTTCCGACGCATAGAGCAAAGCAATATTAATTTCAAAGGGGAGGGGATGAAAAGGAAATGGAAACAAGCAAAGAGTTCTGGTTCTAGACAGAGGAAGGGGTTTGTATGTGTGTAGCGTGGACAGACACAAATGCCTACATGAAAGTACACAGTGCAAGAAGCACTTATTGGCACAAATACACTTGCTTGGATTCCACAGTGGAGCGGAGAACCCTTGGTCAATGTTGAGAGACCGCGCCACCTTCTGGTTGCCATGTGTGTGACAGGCACTCATATTGTTTACAGACGAGCATTTCCGTTTTATGCAAAACTTATATTGAAGGGAGGCAACAGATACGTTCCTTGCGCTGCGCACTGTGTCCCCTGGGAACTGTATTGGAATGAGAACACGATCCATAAGTGTACTCCAGTGACTGCTCTGCATGAAAATCTGAGTTTGCTTTGTAAGCTTGATCAACTGTAATGGTATATGATGGGCCCGACGTGCGCGCAGGCCGTCCTGCAATCCTGCGAGCAGGAGGCTTCGGCTGCCGGGCTTTTCCCTGGTTGCCACTTGCTGAACTTCCTAGAGTCGCAGAAGTGGAGCCCCAGCAAACGAGGCAAGGCCTCTGCTGGTCAGGGAAAGCAGGTGGGGGACATGCCGTCGTGCCTGTAAAGCTGCAAAACGACCAGTAAACGTGTAAGCTAATTTCTGGACAACTGCTCACACACAACTCTGGCCAGAGGATGATTTGGGGAATTACGTCCTGCTGAAATTCCTTTGCAGTTTCAGTGGGATCAACTCCGGTGTCATGGTGGTGGGAGTCTGGGCCAGAGAAGTGAGCCAGGTAATGACACACCTTTGCCACCCCACCAGGGCATCCTGGCAGGAGGACTTTCGGAGGACCCAGGACCACCTCTTTTTAGGGGTATGTCTGCTAGAGTTGCATATGAAGCTCTAGTGTTGGAAAAGATGGTCACAAAGGAAAGGTATCGGTTTCCCCACGTGCTTTGATTAAGGGGTTTATATGTCTCTGTCAAAATTAGCCCTAAAAACCTTAATGCTTAAGGTTAAATGCTTAAATGCTAGGAACCTTGTGAATGCCTCTATGGAGGCAAATATATTTATGTAGCCAAAGGAAGCCTTGTTGAATAATTGTTCTTTACATTTTATCAACGCAGACTTCCAAAATTTCTTAGGCAGGCAAGCCTACGCCACAACCATCTCCCTGTCCTCTTCGGTCGGCTGCTCACCACTCTGCTCCCCCCACACATGCTCTTAGCCCCAAGGATAAAGCAGAAAGGTAGTAAGACAGGGCGCCTGGGTGGCTCAGTTGTTAAGCACCTGCCTTCGGCTAAGGTCATGGTCTCAGGGTCCTGGGATCGAGCCCCGCATCGAGCCCTGCATCGAGCCCCGCATCAGGCTCCCTGCTCCGCGGGAAGCCTGCTTCTCCCTCTCCCACTCCCCCTGCTTGTGTTCCCTCTCTCGCTGTGTCTCTCTCTGTCAAATAAATAAATAAAGTCTTTTAAAAAAAAGGTAGTAATACTTTTATCCACAGAAAATAGAGTTTTACTGTAAGGATCGGATGACTTCTTCAACTTTCTATTTCATGTTACCTAGGTTGACAGAAACTGTAATGTTTTTGTAAATTGAACTATTTTTGAATCCACAAATAAAATGATCAAGAAAGGAGTAGTTAGAAAAAAAGAAAATGCAGGTTTAATTTAAAAAACGAAATTTAGCTGTTGTCGTGGTAACTCATGGTCCTAAATTAATATTGGAATTCACTCTGTCTAAAATTTGATTATAAAGAATACAATCTTCTAAGATAGGTTTTTAAAGAGTACTCCAGCAAAAAGAACAGTGGGGTTAACGTGTGAGATTCAATAGATGATGCAAACAGAGCCGCTTGAAAACAGATCAAAAACCTGTGAAACTCAGCAGCCAGCTTGAGGGGCTCCCACCAGCCCAATCTGGGACCATTTGAGAATCAAAATAAATACCGAGAGTGAAAGTCTGCAAACTACTGAATAGAATAAAAACTCCATGAGTTCATGGTAGACATAAAACATAAACAAATGGCTGAGAAAGAAAAGTTCTTCCTTACAGCAGAAAGACAACTAGAAAAGGTAAAGAAGTCATGAAATGAGAAGCTCACTATTTGGCAACCAGCGTCATAATAACCAATTCAGAGAAGGGTCATTGTGGACGCTACAAGTGGTGGGTGGAAAGTATGAGGATGATTATTTCTTTTCTTTTTTTTTTTTTTAGATTTTATTTATCTGACAGAGAGAGACACAGCGAGAGAGGGAACACAAGTAGGGGGAGTGGGAGAGCGAGAAGCAGGCTTCCCGCGGAGCAAAGAGCCTGACGTGGGGATCGATCCCAGGACCCTGGGATCCTGACCTGAGCCGAAGGCAGCGGCTTAACCAACTGAGCCACCCAGGCGCCCCGAGGATGATTATTTCTATCATCTCATGCTATCTCTCTATAGAATTCATTAGAAAGGATGAAATGGGAACTTGAAAGTGAAGGAACCAAGTACCCCTCCCCTTAGCTGAGTGATCAAAGTTAACATCACCTGCAAATGCACAAATCTAGTCTGTGCTTCCTGATATGAAGCCCCAAGGAGAATTTAGCCCCTCTTCTGTGATATTTCTGCCAAAGCTCAAAACACGAATCTCAACTCATGATGAAGCATCAAGTCAACCCAAAATGGGGGACATTCTATCTGATAATTGGCTTGCACTCTTAACAAAACGTCAGTGCCATGAAATACAAAGGAAGACTCAAATGCCATCCCAGGTTAAAGAAGACTCAAGGCGCGATGGCTTGAATGAAGCACATGGCTTTGGATTTTCTTTCTTACAGAAGGCGTTGAGTCAACTGGCAAATTGGACTAAACATCTATAGGTCAGCTAATAGTATTGTTTCAGTGTTAGTCTCCTGATCTTGTTAATTGTACTGTGGTTACCGAAGACAATTTCTTGTCTCTAGGAAACACACATTGAAATATTTAGAGGTAAAGGGGCTTCATCTCTGCAATTTCTTTTAAATTATTCAGTTAAAAAAGTGGTAAATGCTAATTTCTAGGCAACTGCGTATATGAGAAGTCTTTGTATTCTTCTTGGCAATCTTTCTACAAGTCTGACACTTTCAGCGGAAACAAATATTTTAATCAGTAAAATTTTGATAAAACTGCCATTTCTTCGGGCACCTGGGTGGCTTATTTGATTAAGTGTCTGCCTTCAGTTCAGATCATGGTCTCAGGGTCCTGGGATTGAGCTCCCTGCTCAGTGGGAAGTCTGCTTCTCCCCCTCCCTCTGCTGCTCCCCCTGCTCATTTTTTCTCTCTCTTTGTCTCTCTCTGTCTCCAATGAATAAATGAAAAAATCTTAAAAAAAAAACAAACCTGCCATTTCTTTCAGCTCACATAGTGCCAAATAACAAGTAATTCTAATTCTTCTTAACCAAAAAAGCAAGTTGAGTCTCAGGTACACTCAACTTCACGTGCTGAGGCTGGGATTTGGAAAGCCCATCTTTTGGGAGTCCCCTCTTTACACACCCTATCTGAGCTTCATCCTTGCCCTTCTCTTCTTGCTGGCCCTTTGTTCGTTCTTTCATTTACAGAACTTTTAGGGTGCAGCCTGACCCTGTGAACTGCTGGATAGTCAGAGATGAGCCAGACTCAGCTTCCAGTCTACGGTGCACACAGAGAATTCGAGTGGAGTATGTTTCAAAGTACCAGCATCGTGGAAAAATGAAGGGAGAAAATGGCACCATGGACAACTTCAAGGAGGAGTCTTGACGTGGGAACAGAAGCATACCTACAGTCCTGAGTCAGAGGGAGATGGAAGACATACAGGGGTGCAGCTGTAGGGGGGGTCTTTCTTGGACCCCTGACTGTGGGACACCCGCTCAGTGGTGACAGTTGTTACTGCCCGGCGGGCAGGGGCTGGGGCAGACCCGGTTGGCCCCGCTATAGCATTTGAATTCCGTCTTGGTGATGGAAGCCACCAAAAGATGATGCTTCGATTTCTGCATTAGAAGGACCCTTGCTGCTCAGCCTCCCTTTGTAGTTCTTTTGTAGGTTGATTGTTTCCTCACTGAATGACTGTTTTAAGTCAGTTGCTGTGCTGGTTTGAGGCACATAGGACCAAAGAAAAGTATGGTTGCTGCTCTAACAGAGTGTCCCCATTCTGCAGTCTCTGTGGCTTTTCTCGTTTTGTTTTCTAACAATGTGAGCCACGTTTAAAGACAATAGTAAGCTGTAGTTGGTCTGCCCCGTATTTATTTGTGCTTCTTAACCTCTCCCTGGAAATCCTAAGCCTGCTGTCCTTATTAAGCGAGCAGAAGAAAGTACTGGAACTACAGTGCAACGTGATGGAAAGCAAACTTTGCTTTCCCCTAGCCAAAGTAGCTGGCTTAAACTATACTCAAAGCTTTATGCCCAATTCTAGCAGGTAATATTAAAATTATAGGATTCCTGAAACTCATCTTTTTAATCCACTTACTTAACAATATTCCTGTCATCTTAACATTTATAAGATAAAATAATTGTATCATTTGTATAATTCTGAAATGTAGTTAGCCATTATTTTCAATTATTTTTTTCACAATATAGTATGATCATTTATATTTCATGCTTAGTATACTAATTAGGTTAATAGCCTCTAGTTCTAAGTACTGTAGTATTTTATTTCATGGTGTTTGAAAGCTATCTTGTATGGAATATAATTTCCTCTGTATAAATTCACATTTTATCATTATTTTTTGAAGTATATTTTTATTGTAAGAGTCAGCAGGGGAAAATACTCGAGGTAGTTTAGATTTTCTCAAAGAACATCATATGTCATTCAACCAAAGCACCTACTGTGTATATAACATCTGGTTAGGAGCTCTCAGAGGACACTGAAGAAGAAGTGGACAGGGAGGGTGAGAAGAGAGGGGGCTTCTCTAGACAAAGTTATTCGGTAATTAAAGAAATAACATGGGTTTCTCTGATACGTACTTCCACAACCTTTACAGGCAAAATTTGAATTTGAATCCTCAAGCTGCTACTTTCCAGCTACACAAATTCAGGCAACGTAACCACACTAAGGCTCAGCTTCCTTGATGTAAAATGCAGATAATAATGACACATCGGTGCCTCTTTCTCTTCTTCCATTCACAATTAGACTCCAGCACACGCCCTGCCTTAAGGGGTAAGTGGTCCTCCTCCATCCACGTTGCAACACATGCTGTTTGCAGTTCTTGGAGATTATAGCTCGGACTCATGCCAAATCCATTCCAAGCTTCAGCTTCTTCAGGAAAGACAGACCAAGGAGTGGAAAAGCAAGTCTATGGATTGATTTGAAGTTTAGGGGTATTTACGGATCTTGTAATGAACTAAATAAAGTAAATAATGATTTGGGGGGTTATTTTCTTAAGATTTTATTTTTAAGTAATTTCTATACCCAATGTGGGGCTCAAACTTAAAACTGCAAGATCAAGAGTCGCACACTGTGCCAACTGAGCCACCTGGGCACCCCTGACTTGGGGTTTTTAATAATTAGAACTTTGAGCTACTATAGGGCTTCCCTTTTCTTGTTCTAGTTCCCATAGATTTCATCCAACTGGTTACCTTTTTAAATGGACATTGATAATTTTCGCTCATTTATTCTTTACATTTCCACTGCCACTACTTTTTCTCAGGCCCCACTGCCATTCTTCCTTCCTTCCCGGACTGTTGGCGAAAGTGTTCTCCTCTGTGGCTGGCTTCCCTCTCTCCGGTCCATCCTGCGCATGGTGGCCCAAACTATTCTGCTTAAGACATCATCTGTCTTGTGCTCCGAAGTGCCTGTCATTTCAGTTGCTCTGAAATGAAATCTGAAACCAGTTTACCCTTCATGGTCCTTAGACTTCAGCAAAAACCAAACAGCTGCTCAGTTGTCCTTGTATCAGGTATGATTTCATCCATTCTGTGCCCTCCACCTGCTAAAATCTTCTCTCTCACTCTCCCACCCAATCCAGCTCAGCTTGGACAAATCCAGCTTCCCTCAAGTCTAAACTCAAATACCACCTCCTCCCCGACGTCTTTATAATTGTCCCTAATTGATAATACTCTTAACCCTTTTAATTCCCATACACTTCATTTTGAAGAATCTGCTCTCGAATAAAATCTATCAAAATCCCACCACACTGCACCTGTCTTGGGAAACGGTCACTTCTTCATCTGCAAACGGTGTGTCAGTGTAGGTGAAATCACCACCGTACGAGCGCTCCCTGCAGGTCTCAATCCGTTCTGTGTTTTCCAAGTATTTAGCATAATGTCTTCATAGTAACATTCATTCAATTAGTAAATGACTTTTAATCAGACTCTTTATTCATTTATTTATTCAACAAATACTTACGGAACGCCTACTAGGTATGAAGCGTTGACCTAAGTACGGGATACACTGATAAACCAAACGGACCCAAATCCCTATCCACAAGGAGCTTGAACTTTAGTGTATGAGAAGGATGAGGGAGGGGACAGACAGTAGATCATAAAATAAGTAAGAAACATATATAGCATTTTAGAAAGTAACACGCGCTACAAAAGGAAGTTAGAGGTGTTTAAGGGGTCCGGGAAGTGCTAGGTGGGTGGTGGTGAGGACTGTGACTTAAATAGGCTTGCCAGGGGCTCCTGGGTGGCTCAGCTGGTTGAGCGTCTGCCTTTGGCTCAAGTCATGATCCCAGGGTCCTGGGATCCAGTCCCGCATCGGGCTACCCGCTCAGCGGGAAGTCTGCTTCTCCCTCTCCCTCTACCCCTCCCCCGCTGCTTGTGGTCTCTCTGTTTCTCTGTCAAATAAATAAAATCTTTAAAAAATTTTAAATAAATAAATAATAAATAGGCCTGTCACAGTAAGCTCTGTGAGAAAACTGAGCTCAAGCTGGAAGGAGAGAAGCCAATGAGTCTTTCAGACAGTTGATGGGAAGAGCATTCCAGCAGAGAGAACAGCCTGTGGAAGATCCTAAGGGGGAGCATATCTGGCATGTTTCTAGCACAACAGGGCGGGGCCACTGAAAGAGCTGCGAGAAGGGGACGGGAGCAGGGGCAGAGACCAGAGAGGGAGTGTGGGCAGGGAAGGTAGCTCACGCAAGGACTTTGGCTTTTCCCCTGAGAGAAATCTGAAGCCACTGAAGGGCTTTGAGCTGGAGTGGTGCGATCTAGTCCTGCCTTTATCATCTTTTACTCTACCTTTCACCTTTTGTGGATAAAGATGTTGACCTAAGAAAGATGCATCTAACAGTCCAACTACAAGCGTGGAGACAACAGAGCTGAAAAGGTGGCAGAAATGGGTCACACTGAACTAACTGCAACTCTGGCTTCTTGTGGCCATCCATCCATTGACTGTTCTTTTCCTTTTAGTCCACATACACTAACCAGAACTTCTAGCCTTTCTGAAATTTTACTTAGGATTTCAGGTATTCTAGCAATAGCTTTCAGATAGCTTTGTCAATGCATAAAGTAACAGTAATGGTTAGTTACTAAGTATTCTGTATAAAATAGTATTCTATACTAAAATTGTCAAATTAGCCATTGGTTTAAGTCTAGTTTTGGAAACATCATTTTCATGTTGCTTTACTAGCAAATAGGGAAGAGATAAATTTAAAGTGGGCCTACTGTCTTGTTCTCCCACTGCATCTTCTTGTGTGGGTCCTAATGAGCTGTGGATTGACTAAAAATGTGTCATCTGCAGGAAAGAGTTGGAAAGGGGTGACAGTGCCTCTTACACTGGGTCCAGGGGGGCAGATATGGGGCAAGACTCACTCTGTCTGTCCCTTGCCACAGGTCACAAGTCACTCCCAAGGCAGTGAGGGAAGAATCCTGTTGAGTCCTCCCCATGAAGAACCCCAAGTACCTGGCATCTTGCTCATCTCAGTTCTGTGCTTCTGTCACCTTGCTGGAGTGTGTTACTCTACTGTATTGTGGATGAGATGGTGGGAGCTGACTTGGGACTGGCGCCACCTTTCCCATTCTGGCTGACATGCTCCTGGTCACTCTCCACTTAGGGATGCGGGCCCCTAAATTAGGGAAGAAAGGTCCAACCTTCATACAGATTTTACTCAATCACAGGGAAGAAATTGGTTGCAGAGGTCCAGGCCTAGGGTCAGACCGTAGGCATCTGAGTACCCTGGACCCTCCGCCCTTCTCCTTCCTTGCTATGTGACCTTGGGCACGTCACCCAGCCTCCCTGAGCTTCGTCTCCTATATTTGCCTATTGGGGTCGACAAAACTTATTTTGTAATATTGTTGTTAGAGTTTTAGTAATAATCTCTTATTGAGGACTTGGCACATGGTAGCTCTTCAATAAATGCCAATTCACAATCTCAAATGATTCTAATGTGATATCAAATATAATTCTTCCTAGTCATGCATTTCAGCAATTTGCCTTTAATACATACAACGGATTAGTGACTTTTCCCCGATTTTAAATGTGAGTGACACTATTGAGTCCACAGATATTTTAGAAAACTTGATTTTCAAGGTAATTCTTCTACTGGGCTGGTAACAGTGAAGTGGAAATTGCTGTTTGGTTAGCTGTAAAGAATATTCCCAAAGGGAGTATTGTGAAATATCAAAATGGGCAGAAAGAATTGGTGAGTGAATCTTAAAGTTCTTTTTTTCCCCCAAAGATTTTCAAAGAGAGATACATTTTGTACACTGAGGGTTTTAGTCCTGTCGTGTACAGATATTTTGGGAGATCTGTTATATGCCAGGCTCTGAGAATAACAAAAAGCTGTACTTCAGCTCCTAGCCTGGAAAAGTTTTCAGTCTGGTAGATAAAACACTGTATGTTGTATTATATTACAATGTGATGTGTTCCAGCAGAGTGAGCCATACCTGGGGGCAGAAGGATGATTTTGATGACCTCTTGCTGTCTATTCCAGCTGAATGGTTTGGTGATGAGAAATAAGGCACCCGGATATTGTGATTTGGGGAGGCCATTCCCTACCAAGACAGCACTGGGTGTTGTGTGTTAATGGGGGCAGGGTATTTAGGATAAAATCATCGTTAGGCACTTCCATTTTTGCAAGTGATTAGTGGCATTAGCATTTCCCATTTTTGAGGGACTGTTAACTCCTTAGTGGTTATGAAAAGTGTCTCTTCTCCGTAGGCTACTTTTTATTCTACTATTGAAATCATGACCATTGATTCCCATCTGTGTCCACAAAACTAACATAGGCAGGTAACCTAGAAAAGCGACTCTCGGGTATTTGCATGTCGTCCCTGCTGGACAAAGGGGTTGGGGCTGCCGTGTAGACTGACTCTAAGGGACTTAAAATGAAAGGGGGTTTGGAGGAACCCACCACCAAAGGAGGTTCTGATACAGGGAGGGACGGGCCTCTCGCGCCCCACCAAAACGGGAGCGGTTCTCAAGCTGTTTAACTTGTGATTATTTTCTCCGGTTGCCTTTTCTTTGAAAACTAATTGTAGATGTGAAATGGCCATGTTTAAATAATTCATAAAAAAATAATAAATCCAGAGGAAAGTGGCAAAGGTGCAGAGAAACCTGGCGAAGTACAAAGAAGGGGTCGGGCCCGGTGCGGTTTTCCAAGAGGCTCCCCTCACTCTAGAGTCCTTAATTAGGCCTGCCTGCCTGTTTGGCCCTGGGTTGGTTTTGTTCTTTCAAGAGAGCTGTTGACCTAATCCTACATGAGAACACACCGAGCAGTAGCTTCTCACAGTTCATGAAAACATTTGTAAATGCTGTTATTTGGGCACGGGGAAAAAAATAATCGGTACCTTCTGACTGAGGGAAACTCATACATTTATAATTGTATTTTTTATTGTTGAGAAACAACCTTTTAGCTCTACCAATTATGCAAACCAGTTAGACAACATTGTTTAATGTAGGCAACTAAATGCCCAGAAGATCCTTAACTAGAAAAACAAGAGCTTCTGCAAGTTTTAGAGATTCTTCCAACCAGACAATTAATTGAAGTAACTCGACGGTGCCTTTGTGAGGTTTATAGCTCCTGGAACTATTGCTCTGCCTTCAGAAGCGTTTTAAATGTTACATCCTTGAAACTTCTAGATCAATTAGTTTGTGATAGAAGGCAATCTCGAGGTCTAAAATTACTTTTTTATGCTGATATATCATTTTCAGTAATAAGCTTTTTCTTTTCTTTTTTTTCTTTCTTTTTTCTTTTTTTTTCTTTTTGGTAGAACTAATTAGTAACTCCTGCCCTGGAGAAGCTGTTGCGTATTGGTTAGACTTTCACCCCCAAGCTTTGAGAGAACTTCTACCATGTTCCTAATAGCCCCTCCTCAAATGTGGGTGGGTAGCTAGAATAGAAGGGGGAAAAGTGGCTCAACAGTGCTAGAAGGAAATGAGTTAGGTTTCTCTATTCTTTTACACCTGCTACACGTGGCAAGGTTTTAGAACCTGTGCTGTTCAAACACCCATTGCTTCAACTATTCTCTATGCCCATTTTAGTTTCTCTTTTAAAAGTACCCTGGTGTTTCCTCTACCACATAATACCAAATATGCTTCTTGCCCGATGCTTTGTGATTGAGAAAGTGGTCTTCAAAGTTGACATTCAAAAATATCCATCTGGCTCCTTAAATACTACCATGTCTCTTTTGTTTTCCCAAGTCTCAGCCGAGGAGATGCTTGTCACTTAATTGCTGCTGAGGATCACAGATGATGGTTTATGGGTTTAGGCAAATTGTGGGCAGCACTTTGTTAACCAACGGAAGAGCATGCTGGTACTGGATAATTATCCTGTGGAGCTCAATTTGCCCTTAACGGCACCTGCCCGACCAGCATCAGGGAACCTGTTTCAACACAAAAGCTCCTTCTTGTTAATTAACCTGCGTGCACTTGTTACAAATGAAACCTATTTGTTTCCAGTTAATACATTTGCTGCTACTTTAAACATTCATTTATTATTATGCTTGTTAAGTGAAAAGTGGAGAAGAATGGTTTGGATGACTTCATCAGTATGCACTGAGCTTTAAGAGATCAGCAGATCGACTAAACATAACTGTCAGTTATGTTGTTACGTGTTCAGTGGGCCCCCAAATCTGCTTGAGAAAGAAGAGGTGCTCTCAACCATGAAAACAAGATAGGGGCGATTGAGAAGTCAGGCATCCATGATAGTAATCAGTGAATTTTCATTAGAGGAGAATTTTCCTAAATTTAAATGCAATTCGTGCAAAGCTTGGTTCCATTTCTCCATCTACATCATGACTATTTTGTGTCTGGCTGGATAAAAAACTGGATGCATGCAAACAGATGTTCAGCTGGCTTCAACCAAATGAAATGATGAGCCAAAATTAAGAGGAATTTGCTTAGTTGCTTTTAAGCAAAAGTAATTTGAGAATCATAAGGAAATTCAGATGCATACCATAATATGTCAGAAGTATGGTAATTGAAACAAACATGCATTCATCTAGCAGTTTTACATAAAATCTAGAATAAAATAGTGATTCTTGGAAAGGCTGTCAAAATTATCGCTTAAAATTTTGGCGATCTATAATCGATTTTAATTATTTGTTATTGTTCTCCAAAACTCATGTTGGAAAATTTCCTAAAACACATTTTTCTCAAAGTAAGAATAACTTACCTTACAAATTATTTAAAGAGGTGAAAAAATAATATTCTATGCCAATGTAAGGAAGGACTTTTAATTTTTATTTGGATGAAATATTGGAGTGCCATGCCTTTAAAATTTGCCCCTCAAAATATTTTCTTTCTGTTTTTGTTGCATCAAAAATCATGGTTATGTGACTTCAATTAGGTTCTCTTAACTGCATACGGAGTTCAAAGAACACTTGAATATTGATGGAAGAACATTCCCACAGCCACCAATCAATTACTTTGATTCTTGTATACAATACAAGAATTGTATGTGTGTGTTACATACAATTGTATGGGTGTGTTACAATAAAAGCAATTGTGAGACATATTCTGCAACACATATATCTATCAGTAAGCAGGGACAAGACAAAGACACATAATCTTAGACACCAATCTTAAAATTGGTCCAATAATGCGTTTTAGAATAGGTCAATACTGCCTGCTATATAGAGTAATATGTCTAATTTGTTTCTATTCATCATGATCATGTAGTTAAGAACAATATGCTTAAAATCCCCAGTTGTCACTGGGAAGAATGATATGTAAAATTGACAAAAGAATTTATAAAATTGCTGTATGGGTATAATGTTTTGAAGAAATGGAAACACATCTCTGCATCCTTTTTTTCCCACGGACAAGCAATACTCTGGGTATGTTGTTCATTTGCATTAACTCGATGGGTAGCACACCTGAACGCCCACATTCTCTGCCTACCAACTCCAAAGAGACCATTTCTCTCTGCCCGGAAGGAATGCTTTCTTGCTGCCCCCCTGCAGCATCCTTCAGAAAAATTAGAGAAGAAATGCCTTGTGTTCACATCTTACCAAATCACTTTTCTTCTCAATGGGAATTCCTCATTAGCAGCGCAGGCAAATACTTATGAGTACCTACCCATGGCAAGTGCTGTGGAGATGGTACCAGGACTATAATAACATCCACTACCATGATACTGTATTTTAAGTTCTGCTATCACCAATTCGGGATGGTTATCAGGGGACAACAAGAAGGGGAAACATGGAAGTTCATCCTCTGGCTAACGTCCTCTGGGTACCTCACCCATTAAGAGAATGTAAATTCATTACATAACATATGACAAAAAGTACTGACCTGGGACTCAGGAAACCTCTCTTTGTTTTGCCTTTGTGAAGTAAGAAGCATCCGTGTGCCTGAGTTTATTCATCAATTCCTTCTTATGTAGCGCAACTGGAGAAACAAGGAGAAAACCCCAACAGGCTGTTTTCCTTTGCAGGACTGGTACATGTTGAAATCACAGGGGGGATGCTTAACTCCTAGAACACTAGGGCTGTGTTTAGTGTGCTATAATCAATATGAAATACCACATCGTTCTCTCATTAAGTGGGTATTTGGAAAAAGTCGTTACATCCTTAGGCATTGCTATAGTGCTAGGAAAGAACTTAAAAACTCATAGTGATCACTTACCTGAAGTCTTATATCATCTATTGTCTTTATCATTCTGATTAACCACACGTATACTGCTCTGAACTACTATGCACAACTACATTTATCTACTAACATCATAAATATTGCAAATATATGTTACTTATGCACATGTCTGGTTAGTCATCAGTAGAAATAAACTATATGGATCCAGTGCTCACTATAAACCAAGTTGTCATTGTCTACTATTTATAAGACGATTATAACACTTAAGTCCTCACGCCTTTGATTAATATTCTTGTTACTGATTTAAGCCTAGTCGAGTATTCACAGTCATTAGGCTCTTTTGGGTAGATACCCATAACTTCTAATAGAAGTAGGTGAGGTCTAAAATTCTTTCCACCCTCAAAACTTTGCTACCTAATGGTGTGTTACAATAAAAGCAATTGTGAGACATATTCTGCAACACATATATCTATCAGTAAGCAGGGACAAGACAAAGACACATAATCTGCTCTGTAAAAACATTATTTTATAACTTATTATGCAGATAAATGTGTGCTTACCAATTTAAGCCATACACATTGTGCCTTTTACCCAGTGGAGTGGACAGAATGTGTTACAGGATTCAGGTGGAAGATGAAGGAGAGTTCACCATGAATGGCCGTGGAGAAATGCAACACAAAAGAAGACAAACTTGACCAGACTCCTCAGAAAAGGCAGGTCTTAGATGAATGGAGTGGGGCCAAGGACGTCCTAAGCAGGAAAGAACCACCAAAAGTTCAAAGGTGGAAACCCTGCAGTCAGGCTCACATATTTATGGGATCACACTTTTCCTAAATCCAGCTGTCAAAGTTGGAACAACATTTTGAACAAGAGGAACATTACCATCAAATTATAGGTATCTTAGCAGCCATACCACCAGAATTAATCTATTCTAATAGGCCACGCAGGCATAAAGATTGTGGATTTCCTATTTTTTATAGGCAACTTGACTTTCAGTTAGAATATTTTATAACCTATTCCCTAAAATATGAAGGGCTGTGAAAACACTACCTGTAATCCCGTTAGCTGTGCAGTGTGTTATTACTGCTCACAGTGCCAAGAGAATAACGGTCTTTCCTATGTTCAGTCATTCATTCATTCATCCATCCATTCATTCAGCCATCTGGATCAAGCACCCACCATGTATCCAGCCCTGTGCGAAGTTGTAAGCAGTTTCAGTGAGTTGAGAGAAATGTTGCTTAGTATTCTTTACCACCTAGTGACTATGATAACATTAGTTGACTAAGGCAACTGTCCAAAGCTATGACCAGGGAGTGATGGGTGATGGTGGCGGGAAGGAGGAGATAGCAGAGAGCATTAACTGACTGAAGCACTAACCCCTACTGAGACCATGACCTGCGAAAATTCTTAGCTGTTTTCCCATTGGTAATCTGGAAGGCTAAGGTTACTTTTAAGAATGACTAGAGTCCAGCCTTGTTTGGACAATTTCCAAAAAGCAGGCTTACCTAGGACTCTCAAATTGGTTTTAAATGGGGTTCTGGGGCGCCTGGGTGGCTCAGTTGGTTGGGGGTCTGACTTTGGCTCAGGTCATGATCTTGGGGGGTCCTGGGATCGAGTCCCGCATGTAGCCCCACATTGAGCTCCATGCTCAGCAGGGAATCTATTTCCCCTTTCCCTCCCCCCTCTGCCACTTCCCCCTCTCGGGCTCTCTCTGTCTCTCTCTCAAATAAATAAAATTCTTTAAAAAAAAATAAAATATAATATAATAAAATAAAATGGGGTTCCAGTGTACAAAGTAGGAGGCCAAATGGTAACTCCATCTGTACACATTATTTGTTCTCATTTTCCACAGGCATCCAGAGAATTGACAAGAATTGCCAGTTGTTTTCCTGTCAGCACCATAAGGAAGTTGAGCTTCCAGGCTTCGAGTTACTTTGCCAGGGCAACCCTATGCCCAGATTTGCCTGGGACAGTCCAGGTTGTGTCAGTTCTCCAAGTGCGTAATTATTAATAGCACCTAATTTCCTTCTTTAAAATGTCCCATCGACACAATAAATCATGTGGTCAATTAATACTAGCTGACTTCAGCCTTGAATAATAGGGCTCTAAATCCACCAACAATTTGGGAAAGAAGACTTCTGATAGGTTAAAATCCTTCCAACCAAGGAAAACCACTAGAGGGTTTTCCTGAGCTAGTTACACGATACTAAAAAAAGTTTGGTCAATACAACCAGACAGCTGATAAGTCAGGGACAAAATCACTGTGGCCTGGGGGTCCAGGACACAGACTGGAGCCAGGCAGCCAGATTCACAGCCCAGTTCTGCCACTTGCTGCCTATATGACCTTATCCTCACTCAGTTTCCCCACTGCAGAGCAGGGAGGCTAAGAGTATCTATCTCACAGGATTGCAATGAGGATTATATTAATTAATATATGTAGAGTGCCTAGAACAGTGCCTGGCACACTGTTGGTCACGTAGTAAGGGTTTGCTCTCATACTGTGTCATCCAAAAAGGTAGGCATGGGAGTGCAGATACCTCTTCAAGATGCTGATTTCATTTCCTTTGGATATGCCCAGAATATGGCATTACTGGATCATAAGGTAGTTCCATTTTCAATTTTTTGAGGAAGCCCCCACACTGTGAGGCACAATGGCTGCGTCCATTTATCTTCCCATCAACAACACACATGGGTTCCCTTTTCTCCACATCCTCACCAACATTTATTATTGTTTCTTTTGTTTTCCACACTGTATTATCTTTCATTAAGTATAAAGACTTCCAGTCAGGTCACCTAGAGACCACTTTACCCACTGCTCTGTTTGGCTGCCAGTCTCTTGTCTCTCTCCTCCACAATGGTGAGGCAGATACCATTTCCACAGGGAAGAGCACTCCATGGTTTGTGGCCTCTGCCAGTTACAAAAACGCTGGATGCCATTGGCATCTATTGTGTGAACCATATCAAAAGAACCAGTGTGTGTGTCTCTCTCTGTCGGTAATCAGACCAGTTCTTCGCAGGTTCTCACCTCTGGTCACCATACACAGATTACCTGTGTCAAACTTGATGAAATCAGTCATCTTTCTAGCCTCCAAATCAATCTGAGTGGTGTCATTGACCTTGATGAAGGGATCAGGATAGCAGATGGTGTGAGCATCATGGGTCACCAGGTGAGGGATTCCTTTTGTCCCCACAAAAGTCTTTCTCACTCTGCACAACTTATACTGGCCTCCTCGGGTGTAATCTAGTGGACAGCAAAGCGACCCTTGGTGTCACGATCAGACAGAAATTCTCCCTGGTCTTGCCAATGCTGATGACATCCATCAAACCAGCAGAGTAGGTTGAATCAGTTCAGACCTCGCCATCAATCTTAATAAAATGCTGCATACAGATATTCTTGACTTCATGTCCTTAAGTCTTTTCTTTAGGGCAATGATGATAGGGAGACATCCTCTCAGTTTAGGGGGGCCGGTAGATGGACAAGGGGCAAACAGACCAGCAGCCAATGCTTTGGAGCTGCTACACACATAGATGCTCCTTGGCACCCGGAGCCATAGCTGCGCTATGTTGGGGTCCTAGGATCGAGCCCCACTGCGATCCTTTGTCTTTTGCTTACAGCCATTCTAACAGGTGTGAGGTGCATTTCCCTGATTAGCAGTGTTGAGCACCGTTTCAAATATTGGTCATTTATGTCTTCTTTTGAGAAATGTCTATTCAGGTCCTTTGCCCATTTTCCAATGAGGTTACTTGGTTTTTTTGCTATTGAGGTTGTACATTCCCTGCAGCATTATTCAAAATAGCCAAGATATGGAAACAACTGAAATGCCCATTGACAGATGAACAGATAAAGAAAATGTGGTCTGTACATACAACGGAATATTATTTAGCCTTAAAAATTCAGGAAGTCCTGTCATTTGCCACAACAAATGGAGGACATCCTGCTAAGTGAAATAAGCCATCTGCAGGAAGACAAATACCACATGATCTTACTCACATGTGGAATATGAAGTAGTCAAAGTCATAGAAGCAGAGAGTAGAATGGCGGTTGCCAGGAGCTGAGGGGAGGGTGAAATGGGGAGATTTTGATCAAAGAGAACAAAGGTTCAGTTATGCAAGATGAGTAAGTTCTGGAGATCTGCTGTACAGCATGGTTACTGCAGTTTAAAAAACTGTACTGTATACTTGAATTTTGCTAAAGAGGATAGATCTTTAGAGTTCTCAACCTATACACACAACACTAAAAGAAAGCGAGAAAAGATAAACTGGTAGCTCTGTGAGGTGATGGATATGTCAATCAGCCTGATGGTGGTAACCATTTCACAATGGGAATGTTTGTCACGACACCAAGTTGTACACCTCAAATGTATACAATTTTTATTTGTCAATGGTACCTAAGTAGACTTTAAAAAAAGGTAGGCCCAGATGAGTTAACAGATCTTGTATAGATGGGGCCTTAATTGAGAAATGTCAACCCTTAACTCAATAGACTATAAAGCAAATTCAATCATCTTTGAAACCAAGGACAAGTTGCTATAAAACTTTTAAGATGTTTGGGATATAGGGACACCTGGGTGGCTCAGTCAGTTAAGCGTCTGCCTTCGGCTCAGGTCATGATCCCAGGGTCCTGGGATCGAGCCCCACATCGGGCTCCCTGCTCAGCGGGGAGCCTGCTTCTCCCTCTCCCTCTACTTCTCCCCCTGCTTGTGCTGCTTTCTCTCTGACAAATAAATAAATAAAATCTTTAAAAAAAAGATATTTGGGATATATATTAAAATAAAAACAAAATTTTTATTTATGATAACACTTTGAGTGTATTTGAAGGGAAACCTTTTATCTCACTGACCCTACAGAAATATTACTATTTCCATTTTATTACTCTCAAGATATAAAGCATGCTGGTATCAGTATATTATAGTATCTGAAAATTTTTTATCTTCTAATATCATAATATTCAAAGCCCCCCCATTGACTATAAACTCTATTATGTCTCCCCAGCCCTGGGTAAAAGGTATCATATATATTTTTGATTTGGATATGCCTCCAAACCAGATAAATGTCACTGTAGACATCAGAGGCAGTATACGTTTATCTCAAAAAAGAATCACTGATAATAATAAAGGTCCATTAAATTGGTAATACTTAACTCTTGCCTCTTGAACTGGGATTAGGCTATCAGTTCCCAAAGTAAATACCTTGATAGAATGATCACGATGGAATTTAGAAATTAAATTCAAAAGACTATGTTAATGTAGCATAAATGGGAACATGAGAAAATATCAAAGTTGAAGTTTTTGTTGGAAGATGAATTTGAAATGATCTCTTATGCATATGCAACTTTTAATACATACTCTCTGAGGTACATTTACACTCACATTTAGAAGTCTAATTAGTAATGAAAAGGAAAGAGTTCATAATGATAGCACCCTTCTCTTAGGGTCCCTATTATAGATTCTGAAAACAAATTCATTAATACCTTAATATATGTGGTGTAATCTTCTGCACTTAAATACTTTAGCCCAAAAGATGTAAGCTCCCCCCCCCCTCCCTTTTTTCTTTGCATTTAATCTGTAAATTTGAAGCCTGGGGATCTTGTTACTTTCAAAGTCAGACTTTTGACATTTTTTTCCTGTAAAGTAAAAGATTTGGGGGGAGAAAAGTAGCCACCGTGCTTTGAAATACGTGCTTTTTCTAATATGTGCTGTTTCTTGAAAAGGCTAACAGGCATTTGGATAGTGAACCATCAAAAACACCACTTCTGAGGCTTCTCTTTTAGGCTATTATGTGTAGAATGCCTCTTAACCCTTGAGGCAACTCAACAATTGAGTTAAGGAGATTTTCATGTATCGGTTTTGCCTGTCACATGGTTGACTTAACTTCAGGATATACTTTGCAGCTGAAGGTTCATTTCCCTCCATTTGTTAAGTGGCTAATTATAAAGGTTCACAAAAGAATTGACACAAGGGAAAGAGAGGGGCCTGGCTTCTCTCAGCAGCCCCAAGAGGCCTGTATAAGTGTCATTTGTAAAAACAGAGCACAAATTAAGCAATGGCCATAATAAGCTGCCAGGAGCTGGGGTATAATGAAAGGGGAATTCTTATGTCGATGCAAAGCAGGCACTAAACTGCTGGGATTTTTTTTTTTTTTTTACATTGACAACTAACTCCTAATATAAGTCATCCTGTTTAAGTGTCTACGGCAAAAAATAAAATTTTAAAGCTGAGTTGACCATAACAAGCTAAATAAAAAGACAATTTTATCCCAGCAGCTGGGATTTGCAGGTTTATTTTCTCTCTGTGATATACTGAAAATACTTTTGAATACCAATAAAAATTGGTTTTATTTCCTGAATACACATGTATTTTAAATAAAGTTATTAGAACTAATGACCAGAAACAAGAGTGTGACATGACACATCTGTATTAAGAAACAAACATTTTCCATCAAATAATAATCGGCTTTCCTCTTTACACCCAGTACCATGAATTCTAAATACCAGTCTTTTTAACGTGTGAAAAAGCATAAACAACAAAGAAAACTCCCTTTCCTTAGGAGTGTGATAGCTAATGAAACAGACTGGAAATTGCTACATCGTTTCTACCTTTCATCAAAACATCCCTGTGCATAGTATTCACATCATTATGTAAGACATTTGCAAATATGTATAATGCTTTTGCCTATGGGAAAACTCTTCTGCTCTAATGTATTCCTGAAAGATGAATGAACAATTCTTGAGGTATGATAAAAAGATTCAGAGGGTTGGATAGAGCAATGATATTAAAGCCACAAGCTCATCATTTAAATTTTTTTAAAAATGTCAACGGCTAACACTGCAGGTCTCTGTTTTACTTATTTTTTTTTCTCCGCAAACTCACCACCTCTTTTCCAATTCCTTCTCTGATCCAAGATCAGCAACCCCCAACTTGCTGGAGGCTGCCTGCTTTGATACTTTAGCGGGGATCCTGTGAAGCCAGAAGTGTTCTCTGGCTTCAGATCTCTGATCTGGATTTTTGCCTGATTTGAGATTTTCAGTAGCATCCAAAACAATTGTGGAAACTGGGGCATCACCAGATATCCATCTCATTACCAGCTGAATTTAGTAATCTGACCAGGAGCTGACGCTTAGGGCATATGTGGGTTCCACTGAGACTGGAATTGTAAAAATGTGAAACGAGTCTTCATCAGATTTTTTAAAGCAAAGGGAGGGGTGACAACAGGACTAACAGACTAGAGGAAGTCAGAACATTAATGCCAGCAGAGCTGGAGTCACGACACAGGTGAGCCCCTGAGAGGTTCTGCCCTTGGAGACATCAGTTATCCGACGGGTGCAAAGCCAAAAAGATATGATTGGGCTAAAGGTCTGTGTATACAGTCGTTGAATTTCCCAAGAAGACTAGAGTTTTATTTTCTGAGTGAAACTGAGTGGAAAGTCTCCAGAATTCGAGTACAATGGGTACACAAGGGGTCAGGCTCAAGGTGTAGGGCTGAAAACAGTGATTTGATTGAGAGAAGCAGGTTCGGAGAGTCTTTACCACCAATCAGAAAAAAAGAAAAATGGAAGGACTCTTCTTTGGGGAAACTGAACTAACTTTAAAGAGAGCTTTTGATAAAAAGGTCACCTTGCTTCCTGATGAGTCCACAGCGAAATCCATCAGTGGAGAAGTCCCATCCACACACAGGGAGCCTCTGATTTGCCTTTAATGCTTCATTCATAAACATTGACAGACAATAGGGGATCATCAGGCATTTGAGCAAAGCCTCCAATATGAAAACGAGGATAAAAATAATCATACAAACAAAGGAATCCAGAGCAGACAATGCAGAGTACAGAAGAAATTTTAAAAAATAATAATATCCTGGGAGAGTCAAGAAAAGATATTATGTTCATAAAACAAGAACTGAATGCTTTGAAATAGAACAGAGAACAAGAAAGAGCTCTTATAAATGAAGACTAGGAAAGCCAAAATAAAAATGTAATAGAAAGGCTGATAAACACAAGAAAATTTCCCAGAATATATGTCAAAAAGACAAAGAAATGGAAAGTGGTAGAATAAAAAAGAAAGTAGCCAATTGAGAAGATATAATGTTTTATTAATAAAAGGTCTAGAGAGAATAGAGGGAATGGAGGAGAGGAAATTATCTAAAAAATAACACAAGAAAAGCATTCAGAACTGAGGGCATTTGTCCTCAGGTTATAAGAATATTGTTAAGTACCCAGCCCAACAAATGAAAGAAACAAAACAAAACAACAACAACAAAATAAACCAAGGTATATCAGCATGAATTTTCACAACATTAAGGACAAACACAAAATCTTATGTCTTAAATTCAAGAAAGAAAGAAGGAAAGGAAAAAAACAAGGAGAAATAGGTTAAGAAAAAGACAAAAGACAAAGCAATAGATCACATATAAAGAACACAGAATCAGAATGGCATCAGATTTCTCAGAAGCAACATTGGAAACTAGAAGAAATGAAAAAAAATTGCTTTCAAAACTCTATGTCAAATGACTTTAAACCCCAAATTTTATATTCTGAACATTCTTAAATGGGTCCGAGAGTAGAATAAATATATATTTAGACACACCAGGACTCCCAAAATTTTACCTACCATCAGCCATTTTTAGGAACCTACTGGAAATTATAATCCAGAAAAAGTAAGAAATGAATCAAGAGAAGAGATCCAGAATATAAACACTCAAATGCTAGAGTGAAAAAAAAAAAAGTCCTGGTTTGTTTGGAATGCTCTTGGTTTAGCCCAATTGTTTTGGCATAATTATTAATAGCACTCCTTTTATTCTCGAAGGTGTCCTAGCTATTTCTAAAAGGTGGATACCTAATTTCACATTTTATGACATTTCAAGACTTTTAACCAAATTTCTCCATTTTGACTCAATGTCAAAAACCATGATGCAAACAGTGGCTTAATTTACATACAATCTGAAAAATAGATCAGAAAATACACACGATTATCTTGAAGCTATGAGATAATTATGAGTAAACCTCTCATTAGCAGATGCAGCTTTCCTCCAAGTAAAGTTAGTAATTAAACAAAAGAAGAATATAAAAAAATAAGGTTCCAACACTCATAAATTTCACTGCGATGTTTTCCCCATTTTTGCTACTCATATAGGTCAATAGAAAATGCTTACCAAAGATTACTTTCATAATAAAAGGCATCTGTAAGGGTGATCATGAGATGCTAGCACATGAACCCCAATGATGTAATCTTCAAATTCTTCAATTTACTGTCAGTTGTCTTTACAGTTGCCATGTGGATCCCTTTATTTGAAGCCTAAAAAAGGAAAATGTCTAAAGTGTATACATGTTTTTAAAGATGGGCCAAACAGAAAAATTAACTAGGTCAGAGATTGCCCTACCCTGGGCATTGTGCTAAGTGCTATCCCTGCACGCGGGGGATGGTTATATTCATGGGCTTCAGAAAGACCAGTGCTCGGACTAGCTGTGTGACTTTGGGGATATTTACACAGTCCCTCTATGCCTTAGTTTCCTCATCCATGAAGGACACAAAACCTCACAATTTGGTGTGCTTCCGATCAAAACGTTTTTCTGTTTACATTTTGTTATACGGATATTTTCCAAATACGGTTGCCTTACTAAGCCTTTGTCGGAGTTGTCTTAATAATGTAAGTTAGGTCTTCGTTCCCCCAAATACTGGAGGATGCTATACTGCGTAGTTTAAATTATGAGTGCATAGTGCGCCATTCCCCTAGCCAACAGAAATGAATATAGAAGGGAAGATACCTATGTGACTGTCAGCCACAATTCCCTTTCCTTTTGACCTGGAAGAATGAACAAGCAAGCATAAAAAACTGGTCGAAGACCTCACTAGGCTGCTTGGGGAAGCCTTGGAGTCCAGGCCCTTTTCTATGGACAGAGTTAAGGAGAGTAACCAAGAAGCCAAGAAGGTAGAGGATAGAAGAAGGTGAAGTATCTCACCTGTCCCATTATGATCTACAGCTGGTACCTGTTTTCCCGAAGCCATGACGAGAGGTTGTGTGGTCAACAGGAACATGGAGTCATGCAACCAGATAATAGGTGCATGTTGACAAGTTTCTTTTCAAAGATGAAATGATAACTCACTTTCTAAATACTTATCAACATCTTAAAAATGTATAAGCTATGTGATAATTTAAACATAACTGTGCTGACACCATTTATTTTAAGACTTAAGGATAAAAATATATGGTTTGTTGTTTTCTTTTTTTCTTCCTTTTTATATACATGAAGCAAGTGATGATTAAAGAATTGAAGTTTTCTGGTGAATGAAACAGCCAGACCGCTTTTCATGACAAAGTTGGTAATTAGAAGGCCAATTTAATGGTGAATCAGGCAGAAATATTCAAACCATGACAAATGACTTTAATAATGCAGCTTGCAATGCTTGAACAGAAATAAATTTCACTTCCTCAAACTCTCGCCTTTTCTGCCTGCCTGGAAGATAGAACTGTCCAGGAGGTATTTTGTACCCTTTATTCAGTAAAGCTTTTACTAGATTTTAAGCGACCAAATAGCTTGCAAATGCAAAACATCATTCAACTTCTTATGATTTTTTTTTTCCTGAAGGTAGACCGTGTTCAGAATTCTGAGTAAGTCAAGATTTATTTTTCTTCTGTTCTGCTTAGCCCTGCAATAGTGTTTTATTGTTGCCACTCTGACTTGAGGTATTAAATGGAGCTACATTGGCCTCAAAATTGAAAGCTAATTTTGGTGTTTGTCATAAGTTTGTTAAGACCACATGCATTCCACAGTTTGAAAAATTTCATTATTCTGTCCATGCTGGGGCTTCGTAATTGGATAGTAAGGATGTTCAAAGACTAATTTAGTGAATTGCACAATATTTTAAATGGAATTATGCAGGTTTATGGGTCCTTAGGGGATTCAGCTAGGAGCCTCTCGAGAAAATCTGTTTATCAGTAAATGATATTAGCAGCTTTCACCTAGCTTTTGTCTTCATTAAATTGCTGCTCCCCCAATTGAGGGTCACATCTGAGGCCTGCTTTGATAATTTGTCATTATTGTCTTGTTTATTGGAGCATAAAGTTGATACAGGCCAGGCTGTGCTGTTTATACACAATGTGCAAAGAAGTTTCTATTAACAATTCCACCAGTGCTACATCAAAGTGGAATTTTTCAGGGTTTAAGAAAGGGGATCATTTGTCGCATTCTAATTTCCTCTAAAACTCTCTGAGTACATGCCATGCCCCCTTCTCTCATATGTATAACCATAATGGCCTTGCTAGAGCCAATCCTCTGCAGACTTTTTAAAAAATCCATTCTTATCTTTAAAAAATAAGGTTGAAAGTTGGAATTCTTTCTATAATATCGAGCCATCATGCAAAACCCAATCCATGCCACAGACATCCCTTAAAATATGGCATTCACCCATAGTGACCATTAACTATTGATCTTAAGAGACTTGGGGTTGTAGATGAACTATTAAGATTGTTAAGAACCATACTATTTATTGTAGCACAGGCCCGCATACTTTCCATTGCACTTGCAAGTTGTCCGCCCGGCGATGGAAGGGGCATTCCTTGAAAGCTTGGTCATGGCGTATTTGAACATATCATTGAGTACGTTTAAAATCAGTTGGCTTCTGACTATGCTTTACACATGGTTTGCCGTGAGGTGTTCTTGGCCAGTGATGATGTGGGATCTGGAACTGGGGAACAGGGCAAGTAGACTCCATTTTTCAATCAGGTCTGTAAATCAAAGCATTTTTTTGCTGGGCAATTTGCCCATCTCGTGACCGCCTCTGCTTCTGCTTAGCAGAACCATTTGGTGGCCCCTGGTCTTCCCTCTAGATTATCTGGGGCTTGTTCGGCCCACTGGTGACATCTTCCATTCCTCCCCCACCATCTTCCGTTCCTCCACCTTCCCTTCGCAGTCCCTATGCCCCCAGGAGCAATACTGTTTGTGTCTCTACAAGAGACGGGGCCTAGCAGGAAGGAATGCAACACCATACTTTTGTGGTGCAGCCCTGGAGAAAGGACCTCCCGGGCCTCCGCAACACAAAGGGCGAATTCTCCCTTGGAGTGCACCCAGGTTAGTAGCAGTGCCTGCAGGTTTTGTCATACACACCCAGCATTCCCGTGGCCTGAACTGCCTTTGGCCCCACCCGCCCTGGGAGGGAGGTTGAGAGAGCCAGTTCTCATCCGGGGACCTAACTATATCCTACCTAATGTGCACCGGGGTTTGGGGGATGGAAGGAAGGAAAAGACCAACCCCTCAAAGATAAAGACAAGTAGAAATAGTAAGTTCCACCCTCTTAAAGGCTCAGAATGGTTGCTCAGGCCTTCCTTATGGAAGTTCTCAGGCCAGGAGCCTAGCCAACCTCATTTTTATATACTATTACCTAGCACATCCACGGCTTTCAAAGATTTATGGTTATTATCGCCATCCACTCACCCACATAATCACCAGCCTTTCACTTTAAAATGGTTAAAAATTGTTTCATGGATTGCAGATCATTAATGTAAATTAGACTATTTCTATATTTGATTTCTTAATTTTTAACAGGAAAAGAACAGCTCTCACACATACACTCTTTTTTTTTTTTTTTACTTGAAAATTTTAAATGACTCTCCAGACACCTCTTTCAATAACTCTTACCCTCCAAAGCTAGGCTGCCTTTTAATTTCACTTTAAAATAGCTACATTGGGACCATAATATGATTAGAACTAATGAATATTGTGGAGAGAAGCAAGAAAAATTTTATTTAAAATCTTTAAAAAGTATAAATACTTCATGTGAGTAAGGACCTGTGGTTTACCCCGGCCCGGCCAAGGACTCAATTTTGATTCCGAGGATCAATCATCTGAGCTCATCAGGTCTCACCTTTCTGCTCTGCTCCAAAGGATCATGACTCCAAAGGCTTCCTCACTGGATGGTAGGAAGCAATTGTGTTAAAATAAGTTACCATCTCATAATAATAATGATAATAGTAAAATTGTCCAAGTGAAAAGATAATAGAAACTACTTTTATATTAGGTCTAATAAAATCTTGCTTGTTTTCATGTTAAGGAGCTCTGGACAGAGAAGCATTAGCAGGATGCCATCAAATAGACATTATATAAAATGGCCAACTTAGTGAATATTTGGATTTTACCTAAAAAGTTCATTCTTTAGAAAGAGTTCTTTAGTCTTGACTAGTTTCTTTCCTTTAAACTGATTTCTCAAGCTTAATGCAGGTTTTTGGAATTTGCTTAGTAGTCTCTGAAATTTAAGATGGTTTTATCAGAAAGACTTGGATGTCAAAATCCATACTGCTTAAGGAAGTTGAAATGAACTGTTGTTGACAAAACATAGTTCCACCTTCCTAAGACCTTTGCGACCCTTAGCAACTCCTCCATCCATTGTAACTTTCCCACCGTGCTGGTCTTTCTCTTAAGGCTTGGGCACACTTGCCATTGCTATGAGACAAGAGGCACTTTTTCATAACCTAAGCAGGTTGAGTCTGATGTCTCCATAAGACATTTAAGAATACTTGGTGAGTTATTTTGAATAGAGACAGCTAAAACTGTCTTCATAAAATCAGCATGATTCGTCCTGCTTGCAGTTTTGAGAGACAATGGCGTGGAAGAGACCTGAACACCACCATTATCTAGCACCCCAGGCTAATTTTGATTCTGCAGCCTTGGGCAAGTGTCCTCACGACTTGGCTTTATTGACTTTGCTGTGGAATGATGGTGTGGAGGAGAGGCTTTGGCTTGCTGAGCATTCATCATGACAGCCTGTGGGCACCTCAGGAGGTCAGAAAAGAGGAAAGCCACTATTTTCCCCACTGGTCAGACTGGATGGACAGATGTGCTCAGCTCCGGCACAGTCCAGAGATCAAAGCTGGGATTCCAGTGCGTGGCTGGAAGCGTAGAGCTTTGTAGGAAGACTCTAGCCTAAAGAGAAGACTAGAAATAGGCTTGTCAGCAGAAACAAACTAAGCTATGTTCATTTTTCTTCTTCTAGCTTTCTTATTCTTATTTTCTGCTTAGGCTTGAGCTTATTTAATTCTGCTATGGAATTTTAAAAACTAGGCATTTCTTTGGCAGTTCTCATATTTGGTGAGAAATGATGAATATACAAAATGCTTTTGGCTTTAAAAGCATTAGATCTTTGGAAGTGGCAGTATATATTGATAGACAGAATCCCCAATTTGGGGCAAAGAAGATATAAAAGTTCTATTCCTTGACCTGTAAAACAGAAAACTCGTTCCTACCCCCATTGTCTTAAGGCTCATTGCAACTGAAGGACTTATCCATCGCTGTCTTGAATAGCAAACAAAAAAGTTTTGGAGAAAAGAGAATTATATTAAACTACCAAGCAAAAATAAAACAACACTATGATTTAGTTATGAAATTCAGAAATACAGACATTTCTGCTTAAACACAAATAAACACAGCTTTTTAGAATTACTTGCCCATTGATATGTTCACGTTTTGAAATGTGATTTTACTTAATTAGGAAAGAAATGTATATTTGCAGACACGGTTTTATCTATGGTTTTGGTTGTGAATATGTATCAGCTTGATTTTCAGAAAACTGACCTTTGAAAAATTTATCTCCATAAGTGCACCTGAGCCCTAGAATATAGGGTCTTTATTCCCTAAAGAATAAAGTAGCAGAAAATGCATCAATGAATTTCTCTCTTCCTCTCTGAATCAGTTAGCACTTTAAAATTTTGTACTTTCTTTTTTAGTTGGGAATTTATTTGTATTCTTGTTAATGTGAAGATATTAGGGACTTTTGTTTCAAGTCCATCAATGTGGTGTGCTGAGGGCTAGAAGCAGGGGCAGGGAGATAAAGGAAAGGTGAGAAACAGAAAACATGGACAAAAAGAGAGACCAAGGATTATAAGATGGCTGATAATGTGAAAAGAAGTTCAAAAAAATAAGTAAAATAATGGATGGATAAGTAAATAACAAAGCAGGTTTTATTGCTCTATTGAACATTTTTGATTATGTAGCTTTTGAAGTTATTCATGTTAGTCTAAAAATCATGAGGAACTGCAGTTCATGTGCATTTTTGTCTATACCCAGATCAACCACCTTCATGAGCATTCTGATTGGTCACAGATCTGTCTGGTCCTAGAGCAAGAGGAGGTCTTGTTAAGCATTCCCCAGAGAGAAGAGGTCTTTCTGGGGGCTCCCCATGCTCTCTCCTGCAGGGTGAAGAGCCATCTCAACAGGATCTCCCCCACGCCGCCCCCATCATATTGTTTCCCCCTCCCACGAGTCTCCCCTCCACGCCTGCTCACAATTCCCGGGAGCTGCTTTGTTACAAAAAGAAGGAAAATCCCAAGACTGTCATGCTCTCCCCCAACTTTCACAGTGGTGGGAGCATCTCTTAAAATCTTGTCACCCCTGAAAGCTGACCAGGCAATCTGTGGGAGGGAAGGGGGGGTAGTCATGCCTTTTCCCTCCCTTGAATTTCTGTACACTTGGTGGGGATGTTTCCAAAATGACTCCCTAGAGGCAGCTCCCTCTGAAGCGTTGCTTCTGTGCATTGCTGCCACACAAATGATATTTATGTTTTTATAGTAGGTTCACTGAGCGAGGCATTGCAGATATTTCTCAGGACAGCATGTGTCTGAAACTGAGCAAATTAAAGATTTGGCAAAGTATGCTCCATGGAAACACTGCTCTCCCAGACTCCTCCCAGATCAAAAGAAATATTTGGACAAAGAATTTTGATAAATGCTGCATACTCTCTCTCCCTCTTGGTTAGCTGCAATGCACGTTAGTAGATCGAAGCTCTGAGAAAATCTGTAGGAAGGACCCATTTCACTGTACTGAACCCAGTTTCCCAATCAACTTAACATCCCTTTTCGGGGTAGCACCCATGTAGGTGCTCTATCACTGGTTGGGGGTGGAGGGGGGTGGAGGGCATACCCTTTGGCAAAGCCTGGCGGACGTACTCCAGAAATGAAAGGGACTAACATCTGATGGAATAGTGCAGCAAACAAGGGCCAAGACCAAACAGGAATGATAAGAGGTATGATCATTCCATTTTTCTAATCCCACTGAACAACCCACTCACCATCTATTCAGAGTTGGTCAACAGAAAAAGTTGATATCCTTAACAGTACTGCCTAGAAACACGGGGGCAAAATTAGCAACCACAATTAAACCGAAATATGCTTTTGAACTGTCTGCCTTTGTAAGCCGAAAAACCACTAGAATTTGCCTTGGCTACTTAATCTTTAGGTCAGGCAGTAGAATTTATTATATCATCATTTCTAATACCCAAATTACTATTCATATTTTAAAAGCCAGTAATGAAAGATGTTTCTGAAGTTGTCAGGTGGACTAGTCATACGGTGAATTCCAAACTGACCTTAGTCTTAGGGTTCATATTCCATGCTTCAGTTTCTTCAAAAAATAAAATTATAAAAGTGCAACCTCCAAATCAATGAGATGACATATCAATTAAAAAAAAAATTCAAGTCCTCCTGGCTAGGGAGACTCATCTGGCAGCTGTTTTCTAAATCGTATGGAGAAATGACCATAACAGTCACACCTTCCATGAACCACACCCCCAGCATGTTGGAGAGGTTGCCAGCAAACATAGATAGGTTTAGGCCTGCATTACAGCTGAAGACTCGACCATGCAATGACTTTGGATTTTCTTTCTTTTTACAAGCTACCTTGCCTAGTGAAATTGGACAATTTATCACACAATGGCCTGCAGCAAATTTAGTATATGCAAGTGATTAGTTTGTGTCTTCCCCAAGCAGCTTTGATGCAGTTGGGTGAGAGTGGCAGCCGAAACAGAAGGTCACTTATAACACAAATTCTCTAGGGAACCACTAATGGGCTATTGACCCTTTCCCACTTTAGGTCGATGTGTCATATTTGATTCTGGTTTCTTGAGATGTAATTTCCAAGCGGTGATGGCTCAAAGTCTACACAAGATGGGTTGTCCTTTCAAGTTTTAAGCATGGCATTATTCACACCATGAATGGCAGGTGCCAGTTGATTGGATTGGAGATAATTTTACCATTTCCATCTAGCCCCAAGGCAAAGCAAAAAATACACTATTGACAACATTGGTTAAGTTAATAACCAAGTGTAAATTATATCTTCACTTTCATATTAAACATCCTTCCCTCTCTCCCCCTTAGCCTATTTCCATGAGGTTTGGGAAACCAAGTCAACATTTTTGTTATGGTGTGTCAGTGGGTCTATTATTCAAAGAAAATTTAATGAGTTCTTTCTTTCTTTTTTTTTTTTTTTTTTGTTTGCCAACTAATGACTTTTAATGCATTGCCATCAAAAAAATCTATGAAGGATGGAAAACTATTTCAGATAAAACGTTAGGTTCAGTCAACAATCCCTAATGGAAGGAAATCGGTGCAGATAATCAGAAATGTCAAATGGGCCAGTGGGCCTTATTTTTTTATTTAAAATGTGACTTTTTTTTTGTCCCTAATAGAATTCCCTTTATGCATTCCATTAAAGTTGCTAGGTGTTCGAAAAGCATAGTCAAACCAACACATTATCCATGTATATCGTTTTCTCTGATGGTAGAGGAGAGACCAAAGAACACTCTGAGAGGTGGGAGGAAGCCAGCATGGTGATGAAATGCCTTTCTTGGCTCAACTGTACCCTGGCAATTCAGGAACTGTTGTTGGGGAAGGGTGGGGGCTTTGTGAGGTGGGATAGTGGAAGTGGAGGAAAGTAAGAGCTGGAGAACTACAGGAGGAAGAAGACACAGTGGGTGGAAGGAAGGCCTCTCGGTCCAAAAAGGGTGCAGTTGCTCCTTGTGCCTCACCCTGTGCTGCTTGCAGCAGAGGCAGCAAAAAAGCAGATTTCTCTCATGCTCAGGTGTGGACCCCACAGCTGTGGAAGCGTGAGCACAGACTCAAGGGCGTGGATGGGGTAAAACAGCAACAGGAGATGGAAATCAAAAGTATCCTTGAGTTTTCAAGACCTCAGGCCACGGTAGTAGGTTTCGAAAGCAGCTATATAACAAGCTCTCAATTTCTGGTGGCAGCAAACTTAGTTTGAAATCATCGATTTAGAAAGAGGGAAGTCTTAGCTCTCCAAGACCCACTAAATTACTGAGCCAGGCCAATTTATGATCTTCCGTGTGTTGCTGCAAAGAAAATTCTCCCTGCAGGTAAACTGTCTATCTCGAGCCAGAGTTATTAGAAGCAATTTTATGAGTGGGATCATTAATTATGACCTATGAAATTTTAATAGGTACCTTCTTCGGGTCTTCTGTAGAAGCTGAGATCAAAGTGGGTCCAAACCATTGACACAAACTTGGTCATCAGGAAGTCTGGCAAGCTTGCAAGGATTTGGGATCTCTATATTCTTTGATTTTCTTTGCTGATGTTTTGTGAAAGGCATATACACACGTACACACGGACATGCGTACATACATATACACACACACCCCTACGTACACAAGCATATATTGCGGCTTCCACAGATGACTATTTAATCCTGGTGGTCGTAACAGACCTCATTTTTAAAATGTATTTGTATTTTTTAAGGGTGCCACTTTTCTTTTTTATATTATAGTTAAGAAGAGGTGTGGTGTACTTGAAAAAGAAATGAACATGAAATAACGTACATTTATCCCAGGTCTGTCATATAACAGCAATATGCCCATGGGCGGCTGACTTAACTGAGCTGGGCTTCCGTGTCTTACTCGTGTGAGCCGCTGGTGTGGCATGTGAGTTGGTTGGAAAACAGAGCTACATGTTTATTAACATGTTTGTCTTTCAAATCTAAAATTCCATGGAAACATGTTTCTCTAGATTCCAGGAAAGTGGGGATAATAAGGGTGCCTGTCTTCCAGGCTTGCTGTAAAGACAGAATAAGTTAATCCTTGTAAACCAGCTCAAAGGGTACCTAGCACACAGTACACATCCCACAGGTGTTCATTCTTCTCTTATCATCTTTATTATCTTTGCTACATGGGAGGGAACAAAGGCATTTACAAAGAAAAGCCACTTCAAAATTCTCTACAAGTGGAATAAGCAAAATCAAAGACCCATCATCCGGTGCATTGGGTGTTCCTAAAGCTCTAGAGTGACTAATAGATGCTGTGGCTGTTACACGTGTGTAAGAGCTTGCTCCCAGCCCCCCCGCCCCATTAATACCTTTTTTTTTTTTTTTTTTGCTCTGCACACATGGAGAATAAAAGCTCTCCAAGTAATGAGAAAGAAAAGGGAAGGAGAAGAAGAAAAGGGAAGGGAAGGAAAACGGAGGAAAAGAGAAAATCAGGTGCTCCTCTTAGTGCCCCATTAAAATTGACTGGAGGATCTAAGGTCTCAGGGGAGAAATCAAAATCATGGGACTCGCCTGTCTAGTTCTCCATGAGACCAGGCTGGTCAGATGAATAGTCAAACAGATCACTCTCTTCTATATATGACAGAAACAAGCAAAAATGATTTTGCTATTTATGTCATTCCTGAGTCTAGCTTAGAAAATGGTACTGCTGTCTATCTAGAAGTTTTCTATGCTTAACTCTTGTTAAAATTACAAATCACTCTCAAAACCCATTAGCTGTCTGGTTAAAATTATTTTTGTTTTTTGATGAATAGCTTACGGGTCAAAGCGTTGCTTTGTGATTAGCTCTCATGTCTCAGCGGCGTATCAGTGGATGACTAGTATATCCTGTTAGACTGGGCTTTCCTTGGTAGTCTAGCTCAAATCAGAGCTGTACCAGTGCCATCATGTTCAATCCCTGTCTTCTCTAGACCCTTCCACCGGCACTGCCAATGGCCTCCGTCTGCGGGTCCCTTGAGTTCCACGGTCATCCTGCTCTGGTCAGAAGGTCAGTGCCAGTCTCAGCCCACAGTGGCAGTTTAGGGGTCCTGCTGCCCTCAACCTCATCTCTGTTATTCCTTCCCTGATTTCCTCACCTTCGGCCTAGACCACCGACTGGATTTCTGCCTTCATTTCCCTCCAGTTGCAGCTGGAACAAGAACTCTGGTTCCACTCCCTGAGCGACATGGATGAATCTCTCATCCCAGGCAGGAACTGAGCTGATGCTGAGTGGATCCAGCAGCCACCTGGCAGACTTTGAAATCACCTGCTCCCAGACGACAAGAACCTTGTCCAGGCATTTGCATCTGGCCTTATCCAGCTATACTTCCAGGCTCAAGAATGCCCCCCTGTTTGCAAGGATCAGTCTCTAAAACCAGTTTCATTTCTCCAAACTCTTTTCTTATCTTGCCCAGGCTCCTCCTCACACCAGTCAGGGCCACTGACACCTCTGTAGGCTCCTGAGTCAGATAAGTAAGGCTATTACTTCTCTCAACCTTTGCTCCTTCTCCACACTATCTTAATTACCACCAGCAGGGATTAGGATGCCACTATTTGAGCTCTCTTTCCTTTCTGCAAGGCTAACATAAAAGCTTTCAAGAACTCACTGTTCTCCATCCACACCTCCTTCTGTTTATGATCACAGTCACTCTTTGGTCATACCCAGGGTCATTCTTACTCTGGATGATGCTTTTATGACCCTGTTCCATATCCCTCACAGCCTCTTGGAAATGCACTCCAGGGAAGATGGGATGTCAAGTAGGTGACAAGTAAGGGCAGTTCGCAGATTTCTTGGATGAATTGAATCAGTGAATATTCAGGGATGATATTTTATAGCTGTCTCTATTTTCATGTAGAGGAAGGGTCTTTGGCTTGCTTACCTTGCAGGCTATTGAGTGGACCAAATGAGATTAAGTACATAAAACCACTTGTCAACTCTCAAGTGCCATACGGACACAGTTACTCAATACTGTTGAGCGATATCCATTCATTACTACTTTTAGTTTCCAATATGGTATTGGATTTATTTATTCTGCTTATGTAGTAGACACAAATTTCTCAGAATATAGACGTGCATAAAAAGAGACTGTAACTTTCTATTTCTAAAACTCAGTCTAATCTCTGCTTTGAGGTTTATTCCACCAGGTAACAGAGTACTTAATTTTCGTCAAACTCTGTTCCATTGGTGTTTTCTGACATTTCAGGATTTCCCCTACTCCATTCTCCCCAGGCCCCATTTACATTCTGGGGAACTCCTGTGATAGCTAGGCTGCAGAGAAAGAAGGTAGGAGAGAGACTCGTGGTTTTCAGCTGATATCACCCTTGCTTGGGCACCCACTGCTGGTGCTGAGTTCCCATCAGCGTCCAGTGCACCTTGCCTCTTCTTCTTCCAGCCCATAGGCCCTCTCTCCAGCACTTGCTTCCTCTTTTGGAGTCACAAGAAGCATTTGGGTTCCCTCCACTCAGCACTGCTAGAGATTTGAGAAACTGACCTTGTGTGCTGAAAACACACCACATCACTCTTTCCACAACCCTAGAGTTCCACAAGACGGGGCCAAACAGGCTAAATCTTTGCTTTTCTGACTCACTGCCATCTCCACAGCCCAAGGAAATTTTTAACAAGAGTGAGATGAGCTTACAGAAAGCTCATCCAGTAGTCTTCCCAAGTCTATTGTTTGGCTAATTGAAACTCTGGCTCTCATATTCCAATGCTCAAGATTTTGAGCCTAAAATTCCTTCTTCAACCAGTAGCTTCTGTTAAAACTTACAAAACTCTATCTGAAGAGCTAATGCTTTCTTGCTCTTTTTCTCAAAGCAGTTTGCTCCAGATGTTGCCTGCAATGAGGGAACGAGTCCTAAGGTAAAAAGAAATGTTCTGTATCTAGATTGTGTGGGAATGACATAGACGTCTGTATTTTCAAAACTCACTGAACTCTGTACTTAACATACGTGCATTTTCTTATATGTAAATTATTCCTCAATCAAGTTGATTAAAAATATTTAGATAAATGTGTGCAAACATACACACACACACACTCACACACAGGACAGTATTGAAATATTACACCCATTACACCAATCAGTTTTGCCTTCTTTCCCTATAAGGACATCCTAACTGTACTGTAGAGATTAAAATGTGCGTTTTCCAATTTGAAGATATTTTTTTCCTTATGACATTCCTTTAATTCTTGATCTTTTGTACTTTGACATTACATCATATTTACTCTCCTCATTCCCCATTTTTCCTTTCCATAATTTGGATTTTTTTGGTTTATTCCAGCTACTTTATTTTTTCTCTGTATATGAAATACATGTTGCTGTGGTTTGTTCCATAGACGTTTGTGCTGAGCCGAGTGAATGACCGCATACTCCAGGGACTACTCAGATATTCCAAACATAATGATTAAGATCATTGGGCTGAAGATCCCTAACCCCACACAGACATCGGACGTTTTCTATGGCATGACTGTTTCTCCATTTTGATACCTTTTTCCCCCCAATAAAAATTTATTAATAACCCATATTTTTGCAAGTCATTAACAAAATGTTAAAAAATAATTTTTTGGCCCCCAATGACTTGACTGCCAAGAACATGAAACAAAAAGGGTCTATATTTCTGGTTTGTTATAGAAGAGTTGAATATCTATGTGTGGTCATGAATGAAATGAAGGATTCTTAGGTTCTTTTTTTTTTTTTTTTAATGCTCCTGAGACATTTTTATTTGAGTATTTATAAAATGACAAAAATGTCACAGTCTCATAAACCACCTGCTTATCACCTCTGGGGCCCCAAGTCTAAGATACACCTCCTCTTTCCAGCACTTTTTTCCAATAAATAATTTGTCATGATGATCTTGTTCTGTCTGGGGGGCACTTTGTCTAAGTCATCTCAATGCTCTTATGTTACTCTACATAACATAGTAAAAGGTATCAAGTTGGTTGAATATCAGCAAAGATCAAGACTGCAAGATTTCTTGTGATCGTTTCTATGCACTCAGTCATCAGGCATGTTGATTTCAAAAGACGATGGTAAAGTATCAATCCCAGACTCAATTCAAAACTATGGCTATGTGTTGCTTTGGGCTTGGGGCCCATCTTTTTATGATTCAAAAAAGAAGACCACCTCTAGGAGAATATACACACATTTCAAAGAACTGATGTCCTTTTGCAAATATGATGCTATTGTTTGCATTCCTGTATGGCTAGAGGCCTTTCCACACTATGCATTAATGGCCTTAGTTCTTTTGTTGACTGTTTCCGTTGATTTTTACAACCCAAACTCTGAGACTCCTTTAGGAAAGTAGCTTCCCTTCTTCACACAGCATCTGCTGTAACGGCTACTCTTTCCACTGCTCTGATTGTCCAGCATCTCTTGTGCTGCTAAGTAATTACAGCAAGCAGCTCTTCAGTTTTCCCCCATTCATCATCTGAGTGTTAAATTCCCTTTGACTGCTCCTTTTCCAGAAAACATGCTGCTTCTGTCAGATGCTCAAAAGAGATATGAGGTCATTATTGATTTCTAAGTGATCGGAAGGAATTAAAAAAAAAAAAAGAATGAAAAGAAGAAATTTTCCCCCCAGTTTTATTGAGAAATAATTGACATATATTGCTGTATATGTTAAGGCTTACAGCATGATGGTTTGATCGATGTATATTGTAAAACGATTATTGCAGTTGGATCAGTTAATATCCAACATCTCCCACAAATACAATACAAAGAAAAGAAAGCAGAAAAGAAAAAAAAAATTCTCTATCTACTCTTTTTTTTTTTTTTAAAGATTTTATTTATTTGACAGAGAGAGAGAGACAGTGAGAGAGGGAACACAAGCAGGGGGAGTGGGAGAGGGAGAAGCAGGCTTCCCGCCAAGCAGGGAGCCTGATGCGGGGCTCGATCCCAGGACCCCGGGATCATGACCTGAGCCGAAGGCAGCCGCTTAACCGACTGAGCCACCCAGGTGCCCTCGATCTACTCTTAATACCACGATTTTAAGTTGGGTGAAATTATATCAGTGTTAAAAATATCAAGAAATATCACTGAGGGCACCTGGTGGCTCAGTTGGTTAAGCGACTGCCTTCGGCTCAGGTCATGATCCTGGAGTCTCGGGATCGAGTCCCGCATCGGGCTCCCTGCTCGGCAGGGAGTCTGCTTCTCCCTCTGACCCTCCTCCCTCTCATGCTCTCTGTCTCTCATTCTCTCTCTCGCAAATAAATAAAATCTTAAAAAAAAAAAGAAATATCACTGAAAAATATATTTCCTTTTTATGTATAATGTGAGTTCTCAATGCATCAATATATAAATTACAGCATAGATATTTACTTAAATTGAATCACTGCAAGGTCATTGTATATCTTTTTCTCTGTTGCTAGTTCTTTTGCAATGACACAGGGTGCCAGTGAGTGCCAATCATTCTCCAGGGAGTTTGAGGGGATCCAGGGATCTGGAAGTAACTGATAACATCAAAAAGATGTGAGTAGACAAATTGCATGCCAAAGTTGACTTTAAGAATGGTGACAACATGTAAAACTGATATCATTATTGCCAGAATCATTTATTAAACAGCCAATTGAGCATGATCTATCTTGCAAGAGAAATTTCTGCCAATAAGCAACTGCTCACTTGATCAGCCTCAGCAATCACAATTCCCTGGTGATTACAGAGCAGTATCTGAATTTGGTGAAATACATTTGGACTTCTGGTATTATATGTCATTGGCACATGTAATATTAGTGTCTTTCTTTTGTCACTTTCAAGTCTAAATTATTTTTGATGAAGAATCAAATGATTTCTATTGACCTTGATCTATCACCTGGAAAAGTTACTGTCAAAATACAAGTATATTTGCTGTTTTATATTGTTATGGATAGTGATGTATATTATTGTTACTACCACTATTCATATTATATTGAGCTCTAGGTCACTCAGAATTAACTAATTCAACAGCACACACGGTCAGTGTTTAGTTTCTTTATTATATATAATTTTGTGAAAATGAGGCAAAACCCAAAACCTAGCTAGCACTGAGACATAGGGGTGGGCAGGTGAGAAGGGTGATGGTCAACAGGGCCACAGCCAAATTCCATTTCTTCACATAGAGTAAAAATGTATCTCCATGATAACCACATTATGATTTTGAAAAATCTTGAATTACTTTCAATGTGGCTTTGAAGTATTCTCAAGTCAAGGTTGAAATAATAGGCTTAATTAGTAGGTTCAACTTAAAATTAATCTAAATATTCCACATTCCAGGGAACCAAATATTATTATTGATTTTCACTTCATATTAGTAAAGATACAGGTTAAAGCAAAAAGAATCATCATATCACAGAACATAATTCTCCCTCTTCTATAATATTTTAGATGTCCATATCCTTAGAAAAACTTAATCATATTTGTTGGTAGGATGGACCCTAAAGATTGCTTCCATCTTAAATTCTCAAGATTATTGATGGAGAATTACAAAAAAAAAAAAATTTTAAGCAATTCCAATTCATTTCAATAAATTTCAAATTATAGACTATAAACAAAAAGACAGCTTTGCTAGATTCAAATATATGCAGATTTGGTGTGGTTTCCATCATGGAATCCATTATGCTGGTTGAATATGAAAATGTATCTCCTCTACATGGGATTTCATCTGATTTCCTTCATTCTTTGGAGATTGATAGAAATCTCCTGAGGCTTTTTTTCAGGTAGATATATTTAAAACAAAAGGAAAAAGACTTCAAACATAACTTTGGCTTGAAATAAAAACCTTAGTTTTCATAGTCAAACAAATTTGAAAATGGAAGTCCTGAAAGAAAGAGGAATTGAAATCTGGCCAATTGGTTTAACTGTGAGATCACAACATTACTTTTAAGGCTCACTGAAATACTGGATCATTCTGTGGTATTCCCAAAGAAAGTAAAAGAGGAACTGATTGGTTTATGCACGGCCGAGGCACTCCCAAGTAGTTCTTTGCAAAGTAATGCATGTTGAAAAAGACCGTTTAAAGTTCCCCACAAACTAATGGGTCTGATGGGCTCTGAATTAGCTGGCACCTTTTGCGAAAAAGATCTAGGCGTCATTATGAACGGCTCAATTAAGATGTCTGCTCAATGGGCTACGTTGGGCCAAAAAAGCAAATAGACTGCTGGATGAATTAATAAAGGGAGAGATAATGTGGAAATATTATAATGGCCTGCATAAACCTTGATGAGTGGGGTAGTTTCATCGCCTCCTGCCTAAATTTAGATGAGTAAATCAGCTTCTCCCATCATGGATCACTTGACTCATTTCCAGAGGAACTCTCTGGGTACAGTATTCCTGAATCTGGGAGGCAGTAGCCAGGTGCCTGTAACATCAGAAACATCATTCGTACCACATCTGTTTGGCTGCTGATGCCTTTGGATGGGGTCTGCTCACCTTTTTTCTTCTGACTCAGCAAAGGCAAACTTCATGCCTGTTTATAGGGTGCCATGAATACTGGGAAGAGGAAATGTGATGGTACACAGAAGCCTAACACCCCAGGAGTAGCATGTTTAGAAATGCTTCACAGATTTATGATCTTGTCTTAGAAGTGGATTAAAAAGGTTTTTGGATGCTTGAGAGTTTTCCCCAATTTTAATGAAACATGTCCCACTGCAAGCTCTACTAACCCCATTTCATCTAAGCCATACCTATCTTTTCCAATGGTCCTTGCCTCAGAATAAGGAAAACCAACAGTTATGCATAATTGGGATCCTCAAGCCTTCTCCTGTGTGAGAAAATTCACCTTCCTTTGAAAAAAACCTACAAGAACTGAAAAGAAGACAAACTCAATCTCATGTCCATTCAGGTTTCTTAGTACAACCTTCTCCAAGGTCATACACATTTATGGTGGTTGTACTTCTTGTGTGCATATGGGTGTTGTGTGTGTGTGCCTATGTGTGCATTCTTAGTTTTATGTTCCCTGTTATTAGTGGTTCTTCTCGGCAGCTCAGTTAAGAAATGAACTTCCACAGGTATTGTTGAAAACAGATATGCGGCATTTGCCTCCAGTTATCAAATGAGCTGGTAACAAATTCTCCCATCAGGTTATACACAGAGCTGGAAACATTTTTAATCAAAACCATTTAGCATCTGAAACTAAGAAAAAAATTAGCAACTAACATCTCATATAATCCTAAAACAACCCTGAAAAACTTAAAGCCTGAAAAAAACAAAGTCCTGGAAAAGTTAGATAATCTAACTGGGCCATTTGAGCTTTTTGGCCTCCAAGGAGAAATTAGTACGAGTCTCTAAACTTTCACACTAATGTTTAGTCCACTAGACCAGTACTACTCTGTTTGTTACAGGTACAGAAATTGAGAATAAGGGTATAAAAACTTTTTTAAAAGGATTTATTTATTTGTTTGTTTGTTTGAGAGAGAGTGCTCACGCACAGAAGCACAAGCAGGGGGAGGGAGAGAAGGAGAGAATCTTGAAGCAGATTCCCTACCGAGCAGGGAGCCCGGACATGGGTCTCGATCCCACAACCCATGAGATCAGGACCTGAGCCAAAACCAAGAGCCTGACCATTTAACCGACTGAGCCACCCAGGCACCCCAAGGTGTAAAAACTTTTATAACAATTTGGCATATGCCATGACGACCAAGAACATGATTTTGTATTTTACCAACATATCAGTCTGTGATAGTTTGAGAATTAAAAACAAACAGATAAACAAAGAAACTGTCCTCCACCATGGCTACTTTAAAGGCTGGAGTACTAGACTCTGTTAAATCCTAGCTGCTGAAGGAGTAATTTAGCATTTCAGTCAGGATCTGCTCTGCACTTTCAGGTTTAGCCTCTGAAGCTCCAGGTAAGAGAGAAAATAAGCAAATCGACATGAAATCAAAACACATCCACATGGGAATGCTGAGACTCACCCTGCCACACTTTGACATATTAATATGTTTCAACTTCCTATTTCCCTCTAGTGGCTCTTGGTTCAGAAAATTGAGGAGGGCCTGAGAGACTGAACACAAGCAAAAAGCAAGATCAACTAAGTGCCATCGCCTTCCTCTTAAGCTGGTGGATAAAAACCTTGAATTCTTTTTGGTGTTCCTGTTTGATTTGGGATTAGTTTCTGTTTCTTTTTTTTTCCTTGTAAATTACTTGTCTTATTTGAGTATCATCAGTAGTGTAATTTAGAAGACTGTAGTGTAATATATTTGCATATTGATTTCTTAAGATTAACAATCATAACCATCAGGTTCACAAAGAGAAGGAAGAAGGGAGAATATCATAGAGATCTAAGAAATCAAATAATAAAATTTTTTTGTTGGTAGTTTATAATTCTCTCATTTTGAAGGAGGAATGTATTGTTGGTTACTTCTATCAGAGATCAAAGAGTTAATATCCACTTTTTGGAGAAATGTTTACCAATGTGAATGCAGAGTCGGGTGTAAGCATGATCCTTCAGAGTATATTGATAAAGGAAATGCAGAACAGCATTGATTTCACTGTTGCCAAAGTGCCCAGACTTCGATCTACGACCATATTGACCCTATTCCCAGAACAAAATGTAACAAAATTTACACAACAGCATCTTCAAATGGCTTCGGTTATGCTGTCTAAGATGATCAAGGAGAAGTTGATTTTTAAGTTGTGTCAGTATTTTTGTTGAAAATACTTCGGTTCCTATCAAAACAGGGGGAGAATAATAAAGATGCTTTTGATAAACAACTTTTATCCTCCCTTGGGTTAACAATGTCATACATATCCTCCCAGTACAGTTAGAGTTAAAAAGATTTTAAGAGGGAGGGAGGGATACAATGTTGAAACCAACTGTAATTCTTAAATGAAGACTATGTATTTCACATATTGATATTTAGTGACATGGAAAGATGTTTATAAAATGCTAATAAGAGACAGGTTGTATAATGTGATTCTATTTTGCTACATATATGTATTGGGGAAAACAATCTAAAAGATATATACTCCAGAAATTTAAGAATGGCATTATCTGAGTGATAGTATTATTATTGCTTCTTTTTCTTTATACTTGTCTGTGTTTTCTAATACAGGTTTCCCCCACTCTCTGAAAGCAGACCGTTCCTATGAAACCTTTGGTAAGCCAAAGTGTCGTAAAGCAAAGAAGCAATGGCCACGATATGGAGAAGTTCTGGAGCATCCCCAGACCCCCAAAATAAATAACCTCTCTTAGGCTTTCCTGATACCTTAGGACACATCTTGCTAGTGGATGCACACAATAAATGGAGAGAAAGCGCAGATGCTCGCAGACACAGATCACGGGTCCAGTGGCTTGATGGTGACACGCTGCGGGAAGCTCCTTGGTGTTTGGGGTGCGCAGTACCTCTACAGCAGCTCACTGAAAAACGAACACCGAACGCTTTTTCCCCCCCTTTTGTCTTTTTTTGTAAAAGCGAAAATCCTTTTTGGATTTCTCATGATTAGCGAAAACAGGTACGAATGAAGGTTTCTCAAAAAGCAAAGTTGTGCATTGGGAAGTTTCGTAAAGCAGGTGATAACTGCATTTCTATCATAAGAATGAACTTTCCATTTTCCTTTATTTTTCCCCATTTTCCTTAAAAAAGGGAAGAAAAGGAAATACTTGCATGCATTTTAGAGATAGTAAAATGATCTACACTATCTGCTCTTAACATTTTAGCAAGTAGGAGCTCATCTAAAATATTCAAAATTGTGCTAAAGTGTTATAATGAGAGTCCCCCCTTTCCCCCACAAAAAAAATGGAAAACTTGCTTCCTTTCCTTTCTTAGGTCACAGAAACTTTGCAAATATCAGTGGAAGCAAGGGTTCAGTAATTAAGTTACTGAAAGAATATAAAATAAATAAAAATATACGTGTAAAAGTGTATAGAATTGTCTCAAAGTAAGTAGAAATCTCTATTCTTGAATGCATATAACAAAGAAAAGTCTGGAGAGCCTGAAGGAGTGTTCTTGGTCAGCTAAGTAGCAGAGCTACGAGTTTTAGAATGTGACAGACCTGGGTGTAATTTCTGTCGCCCTCAGACTTATGAGGCAGGTTGCTTAACAACTCACTGCTTTCTCTTCTGTCAAATGAGGATGATAGTAATAACCACCTCACAGAGATTTTAAATAACTCTATCAGAATCTGTACTGAAGGTTTATCACATTGCCTTACACATGTTCAGCCCCAAGTACATCATCTCCATAAAAAAATTATTAGTAGTAGAGAAAAGTTTACCTCTTATCCCCTCCAGATCCTCCCATGAGCAATACGATGCTCCTTTCTCTGTCGCTTCCTTGGCCCTCCTCCGATTTTGGCCCACGTAACAGGATCTATCTGTGCGCCATAGTCTTTGTACATAGAGAGGAAGCCATTTCTCCCCCTCTCCCAACATTTCCTTTGGGGAAAATTGAAGGCAATATATTTATTCCACATCCATTATAAGGAAATGTCACTGGGCCCAGTGTACTCGGAGGAAAGTAAAAAATTAAATATAATAGCAATGTTAATTGGGTATGGTAGAATGATATCTATAATCTGCTCTAAACATTCCTGAAATGTAAAATATCCCCTAAAAATCAGAGGAAGTCATAGAAGACCACCGTACAGAGCAAGCAAGAGCACTGTGAATTTTACTTAACGCAATATGGTCATGTGTTGCTCTTAGAGGCTTTCGGTAGGCAGCGGTAGCCCCCAAAGAAATCTGAGGTGGTTGAGGACTCCATTGCCCCTCCTGCACACACAACTCTATTGAGGAAAACCACTCCAAGCCCAGTTCTTCTGCACATGCAGACATCTGTTAAAGAAGCATTGCTTAGCAAGTAAGCCTCAGTATACTCCGTAGAGTCTGTTCTGTGAACCCAGTGTGCCTTCAGGCAATCACGAGGTGTGACCGTGTTCTTGCAGCAGGTGTCCGTCACCCTTCTGGGTGGGATCAGGCAAGCAGCAGCCCAGAACCAGCGCCTGAGCTCAGGCCCATTTGGTGAATCGTGGCCTGTGCCGAAAGGTCTTGGCTACAGACATTGCTGGGTTCTTAATCCATGTTCACGCCAGAGGAACAAAGCCAGGGAGCGATAGCCTGTAAATATTTTAGCCATTTCACATGTTTTGCAAACTTCACAGTGAAAGCCCATTTCTGACATTAAACATAGTAAACAACTAGCCATTAATTTCATTAATAGCAACCCATTCTTGACATTCACCATGTTCATTAACATCACCTCAAGCATCGGTTGGAATATGGGTAGTTTTTCTACGGAGTGTGGCCCATCTGATAGAAGGTTAGCTCACCCTCTTTGGAGAATAGATTCTTGATGAAAGCAACTACCTGTTCCTGGAATTAAACATTAAACTGGTTGGTATGTACATAATATTCCACTCTTTCTATACTGAAGTATTAGCATATTGCATTAAAGGCATGGTAATAAAATGAAATCTAATGCATTTGAATTAATTAGAAATGAGTAGCTCTTGAGCACCCATACATATGAAGTCTGCTAGACACTGGGGGAGAATAAAAAGGATAAACAAGACACTTTGGTGTCCAGCCATTTATAACACCATCAATAACCTTGATTCATTAATCCAGAGATAAATATCATTGAATTGCTCATCAGTTGTCTCTAGTCTCCTGTTAAATAGTCTATTTGTCTGGATTCATTTTCTAGGATCTGGTTTGTCATTTGGCCAGAATTTTGACTTACCCAAGATACCAATAGATAAAGCCTATTTGTAAATTTGTTTGGTTGATATCACTTTACCTGTTCCCTGGAAAAAGAAATCAGCTCTTTCACCTCAATCCAAGGAGCCTGTAGAAACTGAGACCTGTCCTTTGAAAAAACAAAAAACATATTTATTGCTTGTATGTTCTGCCCCAGCCAAGATCAATTTTCTGGTTGCAATGGGAAAGAAAAACAAATCTCAGTAAACTGAGCAGGACAATGACCTACATTGTATCTTTTTTCAATGTGAGGACTTAACAATTTTGTGTGCATCTACTCCTCTCTCTCTCTCTCTTTTTAAGATTATTTATTTATTTATTTGGCAGAGAGAGAGAGAGAGCAACCAGCAGAGGCAGCGGCAGGCAGAGGGAGAAGCAGGCTTCCCACCGAGCCAGGAGCCCGAAGCGAGGCCCGATCCCAGGACCCCGGGATCATGACCCAAGCCGAAGGCAGATGCCCAGCCGACTGAGCCACCCAGGCACCCCTCCTTCTCTTGTTTTTATTGTTTGTGGACATTTTTAAACTATAAAGGAAGAGTTAATAGAATGTAGCCTCTTGACTTCACACAGCGTTAACACGTGCGTTAGGCTGTCAGACTCTCAGTCGGCTACAACTATCCACGACTCATGGACCACTTATCATGAGCTAGACGTTTGCTAAGTACTATGCAGGTATGTCATTTGACCCCCACACCCTTGGTGGAGGCTTTTATTATCCCTACTTTATAGATAAGTTCCTGAGATATAGGAAGAGGAAGCCAGGCGCCCAAGTTCCACAGCTGGTGGGCGATGGAAGTGAATTTTAACTCAGGTCTCTCTCTCCAACCAGTCCTCTAAGTACCTTACACTACCCTGTAACCAGTCCCGTCCCCACACAGCACGAGGCCATACACAGTCCTCTTAAGCACGCTGCAGCCACTATTCACAACTCAGGGCAACCTCCAGCAGGAGCCCTTTCTTTATGCTCAGCTCCAGGTTTGTGATTTAGTAAACTATGTGTGAGTCAGGTACCACTTCCTGAAAACATTGTTTTTTAAAAATGTACCCTTTTGTTGGTTTTATTTTCATGATCATGTCATCCATAATCTACCTCGGGAAAATTCCAGTTTCTTTGTGTCATCAGACAAATAAAAAATTAACATCTCAAACTCCGGTGGGCAACCCTGCCTGCAGAGGAGGCATCTCCGTGGCCCCATTCACAGCAGTCTTTGCAGAACGTGTGGACACCCCTTGTAGGGCGAGAGGCCGAGGCCTGAGCACTAGTCCTTGCCCTTAATTGCTTCAATAGAAGAGCAACCGTGATGAGAAAGAATGGGTATATTTGCAGAGAAATAGAGCAATGGGGAAAGTTTCCAAAGTTTGGAATGTTTTGTTTTGTTTTGTTTTGTTTTTTGAGGACTCTAAATAAGTATATCATGACCTCTTGGATTAAATGCAGAACACACATCTTGCAACTCAAGGCTAACCCCAGGCAAAGACACAAACTAGGCAAGATGCATCCTTGGATGCTCAAAACCTTTCTCTCTTGACTTCCATTCCCTCAGTTCTCCCTTTTCTAAAGCTCAAGTAATCCCTCCCTATTTTTACATTCTCATTTTTTAAATTTTTTTATTAAGTTTTAAATTTTAATTCCAATATAGTTAACATACAGTGTTATATTAATTTCAGGTGTACAATTAATGATTCAGCAATTGTGTACATTAGTCAGTGCTCATCATGGTAAGTGTATTCTTCATCCCCTTTACCTGTTCCACCCTATTTCCAGTAATCCTTCACTATTAAACCTTATTCATTAAAAAAAAAAGATGTCAAGTAGGCAGTTAGTAAATACTAGTGTCCAGTGTTAGCAAAAATATAGGGACATAGATAATCTCATAATAGTTTGGTAAAATTTTATATTGGTACATCCTTTGTGGTTAGCAATTTGTAGCACTTATCAACTGCCTTTAAAATGTATACACCTGCAAGTTGAAATATTCCACTTCTAGAACTTCATCTTAAAAAATATTAACTTACGCAAAACCCAAAACTCTAAGACTATATCACAGAATTTTTTCTTAAAAAGCAAGCTAAGTGAACAAGAATATGAAATTGGTTCAGTCAAATTATAGCTCAACTAAGTAACCATTACAATTATATTGGAGAAACACTTTATTTCCAATAAAACCTGATAAAAACAGAATAAAATCTACCTAGGAAAGAAAAATATTATCTGCCTAAAATAAAGGTTAAAGAGTATATTGTCTCCTAGAATTTAAACATAACCATCTTTAGGTAGTAGGAACGCACCTGGCTTATTTTGTTCTCCTTTGTTTATCTGTAGTTTGTAGTTTTTAAAGTGAAATACACTCCCATTATAATTTAAGAAAAGGAGGAAGGGTTCTATTTTATTTTATTTTAAGAAGAAAAATCTGATACCCTGAGTGTTAATGTAAGGGATTCTATTACTTTGGTCCTTATTTGTGAAATGATTTTTTTTTTCAGTCTGGAAAAGGGAACCTTCAGCATTCGGGGCTGTATGTGCAAGGATTTTCCTTAATGAGACACCCTTTCAAGGACATAAACTAGCAGCTGCTCAGAGGCTCAGTCGGGCCTCACAGGAGGCTGAGACTTGCTTCAAGTGCCTCCTCACATTTGGAAGTCCCTGGGAAGCCATTCGTATCTGCAACTCCAAAACCCAGGGTGCTGCGGCCTTCCCAATTTGTGATATATGGGGTAGGTCTTCCCTCCCTGTAGATGATACACTATGAAGACAAGAAGATGAAATGATAGAGGATCTTTTTAAGAAAAAGAGCAAGCCACCTCCCAGTGTGAGGCAATTCCTTAGATGCTCGGGTCCTGTCCCACCAGCCCCCACCCCTTCCCTACCCCTGCCGCCGAGCTGGGTCGTGCCCCATGTCTTAGCGTAGGCTGGAAGGTCTTTCCCACCTTCTTTACCCTAGGGTGATTCTACTCCATCCAAAACCTAATCCAGATTTCTCCTCTCTCCTGGACACTACGTACTTCTCATCTCTCTCTCGTGTCCCTCACTAGTTCCAGAGAGCAGAAAGAGAATTATTTCTCCCTTCCACAAGCATCTACAGCACTTTTTTTCGTATTGCTAAGATGGAATGAGTCAGAGAGCATTGTGATAGTGTCTTGCCATTTTATTTCTCTTTGCCCCATTTTTAAATCTACTCCTACCTTTGGAAGCTTTTAGCAGGACAGGAGCAGGGAGAAAAGAGAAATGATGCTAATACTTATTCGGTCCCTACTGTTCATCAGGCACCATCTGTAATAGGTGCTTTTACTTAGACTACCTTCTGTTATTATCAAATTAGCTAAAACGCATGCAGTATTATCTTTACTATATAATGGAGCAAGTAGACTCTCAGAAAGGTTACAGAATTTTATCAAAGTAGCACAGCTGCTTGCTATGGACAGCATTTCCTCCCCCAACATCCAAATCCATATTTTGAAGCCCTAACCCCCGGTGTGATGGTATTTGAAGACGGGGCCTTTGGGAGGTAATTTGGTTTAGATGAGGTCGTAAGGGTGCGGTCCTCCTGGTGGGATTAGTGCCCTTGTAGGAAGAGACACCAGAGAGCTTGCTCTCTCTCCTCCATGTGCGATCACAGTAAGAAGGCAGTCGTCTGCTCCCCAAAACCCGACCATACCAGCATTCCAGCCTCTGATCCCGAACTTCCCGCCTCCAGAACCGTGAGGAAGTCAATTTCTGTTGTTTAAGGCACCCGGTCTATGGCTTTTGTTATGGCAGACAGGGCAGACTGACATGCTGTTGAATATCAGAGCTGGCATTTCAATCCTGACTTAGGTCTTTCTATAATACTACACTGCCTCTCAATATGGACTGTTCGTGGTATGTTCTTATGACTCCAGCATTCAGCAGAGTGACTGGAATAGAGTAGACAGAAATCCAACAGATGGATGTTGGATGTTGAATGAATGACTAAATAATTGAGTGATTATAGGTAGAAAGATACGCATTTAAAATGTCACAAATCCAGACATAGACCCATTCACAGAGTTTTAGTTTGGGGCAAACCATTTCCACTGCCACTCAGCAAATCTGTACCACTCTCTTGGTTGCAGGAAATTTACCTAGTGTTCTGGATTGGGTACAAGAAACTGTGGGAATTTGTTGAGCTATTTTGCTGAAGAAGATGAGTTTCTCCTTGGGAATCAGTCAGGAATGCTGGGAAGCTACATTTATCTTTTGAGGTTCCTGTTATTATTAAACCATGCCTTGAGAGTCTAAATGCATGAGGGATGGAGAATTAGAACTTGAATTGCACTGATGCACCTTTCGGAAAGTAAATGCTCTTACATAATAACTTCAAGAATTTTATGAGGGAGTAATGACAAATATAAGTTTATTTTCTGCTTCATCATTTTATAGTTTTTTATTTGCATATAAAATGCAAATTGGGAATAATAGAAAGTTTCTTATCATTCTTTGTATTAGTGATATTATTTACAAACCTACTGACCTATATCCTCTTATCTCACAAACAGGGAGAAGTAGTGCTACTCATCACCTGTAAATTAAGGGTGAACAGGAGAGAATGGATCATTAAAGTCCTTTACAACTTGGACATTCAGCAATTCTACTGCTATTATTGTAATAGTCACAGTGAAAAGAGAGGGCTCTGTTCTAGCCCCCCATTTTTAATCTAATGAAATTCTACCCCATCTTCAAAACTCAATTCAAATATTTCCTTTTCCCTCGACACTGCCCCACATTCTCTCTGTCACATCCCTCAACTCTGCTCCCACAGGGAAGAGTCAGACTTAATCTCCCCTTCTGTGAGCATTCACAGCACTTTGTTCACATTGCTCATAAAGAGTGGATCGGAGTGTACTCTGAAAAGTGCTAGTTTATTTCTCCTGGCCCCACCCTTTCATTGCTTCCCTCCGTGCTGGGAAGTGCTAGGAAACTACCAGGAGGCTACTCATCATGAGTTTAATCACCCCGAGGCAGCAAATGAATGGCTCTCAGTCTGCTTTCTTAAGCGTCATAAGCACATAGTAGAATTTATTTCATGTTTTAAAAATAAAAATCGCCATAGCTTATTGTGCTTAAAGAACATTATTTTGAATTTTAGCCCATTCTTGATTATAAAATGCCTAACTTCCTCTCCCCTGTTTAGAGTGATTACTCACACTGGTTTGTTTTGTAATCACGTCAAACCTTATTTTATTTTAATCGTGATGTTGAGTCTGACACATTTCTTATCATTCCAGTCACAGAACCATTAAGGAAACCAGATTTCATAATCTTCTTCATGCCATTTGTTCAATGGCTATCATACTTAAAACATCACCCTCAAAGAACAATCCAGAAAAGAATTTCAGAGGCTCACATGAGTTTTCCTGTCAGCTTCATAACCTGCAAGCGGAGAGTTAGCAATGCTCAATGACCAGTGTTGCCAATGAACCACCGAACGTCTGACAGTGGCGAGGAAAAACCCCAGATCTCGCACCTCTTTTGTTCTCTCCATCAAAACTTCACTACTTTTCATGACTATTCAGATAATTCTACCTCGCAACAGAGGAACATTCACGCTTCCCTCCTAGAATACAAATTGCTTACATATCTCAATTTTGTTCTGAGTTCCATCAATGTATCAATGTGCTTGTGTACTGAAGTCCTACTCTATTAGCCAATATTTTTAACAAGATATGGATGTGAAAAAAAGATATAAAAAGTAAAGTAGATATGAATCTCATAAAAGAGCCATTAAGGGACATAGCTAAAAGATTAAGGTAAATATATATTATGAGACATGGTAATAAGGTGGTCAGGCACTCTTGAAATTAAGTTGAAATGTAATATCCAGAGATGAAAGGAAATTAAATATGAAACCCTGAGATACTTATTAAGCCGTCAGTGGGAATCTGGTTGGTGATGTCACAGCCAGGAGAGAAAAGAAGACGCGTGCAAAGTTGGACCAGATCCAGTTTGCGCTGTAGATTTATGCAGTTAATTTTGTCCCCTGACTGCATTCAGATGAGCATTTCTCCTCGACATACACCAAGAAAATTGCTGCATTATAGCTGTGTTAATGGTAATCAGCATGCTAATGAGCACCAGAAGGTCGTTATAGCAAAGAGAGGTTCAAAGATGTATAACCTAGAGAAACAAGAACGTAATTCTTCAGGGAATGCAAGTGTCTTGTTTGTAGGTCATAGATTATTTGTTTTGGTCACTGCATTGCACAGGGAATTTAATTTAAGCAGGAAAAAAAAACCGAAGCTTTTTGAATTGTGAGAGCAGCCCAGCTTAATTAAGAAAAGTAATACTGGATAGCTTTGAATTGGTGGTAAAAATAGAATCTTCAGTAGATCGAAGATAGTACTAAATAGTGCTGTCCAATGTGGGATTCTATCTGTGCTTATGCAAAATGTGAGACTTTAATTGTATTTATTTGTAAGCCCGAAGTTGCTTCACGGCTCTCTGGCAAGGACAGGGTCAAAATATCAGGGGTGACAAAGGTAATGCTCAGAAATTAAGTCACAGTATTGTGCAAACAGTTTCAGGGTCTAAACCTTCTGAGAGAATTAGAAATATTTCATTGTTTACTTCAGGTGCACATTTTAGCTTCAAAAGGTTAAGTATTTATTGATACCGACAAGGGAGAGTCTTCAATCAGGAATACTGCTGCTATAGCTTATTAAAGGTTCACAGACATAAATGATGTGCAGATTTTTAGGCTAAGCTAAGTGGTTTCTCCCAGGAACCTCCCCCCACCAAAGATTTAGGGAATCACATGAGTTCATCAATTCCTACCTTGTATCAGTAGAAACAGAATCATAATATCACGAGCTTAAATCATCATACAGGTCCTGTGTTTTTGTTTAATGTGCTTTCGAATAGACTGTTTTGCTAATATGCTCTTTGGGTAGATTTATAACCAAAGAATGATGCCTTGGAAATGAACAATGGTAATAATTTTATTTCCCCTCTTTGCTAGAACATGGACTTTGTCACAATACTCAAATGAAAGTTTTTCCATCCCAAAAAGGACAAATAAAATGGCTTCGGATAGACAGATGATAGATGGATAGATAGACCAATAGATGGATGGATGAATACACACACATGTATAGGACTGATTATAATATAATGTAATCTACTATATTATAATATAATAATATACCTTCATACTGTACTATATACTATCCCACACTAAGGGCATTTTACAATTTCCAACCTAATACCTCTCTGAGTTAAAAGTTCCTACTTTTTACATTTACCAGTTTCCTCAATTAAACACCTTCTTTTGTGATGTCAGGAAACATCTCTTGTTCTGAATTCTCAAGGTTAAACATCAGGGGGCCCAAAACTTCCTCCCTGAAAACACACACACACACACACACACACACTTTGGATTAAGCCAATGTTTTAATTGTTTGGGTCCATCTTGTCACTTTTTAAAAAAACATCTGTGACACATAGCCTCTCATAAAGGTACTATCCCATCTATACAGAATAATTAAATTGGAGAAGAATAGGCTTTCCTACCAATTTGGAAAAAAGAAAAAACAAACAAGAAAAGATGAAATAATAGCCAAGGAGGGAGTAGGGAGGAAGGAAGGGAGAAGGGTCGGAAGAGAAGTAGTGACAGATTATGGAGGCATAGGAATATAGGATGAATAGGTAAAATACTTAATAATTTATCACTATAACAGTATGGTGTTGGGGAAATATAATTAAAAGACAAAATCTTCTTCCAACACAGAAAACCTCTCCACAAAGGTACTAAAGAAAGAAAACACTTTTGTTACTGAATAAGCATTAATCCAGAATGTGATGCACATGGCAGGCAATCTGCTGAGATTGCAAAAACACAAAAGAAACTGACCCCCCCTCACATAGCCACGCAGACACAACCCATTACGTACATGTTCTTGAGATAAATAGTAACTAGTCCTTAAGTCAGAGGACTTGACAGTAGCATCTGTTCATCCTAACTTCACCTGATAGTTGGGGTGACCATCCGTGTTGACTAATTGGCTTTATCCAGAGGAAAAAGAAACTTCTCAGATCTCTATGACAGGAAGTAGTTTGGGAAGTTGGAACAGGTGTGTGGAAAGTAGGCTCCTTCCCTCGCACAGACCCTGGGGGGTAGGGGTGTTATCTTCCTTGACGTTTACATTTTAAAGAGCTGACTCCTAGGTCCTTGAGAAAGACATTCCCAGATCAGAAAGCTGACAAAAGTCCTATCTAGTTTTCAAAAGGATTCCTATATATTTCAAACAGATGAGAAAGTATGTTCAATGACAAGTTTTCTAAGGTAAATGCTCCAAGAAAAAAGGAGGGGAAGAGAATCTCTTCTCTTACTTTCAAGAGGAAGAAATAAGCCTCTTTAAAAAAAAAAAAAAGATTTTATTTACTTATTTGACAGAGAGACACTGTGAGAGAGGGAACACAAGCAGGGGAATGTGAGAGGGAGAAGCAGGCTTCCCACTGAGCAAGGAGCCTGATGATGTGGGGCTCGATCCCAGGACCCTGAGATCATGACCTGAGCTGAAGGCAGACGCTTAACGACTGAGCCACCCAGGCGCCCCAAGAATTAAGCCTTTTATCTTTAAGTTGTATTTGTCCTACAACGGGCACTGCTGATTTTAACCCCAAATAACCCACTGGGTCACTCTGAGGTTTGGGTTACTTGTCCTAATAGAAGGGTGGTCAGGAGTCTGAACTGAGCTTTTCCAGTTCAGAGAACCCTGGAGTCCCCCAGGTCTGACTGTCTCATCCACTGGGAGTTTGGTTGTAGTTCCTTAAGTACCTAACTCAGCGCTTCTCCCACTTCAACGTGCATACGAGGTTGGCCCTGGAATCTCCAGCACAACACAATTTCCAGCACTCTCCCCAGGGCGGCGGCAGCTGCTGGTCCAAGGCCCATACTCTGAATGACAAGCAACTCCGGTCAGTTCTCCTCACAGGCATAAATCCCACCAAATACAGAAAAGACCCACACTGAACAAATTCTTTACTGAGAGAGTTAAGAAATTGTTTCTGGGAGCAGCAGAGACTTAGAGGCTTTACACAGTCAGGCACACCTAGTTTCACCCTGAAAGACAGATCCATCCTATCCTTGAATACTTTCAGCTTCCATTTTTAACATTAGTGCATTCCCCTGTTGGCTGGCCCACCGTTTCATGTGTGGAGATGCGATCTGCTCCCTATACCTTTGACCTATTGGGTTGACTACATCCTCTGGAACTATATACAGTAAAATAAGATAGAAAGAGCTTAGCTCTCCATAACACTTTAGAACTTATAAAAGCAAATTTATGTCGATTATCTGATTTTATCAACATAACCATTTATATATTTGTAGCTAGCAGTTGTTGTTGCTGTTGTTGTTTGTTGTTGTTGTTTTTACTACTGCCTTATCTTCTACGGTTTAACTCCTCAGGGTTTCCAGATCTTTCACCACTTTGATGTCCTTCATTTACACTCACTGTAGTTTTTAGTCCCTATTTTAACTGGGTACAAATTAATGGCAATTAAAGAATTAAGCCTTGGGCGCCTGGGTGGCTCGGTTGGTTGGGCGACTGCCTTCGGCTCAGGTCATGATCCTGGAGTCCCTGGATCGAGTCCCGCATCGGGCTCCCTGCTCAGCGGGGAGTCTGCTTCTCCCTCTGACCCTCCCCCCTCTCATGTGCTCTCTCTCATTCTCTCTCTCTCAAATAAATAAATTAAAAAAAAAAAGAAAGAAAGAATTAGGCCTTATCTCAGTAAATCCTTCCTAGTAAAGATTTCCTTAGCATAAATATTTCCTTTTGTTAAGTTAATGTGCTTCATTCGTAATACATATTCCTTCTTATGAATAGGAATAAACCAAATATTCTTACAGAAAAGAGCAGGCATCATATGGGTTTGTTAAACATTTTTCTCCTTCTTTTCCTAAGCAGATTTGTTGTAAACAGGTTTGTATCTCATATGTCATCCTATAATAGAGGAACCAAGACTTTAGGGAAGAAAAAACCATGTTTATGAAAACCCTAACGGCCCCAGAGATCTGTTTAAGTGGGGGAGATAATAATAGCTATAATCAATAATAGTAATAATAACCAATAGCTTTGCTGTGTGTATTGAGTCTATTCATGTATAAAGTGTGAGTTAACACCACAACCCTTCTACATGGTGTAGACCATGTAGAAGGGTTGTGGTGTTAACTCACACTTTATCTTGGTTCAGAGTCTCAGATACTCTTCTCTACCAAATACAGCCTCCACAAATAAAGAGGGTTTATTTTTTAATAAACGTGGTTACGTGGGGGTACGTGGGGGCTTCCTGACACCAGAGGAGGGTGGAGGCTGGCGCTAGCAGACATGCTAGTCATTGGCTGGTACCTCCACACTTCTGCTATGTCCTGAATCCACCTGTAGGCTGGGAGTCCTGCAGATCTTGAACTTGTGGTTTATTCTTTTGGCTCCTGGAAACTCTGGGTCTCCACCATGTCTAATGTCCAGTCTCTTGGCTCATGCAGAGAGAGACCCCTGGAGGGCTGTCCCCAAGAAGGCTATGTGTCAACTCAGCTTCTACAATGCATGGAAACTGAGAAAGCCTAAAGAGAGGCAGCCAGATCTTCGTTCCGTCTGGACCACCCTCTCTCCCCGTCCATAAGGTTCTTTGCTGAGCAGTCTCCTCCCAAAAGTCCAAATGGGCGGTGCAACATGGACATCATTCGATCACTGCTTCCTGTCAGCTACTTAATGCCAGGGCACACCCCTCTACGCACCACAGCACCACTGTTGCTTCCCCAAACCAGCCCAAGAAGGGAAAACCGGGCAACCCCAGTCTCACTGTCCTCTTTCTCCTTCTACCACAATCTCCTGAGGCCAAAAAAGACTATTTTCCCCTACTTCCTTTGCAGTCTGAACCCCACTTACACGAAACTGTTACCAGACTTGCTAAACCTGTCTAATGGTACACTTAAAGAGCAGATGAAGAAATTCAGGTAATTTGTTCAGATGATCTGGCATACAAGGCTTGATTCTTGATGCACTTTTAATGCAAGAAGATGAATAGTATGTTCTTTCTCATTGTATTCTGGGAGAGCACTGTTAGTTGTTTCTTCAAATGCTTCCTTCCTTCTTCCTTGCCACAAGAACCCTGGTTCTGTATTATGTAGCTATGGGAGTTGGGGGAGGTTGAACTCCTCCCTAATTTGTCTGCTGATTTTGATTCCTGGGACTGTGGCAGCCATTTTGAAACCATGAGGACCACCTAGCTGTAAGGGAGACAGGTGATACTAAGAAAAGTGGCACAGATAAATGGGATAAAATGATTCCTTGGTATTGTCATTGAGCTCCTGAGTTAACCAAGTGCCCCGGCTCAAAACTTCCTATGTAAGATAACAAATTTTTCTCATTATTTAAGCCATTTCCAGTTGGATTTTTGTTATTTGGAACAGAATGTATCCAAACTGATGTCCTGCCTTTCTGGAACATCCCCCTCCAAGGCATAAAAATAACCTGGGCAAAATACTAAAGGAAAGGAAATAGTAAAAAAAAAAAACAACAAAAAAAAAAACTAATGATATTAATAAGAGTAAGCCTGGGAACAGCAAGTATTTAAGTGCAGAGTTCTATCTCTCTTTCTCACTTAGAGTCTCACTACCATTGCCCTAGTTTAGGATGCACCCATCACTTGTCATAGCAAGTTGCAATAATTAGTCTGACTGCTGCTCATCTCTACCACCACCTTGAATCCATCATTTCTACTGATTCTAGGGTTTCTTACTAAAACACAAATCTCATATGACTCTCTTACCTAAGACCCTTCCGTGGACCCCTGTGGTCTCTGTGATGAAGTCCAAACTACAGGTCATGTTCTACAAAGCTCTTATGACCTGGCCCCTGCTTGCTTTCTCAGCTTCAGTTTCTGCTCATCACTGCCTGCCATTCTGTGCCACAATCACCCCAAACCTGAGAGTTTGGGAATGCACTGTGTCATTTCTTGCCTGTATGCTTCTTAGGTGCTATTCCTGGTACTTAGGAATCAGCTTCCTCAGGTCTAAAGATTGACAAAACTTCAGTCATTCTTCTCGACGCAGCTGAAGCTTCACTGTTCCCAGAATCAACCCCTGAGAGCACTCAGAAATGGTGCATTACATTTGGGGTATTAGTTGAACCTTGCCTGGACCCCTCCTGGGACAACTCTCAAATGAAAAGCACTCCATGTCTGTCTCTCCCGTATAGACTCTGGATTCATTAGGGAACAAAACCTTGTTGATTTTTGTATCTTCATCACTCAGTGCAGCTTCTAAGATCCAGTGAGGCAGCAGAGCATAACCCAAGTTCTGGCTGGGTTCAGATCTTGGTTCCATCACTCCCAGTTGTATGACTTTGGGCAAATAATTAATCTCTCTGTGCTTTAATTTCCTTATCTATTAAGTGGGGGAGATAATAATAGCTATAATCAATAATAGTAATAATAACCAATAGCTTTGCTGTGTGTATTGAGTCTATTCATGTATAAATATTTACAACACTGTCCAACTCATAGTATGCCTCCAATAAATATTATTTTTTATAATTAGCATTGGCACACAATAAATATTTGTGGACGGTACCGAAGGCTTGCAGGGGCTCTTGAGCCCACCCTCTTCTCTAGGGAGCCAAATGGAGCTTATGAGGGCAGTGAGTTCTGCTCCCAGATATATTTATGCTACACTACACCCTATGATGCCCTTTGTCCCACACAGAGTCTCCAATGTTCGCAAGAACTGTGGAGGCTGTGCCCACTATTGCTTCTCATATATATCCCACAACAAACAATAAATGTACACATTTAATCTGAGCCCTGCTTCATCTCCGGCTTGATGCTTAGGACTGAGATGATGTAAGGGCCCCTGGAGCACCCAGGAGGATTAAAAGGTGAGTTGACAGAAACATAATAGTGGAATCCTGAACTCTGCATCCAAACACAGTACTATGAGTGGTGTAATCTTGGGAAGTCATTTAACCTAATTAAACCTGTTTCCATATGGAAAATGCAAGTGATAAAGACTGTTCCACCTACCTCATAGGGCAGATATAAGAAACAGATGAAGTAAAACATGTGAATATTCATTTGTCAAGCACCTGATAATTTATAAAAGCAAGAAATTTGCTAATTACCCCATCAAAAACCTTCTCTGAGCTCTGCAGTTTGCCTGACCCATGGATCCCTCCTGTAATATCCTCAAGGGACACCCCCAAGTCTGAGACTTTTCATAGGACCTGACATCAATGTATTGTGTGTGCATGAATGTGTGTGTGTGTGTGTGTGTGTGAGAATGCCTGACATGTCCATCTACTCTCGTATCTATACCTTACATCCTAAGAAATCAAATTACTTATTATATTCCTACCAGGAATAAAATAGAAAAATTTATTCTAATGACTACCACACAGTAGAGTAAAATGAGCTTCAGATGACTATGAAAGAGCATAATGTTCTAGTTTACCAGAAACCAAGGAAACCTAGTATATCCAGCAGCCATTTTTCTTCTTTCTTAGTCTTTCTTTGTGGTGAAGCTGAGAATAATGCCCTCAGGTTTTTCTCACTATATATGTAGATGGGGAGCAGAAAGGAGCTGCAATGGGACAGACTCAGAGACGGTGCAATTAGAAAGGCTAAGATAATTTGTTGGTCTTTTGACGCAGTGTTTCTTTACTATTGAAGTCACCTCAAATCAACAATTTTAACATAATGTAATTCAACAAAAATATTATTTCAAGCATAAGAAAATTTTATAGGAGGAAACATATTGGATGAAGTATCGCTTGTGGTATAATTTTAATTCTGAAAGATCTTGCTAAGAGGGCTTATTTAAATAGGTTCTTCCTGAGATGAATATTTAGGGGGAAAAATTCCTACAGGATGATTTATAGCAAAATTATATGAACAGAATGAAGGACAGAAGAATTTTATTAGAAAAGGGTCTCATTTCCACAAAATATAAATTATACCTTTTAGAAAATATATTGAATTTTATTAATATTCTGCAGACAGCCTGAAGTGTTAATCTCCACCCCTACCTATAAGACTTTCATTATGATGTACAAGGTGTATTTACCCTTTAACCAAATAATTTTTGAGCAACGCGGTGGAGCCTTCAGTTTATGTATCCTACAAAATATTTTCATTGCAGCTACAAAGTCTTATATTTTGTTGGCAACATTTAATGATATATATCTGAGGGTGTATATTTTATATACGTGTATGCATGCTTTTGGTGTTACCACACAAGAACACATAATGATAAACTCATTGTATTTGGTATCTGAAAGACTGTTTCCCCAATATCCACTGTTACTGTTGTTATTGTCTTAACCATTGTTTTTAAGGAGAAACACAAGAAGTTTGAATTTTTTCAATGCTATGATGAAAATTTGGCCTCGCTTCATCTTGGAATTTATAGTTAGAGGAATTACTTGGCCACTGAGTACTGTATTTCTGCCTGGCATTTGAAAGTGACCTCATTTAGACCTTGGTAACTAATATTTTTGATGAGCAAATTGACTTACTATTATTCAAAGAACTTGGTTATAAATCCTTGTCCAGTCTCTACCAGTCTCGAAAACTGAGGGTTTCCTGGGATGTGGCTTTGTTGTAGCAAACAAGAGTGAATTGACCCCTGGTACAGTTTGAGTTTCAGCAAGGACAGCTAGCATTTAGATTTTATATTATTCGAAAGTGAAGACTGAGATGAAGAATGAGGACAAACCCGGGAGATTAAAAAGACTAGAACTCATTTTGAACTCTCAATAAATATTATCAAATATCTTCCTCTTAAATACATGCACACAAAATGCAGCAGTCGATACACGTCTTCCTCCTAGGACATGTAAAGAGAGCACAGGCTCCCCATCCTATTCAAAATACCCGGGAGATACACCATTGCAAAAATTATTGTTCTCTTTTTATAAAATGGGAAGAATCTTGCTTAAAAAGTTGGGCCTGAGTTAAAACCAGAAGCCAAGCTGTTCCTTACAACGTAAAACAATATTTCACTGATTCCCCACTGAGTGCTAATTAAGGCCAGCTTCTATTCACACCTCCACAAAGAGGAAAATACTGAAAAGTACCTGATTATTTGAAGTGATAACACCTGGGCACTTCGCCCAAGGTCATATAGAGATTTGAAGCCCAGGGAACTGCACAGGAAGGAAATCTCTGGTATTTATTATTGGTCAAAATGGCAAACATTTCCAGGTAATGGAATGGAAGTTCAGAGGTACATTTTAGCACGAGTATTTCTGGCTTACCCTCAGAATAAATGTTCAAATTCAAGAATCCATAGCCTCTTCATATGGATAAAAAGAGTTAAAACAAAACATTAGACCTATCAAGATATGTCTCTAAAAAAATTAATGGGATGGCAAAAAGGAAAAAGTATTTTAGAATTATTATCAATCTATACGGAAACACCAGCATCATTCTCTAACTATGGAATTTTAGAGCTGTAAGAATTTTGATGAGACTATTTACTCTCTGACACACATCTTCACATTTGAGGATACAAACTCAGAGTGGTTATCATGTGTCTAATGTCACACAGCCAACCAATGGCAAACTCAGGACTTGAACTAGGGTCTGCTTATATTTATGTATATCTTAAGTTCTGCTATTTTTCAGGACCCCTGGACTCAGGCAAATTTCAATATTGTCAAAGATATCAAATGTAGCCTTTGCTTTTAAGGGGAAACAAACCAAAATAAATCTATCTTCAATCAACAAAATTTGATTCTTCCTATCTTCCTTGGTGTCCCACTATGGTTTTCATAAGTGACCATTAACAGAGGAACAGCTGAAGTGTGGAGATGTTAGAATGGGTGACTACAGATAAATAAATTTAAATCATTAGTTTGTATTATGGCCTCTTATTTTTTTAATGTAAATTTATTTTCATTTTATTCATTTATGTATTTACTTGACCCTCACCATATTCCAAAAAGAAATTAAAATGGCATAGAAGTTATCTAGGCATGGGTTCTGTATTCCTTCTGTCAAGCCTCAACACGCATCTGTCAAAAATTAATAGAATAAGGCAACTGGGCAGTTTTCCTTCTTCATCGCATCTGATGACTTGTCCTGGTGATCCATCACTGCTGTGAATATTCGAATATCTGCCCAAGACAACATGGAAAGGTGAAGTCACACTTAGCACATAATACAATTATGCAATAAATCAAACACAAACTGCTCGTTTCAGTTATGTTGCTTATATACCTACAGAACTGACCCAATTAAGAAAATATGGATTATTCATTTCTAAGGTTTATTCCTAGATATTACATAAAAACTGTAGGCCTTTATTTAAGTAAATGGTTTTCCCAAAGTCTCTGTAAGCAATTCTATGCCTTAAGATAACCAGTCCTAGAGAAGCTTCTTATTCCACCTGCTTATCATTCAATTGCATGTTTTGGTCACTCAAGCTATTGTCAATGAAAATTTGGAGTATCAGAGGAAAAAAAGAGAAGAGATGAAATCTTCTCTTTGGCAGCATTTGGTGCCTTTAAAATAAAAAGTCAGCATCCCCTCTGCTATATAAGCTCAAAGCATCACATTTGCTGGCATCTTTTCAAATGGCCTGAATTGTATTTCTCGCTTTCCTTGATTTATCCCCCTGTTGGCCCCTGCAAGAGAGCATCATTTTTTTCCTCCTGCCTTCTGTCTTCTATATTTCATTTCAGGTGTCTATCGAGGCAACGAAAGATAAAGCTCTCTGCTTTCCCTTGTACTAAAGTTCTATATGGAATCAGTTCACCTGTCTGTCACTCCTCATTAAATTCTTACCCTCTTCATTCACATCCTGATCTTTGCAAATGAACATTTGCTTAATAAATGTTCCCAAGACTAACAGTGCAGAGTGAAAATCCCACACAGCAGTAAATTATTAACTCAGTCACAGAGGGAGTGCCATATATGACTTTTCAGAATGAGTTATTATGTGGATCATCATGTAATTATGAATTTTTCAAGCCATGATAGAGGAAAATTGAATATTTAATATTTTATGGACATATTCTACACTGAGGACATCTTTCAAAATTTTATGATAATTTTTAGAGTGAGCGAAGAGCAGAACAAAAGTTACAAAATAATTGCAAACTTGAATATTTAATCACTAGGGACATTGTTGGTTATTTCTCAAATTATATAATGTAACCAACACTGTGAACTTTTAATCATAGTGTATTCAAATGGGGAAAAAAGTGCATTAAATCAATCCATAAATATGTTTTGGTTGTTTAAGAAATAAGAATACAGAGCTTAATGTTGTCAAATTGAGACCTTAAGATATAAATATTCATGTGGGAGGTAATCTTGAGTGACTTGTTCTAGATGAGCTGTTGTCGAACAAAAACTTTTTTAAATGAGCCATTTCAAAATGTTCAAAATCAAAACCAGGGCATAAACACTAAAATATTTTAAAAGTCTTAGCTGAAAATAAAATGGAAAGATGAAATCAGTGTTTGCCAAAAAATAAAAATTAAAAAATCTGTGATAAATATATGAGAGCTTTGGTGAAAAAAATAAAGGAAAATTAAAACAAGATTTTGATATGAATTACCCTATTTATTTACACAATTCATGCATTCATAATATAGCACTTCGATTTTCACCCATGTTTTAACTTTGAAAATTAGAATATTTAGTGATTTCAAATTATTTCTTAATAGGTTCCCCTTGTTGGAGGAGGTCATTTCCCAGTGCTAGAATACTAATAAACTTTAAGGACATTTGAACTCAGAGGTTCTCAACACTGACTGCACATTAGCATTGCCTAGTCCTATCCCCCGGGCATTGTGAATTGGCCTGAAGTGAGGCTGGACTCTGATGGTTTTGAAGCTTTTCAAATTATTTTAATTTTCAGTCATGGTTTAAAATCACTGACACCAATAGGGCTGCCATCCAGTTTCCAGAGGCCAAAACTTCATATATCCTTTTTTTTTTTTTCACTCATTGTTTTTTGTTTGTTTGTTTTTTAATTTTATTTTATTATGTTATGTTAATCACCATACATCATTAGTTTTTGATGTAGTGTTCCATGATTCATTGTTTGCATATAACACCCAGTGCTCCATTCAATACGTGCCCTCTTTAATACCCATCACCAGGCTAACCCATCCCCCCAAATCCAAAAGAATCACCTTTTAAATACATTGGGTATATGAGCACTAAAGATACAGGATGACTAGTAAACAGCCCTGGCCCTCAAATTGCATATAATCTAAAAAAACACACACATAAATTACTGCAATTCAGTGCAATTACTGTTAGAAAGGTGTATGCCAAGTGATAGAGCAGTGGAGAGAAAACCAACATTAAAGGCACCAAAGTGGATGTTTTTAAACCTGAAGTTTGAGAAAAAAAATATGACTATACTGTTTCTTGCATTCATTCATTCATTCATTCACTTATTTAAATACTTACCCCAAAAATGTATTAAATGACTATTGTTTTTTAAATATTATCTTCTTCTCGTGGACTATGGGAGGTTATTGAAAATAAGGAATGTGTATCAGCTAGCTATTGCTGCATAACAAACTACAACAAAGTCCAAGTGACTTAAAACTACAACTATTTATTTGCTCATGTTTCTGCAGATTGGCAATTTAGGTGAGGATCAACAGTTTAATCAGAAAAGTATGTCTGAGTTACCTCTTAGGATCTTTGAAGAAAGTGAGATTTGACAAAAATATCTGTACTTGCCAGAGAAATTGAATGTTTAGTGAATACATTCTTTATTTAAAAAAAAAAAAATGGATCTCTATACTGTGGAAAGCTTTAGGGAAACAAAACAAACAAACAAAAAAACCCCACAAGTAGACTACCAAAGTTGGGATACCAGTTTTCTGCTCAGTCTTTATCCATTATTGTTTCCCAGCCCTGTAAATAAGAGGCAGGGATCAGTTATTCCTTTCTGTCTAAGACCCTCCCAATTGCAGACCCCCTTCTTTGCTCTCTAGGACAATAAACCAGAAGCAGGATAAAAGAGTCTTACAAATTAATATTGGTCTCCAACTTCTATTGAACAGAGTAATAAAGAAGGCACAGGAGCCCAACAAGGTGTGGATTCACACAGATTTCCCACTCTCCTCTGGAGTCCTGGCACTTCCACAAGTAGACTGGAGACTGGGGAGGAGGTGGAGAAGCACATGACTGTACTTCAACACTGGATTACTGGGGACAGAGTGCTGAAATTTGAGGCCATGGGTTTTTGTTTTGTTTAGTATTTAGTCTTGCTATCCTTTTTGTTTGCTCACTTATTTATATGTTTTACAGATAAGAAAACTGAACTTAGAAGATTTTGCTATATCATAGACTCACCTGAATGTTAGGAAGTTATTCAGGATAAGACAGGTACTAAGTACATTCCAGTAACTCTCCTCATCTTGGCTTTCTGTTTGTTTGTTTGTTTGTTTGGTTGGTTGGTTGGTTGTGATAAGAACATGTAGCATGAGATCTACATTCTTAAATTTTTAAGTGTACAATAAAGTATTGTTAACCAGGGGCACCTGGGTGGTTCAGTTGGTTAAGCATCCGCCTTCAGCTCAGGTTGTGATCTTGGGGTCCTGGGATCAAGCCCCACGTTTGGCTCCCTGCTTAGCAGGGAGTCTGCTTCTCCCTCTCCCTCTGCCCCTCCTGCCCCTTCCCCCCACTCATGCTCTCTCTCTTTCCCTCTCTCAAATAAATAAAATCTTTTTTAAAAAATGTATTATTAACCATAACCACTATGTTGTACAGCAGATCTCTAGAACTTATTCATCTTGCATAAATAAAACTGCATACCCACTGAATAGCAACTCCCCATTTCCCCCTTTTCCAGTCCCTGGCAACCACTATTCTGCCCTCTGTTTCTATGAGTTTGACTATTTTAAATACCTCATATATACGGAATCATACAGTATTTGTCCTGTTACTGGCATATTTCACTTAACATAATGTCCTCAACGTTCATCCATGTTGTCACATATGGCAGATTTCCTTCTTTTTTAATGCTGAATAATAGTTCATTGCACATATATACCACATTTCCTTTATCTATTCATCCATCAATGGACATTTATGTTGTTTCCATATCTTGCCTACTGTGAATAATGCTACAGTGAACATGGGAAGGTAGGTATCTCTTCAAGAGCCTAATTTAATTCTTTTGAGTAAATACCCGCAGTAAAATTGCTAGATTATATGGTAGTTCTAGTTTTAATTTTTTGAGGAACCTACATATTGCTTTCCATAATGACTGCACCAATTTACATTCCCACCAATAAAGCACAAGGATTACCTTTTCTCCACATCCTGGCCAACATTATGATATTTTTAATCTGAATGTGAAACTATGGAAAACAATATACCTTGAAATAATCTCAGTGAACAAAACGTCCAATCTTAAATTTAAAAAAAAAAAAAGGTTTGCATAACTGGCATGAGCAATCATGTGTCTAATGGAAGACTAAAAACAAAACAAAACAAAACAAAAAACCCACAAAACCAGTAAACATAACAGTTCTCCCCAAACTATTCTACATTTAATGCATTCCTAGTCCCAGTGGGAATTTTTAGGAAAACAAATTCAGAAAAAACAAATTTCACAAATTATCCTGAAATTCTTCTGGGAAAGTGTTTAAAATACTGCTAAAAGAAAAAAGAAAACTGGGAATATTTTTTTCTTTTCTCTATTTTATGAAAGCTTTTATGCTTTTTAAAATTTTTATGATAAAATTGTATTTTAGTTTGTGAATATTTGATCATTAGATGTTCAAAATAATATTAAAGCCTTAATATATGCAAATCTACTGTTGAACTAAAAAAATAATATTTCCCATTCATTAGTCTTTTAAAAATGGATTCACTGAGTGCTAATGTTGAAACAGGAATTGTGCTAGTTTCTGAGGATTCAGAGATAAATGAGATACAGTTCCTGCTCTCAAAGGAGTTCACAGTCCCGCGAAAAGAGAGGACAGTAAATAATACAATTACCATGTGGTGTCCTCTGTGCTGGGATGGGGACTCTCACAGGGTCCTGTGGGAGGATATAAGAGGGACCCTTGGGGACAGGACATTGAGAGGGACTGAGCAGCTGAGAAGGCAGGGTGAAGGAGGGAATGCTGACCAGTAAGGCTGCAGAAGTAGACGACTGCCACATCATACCGAGCACTCCGCATCTCTTCTCCACTGAAGCATCAGGCCTTGACTGAGGACACTGACAGCCCATCAAGGTCCCTCATCCTCAACAGCTCTAGTCCCAGGATGACTGTCTACCTCTAATACAGATGTGCATAAGTGTGCATTCCTCGAGTGCATTTTCATCTGGGGCAGGTAGAGTTTGATCCAAAATACCACTTAAAACTTAGGGCACCAATCTTTTTTTAAAAAATCAGTATTCACTGGTGAAATCTTGTTTTATAAAAGTGCTGACTCATTCATCTTTCTTTTAACCACCCAGTCATCACATTGAAGACACCCAACCACTACCACGGGCGCGAACTGAGAAAGTGCCAGAACAAGGTGAATGGCAAGTGCCAGGTCAAGCATCGCTCTGGAGCTGTCACAAGAATCCCCTTGCTCGCCTTGCCCAGGGCCACGAAGCATCGCAAGCAGACCGGCAGAGCTGCTAGCAAGCCCCCTGAGCACAGCAGAAGAGAACTGACCACAGCACCTGAAGTTGGGGTGTTCTTTCTCACGGGGATGGCCAACCTGCGGTGTACGGAGCAGCGATTCTTGCGCATGACGACTGAAGACCCACCAGAGTCGAGGGGAAGAGAAGAATGGAGGAGAGGGGTAAGTGTTCTAGAGCGAGGATGGGGGTTATAACAGGAAAGGAAACCGAAGAGCAAAGGAAAGTGTGCAGCAGGCAGCTGAACGCCCCCAGTAGGCCCCAGGCCCACAGGCACGGCCGGCCTGGGCGTGATGATCCAGATTGGCTCAGAGAGGAACCAAGTCTGAACGTAGATCTCCCTATTCTGGTAAAACGGGTCTCTTGATCACGTACGCATCACACTGACTAACCCGCCTGATCCCAAACTCGGTCCTCTAAGTCCATTTTCTAGGTGCTCCCAGAATCCCTATGCTCAACAAAAAATCTGTCTGTCCTCCTCCCTTCCCCTCCCCTGGATCTAGAAAAAATCATAGCTCGTAATTTTCTGATTTACTGGAGTAGGAGGAGGCTTCCCCAAACCTAGCTAACATCAAGAAGCCCTGTGGAGATTGCCAGTCTTATTGTTACTGCTGCTAGCATTTGATATTAATTTTGTATATTATGCGCTAGCACTAGATGCAGGCCCTTCAATGATTGCATTTCAAAGGGACAGACCTCAGTCCTTGAGAAACTTTTCTAAGTTGTAGAAGATTTACATCTCAAAGGGACAGAGAAAGAATGTACAACTATAATTTGTTTGTAATATATATTTTTTTAGTACAGCTGAAACACAATGTTACATTAGTTTCAGGTGTGCAACACAGTGATTCCACAAGTCTATACATCATGCTATGCTCACGGCAAATGTAGCCACCACCTGTCATCATGCAACACTATTACACTACCATTGAGTAGATTTCTTATACTGTACCTTTTATTCCCCTGATTTATTCATTCCATAACTGGAAGCCTATATCTCCCATTTCCCTTCACACATTTGACCATCCATCTGACCCCATCCCCTCGGGCAACCATCTGTTTGTTCTCTGTACTCCTGTGTCTGGTTCTACCTTTTGTTTGTTTATTAATTTGTTCTGTTTTTTAGATTCCACATATAAACAACTGCAAGTTTTCTTTTTTTTTTAAGATTTTTATTTATTTATTGAGAGAGAGAGAATGATAGAGAGAGAGCATGAGAGGGGGGAGGGTCGGAGGGAGAAGCAGACTCCCTGCTGAGCAGGGAGCCCCATGCGGGACTCGATCCCAGGACTCCAGGATCATGACCTGAGCTGAAGGCAGTCGCTTAACCAACTGAGCCACTCAGGCGCCCCAACAACTGCAAGTTTTCTAAAGTAAATGCTCTAAGAAAAGGGAGGTCAAGGGCCTAAAGTCAGGAAGAAGCCTGTCTAAAGGTTAGTCAAACTGAACATTTGGCCATCTTGGTTAAAAATCACTTCAAATTTTATGAGCAATGTTATTCTTCAGGCAGCATATTTAGAGGGAATTATTGAGTTTCTTAGATGAGTAAAATAATTCAACTTCTCAGGCTCTGGGACTACAACACAGTGTGAGCTGTGTTATCATTGCCAAGTCCTGTATGGCCCAATGTGCTTTTTACTTATGAGGAGCCCCACCTCTGTCCTGGTTTCACCCAAGATATCCCTGGAAATGAAAAAAATCAAAGGCGATATTGGCTGATGTGCATGTGGACAAACTACCACCCTTTAAAAGGAGAGGCGTTTACTTTTGCCTCGGCAAATACACGCCATCTTGCCTATCAAGCTGATTAAAGCATATAGGACAAAATGTCTTCTAATTGCCCCGAATCAGCTCACTTCTTCCAAGACTTATTCATTTGTCCATTTATTCATTAAATGTTTATGTGGCAGGATTTGTGCTAAGCAATAGATGACATTCTCCCAAAGGAGACACAAACTCACCATACCTACAAAACCCACTTTCAGCGGTCATAGCTAACATATTAATATGATAATAATAAATATTTACTCAATATTTCTGACAAGACCTATGCAAAGTACTTTGCATCATTTGTATTTTCTCATGGTCCTAAGAGCCTGCTGAGTTCAGTGCTATTATCATCAGATCCCTACTTTACAGATGAGGAACCTGAGTCTCAGAGTGGTTACGTGAATTATCTAAGATTAAGTGGCTATTAACAGGTAGAATAGGGACTCTAAACCTATGCTCCCGATCATGTATTATAATCCCCTGCTGAATACTATACCGAGCATTATGTGCCTCCTTCATGAATTCAGTGTAAATTCAGCAAGCACATATTAAGGATTTAGAATTCACATTGTTAGTGGAAATGCCTCTGTTTCAGGGCAGAGAGGGCAAGACATGGTCTCTAAGACGCCCAAGACATGGTCTCTAAGACGCCAGTAACACACAAGGCTTGATGCTAAAACTCAAAGTGCTCCCAGAGCACCAGCAGGGCACATGGTTTGGTGAAACAAAGAGGGCCCTGCCCTGGAGAAGGCTACATTCATTTGTGCCACATGCCCCCAACTTCTGGCCATATTCACAATATTTGCTATCTCCATGTGTCACTTGTACTGTTATTTATTTAATATTTATCTTTAAATAGACCCACTTGATACCACCATCCCAGTGAATGGAGGGGGAAAAGGTGGATTTAATTATTGCCATTAAAATAAATATAGCTCTATTAAAAGGTAAAGATTCACCTGTGTACTAAGTTCATCTCAAGTGCAACTTTTGGAAGGACTACTTGCCCTCAGTCTACTTTTGGTTTCCTCTTTCTCACCCCAACTCTGGGAAAATGCTCTAGGTTTTTCTCATTTTTCTCTACCCTCCAGGCACCTGCCACCCCACTGCACACATCAGTGAGTCTCCAAACCCCATTAACTCAGGGCCTTCATGGGTAACTCACGAGATAGTCTGATAAAGTAACTCCTTGGAAGGTGTTCACAGAGTAATAGCCATCGATAATTAGGAATTTGCAATGATAAACATGAGACAAATGTGTAACATGGATTATGTTATTCAGTCTTCATAATAGTGTGATGAGGAAGATATTATTAACTTCTTTTTATATATGAAGAGACCAAACGCAGTCTGCATTCGGACTATGTGAAGGGAGGTCAAATGGTTTGCCTGATGTCCCATAACTAGTATGTTGCAGGCTCAAATGGTTTGCCCGATGTCCCATAGCTAGTATGTTGCAGGCCTGTGCACCTCCCAAATCTAAATACCCTTCCATACTAAGATGGTCAACTTTTCTATACTGCTGCTAATGGGAGCCCTACACTTAGGCCTGAGAAAGATCGCCCTCCCCATCCCACCCATCCACCACCCACTATCTTCCTCTGTGTTCATCTGCCACATGGTCACCACACACACATACACACATGCACGCACACACACACACACACTTCAAACTTCCCATTGTCTACTGGATATGGGGTAAAGTGCAGACCTCTTATAGCATTCAAGGCTCATCACAATCTGGCCACGACTTGGCTTGCCTGAGCCCCTTCCCTCTCACCTCACAGCCATATTGGAGCTCAGCCTTCTTCGGCAGTCTGCGTTCCCTTGCAGCTGTGCACAGATGTAGCCATGAGCACTGCAAGGGCAAAGCAGGGGCATGAGCTTGGAAATAGAGACCTGTTTGAATCCCCAAATTGGGCAAGCTATTTAACCTCCTCTGCTTTTTTACATAAAAAAGTGGTCATATGTCTCCCGTGTTAGAATTGGGCTAGATGATCTACCTAAAGCACGCCACCCAGTGCCTGGTACTTTACACGGCAACTGGCGCCTGCCAGGCCCTCAAACACAAGTCGCTATTATACCTGTGCCCATGTTGTTCCCTTGAAAACTGCCTGGAATTACTTTTTCCTCTCATCTTGGTAAGTGCATATCCATTCTTCAAACTCGAATATCACTTCCTTTGTGAAGGCTCTCCGGATTTCTTCAGGCAATGTTAACCCCTCCTTCCCCCACCATTCCCTAGCACTCAGCACCCACCTCAACTATAATATTTTCAATTGGCTTATAATCGTCTATCACTTGTTTCTCTCTTCCATTAGATCATGAGTTCTTCAGGAGCCTATATATCTACCAAGTGCAATACTCAGCGCATAGTAAGCTGACAAATGTTTGTTGAACGACTTAATGTGTTTCTCCTTCCCAGACATCATTTGTATTTGAATAATACTATAAAATTAAACTGAAATTTTAGGTGCTGAAGCAGAAGCAGTGAGGTAGTGTGGATGAAAAGTGAGATATTTCTCCAAAATCCCCAAACACATCTACTCTCTATGCATAAAGCCATTTCGGTTCCAGAATCATCGTCTGCAAATTATATTGGTCTTCCCTTAGAAGCATGAGGGAATTTTTGTGACAGGAAAAGATAATGCTTACAAAACCTTTTCATTGTAAACGTTGATTATTTATGAACTCTTATAGGAGAGGGGCCCTCTGGATGCTGGCACATGAGAGAAGCCATCCCCCCCAATTTATAATAAATGAATGTTGGAGTAAATCTCTTCATTAACCAGATAGAGAAAGGAATTCACGCTCCAAAGTAATCACTCATCTCTTCAGCCACAAAAGCCCCAAAGACTTCGCTTCCTGGACGTTGTGTCTAATGGCACAAACCTTTGTTGACCTGTTTAGCACAAGCAAGACTTCAGCAGGTAGATTCTACAAAGCTAGCAGCCCAACGCAAACACACAGCAACACTGCCTGGAAACCGGTGGGTGGCCTTGGCTGGTGAAAACCCGTCCTTCAAGCAACTGAGGCAGGAGCCCATTAAAGGTGTTAATTTTACATGATGTGGCACGGCAAGTTTATAAATAAATAACAAATGAACATTCCCCACGGTTGCTCTCCTCTGAATTTCTGTGTACCTGCTACAGGCCCGGCAACAGCAGGAGCTGCTCAGATGCCAGATCCGGAATTGCTCTTCAAAAAAAGTGAGGGGGAGGCATTTCTGTCACCGAGACTTGATAAGTTTTGACACTTACATCACTGGATCCAGACACCTTTAAAAAAAATAGCCAACTAATCCGTCCTCTGTGGTTGGATGTGCTCAATTTAAGATTATTACCATGAGCTACAAGAACAAAACACAGATGTTAGAGTTTCAGAAAAATGTACTGTGGGGGACTATTAGTAAAAAATACTGTTTAAGATATATAACATATGTAACTATTAAATACATAAAAATCCCATGTACCAAGAGGCAAAACATGATGAAAGTTGTTGAATATTTTAAGTACCTATATTGCTGCATAAAATGGTTCTGTGCAGTAGAATTTTCTACTGCAGGAGATTTATGAAATTTTGTCAAAGTGGTAGATCATGCTGAAGTCAGGGGAAATACTAGCACACTTTAGGTTGCTTTCTATTTTTAATTAAGTTTGAAACTGCATCTTTACACTTGTGAGTGTGCATATAAGTATATGTAAGTGCAGATGTGATTAACAATAATGCTGATCTATGCAAACATTCAAATTCACTCACAAAATGACCCCCTCCCATTACAGAGCAAATTACTTAATTGAGGCTGGGGCTGTGCAATCATAATGAACCGGAAGGAGAATGGTGAAATTTGACCAGCATGGTTCACCCTCGCTTATTTTAGCAGCTGAGGAGGCAGGAATTAAACGAGCCCTACAGGGTGCTGACCGGGATTTCCAAATGGAGATGAGCCATGAAGACTAAATGCTGTGTTACTTGTTGTGTTTACCATGTCGATAAAGATGAAGATTGACTGAGCTTGGGTGCTTGACTAAAGGCCATCTAATGCTTATTCGAAGGGAAAAGTTTCAAAGGTACCCTAGAGTATTAACTGCGATCCAAGTTATTCAGGGTCCAAAATACTAAGCCAGTATTAACAACGGTGGAGTCAAGGGCAAATAACCACGTCAGATGCACAGAAGTGAAAGTCTACAATGAAGAAAGCAGAGAAATAAAGAGAAACAGACACAATGCAAACAGTAAACTCTCTCTAGACATGACCCAATTCACCTTAAGCTCTCCTCCACCTCTACCCCACCTCCATTCCTCTGGATCAACCTCTTCTCTGAATTTCCAGTGCACCCGCAGTCCATACCGTATAACCTGGCATGTAATTATATACTCTTCTGTCCTGTTCATGTTGTTTAATATGTAATTGTTTTCATCCTAACTAGACTTAAATTCTATTTGGAGGTCAGGAACTACATCTCGTATATCTGCATTTTCCCCAGGGCCTAGCACAGCTTTATGCACATTAAAAGTTTCAGCAATTGCTCATTGGTTGAGTCAATATCAAGTCCTTTTTGCCCTCCAGCAAGTATTGATAGCAAGTACCATCCATTCTTCCTCCATCATACCGCATCTACACCTGTTCCAGTGTTCCTACAAGACACATAAACATATACACTAAAATATATGAGGGTATTTTTCTATTTATTATACATTTTATTCTATAACTTCTTTTTTACACAACCATACCTACAGATTTCAACTGCTTTCTAATAGTTGGGTAAAATTCCATCATGTAGTTGTATCACAATGTATCTAGTCATTTCCCCTGCTGCCATTTATTCCAATATTACAATAAATAAATTTATCCATGTCATTTTATACTTATGTTTTTATTTCTTTGTAGAGTCCTAGAGTAGGGCTGTGGAGTTAAAGGTTATTTTGCAAAATTGAATTACTAAATATACCTCCGGTTTACTTTTCCAAAATGTTTAGTAAGTCATTCTCCTACTATCTGCATATTTCAGTATCTACTTCCCCACACTCTTGACAGCACTGGGTATTATCAAACCTTTTTAATATTTACCAAGACAAAAGGGTTAGGATCAAGATTAGAGCAAAAATTGGTATCTCACACTTTTGTTTTGCATTTATCTGCGAGTGAAGGCAGGTCTCTTCATTGTCCATTTGCTTTTCTCCTTGTAAGAATTACCTTTCATAGTTTCTACTCATTATATTTAATATATGGGAGTTATCTGTATATTAGGGATATTTTTCATTAATAAATGATAAACATAATGTTCTCCCAGTAAGTCTTATATATTTTTTTAACTCCTGAAGGATAATGACCACATCTTAGAGCCTATCTCCCAATTCCTTCTTGCTAGCAACCAGGCATAGCATATAATAACATGTCCACTGAGAGGATTCAATAAATACCTTCAACAGCTTCAACCAATGTCAGTCAAAAGTGATTTGGTCATATGGTTAAACTGACTAGACAAATACTCATTGCAGAGTGGAGCATTCAGTATCCTAAAATGTCTCCTTGATCAAGAAAGGCATTTCCATTTTAGTCCGAACTTGGCCTCCAGGTTAATGCCTATCCTTAGCTCCAGCCTCACCCCTGCTTAGTTCCAACAGAGAAGACTTCATATAATGCTTTTGAGATCAAAGATAATTTGTGAAAATATAACTGTAGAGGATATGTGAGGGGAAAAAATTTGAGGAAAGGGATTAAAAGGGAGCTTTTGGTATGCACGCACGTATACACACACATAGCAGTGCAGACCAGTGTTTTAATTCTAGCACAAATCTACTCACTGTATGGTATGTAGGCCCTGTCTTTGCTTACACAACAAAGGGCAGAACATTAAGATGCACACAAATGAAGACACATTAGAAACATATGTAAATATAGCAAACATTTACACTGTGAATATCAAGAGGAAACATTTTTTTGTGCGGTGGTGGCAAGAAAAGTTACAAAATCTTCATTCTAGCAAAATTCATTACTATTTCAGGGATTTGGGGAACAATCTAGATTAAAGTATGATGTGAGGACTTTGTGTGAATGAGGTAGAAAAGTAAACCAGGAAACTTAGAATGTAAGTGTAGGAGATACTCCTTCATGTTTTGAAAAGAACCGGTTCATGGGTAATCCAGGGTGCTCTGAAGAAAGATTCTGAAGTTTGAGATGGGGCAGATAAGGCTTATGCGTCCATTCAAAGAGAATTAAGGTTTGAATCACCATTCTGGAGGCTTGGTCATTTTCATTCCCAGCTGATGGAGCCACCTGCAACTCTACCACCAATTCTCCCTCTGCTTGGATTTATAGGGACTCTGTGAGTCCTGCTACACAAAACCAGTATTTCAGTGAAGTAATTTGTTAATTGGATGTCACCGACTAATTGAGGTATTCCAAACGGAACACTCCCTTTAATTGATATAACTAAGTTATATGTGCAGAAAAGTGTTGAATTCTAGAATTCCATAGAACAGAATAATATATAGAAAATAAAAATCATTTTCAAGAAATGTTTAATGACACAGGGAAAATGCTCATGATAGGTGTACTGAAACAAGCAAGACATAAAACTGTATCTAGACACTGGCTTCATTTCAGTAAAGGACACACACATATATTTTGTATATAGAAGTGTAGATAAAAGATGGAAAGAAAATACCACAAAATGTCAACAGTGCTTATTTCAATGGGACTTTTCAGTGATTTTTATTTTCTTCTTTTTCTTTTTTTACTTTACAAATAATTTTAAGATGAGCATTGTTATTTTTAAATTATCAAAATCTATTTTAATATAAATATTCTTTTACAGTATTACATTTTTTTAGATTACTTTAAAATTTTTTTATTATGTTATGTTAATCACCATACATTACATCATTAGTTTTTGGGTTTTTTTGTTTGTTTGTTTTTAAAGGATTTTATTAATTTATTTGACAGAGACACAGCAGAAGAGGGAACCAAGCGGGGGAGTGAGAGAGGGAGAAGCAGGCTTCCTGCCAAGCAGGGAGCCCGATGCGGGGCTTGATCCCAGGATCCTGGGATCATGACCTGAGCCAAAGGCAGACACTTAACGACTGAGCCACCCAGGCGCCCCATATCATTAGTTTTTGATGTAGTGTTCCTTGATTCATTGTTGGCGTATAACTGATTTTGGGCTCAGATGATTCTCCATCATATTTTGCCCTTTTATTTTCCCTCAGCTAATTAATCTGAATTCAAAGTTCTCCTCATCCCACTTCCCATTCCTGCAGTTTCCATTTCTTCACAATCCTCTTAACCACCTTGGGAGGACTAAGCTATGGGGGGACGGGGAATGGCATGCCCACCAGTCTTTGCTTCCAACATTCCCACACTACCTCATATGTGGTAAAGATGAAAGAGGAGGAAAAGATTATGAAATTTGCTTTCGGATTCAAGTTTAACCATTATACATCTGTCTTTTCCCATGAGAAATTTTCATACGAGAAAGGAAGTTTACAAGATTTTTAAGCAATAACTCACAAACTTGGTTCTGACAGTTTGTGGTTTATCTATCTATCTATTCACTTATTTTTGAGAGAGAGAGAGTGCTACAAACTCAAGCATATTTCAAAATGCCCTTGTATGTCTTAATACAGTATTGAATAAAAAAGTGAACAAAGGCTTTAAGAAGAAATGTATGGAGGGATTTCTTCACCTGTAAAATTTGTGCTGTGTGGATAGATATTCTCCATGTGATTTTGTGGCACTTAATTTATTATTATTGTTATTATTTAGGTTATGGACAACACCGTGAAATTCACCTCCTTATAAAATTGGGTTCATGCACTAGTGTTTTTCCTTATTTGTCATACTTGCAACATGACACAAGAAAAATGGACAGATTATTGACTGTAGCTCCACCAACAGGAATATTGCATTTTTACATACACAGTTATGACTAAAAGTCACGAGTAGGAAGGAAAGGAAGGTGGGATAAAATTGTGGTTTCTTCTTCATCTACAACAACAACAAAAGGGTCTTGCCATCATATATTTTACTTATGTGGGGGAATTTTCAAACACATGAGAGCAAAGCTGCGTCTTCTTGGCTCTTTGTCAAAGGGTTATCAGCATGTGTGTGTTCTGAAATACTGGAATAGCTAATAAACAGTAGAACCAGAATATGAGCCAGGCATTCTGACTAGAGCTCTCACACTGAATCCTTACCTTGCAATGATGAGCTAACTCCCAATAATCTGTGACACTTTCTACAAGTATTTGCATAGAACGGGATCCTGTCTTAACCATAACAGCTGATTTTCGAATGGTGAAATTCCTGGCACCACTGGAGGTGTTGATCTCAAATTGGAGAAAGTTAGAAATAGATTCTTGCTTTTCTTTGCCTCCAACTTCTACATGTGGTGTGAACTGGGTTTGAATGAGAAAGGTGACAGGAAAAACAAAACAAAAAAAACAAATAAACAAACAAACAAAAAAAACAACTGAGAGTCAGGAGCCCTGCGTCTTGTCTTAGTTCTGCCCCCGGATAACTGACTGCTTTTGCACAATTCAGACTTCACACTTCATATTTCCATCAACAAAACGTCAGAACAAATGATTTCTTGTTTGATAAGTCTACAACTAGACCCCGATCTTCCCTGCCCTGTCTCCTTCCCTGCATCTCCACAGCGAATGGTGAGAACAAGTAACTGTGTGTGAGTGTGGGCACTTGAGTGTACATGTGCATCGTCCATAATTTATCCATGTGGTGTATGATCTGCTCTGAAGGATGGGAAAAGTTGAAGATAATTAGGTAAGTATTTATAAAATTGTGTCCAAGCTTTTTGGAAAGGTAAGAGAACTTTTATCCCCCTCCTGTTGCTAAAATTACAGAAGGAGATTCACTTCAAATCTGCTTTCGTCAATTTTATTTTGTCTTTTAATTTCTAATACCTACGACCTTCAATTGTATGTACCAGCACTAATTTGAGCACCAAAAGCAAGGACACAGGATTTCTGAATGATCTCATATCAGAGAAGCCTGATTACTTGTAACTCTGTACAGCTGCGGATATAAACACACCAACTGCTGGTCGGATTCAATCCTGCAAAAACTCCGCTGGTAAAATTGGCTTGATCTGCCTCTAGTTATACAAATCTGAGATGTGTCTTTCTTTTACCAAACCTTAAAAAATGCAGAATGAGACTTTGATTTAGAGAAACAGGACCACAAAGCACAAAGTTGCCTTGACCATAGTTTGTGCTCAATAAATATTTACCAATAAGTTATTTGATAGTGGATTTTGGGGCTGACTAGTCCTGATACTACTTTAAATCTCCACTCTGTGCATGTAGCTGTTAGACCATAAGAGCTACCATGAATTAAAGAGCAACACTTCAAAAAGGCAGGGTTGGCAAATGGCCGGGAGTCAAGCCATAGGTGGAAAATACAGGATAAAACCCTTGAAATCCAGCTCTCCCAAGAAGGCATGTTTGCTTTTTAGCTGACACAATATACCTCCACCCCAATGACATTTTCCCCCCATCGTGATAGCTAACATTTTTAATCTGTCTTTCACTATAAATTGCCTATATGTGTCTATTTAAGGCCACTTGACTTCATAGTCCATTCAAAATGCAATTTAAAGACACTCATCTAATCCATTTCTTCTAAACAATGAGCCTAGTTTGATTGTAGGAAAAGAAATATTGAAGAATCTTCTAGGGAAGCTTTGAACACTCCCAGGGAAAGGGCACTTTCAGGGAATGGGTAAGTACTTTGAAAACCCTAAGGAGCTTTGTAGCTAGGGATGACCTTACAACCCCTCAACAGCTTTTTGCAAACAAAATCTTTCAAGCTGCATCTAAAAGACTGGTGAGCAACAATTTGAAGAATGAGGTTTTCTTTTGTGTCCGATTACAGAGCTCAGCAGTTCTAACCTTTTTGTTCTATTATATTTCTGATCTAAATAAGGAATTATTTATTACCAGAAAATGGTGGTATTCAGATCATAAGCCTCCTCAGAGCCCCAACTTTGATCCTCAACCATATTCAGGGATTTAGGGAGGAGAAGTCTACTTATTTGGAGAGAATCCTAAAATCCACTCTGAGAAGCTTCTTCTCCAGACAGAAGGCACTCAGGGCTCTGGTCATTGAAAATGAACCTGTCTTTCAACTCCTTGATTTCAATTTGTTATCGTAATGCAATTTTCCCAGTACCTTGAAGTTTTAATTTCCCACGTATATGAAATTTCTTCTCCATGCCAAGAAGTAAATGAATTTATTAAAAGCTTAACTCAATGTGAATTTTTGACAAAATTACCAAGGGATTAGTTCTCATTCCTCCATTAACGTTTCCTGGTAATAATCGAGGGATATTCACGATACAACAGAGGACAGGCCCCTGGATATATACGTGTTACACAATGTTTTGCTCTGCCCCACGTGGAATTGGGGTGCCATTGCTAAAACTGAACCCTAAAGATGTTTAAAATCTTAAATAAAGTAGCTAGGAAAATTATCATTTAAAAGCAATATTTAATACTCTTTGATACTGTTTTGGGGGCAGACTGTTCCTTGAGTTCTGGGAAAATGATCCAAATTTTCAGCTTTTCAAACATAAAGCACGGACGCTCTTCTGAAATGGAGATACTTGAGACTAGCATCTACAAAGAGCTAAACTGCTCTGGGTGGTAATATAAAGCTGTCTCTTATAGAGACAGTGTTGGATCTTGGCAAGCTATATTCCCTTCAGAGAAATGTTCATTTTCTTAGTATGGACTGAGTTTCCCTGTGCCTGTTCTGGGAGTCTGGGAGGGACAGAAGTAAGATGGGAGAGGTGGGGAAGGAAGGGAAGAGGGAAGGAAGGCTGGGAGAAAATAAGTAGCTATTAGGCAACTTGTACCTGTGGGCCCGAGGCTGAAGAAGAAAACTCTTTTCAGGGGAAACTGTGAAACATGGGGAAATGTGGAAATGTTTTGAGTATCTGTATTGGGAAGCAGGGATGCAAAGTCATTATAATTTCCATATTAATGGAAATGTGACCTCATTTAAATATGCCCATACTTTATTCTCACCGGTTGGAAATTTAGACATACACAATACATACCAGAAGAATAAAAGATTCCCATGTTACAGATCTTTTTACCAAATTAATATTTGACCTGTTTTAGTGGAGGAGAAATATGGTAGTTTTATATTAACATGCTATAGGTAACATTTAGTCTGATATTTTAGTTGACTACATTAAGCAGATTTTTAAGTTGCACAGTATCTTCTAAAAATTGCTTGAGTGTCACCTGGGTGGCTCAGTCGGTTAAGCATCTGACTCTTGATTTTGGCTCAGGTCATGATCTCAGAGTTGTGAGATCAAGCCCTGTGTCCAACTCCATACTGGGCATAGAGCTTGCTTAAGATTCTCTCTCTTCCTCTCCCCCTGCCCCTCCCCACTCCTGCTCTAAAAAACAGAACAAAAAGCAAACAAACAAAAAAAAGCTTGAGTGGAGTTTCTTAATACATAATGATTATCGTATAATTTGTGATTTATTTATAAAAAAGGATATATTCTTATTGTAATGACTCAAGCTGTTCAATATGTATTTGTTGATTCACTGCTGTGTGTAGGAAACACCCCAGGTAAGTCCTGCCTTCTAGGGACCCATACTTTCTTTGACAGGTAGAAATGTGTACAGATAATGGCAAGACGGAATGCAAAACATTGCAGTTGAGATAATCACGTATGTTCAGAAAGTCCTGAAGAGGCTGATTTCACATGGCCCTGGTGTAATCGGGAGCTTGGGTGGGGATGGGGGATGGGGGGTGAGAGGTCAGGGAAGATTTCCAGAGGTGAGAATGGTGGAGTAGCATTAACAAGGACAAGAAGCAGGAGCAAGGTGTTCTAAGACAGAAAATCATGGTTGATGTGGGAGGTCGTAAATACGGAGGTACAAACTCTTAAGTACTTGGTTCAATGAGAGCATGCTATTTGAAGTGGGAGCCAGTGGATGAGGAGGTAAGCAGGCTGAGCAGAGGCCAGTATGTTTGAAAACTTGGATATAAAGATAAAATTTCTGCATAGCCAAGTAGATGCCACAAAGCCCAAAGCCAAATCTAAGATGGTTAATTTACTTCTGGTATAAAAAAAATGTCTAACACATTTTGTTACTCTTTTTTAAAATCTATGGGAGTTTAACTCAACGAGTAAGTTGTTATAGGTAGGAACCCTTATAGCAATGAAGAGATAACTTCTTGCTAACAAGGGGAGTAAGGAGAAGGATAAAAAGCAGACATAAGAACCTAAACACTCTGCAGTTTGGGTCACTGAGCATAATCTACTCCATAAATTGACAAGCTTTTTCTATAAAGGCCAGATAGTAAGTATTTTAGGCTTTGGAGGTTGTCTGGTGTCTGTCATAACTACTCAACTCTTCCATTGTAGCATAAAGCAGGCACACACTATACACACTGGATGGGCATGACCATGTTCCAATGGGGCTTTATTTACAGAGCAGATAGAGGGCCACATTGGCCCCTATCCTGGTCTAATGCCCCCTACAAGGGGTGCTGTATTAAAGCACAATACCATAATTGACATTTATAATTATGACCTTAATTCAGCAAGAAATATTTTTATTTTGTTTGGTGTTCTCCATTTAAGAAGTCAGGACAATTTGTAAAGCATATTACAATATGTCTATCTAGAATTAGAAAGAATTTTGGTACCTAAGGGATAAATATTAAGCAAATGAGAGAAAATAATCTAAAAAGAAAAGGATATTTCCCATATGTTCACATAGCTGAAGTTTTTACTCCTATAGATTTCTGCGCCAGCATGTATATAATGCTTACACATGTGGTCTAGACCTGCCTGTCCAACACGGTAGCCACCAGACACATGTGGCTACTGAGCACTTGAAATGTGGTTAGTATGACTGAGGACATGACTCTTTAGCTTTATTTATTTTTGAGTTAAATTTAAGTTTAAAAGCAGATACGCAGCTCAGTGCTTGGAAAACTTTAAAATATATTTGATACAACTTGGGTAAACTGTTTCAACATACCTTTTGGAAATCTAAATACAGATCAACTATTTTTCATGAACACTTAGCATCTGACTTGAGCTGTGGATTGCATTATATTTCTCTTGGACAAAATGACCAGTATGTCTATCTCTCTATTGTCTAGAATATCATATGAAGGAAGTCAACATTTTTCCACCTATATTTGAAGAGTCGAGAAAGATTAGACCACAGAGAGTTTGTGCCCCAGTGAGTTAATGGGAGAGAGGCAATTAAATCCATAGTTCTGTTATTTCAGTTCTTGGCTCATCCTATTGAACTGTGATGTCTTACAAACTCTTAATGGAATCAAATCCCCCCGAGATAGCTTTAAATCCACATTATTTGGCTAATGTGAATTTTGATGTTTGTGAATAGACCAGGAGCTGAAGTGATCAACTGTAAGCCCCAAGAGATAGGGCCCCTTGCCCTCCCCCAGGCTGCAAGACTGAAGGGCTGGCCCAGCAGCTGCAGTTCCACCAAACACACACATCCTGATGACTCTTTGAGTAGGAGCCAACAAAACCCAGATTTACTCTTTGTCTGCCACATAAGTTAAATGTATGGCAGTAGAAGTAAAACCAGACCCAGGTAAATGATTCACAGTTAAGTTTTCTTCTTCTTTGCCACTTCTCATTCAAACCCAATAACAACAAAGGTAAATCTCAAAGGCAAAAAAAAAAAAGAATGACTTATTTCTAACAATCTCCAATTTGAGATCTCAACAAGAACATTTTGGATAAGTTTACAACAATAATTATAATTGTTACCTATACTTCTTCCCTGCCCGAAGCCCAAAGAGTGATAATCAAAACATTAACAGGGTGTACACACTGAGCACCAACCTATCAGAATGAATGCTGGCTGGAGCTGGGAAGGAAGTTGCTGCAGCCACTTCATTCCAGATCCCCATTATTCCTTACCTCCTACCACGGTTGCTCTGTGTTCCTGGCCTGAAGTTCCAGATGACCTCTAGAGGGCTGCACTGAGCTTGCAGCCACTTTGACAAAGACTCTGGAATCCTTCCCAGCTCTCCCCAGATCTCCCTGCTTAGGGTACTGGAGCTGGCAGTCATTGCCCCAGACCAGCAGTTTCTGGCATGGGTCTTATACTGAACTGCTCATCACCCAGAACAACAGCACCGCCTCACAAACAACAGTACCACCCACCATGAGGCCTCTGCTGAAGACCCTGCCCCATCTCGCCCATTGAATTCCATCTTCCACCTTCACAGTAGCTGCAAATCTACCTTTGGATGCAGGACTTGACTACTCCATTGCTCCCATGGAGACCTGCTTCCCCCGCCCCAGCCATTTTACTCTCCATCCTCCCTACCCCCATAACCCTGTCAGGCCATATCTCAGCCTTCCTCCAAGATCTACAGTCCTCTCAATGTGTGAAGACTCCCTCTGTGCTCATGTACCTTTATTCTCATTTGCCTCTGGGACATAAATTGATGGATGTTTTATTTCATTTGGTGGTTATTTCTCACATGTTATGTTCCGTTTATATTTGTAACTTGACAAAGAGCTTAAAAAAAAAACTAATGTTAACTAACTGGAACTTAAGTAAAAACTTAAAAAAAAAAAACTAATTTTTTTTTCTAACCTAAGTATCCAGTAGACTGGATAAACAAAGACTGGATCATGATATATTCATTCCATGGATATTCCATGGAATAGACACTAAGAATAAATGAGCTACCATTACCTTCACCAACGTGGGTCAATTTCACAAACATCGTGATGAAGTATGGTTCCATTTACATGAAGTTCAAAAGCAGCCTACACTAATTTATGACTTTAGAAATCAGGGTAGTGGCTACGTCTGAGGAAGAGGAAGAGGAAAAGAATTTTAAGGTGGCTCAAGGGAGGATTCTGGAGGCTAGCAATATTCTATTTCTTGCCCTGGACAGTTATTACATGGAGGAGTTCACTTTATGACAGTTTATTGAACCATACACTTATGTTTTGTGCATCATATATGTGTGTTACACTCCAATTAAAATGTTGAGAATTTGTTTTCCAATAGACAGGAAATAAAAATAAAATAAATTATGTTCAGTATTCAGTGATGAAGGCTGTTTCTCAAGTGTGAAATAGGTAATGAGTACTTTTGATTTGAGAAACCTCATTGACATTTCTAATGGTGCCAGAAATTTCACCATTAGAAATCAGCCTTTGTAGTTAAGGCAGGATCCTGTTATACACAAATACTGGTGGAAAGTGTGTCACATGTTATTGGGGGTTAGCTCATCCTTATAATGTAGAGCTTCATGTGAGAGTTCTGGACTCAGAAGGTGCAGCTCCCATACTGTGTCTACCATTTACTCATACTTTTGTTCTATTAAAAAGCACTTCAAGACTTAGACTGAAGGCACCAACCATTTTATTTTCTCACAGATCGTGTGAGTCAAGATTTTTGGGAAGTGCTCATCTCAGTGATCCTTTTGCTCCATGTAGCATTGATTAAGATCACTCAGTGATTCTCAGCTGGCAGATGAACTGGTCTGGAGGGTTCAAGACAGTTTCATTCATAAGTTTGTTACTGGACATGAAATGACTCAAAGACTCAGACTGCCAACCAGAGCATCCACACATGACCTCTCTGTGAGTTTGGTTTCTTCACAGTATGGAAGCCTCAGGGTAATCAGACTTCTCACATGGCAGCTCAGGGCTCCAAGCATGAGCATTCCAGTGATCAAGGCAGAAGCCACATTGCCTTTTTTGTTCCAGATACAGAAGCCAAGTATTGAAACATCAGCCATACTCTGTTAGGTGAAGTGGTCTTAAGTAACCCAGATTCAAAGGAAAGAGACATAGGTCTGATTCTTTAATGGGAGAAGTCACAAGGTCACACTTTCAGAGAACATGCAGAATGAGAGATATTGGTGCAGAGATCTGTCGAAATAACCATCTACCATACTTGCTCTGTGACTTCAGGTAAATCTTTTAAACTCACGAAGATTGTTACTTCATTTGTAAAATGATGGTAATAATAATAGCCATCTCATGGGATTACTTTGAGGACAGATGAGAAAATACACATTAGGTGCTTAGCACAGTGCCAGGCTCATGGTAAGAGATCAGGATAAATTATTTATTTACCTCTATATTGAAGTAGCAGGAACTGAGTAAAGTCGAGGGGGACAGAGAGATGGCTCCAGAATAAAAGGCAGAGGGTAGACCTGGGCAGACAGGCAGAAAGGGAAGGAACAAGCAAGTTGCACAATAAGGGATGTTTTCAAAGAAGGCAATGTGGCTCAGAAAACAATGCTGGGCAAGAACAAAAAACAAACTTTCTCAGCTTCCCAATTTTTCCTAGGATTGCCTTGGTATTTTGTCAGGCAAGCAGTGGGAGATGACTTGTTTATAAAAGTCACTTTCATTAGAAACATCAGATTGTCTTCATTCTTGGGGTTGCCAAGGAAAAATAAAAGAGGGACCCTGCTTTTGACACATTCTGACACTGATAGGAAAGAGTAATCTTTCTTAAGTCTCTAAACAAATGAACACCAACCTTTCTGGGCCATGGTGGTGCCGTGGGACTTGCCACGGAAATGGAAGAATGTAACAAACTTTAAGTGAAATAAATGGATCTCTTCCAAACAACTCCCAGATGAGCCAGGTGAAGGGAATCTGTATTGCAGGATGTTTTATTAATACTTAATGGAAAGAGCCAAAAACCCTTTGCCACTTGGCAGTTGTGAAATAAGCCTCTTTAGCCAATGATAAGAACAGGAGGCTATGTAAATTAACTCTTTGCACAGAATTAATGTAAGATTTTCAATCATAGAACGGGCTTAGTAAGCATGGGGCATCAGTTGGCAACTAGTTAAATGGTGTTCTATGCCATTTTTTTTTAACTGAAAGAAACCAGAAATATATGAAAAACAGGGTAGATAACAAATGTTATTGCAAGTTCTCTACATAGATTTAAGGCCACCCTTTCAGTTTGTCAATCAAGAATACTTATCAAACACCCAGTGGATACTAAATTTGAGCTGTATGGAAGCCAAAGCTTCTACAGTCTCAGAATGAACATACAAATTTGAGGATGGCAAAGTCATGTTGATTGTGATTCTAAACGAAGGAGATGATTGCAACATTGGACTTTGAGCTTTCTATCAAACAAACAAAAATTTTTAAAAACTAAAATATTTTTAAAAACTAAAAGGCCTACCATGGGCACAGGCCTTGCTATGTACAGTGAGATATACAAAGTTGAGTAAGATCCAACTGCTATTGTCATACGTGTCATAATCTAGTGCAGGAGACAGGGGCAAACATCAATAACCCTTTTATGAAGCTCATAAAGATTGAATATCATAATAGAAATAAAAACATCATTCTTTGGGGATATTTGAAAGAGAGTGATTCATTCTAACAGGGGTATAGTGAACAGAGAAGGCTCATTAAATAAAGTGGAATTTGAGTGAGAGCCTTAAAAAGTAGGTAGTGCTTTGGAGCAATGTCTACGGTCTAAGATTATCCAAATAGAATGAGTAAATTTGGTGGGCTCTAGGAACCGGAAAATACAGAATATTCCAAGAAGAAGGAGCTGAATGTACTGTGAGATCCTTTTGTTTATTTTCAACAACTTGCTGGCACATGGTAGAAGCTCAAGAAAGGTTAAGTAAATGAATAAAGCATTGGGGGATAGATATAGAATTAAAAGGCTAAATAAAGGGGAAAAACACAAGAAAAGAAAAAAGAAAGAAAAGAGAAAAAAAAGAAATATTTGCATGTCCAGTCCAAAAGTTCAGACCTTCTTTCCTATGTAATGACATGACAGATTGATGCCATAGGACAACCCAACCATATGGGTTAATGATGAGAATGAGAATAAGAGGGGATAGTGGCAAACATGAACTTCTCTTCTGTTTATTTCCCACCAACTCTCATGAGTTACAGATGGGGTGCTTGCCTAATTCGTTAAATTATAAGAATGGTGTGGCAGACTGAGAGCTAAGTTATCATGATTTTACTTCCAACTCTGTAGTTAGTCTTTCTCCACAATATTTTCAAAATTCTCAGGACCTGATCTAATCCATCTTTAAAATGAGATAACTGTGGGGCGCCTGGGTGGCTCAGTCTTTAAGCGTCTGCCTTCGGCTCAAGTCATGATCTCAGGCTCCTGGGATTGAGCCCCACATCGGGCTCCCTGCTTGGTGGGAAGCCTGCTTCTCCTTCTCCCACTCCCCCTGCTTGTGTTCCTGCTCTCACTGTCTCACTCTCTCTCAAATAAATAAAATATTTAAAAAAAAATACTTTTGTATTTTAAGATCTTTGTTTTAAAAAGCAACAGAATAGTCAGTATACTCTTCTTAATTAAAAAACATTCAGGTTCATTGAAGAGGACTTGGGTTATTCGAGGTTTAATTTACATATAATAAAATTCACCCTTTTAAAATGTTCATTTGAGGGTGCCTAGGTGGCTCGGTTGGTTAAGCGTCTGCCTTCAGCTTGGGTCATGGTCCCGGGGTGCTGGGATCCAGCCCCGCATCGGGCTCCCTGCTCCACGGGAAGCCTGCTTCTCCCTCTCCCACTCCCCCTGCTTGTGTTCTCTCTCTCGCTGTGTCTCTCTCCATCAAATAAATAAATAAAATCTTAAAAAATAAATAAATAAAATAAAATGAGATAACTGTGGGAATAAAAGGCACAGCATAAGGAATATAGTCAATATTATTATAATAGTGTTGTATGATGACAGATGGTAGTACACTTGTGGTGAGCATAGCATAACATATAGATTTGTCAAATCACACCTGAAACTAATGTAACATTGTGTGTCAACTACAGTCAAATCAAAAAAAAATTAAAGAAAAATTTGATAACTGTGATCATGTTTTAAGCCTTGAAGATACAAGGGGAAAAAAAGAAACACTAGAACAAGATCAAGTCATTTGACTACGTAAGATATAAAAACTCTGGTACAAATAAAAAAAGGCTAAAAGAAAAATGCAATAAACATACAGTAAAAAAATAATTACAGTAAATAAGACAGATAAAATATATTTGCTATATAAAAATATTACTGGGTTTGGTAAGAAAAATACTAAGAAATCAATAGGTAAATGGTAAAAAGACTAAGTTAACTGTGAAATTACTCACATAAAAAGAAATAGAAAGCAAAACAGGAGGTATTCAACCTGGACAGTAAGAAAAATAATGCATGTTAAAATAGATGCCATTTTCTAGATGAAGAACAACTATGCTTTAACGTTAATAGCCAATTCTGCCAGGGTTGCAATAAAACATACATTTGTTACATTGTTGTGGAAGTACTATTAATTAGTGCAACTCTCGGAAATCTACTTGACAGGATGTACCAAGAGCCATAATAACCGTGAATCCCACTCGTGGGACTTGGCCTAGAGAAAAATCCAAAAGAAGGGAAATTCATAGATTTGAAGAAGTTATAATTATACTCGTAATTATAACAGCGAAAATCTGAGAAAGGCAAAGTAAATTTAACAAGCAGGTATTGAATGTCTACCCTGTGCTCTGTGGTAACAGCGAAGGAAACCAGGAGCGAACGGCTGCTGCCATCATAAGCTCAACCGCGGCAAAGCTTACTGAGCTTGCTCAAACATGAGAGTCGTTCAAAACGTTTACAAAGGGAGGCTACGAGGGCGCCTGGGTGGCTCAGTCGGTTAAGCGACTGCCTTCGGCTCAGGTCACGATCCTGGAGTCCCGGGATCCAGTCCCGCATCGGGCTCCCTGCTGGGCAGGGAGCCTGCTTCTCCCTCTGACCCTCCCCCCTCTCATGTGCTCTCTCTCTCTCATTCTCTCTGGCTCAAATAAATAAATAAAATCTTTAAAAAAAAAAAAAAAAGGGAGGCTACGAGGCTGCCGTGAGCCTGACCTCTTAAGGCCGAGGTGCTGATTACGGGAAGCCCCTTAGAATTACTTGCGGAGCTTTTAAAATATATACCTAAGCTCCACCATTAGGAGATTCTGCCTCAGGATCTACAGATTTCAGTTGTGGTTTTACTGGTCCAGTTCCCCACACTGAGAAGGTGTAAAGAAAATACACTCACGTACAGATGTGTCTGACACTGCTGATCAGATAGTTATGTTTGTCAAATGCCCCATAAAAGCATCACAATGCACAATCATGAAAAATCAAATTGCTATAAAATATGGCTTCCATTCATAGGGTGCTGGTGACTCTAAATGAATGTTTTGTTTGCATGAATGTTAAACCTTTAAGTGACTGAGAAAGTGTTATCATAAATATAAGTGGTAAATTTTGTACTGGCCACCAGAGAAATAAAGGACTAAAGTCTAAATGGATTCTTATCGTTCACCTTTGCTCATACCACTTTTAAAAACTGAGTGTCTACTATTAAAGGTATTCATAAAAATATATAATTAAATCTGGAACTCACTAGCAACCCTTCCTTCTCTCTCTCTCTCTCTCTGTGCCCATGACATACTGTCCCCAAATGGAAATTGGACTTTGTCTATATTGTGTAAGAGTACCATCTTAACTGTTCCGTTTTTCCATGCTATAATTCTCAAGTTGTTTCCGATGTGTGCGATATTAACAAATCCCAATTGGTTGCATGATAGGAGCTGACAGCCTATACAGTATTAAACCACTTCTACAACACCTATTTTCTGTATGCAAATCAGACAGAAACAAATGTTTGGCCCCAGCTGGGCAAAATGTCCCATTTAGAATTCTTTTCCTCTTCTTTGTTCTTTGATGTTCTGCAAATGAGCTTTAGAACTCCACTCTTCACACAATTCAATTTTACAGACCCATTATCTGAGATATAATGTGGAGGTTAAATATATCAGGGCAGCCATTATGTGAAAATAATTAACAGTAATGAATAATGCACTAATTCCACTGATGAGAGATGGTTATATGTGTAATGAAGTGTTGGGGCAGCCCTGACAAATGAAATTAAAATATTTAAACACTGTTTTATGATATTACTTTGCTCATATAATTTCCTTTACCTACAATGAGCCACTTGGATTATCGTCATTATCTTGACAGCTCTGAAGGATGAAATAGTGCGGGTTAATGTGACAGCGATTAGTCAGCGGGAAAATCCATCACCCAGGGCAGAACAGGCTGAGGCAGAAAAGGCCTCACGCTGTCCTGTTTCCAACACGAGAAGAATGATACTATCAACATCACTTCAATATTAAATGGACAGAATTATCTTGTCATTTAGTTACAGCCTCTGAAGAACTACCTATTTGTATCTGCAAAGGAAAAGTCAGCCTTTCTTAATCACCCATAAAAATATGTTGATGGATTCTTTATATCAATAACAGTGACAGGAACAGAGACAGGAAAGAAGCATGACAATTTAAAAGCAAGAAGTTTCTCCCTCAAGTCCTTACAGTTTTTGCCCCGTAATTTCTACTTAAATTAGAATTGAATTTCAGAGTCCAATTTGTTGAGAAGGACACGGGTGCCCACTTCCTCTCCTTCCTCTGAGATTATTACATCCGACTCCTATTTTGAAAGTAAATTCTGCCTCTGCCAAACTTCATTCCATGAATATTCTTTGGAATCATTATTCCTAAGCCTGTGTGTAACTGCCTTTCGAGAGGCAGCAAGTTTGAATTTTTAAAACCTGGTGATGTGATAATCTATCTGCTCTTCATTAAAGTTGATATTAGAGTTCACTTTAAAATATGTGTGGGGAGGGGAAGTCATTGGTCACATGGTGGGCAGGGCTATTACATCACCAACATCCCCTCACATTGTCATCATTCTAGCTAGTTTCTAAACTGACAGGAGGGATATCGTGTCCAGAAATCTTTTCTCTATATAAAATACGTAAAAAAGGTAAAATCCTATTTTTTTTCCTTTTTCTTCTGCTTCAAAACAATTGTGAATAAGTGGAGAAATTGCTGCAATTAGAACAGATTTCCAGAGACTTGTGGTCTAGTTTTCTCTTTGCCTTTGGTTACAAGATGACTTGCTTTGATTCTGCTCCCATGAGTGTAAAAAAAAAGGACATGCTCATTAAAGAATCAGGTCTAAGTTCTGCCCCGCTTTCCTTTAACTAGTTCTGATATACTGGAAATCCTCTTGTGCAACAATGCATCATTATTCAGAGTTTGAAAAACAGCATGTTTCATATGTTAATATTTAAAGTTAAGTTTGAAAGCCCATTTCCTTTATTTCAAGCCAGAGTCTCTTTGCAGAATAACAAGGGCATCAACTCTGCTAGCAAACCTTTGCTGGCCTGGTCCTGCTAACATCAGGACACAACAGCACAACTAGGAAAGACTGGTATATTCATAAGTACTTTTCAAAAGATAAAATATACAACTCAGTATCTCCTCTAATGCATAGGTACAACAATAGTAGAGCTACCCCTACATCAATGGGATAAGTATACAAATACCATGAAAGCCTCATTTAGGGATTGAAATGCTCATTATTATCTGAATGGACAATCAAAGCGCAATATGATAAAACACTTGTCAACACAAATACTAGAGGAATGCAATAAGCTTATGTAAAGCTTATGTTAATTATATAACATCAGTCTATTCATAATAGAACCTGCAGTTAAATAAAAATATCAAGACCCATTATATAAGGGGTGGTATTATAATTACTCGATAATTTATGTAGCCATCTAATTTGCAACGTCATACTCAAATGCTAATTTATTACCAGCTCCTATTGCTAGCTCAGCTATACTTAAGGAAAAACCAAAAAAGAGAAAATTTATGCAACACTCAAAAACGATCTGTGTACACAAATTTGAAAAGTGTATGACATCATGTATAACGTATGTCTCCATCGCAATAGGAAATAACCCTTGAAAATAATATTATCTCTTTCCCTTACTTCCTGCATTTGGTTTGAAAAAAAAATTACAATTTGCTTCAATTATCTGACAATGAAGTGCCCCAGTAATAAATCTAACATTAAAAAATCATTTCCAGCAAATTACTCCCATAAAATCAATGAAGGTCAGGCTCAGCTGTAGCAACCAATAAATGACATGCTATTGACAGACTAGATGGACCTAATTGTCATTTATAAAGGTTAAGGGGATAAAACAATCTAATAGAAAGCAGATGTTTACTAAACAAAAACAAAACAAAACAAAATAAAAAAGGAGATGCGTGACATAAAGCGAGTCAGGCATGAACAGCCTCAACGTTCTTCTGGCCTGGTCCCAGGGCAACAACCCCAGTCATTCCAAGTGTTGGCAGCATGCCTGTTTGATTCGGTCAATATTTATCTGCTTCAGGGCTGCTCTGTGATCTTTCTACCTTTTATACATTGAAGTCATGAAACAGATTTTCTGCTAATAGAAAAGGAAGAATTGATAAAATTGAATAACAGTAGCCAGGTTAAAAGCAGTTTGACCCACTTCAAAATTCCAGTGGTTGTATCTTTGAGAATAGCAAACACTGAGACAAGACAGCTTGCCATTTCTCTGATAGGAAGGAAAGCAGCCTGCTGATTGTGACAGTGATCTTCACCAGACAGAAACCTAGATTTTAAACATTAATATTTTGTTCAAAAATAATTTCAAAAAAATACCTTGTTTGTAAATACTGTAGAACATAACCAAATCAATCTGGAAGGATCTTTCTAGCTAATAATTTCTCCCTCCCCTAAATGTTCACAATGTTTACTGTGGGATGATGGGTCAAACTGCTTTGCTTGTGCAGATTTCTCAGAATTGACTCCAAAACTTTACCTGGAAATGTCCAGGATCTTTCCTCTGAATCATAACATGAGCTCTCAATTACTGCTTTAATGGAAAAGGGAGCATACTGAAAAGATCCAGGTCTCCGGAAACCATAGCTTCACAGAATCTCTAAAAGTAAAAGGACCATAGATCATTGAACCCAGCGTCTTGGCTTCAAGTTTCAGAGGAAGAAACCCAGAAGCAGAGGGATTAAGAGAATCTTCCCTAAGGGGCTAGGTCAGAACCAGCTCCCCCGTCACCTGACTCCCAAGGCAATGTTCTTACCACACTTAGCCTTGACCTAAAATGTTAAAAGGGCAGAAGTATTGTCTGCTTCTTACAGACAACTGTTTATCAAAATATATATGATCTCAAGGGTGCCCACAATTACATTCTTCATTGCTTAAAAGAGCAAGGACCAAGTTTCTCAAATGAAAAACTTTCCTCTCCTCCCCACAGTGAGCAACTCCCCCCAAATCTGGTCCTTCCTCACATAGACACCCCAGTCACTCCCAAGCCTTAAAATAAAAAAGAAAGAAAACAAGGAAAGAGGAAAGGAAGAAGGGAGGGAGGAAGGCAGGGGGAGCAAGGGAGGAAGAAAATTCCAGTTAACTTTAGTCTCCGAAATTGACCTAGCTATCTCAAATCCTTTGCAGAAAGTTAAAAAGCAAATAAAAACCTTCATATAAAAAAAGGAAATAAATGTGAATTTTATGTATGTTTTAGTAATACCCAAAAACTATTTATTCTTATCTTTTAGGAAATTTCCTAGATAAAAACATAAGATGGAAATTTTTGAACTTCATTTGAAGCAATAAATAAAAACAGGAAAATGGCTATGTTATAAGTTAATTGGTACAATATGGATTCAATATTTGATTTTTTTTTAGAGAGAGAGAACGTGCACATGTATGTGATGGGGAGAGGGGCAGAGGGAAGGGGAGAGAGAGAGAGAGAGAATCCCAAGCAGGCTCCATGGTCAGCGGGGAGCCCAATGTGGGGCTCGATCTCACAACCCTGAGACCATGACCTGAGCTGAAATCAAGAGTCAGTCACTCAACTAACTGAGCCACCCAGTCACCCTGATATTTTCTTCTTAATGAGTTCCTCAATGTTGAGAAGCTAAAGTCACTAAGCCTTCCCTCAGCTGTTAATAAAAGAACATTTGTTCAAAATTCAAGCATTAATTCTCAGTCCACATTTTTTTGCTAGTAGACCTCATTTCATAAAATATTTCATTTATAATCACAATGTTAAACACACACACACAAACACACACACACACACCAAAAATAGCTGTACGCACCAAAGGCACAATTTATAACAGTCCCAACATTTCTACTGAAACAATTACTCAAGAGAACTTTGTTTTACATATACGCCTAAACAGTGTTTTCCTGAAGACAACCAAAGTGGCAAAAGGGAATTTGTTCTTAAAAGGAGAGCTATATTATAAAATAACCCTAAAGTGATACAACTTCCTCATATGTGGAAAACCTGAATTCTGGAAGATACGGCTCAATAGACTGTTAGTAGCCTTGTTAGTCCAACCTATAAAGTGGAAATAAAAATTTTTAATCTTTTTATTCCAGTTGGACTTTATAAAGATGGGTAAGTCCAGGTTTGGCACCCCCAGCATATAGGGGGTAAAGACATACAGACGGACTTGGACAGAGTCCAGGAACAATCACAAATGATTTAGTTGCTCCCACTTTACACCTCCAATTCACACTCTACTCTCAGGCACACCCACCATGAGAACCCACTGTATGCACAGAGAGCATTTAGCCATCTGCAATTCAAGTGTGATATCAGTATAAAAGCTTTTCAAAACTACAGCTCAAGCATAGATTTCTCTCTCAAGATTATCATCCCTTTTCTTGACTTCCACCAAGATGGCTTTAAAATCAACCCTGGAAACAGAAATCATCACCTTCCACTGGCCATGTGTCTACTGGCATATTTGCCATTTCTCCTAATGGCACTATCATCCTGACATCAGCTTCTCCATCCTCTTCTCTTTGCCCAAGCAATCACATACCACCAATTCCTATTCCTGTTGCATGATCATTGCCACATTTCCCTTTCTTTTCACTTCCAACAAACCAATGTGGCTCAGCTCTCATTTCTTCCTGAAGAAGCAATATCCCAAGAGACTGGCCTCCCATTTTTCTCTACCTCCAAGGATCAAGTTTCTCAAACGAAAAAACTGCAAGATTTGATCCTGACTACAGAATCCAAACACTTCACTCTCCATTCCAAAACCTTGCAATCTGACCCCCATCTCAACTAATATAGAACACTTTCCTCCCAGTTTTATCCACAGGATCCCTGCTCCTCATCATGTACCATTTCCCCAGATGCACCTTACAAGTTCCCTCCTCAGCACTTGGCCCGGATGAAGGATGGGGATTCCTGCACTTTGTACCTCCATTAGTTCTGAAATGCCCCATCTCCATCTCTCCCACCCAAATCCCACACATTCCTCAAGGCCGGTTAACTAGTCTCCCTGCTTTCTGCTCAGAGATGATTGTTTATTCTTGCATTCATTCACATTTACCTAATAAGTGTATACGATAGGAATAGTATTACTTTAGGGACCAAGAAAAGATGAAACTGAAAAACTTGGAAACGTCCCTTAAGGTTACCAAGCTGTGAAGTAAACAAAGCTTTTTCTTAAAGATCTCTCTGGTGTAAGGTGGAAAGTAAGAAACACCATAAGAAAGAGCTGCTAAGTGCCACAGAGGCTGAGGAAGGAGAGAGCCATTTAGCTGCATAAAATGGTAGTGACATGTGCTTTGGAAATGAGGAATGGGCAGTGTTTGGGCAGGTGGATGGAGGGAAAAGATGTCTTCTGTGGAGGAAACTGGACACAAGAGCACTCCAGTGAATGAAGGGTAGTGGCTTTCTATAACTGTCTTGGCACCAGGCCTCTGATGTTGGTTCCCTTGTAAAGGCAGCAGCTGCTGGAAAGCTTCTGTTAGGGAGCCCTTTCATGCCTAATATTGGTAGGCTACACAGGCACAACTTAAAAAGAAAGATCTGACAATCAACTTTATGAACGCTGAGCTATAAACATCTGTGCAAAACTGTATAATTTTTAAACCTAATTGGTTGGAGAAATTAACATAATTTATAATATAATAAATTATACATTTATATATAAGACATAAATTTATATATAATATATAATAATATAAATATAATTTATAATAACATAACACATAAACACTGTGTTAAAAATTCAAGATCCTTCAGATATGCAAGATATAGGAAGTGCGACGAGATTTCCAAAGACGACGCTGTACCCTATACCTTATGTTTTTTGACTGATGCAGACACAGTCTATGGTCAGGTGAGCATGATTACAATTTGCCTGGAGAAAGGAAAGCTGAGTCACTACTTGATAACTGTCATGGAACACAGCACTCCATGAAACATGTGGCATGGAAAGTTACAGATAATCCAAGACATACCCTGAATCCCACTGAAGCCATGGTTTTTTTAAAATATTAACTATAGGGCCCCTGGGTGGCTCAGATGGTTAAGCGTCTGCCTTCAGCTCAGGTCATGATCCCAGGGTCCTGGGATCAAGGCCCACATCAGGCTCCTGGCTCGGCGGGGAGGCTGCCTCTCCCCCTGCTCATTCTCTCTCTCTCTCTCTCTCTCTCTGTGTGTCTCAAATGAATAAATAAAATCTTTAAAAAAAAATTAAAAATATAAAATATTAACTATGCAGGCACAGGGATCATGGTAGCTAGAAGTATGGTATAGTGCAGGTTATACAAAAGTCATTCTAGTTCTCATTGTTTTCAAGTCTAGTCTTCTTTAGCAAAACCTGACCTGGTGATTGGCAATTTGAGCTAACTGAAAGAGATAGTTGTCAGACAAACACAACTGCTCAACTCTAATCAGGCTTCTTGGAGGGAGGGATTGGTTCCACATAGATTTGAATGTCCAGGCATACTGCCTCAAAGGAAAACTGGTATTGACTACATCCTCCCTACACCATAACTTGATTGGAATCCTGGCTCTGGAGCATTCTCTCTGTATTTCAACACATTTTTATACTTAAAAAATAATAAAAAGATTTGAGAAAAAAATTATCTTTAACTGAGACTTAAATTTTTTTTTCCATTTATTCTAAGCTGAGTAATTTCATTCAAGGTCCTCAATGCATTCCAGAAACTCAATATGATTACGCTGCTTGATAAAAAAGACTATGGTACAATGATGGCACATTTCACTCTACCAAATACCAGGTAAATAGAGGAGTCAGAATTGCTCATCAATTTTTCTCAATGCCCAGACCAATACATAAACAAATAAGAAAGAGAGAATTTTAACAAAGAAAGTAATAATGCATTCAGAAGTCCCCCCAAAATGCATATAAACTTATTCAATGATAAAATTAGGGTTTCCCACATATGGTGTGTTTAAAGATGCATTTGGCCACAAATATCAGAGCCCAAATAAAGAGGCTAAAATAATGAAAGACATTTAATTATCTCACACAGCAATCAGTCTGGAGTGGTTCCAGAACTGGCTCAAGAGCTCAAGGAAGTGAGGGAGTTGAGTCAGTGTCAATATCACTAAAGGCTTTGTGCTTGTGGTAGGAGAGCTACTTGAGTTCCAAGTATCTTACACACAGAGAGCAGTGCTCTGAACAGGACAATGGTCTGGGATTATCAATATGGCTGCACAAGTTAAACTGGAATTCTGCTGGCAAGAAAGAAGGGAAGATGGCTCTTATATAGTAGGACTCACAGGGGTTAGGGTACTTCATCTTCTAAGAGTGTTCTCACACTTATACCTGAAATCAATAAACTCCTCATGTCTGACACTACAACTCCCCAGTCCACACAGCTCTTTGAAAATCCAAAGCAGAATCTCTCCCCGTCAGTCTAGTTCCTTCTTTCTAGAAGAAAAAGAAAAGATAAATTATCAATGTGAAGTTTTTTCTTTGTCAGATGTAATGTTAGGAGGCAGTAGCCAGTTCAAAACAAGCAACAGATAGTTTGATCATGGGAGAAGCTGAGAATTGATGGTTCACTGTGGGGGAGGGGATAACATGGCTTTACTAAGATGATGGAGATAACTGAAGGCTAAACTAGCTACCACTCTATACTCTTACTACCAGTCATCAATTCACCAATTTCTACTCACACTTCGTCATCAACTCAAGCATCAGCAATTAACTTGTTAAAATTTCCACAATTTTGAAAATGGTAAATAGTGATGTGATGTGTGTGTGTGTGTGTGTGTGTGTATGGTTTATCCAGACCCAGTGATAAACCTACAATTCTGCATTTATTTATTTATTTTTTCTGGAGTTGTAAAACTGTCAGATGATGTTTGTTTACTGAGGATATTTCCAACAAGGTGAACACAGAGACTTTAAGTTATGATTTATTACTTTAAAAAAATTTTTTAAATATATTTTTGGCATCTGAGAACATTTGAAGGCCTAAGGTTCCAGGACATCTTGAACTAAAATAGGGTACATTTGAAAAATGTAAGCCAGGTTTCTAGGAAAAAATATAAACAGAAGTACAAATATTCAATAAGAAGACAATATTGCTAAAAGAATGTAAAGGTGACAGTGGCAATAAACTGACATTACTTGGAAAATGCTACAGAAAAGGTCAGTAGTTGATCCGATTCTAACCAATTTATCTCATTTATCAATCAGAGATACTGTATTTTTTAATCCCTCTTGTTAGTTAAGAAAACACAGCCCTCTGAAAAACTAATCTTATCTTCATACCAGTTTTTTGTTTTATTCAGAGCTCAAAACTCATCCCCATGAAGCAGCTTTAGAATTGTATTGGTGAAAATTAGCACGGATTATTTTAAGAGTGGATCAGCTCTGCTGCTAGACTGCATAGAGGATGCATAAGGCATGAACTTTGGATTCAGAAAGAACTAGATTTGGATGCCTACCCTACCATTTCCTAGCTGTTTGACTTACAGCCAAGTACTTAAGTATTCTGAGCCACTTTTTTTTAATTGGAAAGTAAAGATGAATAAAATAGTTATTTTGCTGGGATGTGATAATGATTGAATCTGATAGTGTATATCAGTCACAACCGCATGAGATAGGCACTCAAAAAAGAGTAGCCATTCACAATAATAAGAACAGACTGTAGATTTTTAGAAGGAGAGCTTCATGCTTCTTATAATTGTAGATAAATGCCTACAAAAGTAGGGACATTTAAGTAGGAAAACTACTTTGGAGAACCAGACTTAATATGCTTTGAATCTTTACCACATGAGATAGATTGGATTACTGTTCAGAAAAATTCTCTCCCTCCCCCTCACTTCCTTAGGAGACATACTCTTTTTATTTCATTGGTCTTGGGTCTGACCATGTTTCTTTTTTGTCCAATGGGATATTAATGGACATGAGGCAAATAGAGGCTTGAAATACTCTTGAGCAGTTGGCTTGCTCTCCTTGCCTCTCCCACTGACCTCAAAAGAACATGTCTGGATTAGCCCACTGATCCTAACAGATCGAAGAAAGACACCTGGAGCACAGCCAAGCTGTCTTCAGTGAGCCCAGCCTAGATTTTCAATGTTCTGCCTACAGACATGAATGAGTCCAGCTGAACCTAGGCTACAGAAGCCAAAAAACATTATAAGAATAAAGGATTAATGTTTTAAGCCACTGAGTTATAGGGACAGTTTTTAAGTAGTACTGCTCTGGTATTGACTAACTTATACATCACATATTTGCTACTGTATTTGGAGAGTTACAGTGGGCACATTCATCTGGTTATACCATGGAATTTATTTAAAACGTATGACTTGAATACTTCCCATGTGGTAGGACTGTGCCAGGCATGGAATCACAGTGGTATACAAATGGGCACAAACCTGAGTCAAGGCATGTATTTAGTATCCCTGGCCCAAGTTAAAAAACATATTCTTCAAGTGATCTTGTAAGTAAATATTACCAAGGATTTTAAACACCAATTAAAAAATAAGAAAACAAATATAAAAAGCATTACATATTCTTCCCTTTTCCCTGGATAGAATATAATGTAACAGCAAATTCCTCTCAATTAGGCCCTTTGTACTTCCAAATACAGTAAATACTTTATGTCTTTCAGGTTAATTTGAAGAAAGTAGTTGTTCAAATGGACAAAAGCAAACAATTAGAGCAAGTACTCAGAGCAAGACAGATTGTCAATAAAAAGAACAACAAAAAAAAGTGGAATCAAAAATAAATTGCTGGAATCTCACTTCTTTTTTTTTTAAAGATTTATTTGTCAGAGAGAGAGGGAGAGAGAGAGCGAGCACAAGCAGGGGGAGGGGAAGGGGTAGAGGCAGAGGGAGAAGCAGGCTCCCCACTAAGCAGGGAGCCTGACACGGAACTTGATCCCAGGACCCTGGGATCACTACCTGAGCTAAAGGAAGCCACTTAACTGACTGAACTACCCAGGCATCCCTGGAATCTCACTTCTTTTCTTAACATACTTTTAATAAAATAGTTTTACATAATGTATTTTATTTTCTTTAGAACAGTTTAATTCCAGTGTTGGCATCATAGCAGGTTGAGTTAATAGGCATTCATCTCTAACGACAACCCTTAGATGCAATCATAGTCAACATGCTAGATTAAAGATTCTAAAATTATGTTTGAATACATAGTCAAACAAAAAAGAAAAGAAAAGCTAAGTAAGATGAAGGGAGAACTAAAAATCAGGGCAGCAGTTTCACCAAAAACTCAGCCACTCAGATACATTTTAAAGCCAGATATAATCATAGGAGTGTGGGACTATTTTTAAGGCCAATGTAAGAACAAGCAAGATAATACTGAGAGAGAAGCTTAGATGAAGACCTTTCAGAAAGTCAAGATCTTTAAAGTCCCATCCAGTTAGCGAAATGGACTGGAAAAACTCTTACTTGCTGCTAGACATAGTGTGGAAGATTGCTTATAGGACTTTGTCTCTTGGAAGGAAAAAAAAAGTTGTTTATAAAAATGAAAATTGCTACCTTGTAACTTGTGAAGATATGGCGGGCTAGATTGATATTATCCCTATGTTATGAGAGTCTGAGCTGAAAAATTAAAGCCCTTGGGATCCTGGCCAAAAAAAAAAAAAAAAAAGTACAGTTGCCACATAGAAAAAATATATTCAACCCAAGGTACATGGAACCTTCTAAGAAAACAAAAAACCCCCCAAAATCCCATGTCAAACATGAACTCACAATAAAAAAATCAAGGGAACAAACCACCACAAGGGAGCATCAGAAGATATAAACAACTGACAAATGGCACTACAAATAAAATAACTTGAAGGAAAAAAATAAAGGTCTGTCCAAAATTAGCATAAAACAAAGAGAAACCATGATGAATTAGGGTAAAAAATGAACTAAAAATAGGTAGACCTAAATAACAACAAAGTAGAACTTCTAGAAGCAAACTACACAAGCTAACACAGGAAGACAAAAAGATGACCCATAAAAAAAGCCAAGAAACAAATTATAGTGATAGATGCTAAAAGACATTGAAATATCTTCAAATAGTTGGTGAAAATAACTGTCAAATTAGAATTCAATGGAATGCAAAAATCCGTTTTCAAATGAACAAAAATAAAAACACTCTAAGAAACACTGAAAATTATTTTTTTTGAAGATTTTTATTTATTTATTTGACACAGAGACAGAGAGAGAGAGAGTACAAGCAGGGGAGCAGCAGGAAGAGGAAGAGGGAGAAGCAGGCTTTCTGCCTTGCAGGGAGCATGAAGTGGGGCTTGATCCCAGGACCCTGGGATCATGACCTGAGCTAAAGGCAGACGCTTAACCAACTCAGCCACTCAGGCACCCTGAAACACTGAAAATTCTATCATTTACAGATAATCCATTAAGTAACAAAGAAAGGGTGTGTTTTTATTAAAAAGAAGTTAATAATTTCCTTGGTATGCAAGAAAAATGGTGTGCAAAGGAACTGTAAAAATGTAGATGAATCTATCATGGAACACTACATCAAAAACTAATGATGTAATGTATGGTGATTAATATAACATAATAAGATTTTAAAAATGTAGATGAATCTAAAGAAAGAATAACGTCTAAAATTTAAAATTTTTCATTTAAAATTCAAGAATATCAATTATAATAATAAAGTATGTTGAAAGTATTATAAACAAAGTGAAAGTAAAATATTGAACAACAATAACAAATGCAGTTGATTAGAATCAAAATATTCTAAGAACCTTATTGTTCAATAGGAAAATAGAAATACTGATTGCTTCTTGATACTAAATCAACTATGCTTGGTGAAAATTTAAGGGTAATTGCAAGAACAGGCATTGAATGCATAACTTTCAAATTAAGAGATGAAATAAAAACAACAACAAAAAACTCAATGTATTAAAAGGAGAAAAAGGAAGCAATGAAAAGCATGGTAAATATAAACCACAAAATAATACGTTATAAATTAGTCCCCCCAAAGCAGTAATCCACTTAATATAAATGGACCAAACTTCTTTGTCAAAAGATAGAGATGTTCAGATTAAAATTAAATAAGAAAAAATCAAAATCCAGGTCTGTTTACAAAAGAAATATTAAAATGTAGTGAAACAAAAACATTGAATTTAAAGTAATAAAAGGTAAAACTAACCAAAATAAAGCTGGTCAGGCAGTATTTTTTTAAATATTTTATTTTTATTTATTTGAGAGAGAGAGATAGCAACAGAGATAGCGAGAGAGAGCATGAGCAGGGAGGAGGAGAAGCAGGCTCCCCACTGAGCAGGGAGCCCGATGCAGAGCTCCATCCTAGGACCCTGGAATTATGACCTGAGCTGAAAGCAGATGCTTAACCGATGGAGACACCAAGGCACCCCTATCAGGCAATATTAATATAAAACAGAATAAACATTGAAGTAAAACCAATTTTTTTTTTTTTAGAGAGAGAGATTGAGAGCAAGCACTGGGGGGGTATGGGGGGAGGGGGAGAGGGAGAGAGAATCTTAAGCAGGCTCCACACCCAACACGGAGCCAGATGCACAGGGCTTAAGCTCACAACCCTGAGATCATGACCTGAGCCAAAATCAAGAGTCAGATGCTTAACTAACTGAGCCACCCAGGCACCTCAACATAAAACCAATTCTTATGGTTAAAGGACTACATTTCCTAAAAATAAAAGAAAAATTCACCTAATAGAACAATCCTGGATATTTGTACATAGAACAATGGAGCCCTAAAATGCATAAAGCCAAAATTTCCTGATTTTAAGGAGCAATACTCAAATCCACCATCAGATTAGGTTTAAAAAAAAATCTCCCAGGGGGGAGATTGGAGGGGGAGATGAACCATGAGAGACTATGGACTCTGAGAAACAAACTGAGGGACCTAGAGGGGAGGGGGGTGGGGGGATGGGTTAGCCTGGTGATGGGTATTAAAGAGGGCACGTACTGAATGGAGCACTGGGTATTATACACAAACAATGAATCATGGAACACTACATCAAAAACTAATGATGTAATGTATAATGACTAACATAACATAGTAATAAAAAAAATCTCCCAGAAATATGTAGATCAGGCATTCAAGAAACAGATGGAGAAGATGTGAACACCACATTAAAAATCTCAAACTGATAGAAATATATAGAACCCTGTACCTAACAGTTAGTGGACACACATTTTTTTAAGCATGCCTGGAGCATTTTTAAAGATTGCCTACGTTGAAGGCCAAAAAGAATGTTATCAATAAACAAAAAAGAATTCATTTCCCTGATGACATATGATGTGGACCATCTTTTAACCTTAAAATCAGTTTGTCAATATCCACAAAGTAATTTGTTGGGAATTTGACTGGGATTGCACTGAATCTATAGATCAACTATTGTTTTAATTTGAATTTCCCCTATGATATATTTCTTTGATTCTAAAGTGTACATATGAGATGAAAGATCCAGAATAGCCAATACAATATTGAAGGAGAAGAACAAAGTTGGAAGACTGACGCTACCTGACTTTAAAACTTACTATAAAGATATAGTAATCAAGACAGTGTGGTGTTTGCAGAAGAATAGACAAATAGATTGATGGAACAGAACAGAGAGCCCAGAAATAGCCCCACGTGAATATAATCAACTGATCTTTGATAAAGGAGCAAAACAATAGAGAAAAGATAGTCTTTTCAACATATGGTTCTAGAACATCTGAACATGAACATATAAAAAAAAATGAATTCTGACAGAAATCTTATACCCTTCACAAAATTAAGTCCAATTGGATCATAGATCCAAATGTAAAGTGCAAAACTATAAAACTCCTAGAAGATAGCATAGGAGAAAATATAAATGACCTTAGGTTTGGTGATGACTTTTTAGATACAACACCAAAGTCATGATACATGAAAGAAATAATGGATAAGCTGGACTTCATTAAAATTAAAAATTTCTGCTCTGCAAAAGACAATGTCAAGAGAATGAGAAGGCAAGCCACAGACTGGGAGAAAATATTTGCAAAAGACATATCTAAGAAAGGACTGTTATCCGAAATATACGAAGAAGTCAGAACTCAACAATAATAAAACAAACAACCTGACTGAAAAATGAGCTAAAGACATGAATAGACACTCAGCAAAGAAGGTATACAGATGGCAAGTAAACGTATGAAAAAACATTCGACATTGTAAGTCATGAGGGAACTGCAAATTAAAACAACAATGAGGTGTCACCACACATCTATCAGAATGACCAAAATCCTATACCACTGACAACATGCAATGCTGGCAACAGGAACCCTTATTCATTGCTAGTAGGAAGCCACTTTGGAAGACAGTTTTGCAGTTTCTTACAGAACTAGACATTCTTTTACCATACAATCCAGCAATCACATTCCTTGGTATTTACCCAAAGGAGTTAAAAACTCATGCCTACCCAAAAAATATGCACACAGATGTTTACAGCAGCTTTACTTATAATTGTTAAAACTAGGAAGCAACCAAGATGTTCCTCAGTAGGTGAATGTGTAAATGAACTGTGGTACACTCAGAAAATGGAATATTATTCAGCACTAAAAATAAATGGGCTATCAGGCCATAAGAAGACATGGAGGAACCTTAAATGCACATGACTAAGTGGAAGAAGCTAGCTTGAAGAGACTGCAACCATGTGATTCCAATTATATGACATTCTATAAAAGGTAAAACTAAGGAGACAGTAAAAAGATCACTGGCTGACAGGGATCAGCGGGGAGAGAGGGGTGAAGAGATGGAGCACAGAGGATTTTTAGGACAATAAAACTATCTTGTGTGATACTATAATGGTGGATATATGTCATTTCACGTTTGTCCAAACCCATGGAATGTACAACACCAAGAGTGAATCCTAAAGTAAACTATGGACTTTGGGTGATAACGACGGATTGATGCAGGTTCATCAATTGTAAGGAATGGACCCCTGTGTTGGGGGATGACAGGGGAGGTTCCGTATATGTGGGGACAGGGGTATATGAGAAATCTCTGTACCTGCCATCCAATTTTGCGATGAACTTAAAAGTGCTCTTAAAAAGAAGTTTTATTTTTTCTAGGGCACCTGGGTGGCTCAGTTGGTTAAGCGACTGCCTTTAGCTCAGGTCATGATCCCGGAGTCCTGGGATCAAGTCCCGCATCGGGCTCTCTGCTCAGCGGGGAGTCTGCTTCTCCCTCTGACCCTCCCCCCTCTCATGCTCTATCTCATTCTCTCTCTCAAATAAATAAATAAAATCTTTAAAAAAAAAAGTTTTATTTTCTGAAGTTTTCTATTATAAAATCTTGTAATTTAGTTCTATTAAAAAAAGAATCCATATCACATGGATGATATTCTCTGACAACAATAACAGTTATATCACTATCAAAAGATAGTTTAAATAAAAAATCCTTTGTAGAATAAAATATATATTCTAAATAATTCTTCATTGGTTTCAAAAAATAATAGAAATTGGAAGACACTTAAAACTGAATATAAATAAGCATACTTTCACAGATGGTAGAGACCACCAAGGGGACACAGTAAAGGTCCCCTTTTACTGGAAAACCCTTTGCAAATTTATATTGCAAGTTCTAGAACTTCATTTTCATGACTAAAAATTATTGTAAAATAAATTGTCTAACCAGAGAAATTTTTTTTAATCAACAGATTCAGCATAACACCCAAGGAGAAGAGAATGAGCAAATCTAAGAAAAAAAGTCTGGCAAAAATCTAAGTATTTGTAATTAAGATGCAATCTTACCTTTTAAGTAAAGCCTGCTTCAAAACAAATGGAGGAAAATGTAGTTAAACCTTCACCCTCTGCCCCCATTTCATTTCTGTTAAACAAATATTTTTTAAGGGCCTACGATAAACAAGACACCAAAAAGGGGGCATGCTGATGAATCAGACCATTCAACACACCCATGAATCCTGTCCTCAAAGAGTTTTCAGACCACTAGGAGAGATCAGCTCAGAAAGGTATCCATTGGATAAAATGTGGCAAGTGCACAGAGGTTTTTCCTGTGTGATATGTGACCACAGAGGATGGAAATGAGCCTCAATTTGTGGTTCAAGAATGGCTTTTGAAAGAAAAGGCTGTGCAGGTTTCCCAAGGCCTCAAATTGGTCTTTTTGTATGCACAACGTAGCCCTCACAATTTAAGCAAAATGTACTAGAGAATTTAAATGTCTCTGAATTTTCCTGAAATATCTAAAACAGGCTCACAAGTAATTCATCAACTTCTCAATTGCATTGCCTGAGGTAACTCAGAAGAAGGACAGAAAAAACAACCGTTACTTATTAGTAGCCCTGAGCAGATATAGGGACTGAACTGGGACCTCTCTCGCAAGATCCTTGCTAAAACTGAGTAGAGCTTTCGGAAACAGTTCCTTAGGGCAAGTAAGCACCAGCATATGACAGCACAATATTACTTTTTTGTATTCCAATGTAAAAATTAACATTCCAACCATCAGACTGGAAAGAAGACAGGGACCAGGGATGCAGATTACCATTATAATGTCTGTTTCTAGGTACTTGGGAAGGACAAACAGAAAGTGATCACAAAGAACATGGCTCAACCTCATAGGACTGAGTGTTATAAGGCAAAAAAAAAAAAAAGTGACTAAGTCACTTGAAGTGTTTTTATTTAATCATATATAATTTTTAAAGCAAAACTGATTAAACTCACTCAAGTGAATTTCAAGGTCTTATGCCATTCACATCTGCCCATATATGAGGCTTCTTGAACTTGCCCCTTGGCTCCAAAGCCAGAATGAAAAGTTATTACTAAGGAAAGCAGCAAACAGTACTTTGTTCAACAGATCTCAGTCACCTTGCTGCCATGTGGCTCACCTGGGACATCCTACTTCTGACAATGAATGTGGCACATAGGAAAAAATATCACCTAATCCGCGGCATTTTCCGAGGCCAAGCCTCACTCAACTCAACCACCTGGTACAGTGGGTGTGTCAAAAGCTGCCGTTCCAGGAAGCGCTTCCCCGTTACCCATTCCTGCCAAAGTCACCGCCTCTCACTACTTTATTTCCTCTCAGGCAGTTTTTCTTGGAAGACTGGTATTTGTGCCAATCTGATACCCAGTCCATTGTACTTATTTTACGTATTTTCGACTTCAAATGTGTCGGGCTGGCTTCAGGGAGACCATGCTGCTTTGGGGGCTAGTCACAAGATTTTTAAGATAGGTTATCACACTTTGAAATGTGTGTAAGTGTGTGCATGTGTATGAGAGAGCACAGGTGTCCGCACACGTGTTTTTGGAATTTGAGTGTTGCAAACGGTAAGTCCCTCAGAGTGTGTTCTGTTGGTTTGCCAGGGCACTTTTCGAGTTTGATTAATTTTCGCGGCAAGAGCTCTGAGGAGTCAAGAGGCAGCCTGTCCTCCAGGAAGCCGGTGGCATTCTTTCCAGGGATGCTCAGTGAAAAACGAAATTAAAAAAAAATAATAAATGTGCAGGGCATTGAAACTCACCAGCACCTTGCCAAACCAGACCCAACCACTCGCCATGTGTTTCTTGGAATTTAGATTGTACTGGGCTTTGGGGGCTTTCTGTTCCTTTGCCTAGAATTTCTTTTGCAATTATCAAAAATTAGATCTGATTTTGCTTGGCTTCCCTCGGTTTTCAAGCATGGTCACGGTTATTATTTTAAACAAAGGTCAGTTCTCCCACTGGTTAGGGAAAAGAGAGAAGCATCTATTGTTCTGGTGGCAATATGAAGCTTGGTTCAATTTCTACAGTTAGTGTAGAGGAATAGGAAAATTGAAGGCAAAAGGCACATTTAAGTATCTCTGTAATGTGAACTTAACATTAGAAGAGGTTTCTTTAACCATATAGAGATATTTGAGAGAGGATTTTTATTCTATGGCTTAAGTTATTCTTTGGCTTAGCTTTTATTTCCTCTTACAGAAGAACTTTCTGGTCCAGCGCCACCTCAGTAGATGTCCTGGAGTCAGAACCATACCATGCACACACACACACACACACACGTAGCCTCCCCACCCTGTGTGTGTGTGTGTGTGTGTGTGTAGTATATTCCAAGGAAAGAAAACATAAAATGCCTCTTCTTTTTAGTTTGGCTAATAACTTCTAATCAAACCAGTTTTAAAGGAGAGGACCTCACTAATCTTGACTCTATAGTTACAGGCTCTAGACTCACAAATAAATTACTTTTAAAAATTAAATTCTAGTAGTTACACCACTTAGAGAAGAACTATTGTAGTGGAATTTCATTGAAATGGTAAATAACATGATGCATGTAAAATTCTACACTAAAGAGTATGTCAAAATAGAAAGTTCATAATCCCTCCACGCAGCTGTAACTGAGAATTTCTATGTGTGTAGAGAGAAGCAATGAGGGAAGGGAAGGGTCAAGAAAGGACTAGAGTAGTAAAGTGAAAAGAAAAGAAGTTAGGTTGATTGTCTGGAGACTTTGCAGGGATGAAGGGGTAATGAGAAGGCTGATATCATTACTTGGAGATAGACATAACAAACGCATGCGTGTGTAGAAGCCCAGTATTCAAGAGAATACAGTGTCTCACTTGAGCTTTGGAGTGAAAAACCCAAAGGCCTGACCTCAGACTCAGTCATTTATCAGCTACGAAGCTGGGTCAGTCCCATAACTTCTAGGAGCCTGCATTCCTTCATGTGAAACAGACGAGATAAGCATTTCTTCCTTGAAGCTTTGTCATAAAGATTAAATCACAGAACTAACAAACGGGGTAGCACAGTGCCTGCCATATAGTAGGTAGTCATTACATATTAAAGTTTTTCCTTTCTGCTTTCTCTGCCCCACTCACCACCATCCCCACTTGGACCAAACATGAGAGTTTGGAAATGTTATCATCTGAAATAAAAATTCCATAAAGATGGGTTACATTTTGACAGCAAGCTATGTCGCCACCCAGCTGTCCCTGTCCTCACCTATTTTAATGAAACAATTTTGAATCAACCCCTCGCTGAGCACCATGTAAGCGAGCTAGAGTGTGTCGAATCAGTGCTCCTGCTTAGGCAAGGTTTCTGGAAGGCAGAGGGAAGTCTGAAGCACAGAGCCGGAGTTGGTTCAGTTCAGCGGAAGACCAACTGTGACATCTAAAGGCAGACGGCCGGCTGAAACTCAGCCTTGGTTCAGAAACATGAGAAAAGCTGTCACGCAAACGGCCAATGCCGCTGCTGCGTACGGAAATAGAGACTATATATTCTTTCCTGCTATTTCTTTTAATGCACTTTCCTATTCGGTACAGATCCCTTTTGCAATAAAACCACGAAATCTTTCTGAAAAGTAAATATGTTCTTTCATTAATCACCACTTTCCACTTGCTTTTTTCCAACTTCATGGCTGAGAAGTCTGCAGGACCGCAAACCTTCAACTAGTGTGCTACCTTGATTAAGGCACAAAACGTTAAAAGCAAATTACTATGAAAGTATGAAACAATTTGCACTTAATGTTTCAGTCATATCTGTAAAAAATATGACTTAAATATAGTTTTATTAATAATACATATTTTAATTAAACGGCTGGAGGTGCATCTAGCAGGAAAAATTGAATCTTCTCTGGATTTCACATACTGGTATGATTCATGGGCAGTAAATATGCAAAGCTTTATGCCCATAAGGCAATCAAACTCCAAAGCTGATATGCATGTTTTTATCTAAAAGAATGAAATCTAGTAAGGGCTAGAAATAATAATAATAACAGACTGCCAGAGCAGTGTAATGAATTGGCTCTAGCCAATAGTATCCTTTACCGTATCATAAAATCATCCTTTCAGTCACAATTACACCCACTCCAACATTTATTATTACTTCCATTATTCTCATTACACAAGGAAATCCTGTATGTGTACTTATGCATATTGCAAAACTTCACAAATATGAACAATAAAATCCTGGGATAGGAGTGACTGCCTTCACGAAGCAGGAATGCTTTCCTCTGCAGGATGTTTAGGTGTTGCTTAGTTCCAGAACGACCACACTTTACCCTTGCTACTTCCCTAACGTTTGCCTAGATTATTAGTTTGCTAGGGCTGCCATAATAAAGTACCAAAGACTGGGCGTTAAAGTCATTTAACAACAGACATTTATTTGCTCACAGTTCTGGAGCCTAGAAGTCTGAGATCAAGGTGTCAGGAGGGTTAGTTTTTTTCTGAGGCCTCTCTCCTTGGCTGGTAGATAAATGGCTGTCTTCTCCCTGTGTAGTCCTGCGGTCTCTCTGTATGTGTGTCAGTGTCCCAATTTCCTCTTATAAAGATAGCAGTCATATTGGATTAGGGCCTACTCTAGTGATGTCACTTTAAACTTAATTACCTCTTTAAAGATTACCTCTATTTCAAATACCCACTTTCTGAGATACTGTGGGTTAGGACATCAACATATGAATCTTGGGAGGGGGGACACAATTCAGCCCATAACACCTGGAAATTATCTTTCAGTTGCAAAGTATGATATTACCTGCTCTTAAGCACTATATTTTGCTAAAAAGAAGAGCCTGGTAAATTTGTAAGACAATGCAGAAGAGACTCAAATAAAAGCTAAGGTCTTCATTTATTTATTTATCTTTACTTTGAATTTCTCTGAAAAAATATTTTCATTCTATTTGTAGTCATCACTGCGAAACACTTGCAAAATTAAAAATAAAAAGTTGACCACCTCTGACTAGCTTTCTATTAGTTCTCCTACTGGGAAGAAAAGATGATCTTCTGGAAGTGCCTAATGTCTAGAAACTAATGATAAAATGTTTTAGTTGTACTCAGTCGATGGGATCGGCTATAGTGGGTTTACATTACTATAATGAAAGAAAAATTCATTTCTTTATCTGGAAGTCCCCTTTGGGACACGGCAAGGGACACATGTTGTGAGGTCTCTTCCTGCGTAGTTACCCTCACTCCACCTGTGTCACAAGAAGCCCAGGACTTACGTACAATTAGGTATGGATACGGAGCAAGATTGCCCAATAGCCTGGCATTCACCTAAAGTGTGAGGCCATCACCCAGCTCTTAGGTCAGGTTTGGGAGTAGCTGATTCCCAATAGCTTATTTTAATGGCCCAGAAGTACACATCCAAGTAACTTTTTTGATATTGTAGATTTAAATTTTCTACTCTGATACTCACTCTAATTTTAAACAAATCTACCAAGCAAAAATAAAAGCAAATAAAGAACACAAAGACCAAACATCCTGAGGAATAACACTTACTCCCAAAGAGCAAGCCACATACAGCCCCAAACCAGGCTCAAAAATGAGGGGCTCAGAGGTGCCTGGGTGGCTCATTTGGTTAAGCCTGCGACTCTTGGTTTCGGATCAGATCATGATCTCAGGATTGTGACATTGAGCCCCTCATTGGGCTCTGTACTCAGTAGGGAGTCTGCTTGAGATTCTTTCCCCTTCCTTCTCCCTCCTCCTCTGCTCCTCCCCCATGGCCCCCCTCACCCCCGATGCTCACTTGCGTTCTCTCTTTATCTCTCTCTCTCTCAAATAAATAAGTAAATAAAATCTAAAAAAAATACAAATGAGGAGTTCATTTCCATGAGTCCATTATTACTCCAAGGAAGTAATTATAATTATTAATTTGTACAAAGTCATGGAATGAGTATTGACAGAATGAAAATTCATCTGTTCATTCAACAAATATTTATTGAGCAGCCAAGTATGCCAGGCCCTGTTCTAGGCATCACAATTTTCTTGAGAGAAAAGAAAATTTAAGACTCTGAAGTTTGTTGCAAACTTCCGAATGAGCAACAGTTCTCTCCTCTTTCTCATACTGTTACATGATTACTCCTGCAATTCATCTTTTGACTTATGGCAATGCAGTTTTCTGATTTGATTAATGCACTTTAGATGAGGTAGCAATGCAGTTATGAATATTCCAAAGAGTGTAGAAATCACTGATTTGATGTCGGGATGATGGCTGGGTACGTGTACGACTCTTCACTGAATGCTGCCACTGTATGGCAGCTATTAGTAATTAAAAATACAGTGAAGGGGCACCTGGGGGGCTCAATGGGTTAAACGTCTGCCTTTGGCTCAGGTCATGATCTCAGGGGCCTGGGATTGAGCCTGCTCAGCGGGAGGCCTGCTTCTCCCTCTGCCTCTGCCATTCCCCTCCTTGTGCTCTCTGGCTCTCTCTGTCAAATAAATAAAATCTTTAAAAAGATTAATTAATTAAAAATAACAGTGAATATGTAAGAAGACTTAAAGAAAGCAATGAAGCCAAGTCATCATTCCTTCGACCAAAGCCAGAAGGGGAACAGGATACGCTCAACCCCTCCCCTTCAGCATTCCCCCCTGCCTTTCCCACTACCTGGAGCGCAGGAAGAGCTGGGTATTGGTGTGTCTCCTGGGCAGCAGCCCATGGGAGCCCCTCTCCAAGATCCGTAATCTGAAAGCAGCCACGCTGACTCGTCTACCTGCTCTCCCCACTCAAGTGATTGACCTGGATTTTCTAGGTCTCCAGAAACTGCCATGCATACACACAGCTGAGAAGGAACAGGGACCCACCCATTCACCTGAACATTAAGCCAAATGTGAACATTTGACCGTGTACAGCTTGCCAGGAAGCTGAGGGCCAATTTGGATGCTCAGTGATTTATAACCGCTTTACTGGCCCTCCTATTTGGTAACTTTGGTCTTTCTCCATTCTCTCCAAGGTCCTCACTTTCTATTGATAACCTTACCTCATATGAGTTCTTGGTTTCAAGCAGCTCAAAAATAGTCTCAGGTGCCACCGTTCATTCAGTAAACACATTTTGCAAAGTAGTTTTGTGCCATGCACTGTGCCAGGCCTGGGGAGAAGTAACAGAGAGAGACATGAAGATCCCAGCACTCGAGGAGGTTTACCCCTGGGTCACCAACAACCCTGTTGGAACCCTGGGTCTTTTGTGCTCTGTCTTCTCTACAGACCTGCCATCCCCTGAGGATGTTGTGGATTTGCTGCCTGACTTAGAATCCTCCTGTCCTTCCTGCCACCCCTTTTCCGCCTCAAGAAGGGGAGACTGCTGCTGAGTCCTGCCAAAATTTCTTCTTGTCACGATGTTCATTAAAAAGATATTAAGTCCAAGACTCAATTCCCGCTCCTTCAAAGCCTAGAGCATAACAAAGAGCTTATTCCACAGAAATTAAAAGCACAGAAGTTACAAAAGTACTAAGTTCAGATTTTTAATGTTTCCTAGATCAATGAAAGTAAGATGCTCTCCCCATGGAAATTAATTCAATTTTAATTCTATTTGTATTAATAGTTATTTTTCTCAGGGAAGGAGGATAACACTTCTGGAGGAGAAGGCCCTAAAAACCATCTCCCTTTCTCCCCCTCCTTGACCCCACCAGAAGGTACTGAGTTAATCTCTGCTGATGAAATGTAAAATTCCTTTAGCTTGCCCTGACTCTGCTAACCAGGGGACAAGCCCCTGTACTGGGTATAACACGATGTACCTCTCCTTCCTAACATATCACAGCTGATATTTAGCTTTTTATTGTGTGAGTCTTTCATTAATGTCTGCTTCCCCTCCTAATCTGTAAGTCCCATGAGGCCAGGGGCTGCATTTTTTTCTTTTTTTTCTTTTCTTCCCCCTAATCATTACATCTCCAGTGCCACGTACAGGGATGGTACATCATAGATGCTTATTAAATTATCCAGCAATTATCCATATATGAATTAACCAATTAATGTCCATGTCTCCACCTTGGGGATAGATTAGATGGCCAATAGCTGCACAGGTACAGAAAGCAAGGAAACCCACATGCATCCTTTAGAGTGTGCAGAATACTGGATATACTAAGTGTTCAATTAATGTTTAATGAGCGATTGAAAGATTCATTGATTAATTGATTGGTTAACCTGGGGGCTTGTGAGGAGAAAATCACAACCTCCAAAAACCTCCTATGATATTTAGTTCCAGGAAATAAAGGCCTGGACTTGTTGGTCTCAGCAACTTTCTCTGAACTTGAAGCAACTTTCAATCCCTGAGATCCCAGGGAGAAGATGAAGCCCTGGGACCCAGAGAGGGGAGGCTCCAGGGCTAGGGTAAGCCCAGTGCTTCTGCATTACACGGGAGAGTCCTAACCTCTTTTAGCTCATCCTCAGACCTTCTCTAAACCTCCAGGACCAGCCTGGATTTAGGAGATAATGTGTAACCTTGGAAAGTCATGTCACTCCTAGATATTATAAAGTCCTGCAGGTACCTCAAATCACCAACCAAATGTCAATTCACTAGTTAAAATTGCCCAGTCCCATGTAGTAATCAGGACCGTGATCTTGAGTTAGAGTTTAAAATTTTCTTCCCTGCTGCATATGGGCTCTTGGTCTTCCTATTCTCTTTCTCCTAACTGAAACTGATTGCACACAGGATCCCTGCCCCCTTCAAATGGGGTGTGTAGCTCTCCCTCCCTCACTCTCCCTCCTCACCTCCTCCTCTTCTTCTCCCTCTCTCTTACTTACCTCCTCCCCTGTTTCTTCTCTCTCTCTCTTGCTTATCTCCCCCACTTGCCAGACCTGTTTTTGAAAGAAAGAAGACATGAATGGGGACAGGATAGTTATTATTTGACTGGCACCACCAATGATGTCTTCTCAATGTCTAAGCTGGAGAAATGTTTAAAAAGGACTTTTTCCGATGGCGGTATTTGTACACAGTCTATGGAACTCCCAAGCATCGGGTACCTCTCCTGAAGTTCTTTTGACAAGAACAATGTGTTCTACTCGTCCAACCGCTGTGCTCTCTCAGTCCCCAGTGTCCTGGGAGGTATTCGCCAAACAGACTTCCTCTGTTGGAATCCCATTGCCTTTCCACAGAGGTCCTTGAGCAGAATTTTCTAAACTTTATGGTATGGACATTTGCAAGCATTCCCAAAGTAAAAAGAATGAGACAATGAACCCCCATGTACCAGTCATCTAGCCTCAACAATTATCAGCACATTTCAACCCACCCCTGGGGGTATTTTAAAGCAATTCTCAGATTATCTGTATTCACTGAGTAGAATTTAAAATGGTCCTAGGCCAGTTTTTTTCTCCCATGTGACCCTCTCATCTTGCCCAAAGGAAACATTCATTTACCTGTGTCCTGACCAACTTTGGGGGGCAGATCTGCTCTGCCCAGCGGTCATGTTCCTTCACTCTGCTGCCAAAACAATGTAGGAATCCATCTCTGCTGCCATCTGAACTTCCAAGGCAGTATGTCAAAGTGCATACCCAACTACAAAGAACTATGCAGTAAGTGTTATGGATAAACCTAAGGAAGCCCTTTTTCCCAGGCTTTGGCATAGGAAATAGCCACCATCATCTATGTCCCTCTCCTCTACAGTGGACAGGATGCACAGAGCGGCACTCTCTAGAAAAAAAAAAAAAAGTCACAAATAGCTCTATCTCTACTCTCTCAATAATTTTATATCTTCAACGGATAGGGTAGTTCAAGAGATTTCTAATCAATTTTCTGATGTCTCCTTGGTAAAGTCTGCATATGGTCCAACACATCCAACAGGATGCAGCAATTACTGTAACTCAGTATCCTGCCCAAAACTTCAATATTCTGATTTCACTCACTTTCAAAGGAGTTTCACACAGTACATGCCTAGTTGTATTTGTTCAATGATGTCAAAGCTACTACAACTTTCTCTTCTAGTACTTTTATTATCCTAAATTGCACATATTTGTAAATTTTTCTCCTTATACCTACAACCAAGTCCCTGTATTCTGACACTAATCTGTCAGCGGTGAACTGTTATTGGTTTCCCATTTAATTCTGTTAGTATTCTTGCTTCTGAAATTAAACTATGATCATCTGCAGAAAGGGCTATGCTCATTGACATTAAATATGATTAGTTTCTGAGAATGTGATTAGTTACAATTATATTCTATTGCCACCAGTCCACTGAGATTTTCAACTTATTAACTCATGATACAGCTAAAACTAACTAAATCATTGTATGATAATGAATAAATTCACATGCCATTGGTTAATTTCCTTCATGTATAGAGAAACATAATATGCAGATGCGGGAGGCATAAAACATCCTCTTAGCCTTGGCCTATGTTTTACCTCCATACAAATTTAGACTAAGGTGGCTAGTCATTGAAGCCATTTTTTTTTCCCACAAGCAACATTGTCAAAGTTCTGCCAGCGACTTGAGGAGAGATTTGGCCAATCACTTTCTCCTTGCCAAAGATTTTCTGATCTACACAAGGTGATAGGCTCCCCCAGACCAGAAGCAGTGCTTACTTTGCTCCCTTCTATCCCATCAGCCTAGCTTAGTGCCCAATACTTGATAAGTCCTCAGCAAATACGTGTTGGATGAATGTGTATATTGAATAATCAGGACATGTGGGATTTAATCATAATGGAAGTTAATTTTATATCCTACTAGCCCTTTAAAATATATGCTGCAAAGAAAGATTTTTCCCCTCTTTTGGATAAAAGCTTGGGCAGTTCCATGACTATGCTCGTCACATGAGGTAATTCAAAGATCTATACTGATTTTAAGTCACCAAAGGTGCTCTCAGCTCTACCCTTTGAATGTGTAATCCCATGTAGCTGTCAAAATTTCCATCTTTATCTCAAGTTATATCTTCATTTGAGACCTGCAGAGGGAAGAAAGCTGGGCCAGGTAAGGCATGTGGTCAGCTTTTTAAACTCTCTTTGCTTGTCCTTTCCCACTTTGTTACCCAAGACTTCTAACTAGCAGAAAGGAAGGAGAGACTTGGTGCAATGAAGTTCTTATTTTGCAAGCCAAAAACTGGGAGACAACACATACAACCGACAAAGGATTCACATCCAAATACATTTTTTTGATTCCTGGGAAGGGAATAATGAGCAAAAGACTAACAGTTACTAGAAAAATGAGGACTAAACAGAATAGTCATCTTGGCAGAAGTGAAACATAGATGGCCAATAATCATATAAAAAGAGAATGAAAACTGGTATAACCACTTTAGAAAATAATTCAGCATGGCCTGTTAAATTAGAAGACTCATATACAGTATGACTATCAACTGAATTCCCAGACAAATACTCTGGAGAAACCCTTGCATATGTGCATCAGAAGACGTACAAAAATATTCAATACAATGATATATGGAGCAGCAAAAACGTGAAAAATCCAAATGCCTATTGATAATAGAAGGGATTGATTGTCATATATTAATACCACACATAATATTAATAAAATACTATGCAGTGAAATGAAAAACTACAATTAAGAGCATTATAATGGATGGATCTCAAAAGCTTAATGTTGAGTTCAAAAATAAAACAACACAATAAATGTATAGAAATACCTACACATAGAGTAAAATCATGAAGAAAAACAAGGGAGTGTTAAGTATACAATTTAGGATAATGGTTCACTCAGAGAGGGAAGAAGAGAGACATTCCAAAAGAGCAAACAAGAGCTTCAAGATATTGGTATTGTCCTATTTGGTAAACTGGGTTGGGGAGTATGTGGATGTTCCTCTTCTTAATTCTTTTAAACTATATATACATATTATTTATAATCTTTTGCATATATGTTATATTTATAAATTTTTTAAGTTAAAAAAAGTAAAACAAGGAAAGGAAATAACCTAAATAATCCAGATTGATCAAGTTTACTGAATCAATAATGATTTAGTTCTCCACTTTTACAAGTGTAAGCACAAATTCTCAAGTAAGCTCAAGGGAGATCATTTTGTCCAAGACTTAGATATTTATGAAGTACATAATGACCCTCAGGGTCATATAACACAGAAAGAAACTATGCAGAGTCCTCATCAGGATTTTTTGTGAACACTTCAGTGGAAAAAATCTACCATCTTACTATGAGTTAAATGGAGTCACTCTCTACCTCTGTTCAAAGTCAGTGCTCCTTTATGACTAATGGCCTGTGGTCAACAGAAGAGCATAACCTTTGGCAACAGGCAGGATTTTTACTCCTACTTCTGCTACAGACTTACATGACCTTGGGCAAGTACCTCTATCTCCCTGTGCCTCTTTTCCTTCATCTGTAAAATGGGAGTAATGCCTAAATTGCAGGGTTGGGAAGGTTAAGTGGCACCGTGCATATATGGCAGAAAGTGCCAAATGCTTGTTAGGTACAAAGAACTGGCAGCTGTTACCATCATCATTACTACCAGTATCATCACACACTATCACGTGATTGGCAGAGAGAAAGCAGCAGATGTATCTAGTAAGTAATTTTCATGAACATGTTTTTTTTTAAAGATTTTATTTATTTATTTGAGAGAGAGAATGAGATAGAGAGAGCATGAGAGGGAGGAGGGTCAGAGGGAGAAGCAGACTCCCTGCCGAGCAGGGAGCCCGATGCGGGACTCAATCCCGGGACTCCAGGATCACGACCTGAGCCGAAGGCAGTCGCCCAACCAACTGAGCCACCCAGGCACCCCGAAGCACCTATTTTCTTTCTTTTCTTTTTTTTTTTTAAAGATTTTATTCATTTATTTGAGAGAGAGAGAATGAGAGAGAACACATGAGAGGGGGGAGGGTCAGAGGGAGAAGCAGACTCCCTGCCGAGCAGGGAGCCCGATGCAGGACTCGATCCCGGGACTCCAGGATCATGACCTGAGCCGAAGGCAGTCGCTTAACCAACTGAGCCACCCAGGCACCCTCATAAACATGTTTTAACATGAACTTGAAGGGCTGCTCAGAGCATCTTTGTAATTCTGTAAATTTTAAAAACCTATATAATATATAGACATACATATACTGAATAACTAATTACTAATGCAGACTCTATAAAAATCCTGCTATATTTATATGTTCATACCCTGAGTACCTGAACTAATAAAATGGTATTAATGGCTATTTAGATAAATTCACAATTCTAAATTAGACCTTTAATTTCTGTAATAAAAAAGAAAGTGGCTTGTACAATTTCCCATTTTCATTTTCCTACATGGAATACAGTAGCTCTAACATAATGTATGACTTTGTGAATATTTCCAGGACTGCTAATATTTTATCTAATATTATATCTTGTGTTTTCTGATCTCTGACCTTCGTTGATACTCCCAGAACCCTCATGAGCAATGCTCACTATGATAACCCTTGGTAGAAGAAGCAGGATTAAATCGAAGTTAAATCATACATGGCTAGAATCTTTCAAAGAGGCCTCTCAGGGTCGGTAGTGATTTTTTCCATGTATATTTCTCCTCTTAAAGAATGTTTCTTAAATATTTGATTCATCAGGACTAAAATATATGTTTTATTTTGAAATAGATCACTAGTAAACACTGTAAAATAGGAATACGACCCTAAATTCTTCTTAGTTTTTTTTTTATTTCCACATTTTTCACTATATCAATATATATTCTTACATCCACTGGGGAACAACAAAACAGAACAACAAGAGCACACATACAAAAAAGAGACAATACAGCTTTAAAAGATGACAAAGATAATTTATTGACAGAAGAAAAAGAAAAACATTATTTTTTAAATTAAATTGAATCGTTGCCTTAATATTTACAAAAGGTGATGAGCATTTGAAACCAAAAATGGATATACTTTCCTCAAGGGAGGAAAAAGAAATATTAAAGAGAATCAGAATCAGGTGAAGACCAGATTATGAAGAATTATAACACATTAGGAGCAAACACAGGACAGTTACGATGGAAATGGTAAATGGGAGAAAGGATTTAAACAGTCAATGGAAGCAAATAAGGAAAAGACATTACTTCACAAGAAGAAACTTCACTATCTTAGCACAAAGAAGGCCATAAAATCACTTGGGTAAACTTTAATTTAGAAGAAAGAGCAACTAGAATTGTTACTCAGTGATAACTTTAAAATACTAAATGTACCAACTTTCCTGCATCCACTACCCAAATCAAATGGTTGAGTAGGTCTCATAATATAGGATCTCCCACTTATCTGCCAATGGGAAAGTGGCCTCAGATTCCAACTCACGGCAAAATATTCCTATACCCCAAGTCTCCATTCTTTCTCCCACCTCCACTACCTATCTGTGACCCATTTTCCTCTTCAATACCCATACACTGCTTCTAAAATACAAATTCAATCCTAAGAGTCTCCTGCTTATAATTCTTCGCTGGTTCTCTATTGCCTACAGGTAAAGTCCAGGTAAAGCCAAATTACCCAATTCAAGATTCTCCTTGATTCTGTCTCTGTCTTTCCACTCTCCAGTGTTTTTGCTTCTGCAATGGCCCTTGGCCCTCCAGCTAGACTGAAACACTGGCAGCCCTTAAATGCACAGACCTGCCTATTGGCTGCCTTTGCACCTGCTTTTCAGTGTACCTGGAATGCCTTTCCTTCCCTTGTCCACCTGAGAATCTTCTCACCCTTCATGACCCAGAATCCCCTGAAAGACAGAGAGCTTGTTTCCCTCTTCTTTTTATGTCCCAGGACACAGCACAGTGCCTGGCACAGAAATATGGTTCTGTAAACGCACATTAGACGCATACCATTAGGTAATGTTCAAAGGTTTTATGAACAGGTTTCTCATTGTCAGCTGCCACTTCAGTTCAGAGTAATTTTGTTTTCCTTTTCCTAAGCAACTGGGATGTCATAGCTTTAGGCATCCTACCACAAACATTTCAAAACTGAGAAAGTGACAATGAATAATGGGTTGATGTGGGGGCGGGGGAGGGAGATAACAGTAAATGAGAAATGGCTGCCTCTTACTAGCTACAGGATTTGGCTCAAATTACTTAAAATTTCTCAACCTCAGTGTCCTTATCAGCAAAATGGTGGTATTCTCAGAGGGAACTGTTATGATTACAAAATGTGATTGTGAAACTGCTTGTTTGCTTCTTTGCTTGCTTGTTTGTTTCTAAAGACCTCACCTCTCCTCTACTACTGATTAATTCTGGCCAATGAGTTCCCTCATTTGTGGCCTATTTTTATCCCTTCAAATAGGTCAGGGTTATTATATTATCCTCCCCAGGATTTTGGTATTGCAGTAGCCCTTGAGATCAGAGTCATAGGTAACTGGTAGCATTAAAAGGTTAAGAATTTGTTCTTCATCAAACAGTGAGACAGTAATGGCACTACAAATAGAACCACATTTTTTATATTCTCATTTCCTTCCATGGAAATGAGGATACTTCTCATTTGCTAATGAACTACACGAAGGTCATAGCCATCGTCATGTTGAAATAGACACTCATCAGGTAATGTACTACAGAAGTGTTTATAGGTGAAATAATTATTCAATCAATCAACTTGCTATTAAGTGAGTGCCTACTCTGCACAAGGCATGTTGCTAAATCATGTGGCAGGCACAAAGAAGTATAGGACACATTCCCCCATCTCAGAGCCCACAATAAATAACATACACTTTGAAAAAACAAACAATTCTCTCTCATAATATAGTACTGAAAGGATAGCTAAATAGAATTTACCCATAAAAATATAAATGTTTTTGCCAGATGTGGTATATCATTATATTCAATCATCCAGCCTCAAAGAAAGTTTTGTCGGATGGCTTAAAATCATATAAGGTAGGTCTAAGCTCAAATCTTCAGCCTGGATTTATTCACTCATTTACACCTTTATTCACTCATTCATTCATTCAACTGTAATGGAATGGCGAAATATTTATTGACAGAATTCCAGGAAGTCATAAAAAGTCATACCTACATGGATGTTGAACATGACAGGGAGAGTTGTGAGTTGGGGATTCAAGACACTATAGCCTAAGAGGGAAAACAGAAAGAAAAAGGATGGGAGATGGTGAGGGAGTAGCATGGTCCTCCCTAGAAGTCCTCAAGACGTCAGCGAAATTGACAAACTCATGATATCATAAGTGAGCTAGGAGTTTTTGAGAGAAAAAAGCTGAAGATAGGACTTACGGTTAACCAAAATGGCAAGCTACAATGCTGAAGCAGAGAGAAGGGACCATGAGTAAATACTGCTAGAATTAGAAGGAAATGGAGGAGGAATGCTAGACCTCTAAAGACTATGGATGGCCAAAGGACAGTGAAGCCCTAAGACATCTGGGTTATATGTCAAATATTTATTAAGCACCTGCTATGTGCCAGTCACTGTGCTCAGAGCCGGGAATACAAGGATAAACAGTCCCTGATTTTACAAAGGTTACAAACTAGTTGGAGGCACAGAGAATGGAACAAATGGTTACACTATGGTGTGTAAGGGTGTTAGACTAGCACTATGGTCTAAATGCTTGTGCCCCCCGCACCCCAAACTCATATGTTGAAATCCTAACTCCCAAGGTGACAGTATCAGGAGGTGGGGCCTTGGGAGGTAATTAGGTCATGAAGCCCTCATGAATGATCAGATTAGTGCCCTTATAAAAGAGATCCCACAAAGTTCCGCAGCCCCTTCAGCTACATGAAGACATGGAAAGACAGCCATCTATGAACCAGGAAGCCCTCACCAGACACCAAATCTGCCAATACATGATCTTGGACGTCCTATTCTCCAAAACTATGAGAAATAAATGTTGTTTATAAGCCACCCACTCTAGGGTATTTTGTTATAGGAGCCCAGATGGACTAAGACAAATAGAGACAGTGTGCAGTGTACATGAACATAAAGGAGAAATGACCTAGTCCTTACTAGATGCTATCTAAAGAGAACAGGCTCTGGAGGGAGTGAGAGAGACCTACACTGAAATTCTAACTCCTCCACATACAGGCTCCATCTCTTTGGGAAAATCATTGAAACCCTTTAAGCCTCAGATTCTTCAAGTGTGAGAATGGGAAGCCCCCACAGACTTGTAGTGAAGATGAAGAGGGATGATGTATTCGAAACATTTATCATAGTGCCTGGCACTTGGTAAGTATACATTAACTGTTTGCTATCATTACCATTGCCTTCATTGACATTATTGTTGGTATTGCTTTTGTTAAACAGAGACCTGAAGGATAAAGAACAGTAAGCTAGTCTACAAACAGGAAGAAACTATTCCAGTTAGGAATTCCAGTATGCAAAGACACAGAACCAAAAAAGAGCATGGTTTGCTCAAGTAACTAAAAGAAATTATTCATGAGGGCTGGAGTAAAAAGTTGGAGGGTTGAGACAAAATGATTCTAAAGTATCAAGATTGAACCATCAGAGATTTGCATTTTCAAAAATGTGTCTCATTACAAAAGGGAGGTCCTGTTAATGCTTTCCAAAACTAGAGAGGTATCACCAAAGGTGGAGAGTGATGGACTGCTTTAAAAAATATTTTAGAACTTGGGAATTAAGAGGTGGGGTGGGGAGAGAGAGTGGAATGGTCAAGGATAAGTCCAGATTTCTGGCTTGAACAAGGATAGTAGCATCATTCTTTGAGAGAGGAAGAGAATCTCAGAAGAACATCTTAGGAGAGATGGTGGATTCATTCTGGTTGTATTGTAATGGAGGAGCCTGTGGGATCTCCAGGTGGGAACATATAGTAGGCAGTTCAGATATATAGGCCAGAAGCTCAGAAGAAAGAGCTATTTGAGAGTCATCAGCAAATAGATGATAATTAAAGCCAAGAGAGTGTTTGAAATGACCCAGAGAATACGTGCAGAGCAGGAAAAGCATCCAAAGTAGACATTGAAAAATAACACCATTTAAGAAACAGGTAGATTTTTTTAAAAAAAAAAAGAGTAAGGATTATGTGAAGGAAGACACTCTCTAGAACACCATAATATGAGAAGAGTAACTTTCTTTCATACACAAACCACATCTTAAAAGTAAATAAAGAGTACTCTTTCTGATAACTTTATGGAAAGTTTCCACCACCTTATTTACTTGTTAGTATTTACAGAGTGTGTATCATATGCCAAACACTTCACTAAATACCTTATGTAGACCTTTTCATTTGATCCTTATTGTTGGAAAAATGAAGAAACTTAATAAATTGCCACAACTAGTAAGAATTAGAGCTCAAATCCAAACCCAGGAATCTGACTCTAGAGGCCACACTCTTAACACCTATGTAATTCAATAATTGTCAATGTTAGGGTTGAATGGGACCTCACAAGTCATCTGGCTCAAATCTCCAAGTCAAAGGAATGTCCCCTCTGCAATAAATTCAGATAATTCAATTGATGATAAACACAATACCTCATGGTTTCCATGAAGGAATAATAATTTTAGATCCTTTGCCAAAATGGCAATAAATGTACTTCCTACAGTTTGACTTCTAGGGCCTTAAAGTAAAGAAATTGGATCCCAAAGATTATAGGTGGGGAATTTTTGAAGTACGTCCATATTCAAGCACTCAAAGAAGCCCAACTGAAAGAACTCTGGACTGACAAATGTAGATTGAACAAAAATTCTTTTTAAAAGGGCTATTTTGAAGATTATGATCCTGACTTTGGAGGAAGTGTTGTGAATGACAGTGGAAGGAATCACATGTAAAATTCCTTAAATAAAAATGTGCTGACTTAAAAAAAAAAAAAATCAAGTTTCTTTGTCTAGAGACAAAATTGCCCTCCATCTAGCTTCTATTTTTTGGAACTGGAGAACAAAGGAAATTCAGTATGAAAAATGAGGAAAACAATCCTGAAAGTCACTAACAGGAATCAAAGCTTGATAAAACAGTACAAAATAGAAAATACAGATAAAAATTTGGCTTCGGATACAAGTAAAAATTCTAAATAAAATACTAACTAACTGAATCCATAACAACTATGACAAGTAGGGTTAAGTCCAGGAATACATAAATGATTCAACAACATAATCACATCAAAAAATTAAATAAGAAGACCCATATGATTATATCGATAGATGTTGAATAAACACTTGAAAAATCAGCAATTATTTCATTAAGAATTTTAAATATAAAGGAAATAGAAGGACATCACTTAAATGTGATACACACTACTGTAAAACCATACAAAAATCATAATAGTTACATGTTTAAATCATTTTACCAAAATTAACAATAAGACAGAGATAATACCAACTTCTACCAAATTTCACATTGTTTAGAAGATTTTTCACTTACTCAAAAAGATTAAAAATACCTATTAGTATAAATATTAGAAAGTAAACAACAAGAATTTATTTACTGGACCCATGAAACTATAGTATCAAGCTATATAATAAGAGAATTTGGGAAGCTGTCTTTATGCAGGATAAATACACCAAAATCTGTAGCTTTTGTCTATACTTCTAAAACTATAAAATGTATTAAAAACATATGCACCACAATGTTCATAGCAGCAATGTCCGCAATAGCCAAACTGTGGAAAGAGCCGAGATGCCCTTCAACAGACGAATGGATAAAGAAGATGTGGTCCATATATACAATGGAATATTACTCAGCCATCAGAAAGGATGAATACCCAACTTTCGCATCAACATGGGATGAGGAGATTATGCTAAGTGAAAGAAGTCAAGCAGAGAAAGTCAATTATCATATCGTTTCACTTATTTGTGGAACATAAGGAATAGCATGGAGAACATTAGGAGAAGGAAGGGAAAAATGAAGGGGGGGAATCAGAGGGAGAGATGAACCACGAGAGAGTATGGATTCTGAGCAACAAACTGGGGGTTTTAGAGGGGAGAGGGGTGGGGGGATGGGTTAGCCTGGTGATGGGTATTAAGGAGGGCACGTACTGCATGGAGCACTGGGTGTTATATGAAAACAATGAATCATGGAACACTACATCAAAAACTAATGATGTAATGTATGGTGACTAACATAACATAATAAAATAAAATTAAAAAAACATAATTTGCTTATATCTTTTTTTGTAATTATATGACAAGAGATATCATAAACAAAAAGCCAAAAGATAGACTAGAGAAAAAGACTTGCAATGAATAAGGGAGATAAAGGGAGTAGTGGGCATGGATCATTTGTGGCGCCCAAGCCCTTTTGCATATTTACCCTACATTTGATATTTACCACATTCTGAAGCCGCCTTCAGAAACCCTACTTTCCCAGCCCCATTGCAGATGGGCCACAACTGTGTCACCTGGTACAGCTGCATGAGTCTTAAGACCCCAGACTAAACCACCTAAGAGAACAGGCTCTGAGAGTTTAAATGATTTTTCCGGAGATGGCTGCAGCAGAGGCCACAGCTGTCGTAGTGAATGTTCTCCTCAGGCCAGTTCTTTAATGCCTATATGCTGGTTGTTCCTGGGAACTCAGGCTCCAGCCTGTTTCTCAAGCCCTTGCACTGATGCTGGGAGCTTACTCAACATCCTTCAACAAATTGCTGACTGCCTAAACCAGCCAGTTTCCTTTGTTACCAGCTGAAGGCTCTAACCAATGCAAAGGGTTAATATCCCTGATACAGGAAAAAGTTTCTACAAATTGATTTTTTTTAAAAAAAGACAACTCAGGGATAAATGGGCAAAGAACATAAATAGGAAACTTGTATAAATAAATAGAACATAAAGACATGCTTATCCTCATGAATAGCGAGGAAATTCAAATTTAAACAATGAGATAGACACCACCTTTTTACCCGTTATATTGGCAAAAATCACAAAGAATAATAGGATCCTGTGTTGATGAAATCACCATCATACATTGCTGTTAAATATTTCCATAACCGCGAAACAATCTGGCCATTGCTCTAAAAGTTTCCTAGCCTTAGACCCAAACATCTTTATTCAGGGGAATTTATTCTTCAGAAATAAAAGCTGTAGCATATAGGACATCTGTAGAAAGATGTTTGTTGCAAGATTTTCTTGTAATGTCACAAAGCAACTAGATTGCCCACCATTTATATATATCTTCTTTATCCCAGCTTGTCTATCCATTCATCCATCAATGGACATTTGGGTTGCTTCCATATCTTGGCTATTGTAAATAATGCTGTAATAAGTAAAGGAGTGCATACATCTTTTCAAATTAGTGTTTTAGTCTTCTCTGGGTAAATACCCAGTAATGGTATATTACATCATATGGTATTTCTGTTTTTAATTTTTTGAGGAATCTCCATACTATTTTGCATAGTGGCTGTTCCCATTTACATTCCTACTAACAGTGCATGAGGGTGGAAATGAGGAGCTTATTAACCTTTGCTTTCTATTTGTCTCTGCTTTGTTAGATATGTTATAAAAATCAGATAATGATTTTGTAATTTTTTTTTTAATTTTTTAAAATCTAGAAAAGTGAAAAGGAAAGGGGAAGAAGCAAGGAAGCAAGAAAGGATGGAAGGGGGGATAGAAGGACAGAAGGTGAAAGGAAGGATTCTAAACAGAAGACAGACCTCCACATCAACGTTACTTTGTCTGCATAGCCTTTCCTAACCCATGGGGACCAGGTAATTCCCCTATGTGTTTCTATAACACTCTGTATTCACCACTTCTTGTATCAAGTAGAACATTATATAAGAAGTACTTGCCCTGGGGCGCCTGGGTGGCTCAGTTGGTTAAGCGACTGTCTTCGGCTCAGGTCGTGTTCCTGGAATCCCAGGATCGAGTCCCACATCGGGCTCCCTGCTCGGCGGGAGTCTGCTTCTCCCTCTGACCCTACCCGCTCTCGCGTGCTCTCTCTGTCTCTCATTCTCTCTCTCAAATAAATAAAATCTTAAAAAAAAAAAAAAAAGTACTTGCCCACTGCTCTATATTCCCTTGAATGCATGGAACATTAACCTTATGCACCCCCACATCCCCTGTACTAAGCACAGTTCCCATCACAAAATAAATGCTGAATTATTTTTAGGAGAGTGGGTAACATATTTAAAATACTAGAGGCAAACAATAAACAGCCAATAAATGTTCATCACCCTTTTTTCTCTAAGTGGACTTTCATATTTATAAAGACTGCTATTTTTATAAGATACAATATTTTTATTGCTCAAGATAACTTTTGTTTATCCTTCAAATTTATCTGAATGAAAATAACATAATTATTTATTTAAAACAAAATGCTATGAGGCTAATCAAAGCATCTGAATCAAATTATATTCAAATGGACAAAAACTTATTTATTCTATTTTCCAGGTGATTAGAAAGAATGCAATGAGTAGAACAGAATTTGGCTTCTTATAGGCACTCAATGAGTGTTTAATCTAAATCTAAAACCACAGCAGATTGCACGTGTAGTTTAGCTTGAGCAACGCACACAATGGACACACTCTGGGGGTCTCCTGGTTAGGGTTGGCAATGTTAATGCAGCATAAATAGTACTCAAACACTAAAGGAATGTCAGAGGAGTTGAGGACTTTTAAAAACCAAAAGAATTTCTATGACTTTTGAATGTAATTAAAACAATAAAATTCTCCAAGTATGGATTTTAAAGTTCTGTAGAAAATTCTATAGAGTAAATTGCAGAGAGGAGGCAAATCTAACAGTTCCCTTACCAGAGGAACTTTATCTCCTGCACTGAAATGAGCTGCTGGTGAACAAAAGAAATTAAAACAAATCTTGCTTTTGAAAGAACATAAGCCTAACAATTATTAATAACACAAAATAACAATAATAGTAATAATAATATGAACTATAATTTAAAGACACCAAGATTTTAAGAAGATACCAAGTGCTTTGCAAGCCTTCAAACCAATGTTATCCTAGTACAAGCTGCCTTTGAAACTCATGCCTTATGAGTGAGGAATGAATGCAGGGATTCAGTTCCACAGGAAATAGCAGGAGGTGAGTGGATGGATGTGACTACACTCCTCCTAACTTCTGTGTCATCTGTGAAGAAACAGAAGAGGAAAGTCCAGTTCCAGGTGGAAGATGTAGGGTAGGTAAAAGGCAGCCCATTATTTAAAGCTGAACAGCCTGATATTTATCACACCTAATTCTACCTGAGCAGGGTATTAACATCATTCATAGCCAGATCATGCAAAATTTCTTTGTCAATAGTACATTAAAACCAGACATTTCTTTTGCAAAACTCCAATATGGCACTACCTTTAGTTATCTAATATACACTGAGTTTTGTCACAGCTCGTTCACCATCCTGATCAAACACAAGGCTTAACTAATGTATAATGAAATGATTAAGATGAAGGGAGCAAATGAATGCTGTTGACTTCCTTCATCCCAAAATTGGACCCACCAACTTAATGCTTTTCCCCATCAAACTGTACCATGTTGAAAGTCAAAGTGAGATGCTATCTCACTTTGTGAGTACCCACGTGGCTTCTAAGTGCTTTGATAAGGCTTTATTGATGCCATTTATTTTCCTTAGAATGAAGCCATTACTTTAGCAATGCAGAAAGCCCCATTTCATTCTTGTATCCTACACACACAAATGGAAATAAAACTTGGCTCTTCTTCTTCCAGAATTTGCGAACATGACGTTGTCAAACCAGAGGAGGCAGCTACCCTCCTTTAGGAGTTGCAACTCTTCTGCGCTAAGGCAGGTCATGTGACATCTCTCACTTATTTATGTTTTTCCCTAATGAAAGGATGCCTCTTTCTGCTGCAATAGATAGTTTAGATTTTTTAATATTGTTAGTGTTGAGAGATAAACACTTTGGTACATATTGGAGAGTAATAAATTGTGTTGAACATTGATAAACTAACGCAATTACCAGCAAGGTCAGAGAGTCAGCTAATTTAGAAATATCAGTCCTAGGATTTTGAGTTGTCCCCTGGAGAGCTGCAGCACTTTATTACAGCAGGAGGGTGAGGAGAAAATGGTACATTAGGATTGATCTTTTGATCTAATTGTGGAACTCTGCCATTCCTCGTTTGATCAAAAATGCTTACCAAGCAAGAGAAAACATAGCACAACTAATTGAGGACTATCCCTTATACACCAGACTAAGTAACAGAATTCTGGGAAATAAGGGACAAATCCTGCCATATTATTGGCATGAGCTTGTTGTCACTGATGTGCATATTTGCGTCTCTTTTTTACAATGTCTTTTAAAGCATAATCCCAAATCAAATTCGACAGTTTCAACCAGTTTAAGGGAAAAAAATTCATTTTCACATTCGTCACCTGCACTGGTAAAATTATAACAAAATTTGAATGAATGAAATGTTTGGTGCCCCTCTTTCAATAGGGACTTAAAATCAGCTGTAGAGGTATTTAGTTTTCAAACGATTTTCATTCCCAGGAAAAGTTTGATTAGCCTTATCTATTCATCAATATTTCTTGCTTTGCCTATCAATAACACAAAGAATGTAACACTGCCTAACATATCTGAGGATAATTTATTCTAGAATATCTAAATTCATTCTAGAACTGTAAGTCTAATTTCCTGTTTTCATTAATATTGTTACTCTTAACATGATTTGGTTTAGCTCACCCAGGATCTATCAGGTCCTGGGCCTTTAGGAATAGGGCAATTTGACTTATTGTGTTAAAGTCAAACGGAACGTCCTGATTTGAGGGCCTAAATAGAGTTCAATTGAAATAAGATTCCTGTTTCGCTGCCAGGCACATCATAGGCACCATCAAATTGTATTATTTGGGAAAGCTATTTCAAATATAGTCCTTCTTAAAATGTAATCCCATTTGACAGATGAGTTTCTCACGAAGCACTAAGACTGAAAAATGATTAAAGGGTTTACATGCAGCACCTTAGAAAGGCATGGAATCAACAGCATTTTGGAAGCTCATATTCTCAAATAGGGCAATAACCAAAGTATCTTAAACGCTACCCTAGTATTTGCACGCAAGCATGTAAATGAGTTTCAACTAGTGAATTCTAATAATATAATAAGGTTGAATTATATCTGAAAACCTTCCCTTTGGGTATTATATTTCCCAAACAGAAACCCTTTAATGTGTGACTTTTTGTTCAAATGGTTATCAGACAACCAGGAAATACAAGTAAAAGTAGTAACATTGTTTACTGCAATTCCAATTTCAAATGGAATCAAGTTTTCCAAAGGGTAAGGTAATTCACAGAAGGAAAAAGTTCTTAAGAAGCTGATCAGCGGGGAAGGGCATCACTGTTAAGTGCTCATGGATGATACTTCCTGTTCTTTGCCAAGGTTCATTTCAGTGCCTGCAATTTTCAAGACTCTCAGACATACCTTGCAAAATCCAGACCCTTTCCAGCTTCGTTAAGTTTTCCTTCTATACCCTCAGTCGCTCTGAATTTAACTCTATTATTGAGTACTTAAAGCCCACTGAAGGATGTTAATATTTTAAAAACGGTCTTGAGAATACAGCTAGAATGTTTACAATTCTATTCTGTGGCAGCAGATTGTACTAATGTACGTAGCAAATAACCAATGTCAAATTGATGCAGGTGGCCCAGCTGTCTGCCCTTTGTCTGTAGGCTTAATTCCCAGAAAGGGACTGGGGTAATCCCTTTGTGATACAATCAGCTCTAGGGGTTTAGCAACTTATATTACATTATTGAAAGGATGAGGAGCTGATGATGGGCTGATAATATGAAGATTGCATTAGGCAGAATATTAGCCCAAACACCACTGGGCTGCTGAGCCACCTCCTTGCTGAGACATAATACACAGTGTTTGTTTTTGTTCTTATTTTTCAAAACTAAGTTGAAACTCTCTTTGGACAAGTCTTATGAAGCTTAGCTGGAAAGGGAGCTCATATTTAGACTCTGTAAAGATGAATTATCTTCCAAAAAGAAGACAATTTGCACAGTAGATGGATAACAGAGAAAAAATTTGGAGTAGAGAGTACATTTACATAGTGTATTACATATTACATATATTACATGTATCATACATACACATATATATTCTATACACATAATATAATAATACAATATTGTTTTGTAAAGTAGCCACACAAACCAATAGATTTGTCATAAATTATATCATGATTTAAAATACTCATACACTGTAAAAGAATTTCCACCAAGTTACAGTTTTATTTGTCCACTGTACCTAAATAAAGCTAGAATAAAATAAAATAAAATAAAATACTGGCTGCCTTTAATTTCATAAATTTGAAACAAATTTCACTTCTTTCGAAACCGTCATCCTGAGATAATGTGTCTTTCCTCTAACAACCCTCTCATCAGCAAAGGCATGTATGCCTTGATTTTCCAAAGGAAGCTATAGCATGTTCTTTGAGTTAGTTTAGCAGTGCTGTGTGTGCCCTTTGATCTTCCAAAGAGTGGGCACTTCAGAATTTCCGGAGGCAATCTCTTTCCAAACAGGCCAATGCTACTTTTCTGCAAAACAGAATTCCCTGAAATAAATGAGTTGGCTTTAAAATTCATTTAGGATGTATTTTTCATTAAAAAAATTAAATTGGTTTTTGAAAAACTTGATGTTTATAATATGATGATTATCAACGTATTCATCCATTCAGAAATACCTCCAGGTGAACTGCTCACAATGAAAATAACCCAGAGATAGCATCAGTCACTTCTGGGAGTGAGGTAATATTTACTTTGGGAATTTGTTCTAGAGAAAGTAAGGAGAGAAAAGAAGTGAACTGGAACTCTGGCCCCAGAATCTCTGCCTAATGGCCCATTCAGCACTGCTTATGGGTAGAAATCCAAAGTGGGTTTATTTTGCTGTCCCAAGTCTTTGCATTTGTTATTTTTTTCTTCCTTGAAGATGAGGCATTGTCGTTTTGTGGCAAAATCATAGTTAATTCAGAAGGTAGTCATTGTGTTTTCTACCTTCTTCTCTATAAGAATTAACCAGAAGGGGTGGCGCCTGAGTGGCTCAGTCGGTTAAGCGTCTGCCTTCAGCTCAGGTCATGATCCCAGGGTCCCGGGATGCAGCCCTGCTTTGGGCTCCCTGCTCAGCATGGAGTCTGCTTCTCCCTCCTTGTGCCCCTCCCCCCTCTCATGTTCTCTCTCACTGTCTCACTCTCTTTCTCTCTCTCAGATAAATAAATTAAATCTTAAAAAAAAAAAGAAAAAGAACCAGAAGTTTGGGTAAAAAAAAAAATCCATGATGTCTTCCAGGCCATCTTAAAGGGAAATGTCATAAACTTCTCAAAAGTCAAAAAGACTTCCAACTTCAGCCTAGGAGGTAAAAAGGGGAGGAGTTTCCTCCCATTCTAACAACAAGAGAAGCCATATAATCTACAAAATCATAACTTTCCTTAACTCCATCAGAGAGCAGAAGTTGCAGAGTAAACAGTCTAAAATAAAATCTAAAGAAAGATAGGTGTCTCCAAGGAGAGATGGGACCCTAGTCCTGGCTCACTTGCAGCAGACTGTGGGAAGAAGATCGGCTGCATGCGAGCGGGAGAAAAAGAGGAGGGAATGGGGCAGAATAAATGTTTGAAGAGATAATAGCTCATAATTTTCAAAAAATAATTAAACACATGAAATTACAGATCATAGAATCTCCCAGAAACAAGAAGAATACTTACAAAAACAAATAAACCAACAAACAAAAAAACTCCCATAAGTATGTCCTATTAAAACTGCTGAAAAGAGAAAGAGAAAATCTTGAAATCAGTCAGAGAAAGATATACCAAAGAACACAGGAAGGAATTCCACCACACTTCTCATGGGAAATTATGCAATCCAAAAGAAAATAGAGTGATGTCTTTAAAAAGCTAAAAGAAAATAATGCAAATACCTTATTTCATTATGAAAACTGGCAAAGTTTTTCAAGTTATTTATAATATATGGCTTTTCAGACAACATCATTTCTGGGACTGGTTTGTATTACATCTTTTTTTTTTTTAAAGATTTTATTTATTTATTTGACAGAGAGAGAGAGAGAGAGATCACAAGTAGGCAGATAGGCAGGCAGAGGGAGAGGGAGAAGCAGGCTCCCTGCTGAGCACAGAGCCCAATGTGGGGCTCGATCCCAGGACCCTGGGATCATGACCTGAGCCAAAGGCAGATGCTTAACCATCTGAGCCACCCAGGCGTCCCTGTATTACATCTTTGTACCCAAGAATTAATAGATTGAAATCTTCCACATTAAAAAAAATTATGTGAAGAGTACATTATGATCCTTGGACTAATTTAAAACAATGCAGACCACTTAGATCATTGTTTGATGCCTCAAATCAGACAGCAGAACTGGCTGGGTTTCTCATCACTCCACTCACAGCTATAGGGGTCAGTGCTACTGAATATAAGTTATCAGTGCATCGGTCTTAGTGATTAACAGTCCAGATTTGGGAGTCAAAAAGATGTGGGTTTAAACTCTGGCCCCTCCACTTTATAGCTCTGTGAGTTTGAGCTGAACGTTAAATTCTGACTCTTCAAAGGAGGATTAACAAAACCCACCCTACCTGGTGGTTTTAAGGATTAAATGAGGTGTATGTAAAGTGCTGAATGACAATAAGCTCTCAGTAAATGGTAGTTCTTACAACTAATATGCTGTTATTTTAAGACATGACCACCAATTAATGTAGACTTGATTCAGGATACCAAAAACATTTAAAGTGTATTTTAGATGCTGATTTTCCAGTAGCCACGCTTTGTTAATTTTCCCCACAGGAGTTAGTCTTTGGTAGGAATTGTGGTGCAAAGCTAGAGTGATTTTTATTGCACTGTAATGGAAATCAGGGAGGCTGCGTGAGTTTCATAAGGTCTCAAGTACAAGTGGCTTGGACCAATTGCTACCATATGGATCATTTGTCACTGATATCCAAAATAATATTCAATGTTTGCTAAGTGTTTTGAATCCTTTCATACAAAACCACACAGATCTCAAGTGTTATGATTTAATAAAACAATCCCAAAGATAATGATAAATTTCATCAAAAAAGCCAATATTTATAGTTTGTATTTATAATTCTATTGTTAAATTGTTTTGTTGCCATGCGCAGGCAATATTAATGTAATTCTAATATTATACTATAATACTTACTTCTAAATTAATAAATTATAGGGATCTGTAGAATGTATAGGGAAAATACAAATATTTTAGAGTCCCTTGTATTTTTTCTGTGAGTGTAAAATATCAGTATGATATTATGTATGTTTGTATTTTGTCCCTGATTATACTTTCATAAGTATAATTTACAGAAATCAAGTTTCTTCAGTATCTTGAAAATGCCATATAAATAACTACAATATTATTTTCTGTTTTTCTCTGCTTTATAGTCATTCAACAAACATCCAAGAACATTGACCATCCACTCTGTGCAAGACGTTGTGCTCAGTGCCAAATAAAACTAGCAGCACATTATTTTTTTTCTAGCAGCACATTACTAAAATGGTCTACACAGAGGCTACTTTTTGAACTGCACTAAGAGAATCAAGACCAAATGTTATCACATTAAGTAAGAACTTCATTTAAGAGAGAGTTAAAAAGAAAATTCATTTCCAAGCTAATTTTTTTGCTCTTATTTACTTCTTTAATGAAGCAGATGCTCTCCTTTATGAGCGAAATGGTGATTTGCAACAAATGATAACTCAAATGACTAAATAATAAAGGAGATGGGCTATGTCATACATTATCTTACACTCAAGTGCTGATATAAAATGATTTGCTAGAGGTCATGTTTTACAGATTCTAAGAGCTTGAGAATAATATGTTCCATGATTTCACTGTGATACTACATTTCTGACTACTAAACTGAATGGTGGGGTGCCTCTGAGATGGCTCAGTTGGTTAAGCATCTGCCTTCAGCTCAGGTAGAGGTCTCAGGGTTCTGGGATTGAGACCTGCATTGGGCTACCTGCTCAGCAGGGAGTCTCTTTCTCCCTCTCCCCTCTGCCCCCACTCCACCCCAATTCGGGCTCACACGCACTCTCTCTCAAATAAATAAATAAATAAATAAATAAATAAATAAATAAATAAATAAATAAAACCTGAATGGTGTCATGCACTCTCTCTTAAATAAATAAATAAATAAATAAATAAATAAATAAATGAATAAAACCGGAATGGTGTCCATAATACAAAGGAATGTGAAACTCATTTACTGAAATTACAAAGTCATTTTTTAAAAGAAAAAAAAATGCATGTATACTTCATTCGGTCACAGTCTATCTGCTTTTCACAAGAATGTAATTACAAATCATTGACTTTAGTTATCATTGGACCCAAACCCTTTATTTTGTAGATAAAGTTGTTGAACAATAGAGAGGCTGTGACCCTTATGGCACTATGGTCAGACAGACATTTACTGAGACCCACAGAATCAAAATCTTCAGGGTCAGGGCCTCAGCATCTGCATTGGTACAGCTTTACTGTTGATCATGATCATCAAAGAGAGATGAAAACTATGAGTCTGACAGGAAATGCTGTACCCACATGAGTTTGCATTCAGACAGACCTGAGTTCCATACCCATCCATCACTTACTGTTGCATGACCTTGGCAAGTTCTTTGTCTCTCAAAATCTTTCCATACAAAATACACACAGACCTCAAGGGTTATGATTTAATAAAACAATCCCAAAGATAATGACAAATTTCATCAAAAAAGTCATGGGGTATTTTTTCATATATAAAATGAGAACAATACCTACGGTATGGTATTTATGTAGGGATTAAAAGAGACAGGTATGTCAAATGTATTGCACAGTTCTTGGTATGTGACAAATGTTTATAAATGATAGCTTTTGACTGCTTAAACATTTTGCACCTTTGCTGAGCTGTTATTTCTTCTACTCCTCTTAATCATGAGAGTGTCTCCTCTCCTGGTATCCAGTACAGCATTTTTTCCTGATTATCCTGTCTAACCTCTCCTCATTCACCTCTACTGGCTTCTCTTCCTCTACCCCCCATAAAATGTGAGCATTCTCCAGGATTCAGTCCTCCATTTCTGGAATTTTTCTAGTTCTCTATTTTCCCCATGATGTGAAGTAACATCTATTTGAAAAACACCCTTAAATGCCTATCTTTAGCTCTGCCATATCTTGAGTTGCAGAAGAGCCTTCCAAACTGTAATTAAGAGTGTTCAGCTTTGGATGTCCTGTAGACAAATTAGATTCATCCTTTAACCACACACACACACACACACACGTGTACACACACACCCCTCCTCAATTCTGTGCCTCATACTGTTTCTGATCTTTTATCATCATCTTGTCTCTATATAAAATTTTGATATTTTGTCTATTATGAATTATAGCTTGATTCAATGATTTTTTTTTTAAAGATTTTATTTATTTATTTGAGAGAGAGAGAATGAGAGACAGAGAGCATGAGAGGGAGGAGGGTTAGAGGGAGAAGCAGACTCCCCGCCGAGCAGGGAGCCCGATGCGGGACTCGATCCCGGGACTCCAGGATCATGACCTGAGCCGAAGGCAGTCGCTTAACCAACTGAGCCACCCAGGCGCCCTGATTCAATGATTTTGATTTTTTTAAATATTTTATGAAAATATTGGGAAGGTGTCCTCTTAAATTTTGAGCCCAAGGCAACTGCCTGTACATGCTTCATCCTAGTCCTAGCCATGGGCCATGGTTCTGGTTGCATAACACCTCTTTTTCTCTGAGCATTCTCTGAGCCTGATTCTCCATCTTCATAGCAAATCCATGAGCTCTCAATAGCTTTTCAATAAATGTTTGTTCTATTTAAGTCAGCCAGAGTCCCTCTCTATACTTTGAATCAATGAAGAATGAATAAATGGAAAAGGAGGAAGAATACTCAAAATTATACTACTGAGAAATCATCCATGGCCTGAAAATCTTGTTCTGACACTGAGAGACAGACTTTTTTGTTTATCAGGAAGTTCCTAAGTTTGATCTTTTTCATAATATTCCCACATATAAGTACTCAAATTTTGTTAAACTCATGAATTATGTATCAGGCTTACCATTAACAGAGAAAAACCTCAACCTATATGCCATGTTAAAAATACAATATGGAAATGCATCTGAATTCAAAAACAGCAACAAAATAATACTGTGGTTTTCCCTGAGAAATTTTCACGTTAAAAAGAAACTGATGTTCAATTCTGGGAACACATGTTGGAAATCAGTTTCTTCATTCTCAGAAGATTTCTAGCTGAATGATATGTCTCTTTAAAGGAATATGAAACTCTGGTATAACGTGATGTGATAATCAAAATATGTAATTATGTGGCAGATTCTTTATGTCTGAAGCAAAGGATTTAATATGCAATATAATTCCTTATTTAACAATTTTTAACATAGCCTAGTCTAAGCAGTCTTTGTTATTTTATCATCATTATCATTATTATACACTTATATCAGAATTGAAGTTTGGTGGGTCAATAATGGTAGTTCAGAAAATAGGTGTCCCCATCTGTATTTGTGCCAGATTTAGTGGGTGACCAAAAGCAGAGGGGAAAAGGAGTGAGGGAAACACCCAGACATAATGCTCTTAAAAGGCATTATCCTTGTTCATACGAGCAAAAATATGAAAAGCAGCAGATAATTTGAGTCATTTTATCCCTAAGAATCAAAACCAGAATCTTCTGAAAGAACTTACTATCCTGCTTACATTTGTTTTTGTCTTGTCTTTTTTACTTTGCAATGCTTTTATCACCACCTAGGGGCAAGCCAAACAATCAAGAAGCTCCCTTTCCACCACTAAGTCATTCCTAAATTATATGCTATCTGAATCAAAAAGACATTTATGATTTCAAATGATTGCTTGGCTTTTTTCTTCCAATAAAAATCAATCTTTTATTATGTATTTCTTCTTTGTCTAAAATGTGATTTTAAAATATAAACTGATTTTTGTAATACATGAATACTATCCTTTAGTTTTATTGTTGTGTCTCTTCTTATATGTCAACTTGTCAAAAACTTTTCCATTTATGGGCACCTGGGTGGCTCAGTCATTAAGCATCTGCCTTCAGCTCAGGTCATGATCCCAGGGTCCTGGGATCAAGTCCCACATCAGGCTCCCTGCTCGGCAGGAAGCCTGCTTCTCCCTCTCCCACTCCCCCCGCTTGAGTTCCTGCTCTCGCTATCTCTCTCTCTGTCAAATAAATAAATAAAATCTTTAAAAACAAAACAAAACAAAAAAAACTTTTCCATTTATTTAGAGAAAATTTCAACTTAAAAGAATAAATCTACTTTTATAACTGTTCAGCCCTTAGTCCTTTAAATTAATTCCTATGGAAGACATTTGCAAAGCGTAAAATGCAGTAACTTTGGATTATACATAATATTAAATCATACAAAAAAATCTCTTTTGTTAAAATTACTTAAAAGGAATCTAATTTAAAAAAATAAAAATAAAAGTAATCTAATTTCATGGAACAACATGGAGTGGTATAACATTCATATTATAGAAGAGAGAAAAAGGGGCAGAAAACTTATTTGAAGAAATAATGGCCCAAAACTTCCCTAACCTAGGGAAGGAAACAGACATCCAGGGCCAGGAGGCCCAGAGAATTCTAAATACAATAAACCCAAAGAGTTCCACACCAAGACACATTATAATTAAAATGTCAAAAGTTAAAAAGAGAGCAGCAAGAGATAAACAAATTATTACATATAAGGGAAACTCCACAAGGTTACCAGCAAATTTCTCAGCAGAAACTTTGTAGGACAGAAGGGAATGGCAGGACAAATTCAAAGTGCTGAAAGCAAAAAAAACTTTCCAACCAAGAATACTCGACCTGGCAAGGGTATCATTCAGAACTGAAGGAGATATACAGTTTTCCAGACAAGCAAAAGCTAAAAGAGCTCATCACTATTTAACCAGTCTCACAAGAAATGTTAAACGGTCTTCAAGCTGAAAAGAAATGACACTAATTAATATATATGAAAGTAAAAAATCTCACTCTAAAAGGTATATCTATAGTGAAGGTGGTAGATTAATCACTTACGAAGCTACTATGAAGGATAAAAGACAAAAGTAGTAAAATTAACTAAAATTATAATAATTAGTTAAGAAATACATAAAATAAGATGTAAAATGTGATATCAAAAACAAAACATGATGGAAAAGTAAAAATGTAGAATTTGGGAATGTGTTCAAATTTAAGTTGCTATCAACTTAAAAGAGACTGTCATATACATAGGATGATATATGTGAGCCACACGGTAAACACAAAGCAAAAATGTATAGTAAATACACAAAAGAAAATGAGAAAGAAAGCTAAACATAACCACTAAAGAAATTCATCAAACCACAAGAGAAGGGAGAAAGAAAAGGAACAGAGAATAACTACAAAACAGCCAGAAAACAATTAAGAAAATAGCAATAAGTACATACCTATCAATAATTACTTTAAATGTAAATAGACTAAATTTACCAATCAAAAGACATAGAGTGCCTTAATAGATTAAAAAAAAAAAAAAGACACATCTATATACTGACTCACTTCAGAAGTAAGGACACATACAAGCTGAAAGTGAAGGAATAGAAAAAGATATTCCAAGCAAATGGAAATGGAAAAAAAGCTGGTATAGCTGTACTCATATCAGACAAAATCAACTTTAAAACCAAGACTGTAATAAAAAACAGAGGAGTATTACATAATGATAAAGAGGTTGATCCAGCAAGAAGATATAACATTTATAAATATATATGTACCCAACAGTAGGAGCACCAACATTAGGAGACCTAAAGGGAGAAAATGACAGCAGTTCAGGAGTTTAATGCTCTGCTTACATCAATGGACAGATTATCCAGACAGAAAATCAATAAAGAAACATCAGCCTTAAATGACATTAGGCCTTTTTTTTATTAAGATGGACTTTTATTTTAAAAAATGGACTTCTATTATTTTTATTAAGATGGGTTTAATAGATAGAAACAAAACACTCTATCCAAAAACAGCAGAATACACATTCTTCTTAAATGCACATGGAACATTCTCCAGGATAGATTGCACATTAAGCTACAAAAAAGTCTCAATAAATTTAAGAAAATTAAAAGCATTCAAGCGTCTTTTCTGACCACAATGGTATGAAACTAGAAATAAATTACAAGAAGAAAACTGGACAAGCTACAAATACATGAAAATTAAACAACATGTTACTGAACTACTATTGGGTCACTGAAGCAATCAAAGGAGAAATCAAAAACACCTAAAGACAAATGAAAACAGAAATATGACATAGCACATCTGTGGTATGCTGCAAAAACAGTTTTAAGGAAAAAGATTAAATGCAATACAGGTTTACCTCAAGAAACAACACAAATCTCAAATAAACAATTTAACTTTACATCTAAAGGGACTAGAAAAAGAAGAACAAAGGAAGCCCAAAGTTAGTAGGGAGAAGGAAATAAAAAATATAAGAATGGAAACAAATGAAATAGAGACTAAAAAGACAATAGAAAAGATCAGTGAAACTAAGAGCTAGTTCTATGAAAAGATAAACAAAATCAACAAACTTTTAGCTATACCAAGAAAAAAAGAGAGTTCAAACAAATAAAATCAGTAAGGAAAGAGAACACACTACTGGTACCACAGATATACAAAGAATCATAAGAAACTACTATGAACAAACAATTATTTATACCAAGATATTTGGACAACCTAGAAGAAATGGATAAATTCCTAGAAACATACAATATTCTAAGACCAAATCATGAAGTAACAGAGAATCTGAATAGACAGATTACTAATAAGGAGATTGAATCTGTAATCAAAAACCTCCCAACAAACAAAAATCCACAACCAGACAGCTTCACTGGTGAATTCTACCAAACATTTAAAGAAGATTTAATAGCAATCCTTCTCAAACTCTTCCAAAAAATTGAAGAGGAGGAAATGCTTCCAAACTCATTCTATGAGGCCAACATTACTCTGATATCAAAATCAGACAAGGAAACTACCAAAAAAGAAGAAGGAAGAGGAGGAGGAGGAGGAGAAGAAGAAGAAATAAAGAAAATTACAGGCCAATATCCCTGATGAACATAGATGCAAAAACCCTCAACAAAACATTAGCAAACTCAATTCAACAATATTTTAAAAAGATCACACACCATGATCAAGTAGGATTTTTCCAGGGATGCAAGGATGGTAGAGCATCTGCAAATCAACCAACGTGATATGCTACATTAACAAAATGAAAGATAAAAATCATATAGTCATCTCAATAGGTACAAAAAAGGTATTCAACATCCATTTATGATAAAAATTCTCAACAAAGGGGGTATAGAGGAAACATTCCTCAACATAATAAAAGCCATTTGTGACAAACTCACAGGTAACATAATCAACAGTGAAAAGCTGAAAGCTTTTCCTCTAAGATCAGGAAAAAGACAAGGATGCCCACTTGCCCCATTTTTATTCAACATGGTATTGGAAGTCTTAGCCACAGCAATTAGACAAGAAAAAGAAATAAAAAGCATTCTAATTGGTAAGGAAGATGTCAAACTGTCACTATCTGCAGATGACATGATACCATAGAAAACCCTAAAGACTCCATCAAAAAACTGTTAGAACTAATAAATGAATTCAATAAAGTTGCAGGATACAAAAATGATAAAAGTCTGTTGTGTTTCAATACACTAGTAAAATATCAGAAAGAGAAGTCAAGAAAACAATCCTATTTACAATTACATTAAAAAGAATAAAATATGTAGGAATACGATTAACCAAGAAGGTGAAAGACCTGTAGCCTGAAAACTATAAGACACAGATGAAAGAAATTGAAGACACAAATAAATGGAAAGATATTCTGTGCTCATATATTAGAAGAATTAATATTGCTAAAATGTCCACACTACCCAAAGCAATCCATAGAAATAATGCAATACCCGTCAAAATTCCAATGGCATTTTTCACAGAACTAGAACAAATAGTTGTAAGATTTGTATAGAACCACAAAATACCCCAGATAGCCAAAACAATCTTGAGAAAGAACAAAGTCAGAGTGTCACTATATTACACTATACTATAAAGCTATAGTAATCAAATAGTATGGTATTGGCATAAAAACAGACACATAGATCAGTGAAACAGAATAGAGAGCCCAGAAGTAAACCCACATATATATATGGTCAATTGATTTACAAAGTAGAAGGCAAGAATATACAATGGGGAATGACAGACTCTTCAATAAACTGTTGGGAAAATTGGACAGCTACATGAAAGAGAATGAAACTGGACCACTTTCTTACACCATATACAAAAATTAACTCAAAATAGATTAAACATTTGGATGTAAGGCCTGAAGCCATTAAACTCCTAGAAGAAAATATAAACAGTAAGCTCCTTGACATTAGACACAGCAACGGGTTTTTTGTTTATTTGGATCTGACTCCAAAGGCAAGGGAAAGAAAAGCAAAAATAAACAAATGGGAGACTACATCAACTCAAAATCTTCTGAACAGCAAAGGAAACCATCAACAGAACAAAAAGGCAACCTACTGAATGGGAGAAGATATTTGCAAATCATATATCCAATACAGGATTGATACTCAAAATATATAAAGAACTTATGCAACTCAGTAACAACCACAACAGAAACAAATAATCTAATTCAAAAATGGACAGAGGATCTGAATAAACATCTTTCCAAAGAAAATATACAGATGGCCAACAGATATGTGAAAAGACATTCCACATCACTGGTCATCAGGGAAATGCAAATCAAAACCACAATAAGGAAACGCCTTATACCTTTCAGAATGGCTATTCTCAAAACACAAGAAATAACAAATGAACCCTTGTGCACTGTTGGTGGGAATGTAAATTGGTGCAGCCACTATAGAAAACAGTGCAAAGTTTCCTCAAAATATTAGAACTACCATATGATCTAGCAATTCCACTACTGGGTATCTTTCTGAAAACACTAATTTGAAAAAATATATGTACCCCCTATGTTCATTGCATTATTTACAATAGCAAATATATGAAAGCAACCTAAGTGTCCATTAATGAATGAATGGATGAAGAAGATATGGTGTACACACACACACACACACACACACACATACACACACAATGGAATACTACCTCAGCCATAAGAAAGAATGAAATCTTGCCGTTTGTAATGACATGGATGGACCTTGAGGGTATCATGCTAACTAAAATAAGTCAAACAGAAAAAGACAAATACTGCATGCTTTCACTTATATGTGGAATCTAAAAAACAAAACAAGCAAACAAAATAAAACCCAGACTCACAGATACAAAAAAATAGACTACTGGTTGCCAGAGGGAAAGGGGTTGGGCAGGATGTGAAATGGGTGAAGGGGATCAAGAAGTACAAACTTCCAGTTATCTAATTAAATAAGTCATCGGGGAAACAGTCAAAAAACCAAGAGACAACCTACAGAATGGGAGAAGGTATTTGCAAATATCTTATCACATGAAGGGCTAGTATCCAAAATCTATAAAGAACTTAAAGGGGCACCTGGGTGGCTCAGTCAGTTAAGCATCTACCTTTGGCTCAGGTCATGATCCCAGAGTCCCAGGATTAAGCCCTGCATTGGGCTCCCTTCTCAGTAGGGAGTCTGCTTCTCCCTCTACTCCTGCTCATGCTCTCTCTCACTCTCTCTCTCTTAAATAATCTTTAGAAAAAAAAAAAGAATTTATCAAACTCAACACCCAAAGAACAAAAAATCCAGTCAAGAAATGGGCAGAAGACATGAACAAACATTTTTCCAAAGAAGACATGCAAATAACCAGCAGACACATGAAAATATGCTCAACATCACTTGGCATCAGGGAAATACAAATCAAAACCACAATAAGATACCACCTCACACCAGTCAGAATGGCTAAAATTAACAAATCAGGAAACAATAAATATTGGCAAAGATGCTGAATGCTTTTATTTATTTATTTTATTTATTTATTTATTGGGAATGCAAGCTGGTACAGCCACTCTGGAGGTTCCTCAAAAAGTTAAAAATAGAGCTACCGTGTGACCCAGCAATTGCAGTTCTAGGTCTTTACCCAAAGGATACAAACATAGCAATCCGAAGCTGTACCTGCACCTCAATGTTTATAGCAGCAATGTCCACAATAGCCAAACTATGGAAAGATCCCAGATGTCCATCGACAGAATGGATAAAGAAGATGTGGTATATATATACAAAGGAATATTACTCAGCCATCAAAAAAAAATGAGCACTGGGTGTTATACACAAACAGTGAATCATGGTGATTAACATAATAATAAAAAATGAAATCTTACCATTTGCAATGATGTGGATGGAACTAGGGGTATTATGCTAAGCAAAATAAGTCAATCAGAGAAAGACAATTATATGATTTCACTCCTATGTGGAATTTAAGAAACAAAATAGAGGATCATAGGCGAAGGGAGGGACAAATAAAATAAGACAAAATCAGAGAGGGACACAAACCATAAGTGATTCTTAAGTATAGGACACAAACCATAAGTGATTCTTAAGTACAGTTGAGGATTGCTGGAGGGGAGATGGGTGCGGGTATGGGGTAACTGGGTGATAAGCGTTAAAGAAGGCACATGATGTAATGAGCACTGGGTGTTATATACAACTGATGAATCCCTGAACTCTACCTCTGAAACTAATAACACACTATAGGTTAATTAATTGAGTTTAAATTAAAAGATAAATAAGTCATGGAGATGTAATATACAGCATAGGGAATATAGTCAATAATATGGTATTAATGTTTTATGGTAGCCAGACTTATTGTGGTGATTATTTTGCAATATGCTATATGAACATCAAATCACTGTTATACACCTGAAACTAATATAATATTGTATGTCAATTATACCTCAGGTAAAAAAAAAAGACTTTCCCTACCAATTCATTAAGTGAAGAATGCCTTTGAGTTTTCTAAAGAGGAATACTGTGTCCTTTTTTGCTTATTGAAGTGGAGCCACACTACTTCAATCACTATGTCACAGAAGAACCAGGCTTCTTTACAGATTGCATAATTGCTGAATTACCAACTCTTTTTGGTTTTGAATGACATCCTCTTAATTTTGAAGCATTCAACCCTAAACCTCAGTTTGAAATAGTGTTTGAATATACTGTGTTGCAAACTTCATACAGAAATCTCTGTGTGAAATTCCTCCAAAACATGAAATCCCTGTGATTCTCTCAGTGAGATTGTGTCTTATTCCTCAGGGGCAGATCTGATCAATTCTGCTGACACCAGAGAGTTTTCGATTGTCCTAAACAGAAAAAGTGTAACATCTTCATTCTTTTCCAGCCTAGAACCAAGGAAAACCTATATATAACCATATGGCTAAATTCTAGAGTAAGAAAAATCTCAAGTAAATATTTAAAATAAACACCTAAAATACTTCTTCCTACCCCTTAAGCAAAGCTGTGTCCTGCTCATAGTAGCCTAATAAAATGGCCAGAGTTTAATTCTACTTCTTCAAATCATTCAGAAGAAAATAATGAACATGTTCTTTCGAATGTTTTAGTGGAAATATCATCAGCAGCTATTTATTAAAATCCAAATTTTAATTTCAGTAATATTTAGGGTCCTTATTACCAGTTTAGAATTCATAATTCAAGATAACTTGAATTACATTGAAATTACTTGTACTGCCTCTGAGGAAAAAAAAAACAATTTAATTAAGAATATTAATGTAAACAAGATAAAAGGACATAAGAGAGGATTCAATGAAAAGATTTAGAGGAAATATATTCTCCGATAACTTTAGAATCTCCATTTTAAACATTTTCTATGTTCACTTTACTTATTCACTAAAGTAAATAAATTTCTGCAGCTTAATCCATACTAATGCATGTTTTTGAAAACAATAAAAAGGCATTTATTTTTTTTAATTAAAGAAAAAGGAAAAAAAGAGAAGTGTTCTAAGTCAGATGATACCAAAAATAAAATTATTGCTGGGCGCCTGGGTGGCTCAGTTGGTTAAGCAACTGCCTTCGGCTCAGGTCATAATTATGGAGTCCCAGGATCGAGTCCCACATCAGGCTCCCCGCTCAGTGGGGAGTCTGCTTTTCCCTCTGACCCTCCCCCCCTCATGCTCTCTCTCTCCCGTTCTCTCTCTCAGATAAATAAATAAAATCTTAAAAAATAAAGTAAAATAAAATTATTGCTTTCAGGGTAATTAAAATTTCTCAATTTAAAGTGTTCTTACTTGATGATACAAGCTCATAAAACAGATCAATATGAATTGAATAGATTTGTGATTTATGACAGTTGTTAATGCAGTTTCGAATCATTTGTCAACTGAACTATTATAAAATACAAATAATAACGAGAAAACAAACCAGTAACATTCTATACATTTAGGAAAACTCCAGTAATTTTGGTAGTTAATTAGAAAATTCCGTATCTGCAGAGTGCCAAGGCAGTTTCATAATACACATGAGCAAAATCTGCTCTTCAGATGCCAATTTTCAAATGAACACAGTCTCAAAAACTCCAAACTAAGCAACCCTCCTCTAAGTCTTTTATTGGCTAAAGTATAAATAGTTTCTTACATGGTTAGAGACGTTACATTTTAAAGATTTTTGATGGCCCTGTGCTCAATATTTATTAATATTTTATCAACAGATCACAAAATAAACAAGAGGCTAAACAAAGCATTGTGAATACACCTGTCATATTGCAACCAAGTCACTTGTTTTCAACCCTTCCATCTTAATAAATACATTTGAAAATATGCACAAGCGTCTAAAATATTCTATTTTTGTTGGATTCCCAACAATTTCTTGTTTTTTCAACAGTGTTTCAATTAAATTTTCAGTAGTACTTTTAAAATCATTAAAGAGCAGAATTCCCCACAAGCATGATTTTACTTTTCCCAATGAATACAAAAACAAACCTGAGTACTCAAAAAAAGAAGAAATGAAATCACAACCCAAGGTAAAACACAGACTTAAAATTTAGCATGCCTCACCTTGTGATATGTTGCTTTGTTGATATATGTACATTTCAACATGGACATATATAATAAAAAATTTCCAGATGTCAATTCCCTACAATGTTGCTGTCTTACAGAGTTCCAGTCCACAGAATTCCCTGGCTCAGCTCTTAAGCCAACATTTTACATTTTGAGGGTATTTTCAACAGCATTTCCTCAAGCCTCATCGTAGGGGCTGAAAGACCAAACTTACTGCCTTGGAATTGACCCCTGAAAGTGAGACTTTCTTTGATGAGAAAGAAATGTCAACTAAGAATAGAGGTCTTGTTAGAAAATAAGCAAATACTCAGAGTGGGAGAATTTGTTTTGTTTTGTCTTTTAAAGGAAACTGATAAAAGAAAAGATTAAAACTAAAGGGTAAAAGGAGATTATTGTTAGATTTAATTATTACAGGTAAGCTCTGAGTTAAAGACCCTTTTTCAGTGCTTCACACGAACATGTGGTCTGTTTGTCACGAGGCCACAGCTAGTTAAGTACAGAATTTGAAATTAAGCATTTAGAAACTATTATAACAATTTGACAAAGTAATTTTACATCTGCTAGATTTAATAACAAAAAAGTCAGGCTTATAGTTTGTCTTTTTGAATTTAATTTTTCCATTAATTACTTGTTATTGTATTTTCAAAAGTATTGTTCCATGAGAGTTTAGAAAATTTTTTAAATTCTTTTTATCATAACAGTGTGACAAGCCTTGGTTTATGTGCATTCTCTCACTTAATCTTCATATGGAACTCAAAATATAGATGTCATTGTTATCTCCATTTTCCAGTGAGAAAACCAAGCTCAAAGACACAAAGTAATTTAGCAGCTGTTAGAGTCTAGATTCAAATCCAGGCTCTTGGTTCTTTTTTTTTTTTAAGATTTTATTTATTTGTCAGAGAGAGAAAGAGCACAAGCAGGGGGAGCTGAGGGAGAAGCAGGCTCTGCTTGCTGGAGTCAATGCAGGGCTCTATCCCAGGACCCTGGAATCATGACCTGAGTCGAAGGCAGACGTTTAACTGACTGAGCCACCCAGGCATCCCCCAGGCTCTTGGTTCTAGAGCCCATTCTACACAAGACATGGTTTCTCCATTTTGGATAATATTGCCATACTGGACACCTGATCCCAGTATTTTCATTCAGTGGCATATTTTATCTTTGAATGTCATCAACGAAATTCTAAGAGTCATAGTCCAAACAGCATTTTTGCCTTTATATGTAAATTGCAACTTAATCGCCTGTGAATTTGTCTATGCCTTTCTTATGCCTATTCATATTTTCAACCCCTTCCATTTCCTAGTTTTAAAGAGTTTTGTAAATTTACAATCTACATTATTAAGTAAACTTTCCTCTTATTTTTCATAAATTTAAAGCATATTGCCACCTGATTTCACTGTTCTGCAAATCTTTTTGTTTTAGTTATGAAGGCTTGACTTTTTTTAACTTCTTATTTTGGTATAACTATAGGCTCTTAAAAAGTTGTAAAAGTAATAAAGAGAGGTTCCAAATACCCATTATCCAGCTTCCCCCAATGGTAACAACTTACATAACTATAGTACATTATCAAATACAGGAAACTGATACTGACACAATACAATCTACAGACCTTACTTAAATCTCACTGATTTTTGAATGCACTCATTTTTTACCCATTGAAGTTTATATGTTTCACACTGTTTAATTGGACTGTCTTCTATTTTTTATGAGCAACATAAACAACATGGTCTGTTAATCTCTGTTCCCTTTTTGAGCAGCTCTTAGGATCTACAGCTCAAGGATCCCTATCATCATTGAACTTATGAGTACAATAACTGTTCTTAGTTACATAAAGAATCCCACCCTCGCTGCATGGCTACATTGATATCACTGGTCTAATTCTTCTGGTCTCACTGACTCTTTTGGTCACATTGACAAAAAATCATACTGATTAGAGTGGCCTCATGGTCCAGCCAGACCTCAGTCTGACTGTTATAGCTCTCCAGCATTCTTTGGCAATTACACAAAATTTTATTGAGATCCAGTTACTATCCTATTTGCTGAGATGCAGAGATGAATAATCAACTCACTATTCCTGCTGTCAAGAAGTTCACAATCTAAAAAAAGAAGAAAGAAATAAACTTTTGGGTTCTGTTAAGATGGTGAATCAGTACCAGCTGCAAGCATTTATCTCTGAAAACTACCCTGGAGCAATTATAGAAGAGAAAGGTAAGCATGGATCTGGGAAACTAAGATAAAAATAGCAAGAAACTCCTGAGGAAACGAAGGTTGTCAGGAACTGGTGTCAGGCATACCTATAGTCTGGAAGGCTAGGGGAGAAAGGATATTGACATAAAGCTGAGTAGCTGGGGGATGGGACAGGAAAAGCTTTCAGATCTGCTTTTTCCTCTTGCATTTGTTTTAGGAGATGATGGCTTGCCCTACTGCCACTGCTGGGATTAAATTAATAGCCAAATCCCAGCCCTCTCAAGGTATTGAGATAATATTAAGGTAGCACCAAAGGCCTAAAGGGGTGAGGAGTGATAAAAACAGGTGCAAGCTGATCAGCTGTCTTCATCAGTACTATCGTTATTCCCAAGCAAGAGGAACCCCTGCCCTTTGTCATCACCCAGAGCCCCCCCCCTAGACCATATTACAGGTACAAATATAGACAGGAACCCATTAACAAATCATCAATAGTAAGTTCTCACCTATCAATAATGACTTTAAACATAAATGGATCATTTTTTCCAATCAAAAAACAGAATGGCTGAATGGATAAACAACAATATCTAACAATATGCTGCCTAAAACAGAACAATAGCTCTAAAGGCATACACAGGCTGAAACTTAAGAGATGGGAAGAAATAATGAAAGAAAGCAAGACTGCTATACTAACATCAGATAAAATAGACTTTCAGTCAAAAGTGGTTACAAAAGGACTACTTATATAATGATAAAGTGGTCATTTCAAGAGGATGTAACATTTGTATATATATGCACCAAATACTAGAGCACCTAAATATTTAAAGTAAATATTAACAGAACTGAACAGAGACAGCGATACAATAATAGCAGGGGACTTAAATACCCCATTTCCAACATTGGATAGATTATCCAAACAGATTATTAATAAGGAAACAGCAAACCTGAATAACACATAGACCTAATGACCCTAAAAGATTTACACAGAACATTCCATCCAACAGCACCAGAATACACATCCTTCTTAAGCACACACAAAACATTCTCCAGGATAAATCATATGCTGGCCACAAACCAAGCCTCAATAAATGTAAGAAGACTGAAATTATATCAAGGATCTTTTCCAGCCACAATAACATGAAACTAGAAATCAACAACAGCAGGAAAATGAAAAAATTCACAAATACATGGAAATTAAACAACACACTCCTAAACAACCAATGAATCAAAGATGAAATAAAAAGGGAAATCAGAAAGTGTCTTGAGACAAATGAAAATGAATACACAACATACAAAAACTTATGAGATGCAGCAAAACTAGTTCTAAGAGTGATATTTATAGCTATAAATGATTACATTAAGAGAAAGATCTCAAATAAACAACCTAACTTTGTATCTCAAAGAATTACAAAAAGAGGAAAAATCTAAGCCCAAAATTATTAGAAGGAAGGAAATAACAAAGATTTGAGCAGAAATAAATGAAATAGAGACTAGAAATACAATTTAAAAAAATCAATGAAACAAAAAGTTTAAAAAGATTTTACAAATTGACAGACCATTAGCATATTAACAACAACAACAAAAAAGTAAACTCAAATAAAGTTACAAATGAAAGAGAAGTTACAACTGATACCACAGAAATACAAAGAATCATAAGAGGCTACTATAAACAATTATATACCAAATTCCCTTGGTAATAAGGATCAATCACTCTGGCAGGAAGAGCAGGTCCTGCTTTCTGTCTGAGGATTAAGTGCTGTGAGAAATGAGATGAGTCTCAGCTTCCATGTTATTGAAGTCACCACTGTTTGCTGGTGAAATAACTTCTCCCATGACAAATCTAAACTGTTGGATCCCTAAACTGTTGAGCACCAAGTTGCAGAGACAAGAAGCAAAACTTATCTAAGTGAGTTACTAGGTGTGAAATGAGACTACCCCATTCCTGGTACCAAATACATTATCAGACAGGATCCCAGCAGGGGGGGAAAAAAGATTCACACCAGAAGTTTAAGTGAAGATATTTACAGAGGTATGAACAACAAACAAGGGATGTTGAGGCACTGAGGGATTAGTTAAACCAGGAAACTATTACCAAGAGGAGGAAATACACTTACTGGAGCCCAGTGAGAGTTGAAATCTTGGGGGAGAAGCTTCCCATTGGAGCTCAAGTTGAAGAATATAGCTGCTGTCAGAGAATTGAAGCCAGAAGGGAAGAAGTGGGGAAGAAATACCCTGATGTTTTCTCCTCCTGCTTTCCCATCTGCAAGTTCTTCCCACTGTCCATTGTCCAATGCAATGAGAAGGGAGTCCAGATGATGCCTCCCAGGGAACACAAAAAAGCAAAGAAAGGCAGAAAAGAGGCTAGGAGATTTCAGAAAGATAATCAGAACACATGAATCTGTTTCTGAGCTTTCTATTTTGTTTCATAGATCTTTTCTTATATTTGTGTCAATATTACAATGTCACAAGTGTCCATTTTCCCAATGACCCGAGATGTCACTGTTTTACTAAACTTCAACATGTGCTTGTGTCTGTTTATGAAGGCTCTAGATATTCTACATTGTACATATGTGCACCAATACCACACCTTTATCATTACTGTATCTCAATAGTGTATTTTGATATCTAACAGGGTATGTCCTTCCCTTCAGTGTTTGTTTTTCATTAATTTTTTTGTTTTATTTTGTTTATAATCTGGCTTTGATTATTTCTATTTTCTCTTCAACATAAATCAGTGGATCACCTTTCATCATGGAACACTACATCAAAAACTAATGATGTAGAAGGGGGGGAATCGGAGGGGGAGACGAACCATGAGAGACAATGGACTGAAAAACAAACTGAGGGTTCTAGAGGGGAGGGGGGTGGGAGGATGGGTTAGCCTGGTGATGGGTATTAAAGAGGGCACGTTCTGCATGGAGCACTGGTGTTATGCACAAACAATGAATCATGGAACACTACATCAAAAACTAATGATATAATGTATGGTGATTAACATAACAATAAAAATTTAAAAAAAATAAAAATAAATAAAAAATAAATGGCATTTAGCCAACTGGGTAGCCATTGAAGAGAAAAGAAAAAAAAAAAATTAATGATGTAATGTATGGTGATTAACATAACATAATAAAAAAATACCATTGGCATTTTTATTGGAATTTACATTGATGTATAGATAAAGGGAAATTTGATGTCTTCACACTAGTGAATCATTTCAACCAAGCGCATGGTATCCTTTACATTTTTAAGGTCTTTTTGTATTCTTCAGTAAGGTATTATAGGTTTCTCAATAAAGGTCTTACACATTTATTCTTTTTTTATCCCTTGGTATATTAAGGGCCTTGTTGCTATAATGAATGGGTTCTAATATTAATGCATTTTCTAATTGGTTACTCCTGCTATAGAGAACATCTTTTAATATTTGTGTTTTTGGCCTTGTATTTGGCCAAAATAATAAACTTTATTAGTTCTGATAGTTTATCAATTAACTCTCCTGGGTTTTTAAGTTTCAACAGTCTTTTCTTCTACAAATGGACACTCTTTGTCTCCACCTTTCCTATGTGTATACATCTTGTCTATTTTCTTGCACTGATCAGAAATCAAATGCAGCTTTGAATACTAAATGTGAGAACTGACATCCTTTCTTAGTTCCTAATTTAAAGGGAATGTTGCTAATGTTTCCCACATTTCCTTGATGATGTTTGTTCTAGGCATGCCTGCCTTTACGCTGAGTCTCTTCTTCCTTTGCTAAAAGCTTTTATCAGAATTGTATCACCTATTTAAGGTATATTTTGGGTATCTATCAAGATGATTATATGGATTTTTAAATAATCATCTTATGCAAACTCCATGAGATCTTGTCTGTCTTTTTTGTTTAAGATTTATTTATTTCTAAGAGAGAGAGTGAGCACAAGCAGGAGGGACAGGGAGAGGAAGAGAGAACCTCAAGCAGACTCCATGCTGACCCCAGCAGAGGGCTCAGTCTCACAACCCTGAGATCACAACCCTCAGATGCCTACCAACTGTGCCACCCAGGTGTCCTGAGATCTTGTCTGTCTTGTTCATATTTTTACCCCAACATCTAGAATAGTGTCTTCCTCATTGTAGGAACTTTAGAAATATTTTTGAAGCATTAATAAATAATTTATTTTTGTCATTTTGTCATTTGTCATATTTATTATTGTCATTAATTACATTGATGGAGCTCTGATGGTGACTCGTGCTTGCATTCCTGGAATAAATCTTAATTGGCTATGATAGTATTCTTTTAATACACTGCTGGATTTAATTTAGCATTTTTTTCATTTAAAGTTTTGATATCTATGTTCATAAGTTCAATTTTACAGTTTTCTTTAGGAGCTATGCAAACCATTAATTCTATAAGATTTTCATATTTCTCTGTGTAATGTTGAACAATGAATTCTTTCAAAACTTTAAAATTTCCACATGTGTATTGTAGGTCAAATTTTCTAATTTGTCGTATTTTCTCATTTCTGATGTTGTATCTTCCCTCCTTTTATTTTTTTCTTAATATTTATTTATAATTTAGAGGGAGGGAGAGAGAGAGAGAGTGCATGAGTGGGTGGGGGAGAGGGAGAGGGAGAAAGAATCTCAAGCAGACTCCACACTGCACACGGAGCCCTACATGGGGCCCATCACAGGGCTCGATCTTAGGACCCTGAGACCACGACCTGAGCCAAAACCAAGAGTCAGATGATTAACTGCCACACAGGCACCCCTCCCTTTTATTTCTTAATAAAACTCACCAAATACTTTTAAATAGTCTACTATTTCAAAGGAAAAAGTTAGGTTTTATTTATTATTTACCATTTGTATTATGTTCAGTTTAATTTTACATGGCAAATGTATGATTTTTATTTTTTCTATTCTCTTTGACTTTGTTTTCCTCTTCCAGCATCTTGAGTTGAATGCCTTGTTTATTTATTTTCAAACTTTTATCTCCTAATCGATGAATTTATCTATAAAATTTCCTAAGTACAGTTTTGGCTGCATCCCACAGTTCTGATATATAATCCACTTGCTGTTGTTTGTTTCTAAATGGTTTATAACTACAGTTTTGCTTCTTCCTTCTTTAGAAATTTTTAGGAGTTTTAAAAAATACCTTTTTCTTGTTTATTTCTAGTATTATTTGCATTATGGACAAATACGGTGACCAGTATCATTTTAGCCTTAGGAAATTTTTTGTGTTTTTCTTTGTCGCTTAATATATGGCCAATTTTTGTAATGTTCTATGTATTTTGAAAAAAATGTATATGCACTTACGACTTGGATATATAATACATCAAGTACGATGGCTGTAATTAAAATATTCTGTTTTCTTATTGTTTTTTGTTTTCTTGATCTATTGATTTTTTTAGACATACCTATTTTCCCTGACCTAATTTTTCAATTTCTCCCATAAAATATAAGGTGAGAAACAAAATAGCTTGGGGGTGCCTGGGTGGCTCAGTCGTTAAGCATCTGTCTTCGGCTCAGGTCATGATTCCAGGGTCCTGGGATCGAGCCCCGCATCAGGCTCCCTGCTCAGTGGGAAGCCTGCTTCTCCCTCTCCCACTCCCCCTGCTTGTGTTCCCTCTCTCACTGTGTCTCTCTCTGTCAAATAAATAAAATCTTAAAAAGAAAAGAAGAGAAAAGCTTTTTTCAACACTTTCAAATCCTTAAGTTCTTTCTTGTTCCACCATGTATGTGTTATGACTGCACAGACAAATAGACTGAATAAGACCCAGACAATATCATCTGTCTGTTAAATTAATTAAAGGAGGAGGTCATTGGACTGAGGTGGTTCTAATGCCCTAGAAGCCTCCATAAACAAACCAAAACCCAAGTTCATAAATGCCTGAAGGCTAAGAAATCAAAACCCAATGACAACCAATCACCAACAGTCAACCAGGCTCTACCAAATAAGGCAGCCACTTAAGCTACAGCCAATCAAATAATTTCCTTGCTGTGCTTCTGCATCTTCTCTATAAAAAGTCTTGCCCCTCGCTCATCTCAGTGAATCATTCCTAACCACTTCCAGTTTGGTGCTGCCTGATTCAAATGGATTTTTGTTCAAATAAACTCTTAAAAATTTTAATATACCTCAGTTTATCTTTTATGTCTTAAGAGGCTTCTTAAGTCAGCAATATTGTCTTATTCATCAAAGTATCCTCCAGAAGTTAGAGTACTTCCTGGCATAGTAGGTGCAGAATGAGTGTTTGTGGGATGACTGAATAAATATTTAGCCCACCAGAATATAGGTGAGTCATTTCCAAATGTCACAGGGTAAAACTTGACTGCATTTTCATCTCAAGTACCCTTTATATATCCAGGATCTATGAAACAGTTTTTGATATCCAGGGAAGAAAGCTAACCTTATAAAATTGGAAATAAATATTCTGTTATAATAACTTCACCATGTAGATGGGGCTACAGAAAGGCCAACTAAGCTTCCTTACTCTTTAGAATGTTTAAGCCTGAAATGCTCCTGTTCCAACTGAGGCTGACTCCCAAGCTTTGTTTTCTGGGCCATGTAGTGAGGCCTAAGAGAAAAGACAGATCAGGGACATCCATTCACTTTACACAATATTAACAATTGATCCAGATCACCACTAAACTGACCCACAACTAAACTGACCCAGCTAAATGTGAAGATGGGCTAAATGAATAGCTAGATCTGATTTTTCCCCACACTCAAATAGCCTCTTGACCCTCTTCCCTAATCATCTCTTGCCTCCTCATTACACACCTAAAATTTGGAAGACGGATTATCCTAAGAGCATAGAAGTAGAAGGAGCAAGTTTTTTCACCCATGCCTCCCAGAAGCCAATGCCTGCTTTCCTTTATACACATTCCTGAATAGCCCTAGAGAATCCAGAACTAGCCTGCCCCAGGCCTAATGGATAGCATTCTAGGAGATTCCAGACTCTAAAAGCATTCTAGGCTACATAAAGCCCTTCATAGGCCAATGCATTTGTGTGGTTTGTTGATAACGAATTTCGGACCCTGTATAAGCTCCACTTACTCAATGCTATTAGAGAATTGACTTTTAACCTAACATCAAGCTCCCATACTATTGTAGGGTGTATTCCTTGGGAAGCAGGCTCTGAGACAGAGTTTGTTGTGCAGGCTATGCATTAAGAAGGGACCTCAGAATTAACACTTGAGGAAGGGAGGGAAAGGAAATAACAGTGGACAAAGAAAGAAGTCAAGCACTGATGCAGACCAACTAATACCTCAGCTGACACCACAGGAAGCTCTGAAGCTAGAATGTACCTCCAGAGTTGTCTGAGTTGGAGAAAGGTAGCCATGCCCTTATATGCCTGCATCTACCAATCATTAGATGTGGGCTTCTTGGGAAGGGATATGATGTTGGATGAGGTAGCTCTCTGAAGTTGAGCCAATCCCTGAAGGTGTTGACAACTGAAGGGTGTTGGTGGCAGCACTCCAAGCAACTGATGTAGTAAGTCTACCCTTGAAGGGGGGATCTGGGCAGCATATCACACTGTTCTCATACATGAGTGATCCAGGCTTGAGATTAAGATCTCTCCATTTAGTAAGCAGAATAGCAATACTCATACTTTTTGGTCTCAGGATCCCTCTCCACTCTTACAAACTATTATAGACCCAAAGAATGTTTATGTGGATTTTTACCTTAACAGAAATTAAAACTGAGAAAATTTTAAAGTATTTATTAACCTATTTTAAAATAGCGACATAAATCTACTACCCACTGGAAAAAAAACCCCCATATTTTCAAAAACAAAAAAAGTTATAATAGTGACATTGTTTTCTATATTTTACTCATGTCAACAATCTTTTTTTTTAAAGATTTTATTTATTTATTTGACAAAGATAGAGAGAGAACACAAGTAGGCAGAGCAGCAGGCAGAGTGAGAGGGAGAAACAGGCTCCCCACTGAGGAAGGAGCCTGACGTGGGGCTCGATCCCAGGACCCTGGGATCATGACCTGAGCCGAAGGTAGCCGCTTAACTGACTGAGCCACCCAGGTGCCCCTCATGTCAACAACCTTGATCATGAGGATTCCTGAGAGGATCTAGGTGGATCCATAACAGTTCACAGACATGCACTGACAAGAACTTAGAAAAAATATCCAAAACCCAATACAACAAGTCTCAAAAAAGTCACTATAATAAACTGAACACCTAAATTAAGAGTCCCCTGAACTTCTATGATCTTGATTCTGGATTTTTTTCCTACCCCATAATATACCTGAAAAATATGTTTAAATTACATGAATAAGTGTCCAGGATAATACATTTTTTCCTCTCCCAAGTAGGGGATGATTTGGGAGTTTTTCCCTAGAAAATTCTAAGGTGGCCTTGAGACCCTCTTCTAAAAAGCACAGGACAATGTCCAGAGCAGTGTGGTCTTAGCACAAAATCATGGAAATGTTGTCATTTGTGCTAAGGTATCAGAGCTACAAAAATTCTTAGAACTTGAGATCCAGCATAATTAGATTTTTTCAGGGAGAGAAGACGGTAGGGAGTTTTACCAGGCATTTGGTCTTTGGCAAAGCAGTGCTAGGTCTTTGCTCTCTAAATCTAAGTGTGGTAGTTTGTGGTCTAACTTACCTCAGAAAAAAAAAATCTCCATTAATATGCATAAAAAGAAATTTATAGCTCCTATAATGAAATAGAAAGCAACCAGAAATAAATTCGTTTAATAAAGGAAACTGAGAATGCTGTATATATCCCTAGATATTCCAGTTACACTACTCCACCAACTTAATCTAGTTACCTCGTAGTAAGGCAATTACACAATGAAGATTTAGGGTTGATATAAATTTAGGGTTCAGTTGTGATGTTGGATGTTTATAACAAAATATTTCTCGTGGGAAAGCAAGCCCCTTGACAATCTTTACATTGTTGTATACAATTAAGTGACAATTTATTCTGGTTTGGTTTTTAATGGGACTCGTCATTTACTGTCATTACTGGTCCACAAGAGAGAACACTTCACTGTTCTCTTTATTTTTCTCTTCAGAACAGAATCTGTACTAAACCATCAGAATTTGCTTTTCTAGCAATGAAAAAGCTTGTGACTTATGGAAAGCCAGCTCCATCTAGCTGTCCATCCTATACCATTCCTCTGTCCCTGTTCCATAAATATAAAGTAATGTGTATGAGCTATCATCAAAATGTAGTTTCTTCTAAAATAGGTCCTTGCCAAATGGACAGATCAGTGACCTCATGTATAAATATTTTTAAAGATATTGATACTTATCCATTTATTTCTATCATATTTTTCTCCTTTTTGCCTTCACTGAGAATAGATGGAGTTGGTTATTCTAAGGAAAGACTCTAAGATCAGCATTATATTAAAACACACAAACACACACACACACATACACAAATGCACACACCTTGCTTCCTTTATTAAGTTTGAAATCTAGGTCTAACATTTCATGAAGGTTAAAAGATAACTAGATTAAATGTTCAAATGATATTACATTTGAGGTTGTTTATTGTGTGCATATGAATCTTTATAAAAAAATATGCTAAAGCTGTTCTCCTGAGACTTCTGAAGGAATGTTCTCCAATCTCTCTTGTTGAAATCAATCTAAAAATATTTAGCATTGTGTAAATCTTGTGGTAGCAACATGCATCTTTATTAGGTCATGCCAATATTAAAAAGATTTACCAAAAAAATTTAGTCCTTGTAGCATACATTTCCTCTATTGTTATTATTAAATTATTCTTAAATTGGAAAATGAATAAATCCCATAGATAATGTATGTTCTTGGATGAGGGTAGGAATTTCCATTGTCAATGCAATTTTATCACTAAAAAGATGCACTAACATCTTTATGAGTTCACTTAAAACCATTATTTCACTTCAAAGAGCTCTACATACATTCCAAAACATGTGCTTTACCACATTTTCAGTGCATTTTTATCAATATTTCATTTCACTATCACCCAGCCTTACCTCTAGTCACAAACAATAAAGCAGGGCAGTCAGGCAGTTTAACACAGCTTGAGTTCAGCAACCACCTTACACTATGATCTTCATTCAAATATCAAAATGCACTCTACGGGACAAAAGAATTTATTGGCAATTGGAAAATACGACTTTATAATTTGTTTAAAATTTAAAAATCTCTGAACATACTCATCTTATTGGATTTCTTAGGCACCACCATGTTCTATTTGGCTCAAAGCCTACATTTGTACAGATAGCATTGCTATTCATGAAGAGCAAAAAAGAAGGATGTCACATGTGGAAATCCACTTAAACTGTCTTTCTGTTGGGGCTGAATGCTGTCCATCAACTCATTCATTCACCCACATAATATAACTTTGCAAGTGTGCTATATACACAGAGCTCTGCAGCGTGCAGACTCTTAAAAGACTCTTAAAAGAAAATATAGCCTAAGTCTTCCCACCTTTAGACATTGTACAAGCAATATAAAGAGTGATGACAAGAACTACGAATTCTCTTCAGGGTTAAGACATAAGCCTGCCTGATTATTGTTTGATAGCTTAAAGGGCTCTATAAATGTAAGGGATTCATAGTTACTTGAAGAAATGTATTAAATTATCTCTTCGCTGTCTGCATTCAAGCCTAATTAGTCTCTAACCCTGTCCATATTACTCTGAAAATGTGGAGATTGGTAAAATATTATTTAACAAATTCCTTTATTTCACACATAAAAAAAGACATATGCCTTTGTTAAAAGACATGGATGGCCACTAATACTATAGCCTGATTTTGATTATCAGAAGAACCAACAGAAAGAGATGCACTGAGGAATGGGAGTCAGGACTCATAACTTTATCAGAAACATGACAGCACCAGGCAAATTCTAGGCTAATGGTGAATGGCATGGTGAGTGGTGTGGAATGGTACAAAGAACCTGCTGCTAGAGTCTAGTGTCAAGCATATGTCTTGATTCCCAGCATCACCACCACTGACTCTATGGCAATGAGTGATGCATTTCATTTCACCGAATTTCTGTTTCTTCACAGTCATAATGGAAATAATAAAATATTTCTCAAAGGGCTAATGTGATAATATGTTGGAAGTACAGGCACAGACAATATACTCAAAATTGTATAACTACTTTTCCCTCCTTCATCTGTGATGGACACAAGTGTGAAGCAGAGGGCTACCAGAAGACACTAGGTGTCATGGACATGGGGAGGAATAAATTTGGGTGATTTAAATTCTAGCAATTTAAGGACCTGAAAACCAGCTTCAAACTTGCCTAGAAAAAGTACACGCCCAATCTTAGATCCAAAAGTCAAAAAGTGTTTTGGTTAAAGCACACAAAAAGAAGAATTTATAGGTCATTCTAAATAAGGGCTCTAAACATTTATAATACATACCCCAGGTATTCCCTAAATCAATTTAAGCCTCTAAAATGTGCTCTTACTAGGTCAAATTTGTCCTTAGTAAGCAGGACACTCTCAAACTCATGTTTTTTGCTTCTTTCTTCTTCCATCTTTTCTCTCATCAGGTCATCTTTAAAACATATCTTTAATGTATCTAAATGTACCTTTAAATGTTTCCTAGTATCACAATCTGCTTAAGGAAAACAAAAACATTCCCCTTTCCTTAAGTTTCAGGATGCTCAAGATGAGATTAAAAAGAGCCAAGTAGACATGCTAATTGAAAATGTTTCAAAAGGAAATTTCAATCAGTGTACAAATCAATTAAATTTAAAACCCTCATGAAACACAATGATTAGAAACCATCTTCTCTCTCATATTGGTTTATGTTCATGAGATTACTAATATGGAGCCTCATACAGATTAGAAACTACCTATATATGTTGCATAATTATAGACAAATTAGCTAAATCTCGAGGTTCTAAGGCCTTTGGTTCTTCTATTTTATATAGCCTAAGCACCTAATGGGGTGGGACAAATCTCCAGAGATTTACGCTATAGGGTGCCAGTGCACAATCTTTTCTTTTTCCTCCATTCTTGAATTTACAAATATCTTGAGCACTATTATGGCTGAGTCTTCTTCATATTAGCAATATCATCTTTTGTCCATAATTAAATTACTTTGCATTCAGTTAAACACCATAAACTTTCACTAATCAATATGCTAAACTCTTATTAGTCTTCTCTATAACTTCTTTACATTTATAATGATTTCTAAATTTGGATAACTCTAAGGAGTCTGTTTGTGGATAATGTTCAACTGATGTTGCAGAACCTTTAACCTAGGAGTATCAGAAGTGATTCTGCCAATCCTAAATGATGTGAAACAGAGGGAAGATTACCTAAATTATAAATGATCAACAATGCCAAGAGTTTTCATCTTCATTTATGAATTTTGGCAGATATGGCTTGATTTACTTCTAATTATTTAACAAAATCCTCATTCAGTGCTCACTGGGTGCAGGCATTGCTCTGTGTTCTTCACAGATATGTACCATCTATACCAAAGTTATTGTTTTAAAACATGACATTAAAACTACCAATATCCCTTCATTTGAAAGATGAGTGGCAACCACAGCAAAAGCTCTTTAGCAACTTTGTTGCACCATGCACAAAAGAAAGCAAATTAGCATTGATAGCACAGGCTCTCATTTATAAAATAATCCCCCCTCTTACATATTCATAGCATTGTAACAATTGATGATTTTTAAATTTCTCTAGAAATCAATCCAGATTAGGAAATTTGACTATCACAATACCTAGTTGTCACCAATCTGACTTTACCCACAGGAACAGAGCACTGCTTCATTACCTTTCTATCTTACATTGATCTTGTTTCATGGTGAGATTCAAACTCTAAGAATTCACAAACTCCAAGTGGTTCACACCTCCTAGAAAGGTTTCCTTGGGGAGCCATTTGTTCCATATTTAAGTTCCAGGAGCTCCCATAAGCCTCACAGAGGCAATGCTATACAGATGGGACTGAAAGACGAGGGAGGTAGCTCCCTAAAATAAATACAAAGGTAATTTAAATGTTTCCTAATAACTTCCACACTGCAGCGGGGAGATCAGCTAAATAGGCCATCACTTTCACACTCACTATGCTAAGATGCGAGCTTATCAACCTTGTACCTGATAGAACCTAGCTACTCTAAAACCAAAGAGAATGGAACGGTGCCAGTGTGGAAGGTGGCAATAGCACCAAGGACTCAGACACATCTAGTTCCTACACTTCTGCATTCTGCTTCAAGAAATGAGGCCCACCTATAAGGGAGAAAAAAACAAAAACCTAAAACTGGGAAGACGAAAACAAGACATCCACAAGCAAAGAGGGATAGAGGCTGGTCACATGGAAACTCGCTGCTGAAAAGCTGAGCAAGTTCAATGTCAGAAACAAAGGACAAAACAAAAGTTGAAATAAAAAGAACTGAAAAAGCAACACCATACTGATATTTAGAGTTCCATTTGGAAAAAAAAAAGAAATTAAATAAAAGTAACTTGTTAGAAGGGAATGCTTTTTGTTATTTCTTATGCTTCTTTCCTATAAGGCAAGGATATTAGGGTCTTTCCAGCCTCTTGCTGCCCCCTTCCTCACCACGGTCTGGGGGAGGAGTGGCATACGTGCTTGGTAAATGCAGACAAGAGTTAGGGAACTTACTGTTCTGGATGGCCTGCCCCACTTTAGCACTGCCAAAATGGTGTGTGGGGAGACAGTCTGCCCAGTTCTGGGTTCAAGATCAAAGAGCTCACTAGAATTAACAGACCCAAAGCTCCTTCATTCAACCTGAACTCTACCAGAGGCAAAGGCTCACAGGGCACTCTTCCACACATAGGGCTACTTCTGGAGAGAATCAGGTTGTTAGCTTGTTCAAGATCCCTATCCTTCAACTTCCCCACTGCTTTTTCACCAGTAAATCTCCAGCCATCTCTTTCCCAAGCTCCTCCTACACTCTTGCAGCTGTCTTCTTGTCCCTATCAAAAACTACTTCCATTTGCTTCATTCACACCTACATGTAAATGACTGATTATAGTGTGCTAGCTCATCAGAATCCATCCCTTCAGATCACTCAGGATTCTTTAAGATACCAGACCCAGAAGACCTCAAAATAAACCTAACGTCCTTGTAGGAAATGCATAGCAATGGGGCAACCAGAAATAACAAATTTACTTGAGAAAAGTTACTGATTTCACCCAATGTGCTTTTGTGGTGGGAATCTGGGACTATGCATTTCAAAGTGTATTTTTACCAAATAAGCAAATAATTGAGAAGGAGAAAGATTATGTCAAAAATACATTTTTTTTCCTAGCTAACTTGTAGTCATTCTTTAAGACTGATTTTAAATGTTGCTCCATTGTTATGATCTGATTCTGTTAAGATTTTCCCACATGTGGCAAAGTTCTTCCTCAGCCATGCCTTCCACAAAGGTCACAGGGCTCTTCTCTCATTTTCCACATTGTCTTGGTTTGTCTGCATATCCACCTGCCCCATTAACTTATGATCTCTTCAAGGATGCAGGCAGTATCTTGTTGTCTATGCATTTTCAGCCTGATACCCAGAAGTTTATCATAAATGTTTGGGTTGTTGAATGGAATGTTACCAACTGGTCAGAGCTCAATGAGAAAGAAAAGAAGGCAGCTCACATGTCTTGAAAAAATTAATCTTTTCTTGGGAAAACAAGAAGTATCAAAGAAACTCTAGCAGTCAGAAAAAAAAAAAAAACAGAAGAATGGAAAGAGAAGAAAAACTTAACACAATAGAGGGGTGCATGACTGGCTCAGTCAGAAGAGCCTGTGATTCTTGATCTCAGGTTCATAAGTTTGAGCCCCACATTAGGCATAGAGATTACTTAAATAAATAAATAAACCTAAAAAAATAAAAATAAAAAGTAGAATCTGCTTTAAAATAAAAAAAAGAACACAACAGAAATAACTTCAGAGTCAGATAAGATCATGGTAGCCACATTTAGAAGTATCAAAGGGGATGGAATACTCAGAACTGTGACAGCAGAGAAGACAGCTCCCCATTGAGACAGAATGGAGAGTGGCAGGCACCAGGACAACAAGGCAGATGATGAGGACCGCTCTGACCTGAGAGCAAACAGCCATAGCCATGGACCTTAAGCAGTCCATCTACTTCTATCTAGGAAACTTGGCTGGAAAAACTGTTAACTCTCTTAAGCAGTATAGCCAAGGTCAAAGGCCTGTACCTTAAGCTAGAGAGCTAAAATCCCAAAGAGGAATTTTAATAAGTATGAAAGAATTTTTAAAAAATTAAGGGTCTTCCATTTAAGGATCTGGATCTTTTGATTAATAAAGAACAAAGACAAAATTGAATAAACACCGAAAAAGTCAAATGTTAATAACTTTTATATTATTCAGCCTTAAAAAGGAAAGAAATTCTGACACATGCATGAACCTTGAGGTCACTATGCTAAATGAAATAAGTCAGTCACAAAAAGACAAATACAGTATGATTCCACTTACATATCTAAAGTAGTCAAATTCATAGAAACAAAAAGTAAAATGGTGGTTGCCAGAGGCTGAGGTGAGGGGGTGTTATTGTTTAATGGGTATAGAGTTTTACAAGAGAAAAACATTCTGGAGATAGGTTGCACAACAATGTGAATATACTTAACACTACTGAACACTTAGAAATGGTTAAGATGATAAATTTTATGTTATGTACTTTTTACCCAATAAAAAATAAAAATAAATTTTCATATGAATAATTTTATTATAAATCAATAATATCACAAATAATTGTTGTTCAATTGACTTTAAGACACAGAGAAGAAAGAAACATTTCAATTATAATCCAAATCAGATTAATATATTGGAATCAATGGACTGTCTTAAATTTTCACAGAAGTAACAAATATTTCTCTTAAAAAAAAGTCAAAAGTCCAAACCTACAATCAGTATGCTTTTGGTTTATTTCATAGTTAAATCTTGAATTTGGTTTAAAATACACAAGGTAAAAACTCTCTGAAAATGGAAGTATTCACTATTTTCCTACCCACCCCAAAAACTAGATAAATTTTGCATTCTTCTACATTTCTCTCAGATTTTGTGCTTGGATTACTTTTTCTTTGGGCCTTTCAGAAGTGCCTGAAACCTATTTCTTAATACGTATGCTATGAGGGGAAAAAAAAAACACATTTGTTTGATTGGAAATATTTAGGGGTGAGCAGAAAAATCTGCATTCCTGCTGACAATTTCTATACTAAGTTTGGCCCAGTGGGATTAGAAGTCTCTGAGATATTAAACCTTGGAAAGAAGAATTTGTAATGGAAAGGCTGAAAGAACTTAATTATAGCCAGTAGCACCACTTGAACGCTTTAAGCATACTCAAATGTGCTGCATTATCATAAGATCTTCAAAAAAGAAAAAAAAAAAGAATTGAGGGAAGTTATGGATGAGACCTTACAGACATCACCAACGAAGCAGTTTCACCTCTGGGTCATTTGGGTTGGTCAGACTAAACACAGAGGAACGTCTACAGTGCTATTCAGGGAGCTAAGAGAGATGCCACACTTGTTTAGACTCCTGGGATCACTAAAGTCATTTTCAAATGACTTTAGTTAACTCCTCACAGGTATTTTGCTCAGGATACCTGCCTGTGTATCTTTGGTATCTAGATTGGAAGAATTAATTGAGTTTCTCTTCTTTTAAAATGGAGGGCACACATTGAAAGGTTTTTGTATTTATTGGCAAGAATACCATCCTCCTATAATATATCTTAGAGTTGCCCCTAGAATAGATCATTCTATGTCATGTTCCCTATTTCTTGCTTTTCCTCCCTTTCAGCAGTAAAGACTTGCCCAATCCCCCTGACTCAGTGCCACTTCTGAGCTGAGAAACATAATGATCTGTTCACAGGAAAACACACAAGAACATTTCCTACCCACAACTCAGCTGAATAGAGGCCTCTGCAGGAAGGATCCATCTCCACCATATGCACACACATAGTGCTGGGGAACCAGTTCCTGTACCTGGCAAGAAGAAAATATCCTTCAAGTCCAATAATCCCTATATAAGACTATTCAGATATTACCTATTTTCTGAGAGGTGCTGTCATTCCCTTGACCTATCTAAATCCTGGAATCCAGTCCCTCATCTATCTTAATCACCTTTGTTGAAAGTTCTTTCTCACCTTGATTGACTTCATAACTATTGTTCCTTTAGATTTTTTTGTATCTAAGATCACAGACTTCCAGAGTCAGCTTGATTTCCTGGCCTCCAAACACACGGTGTGATTCTATTCCTTGATTGCCATCAATTTTATGACCCTTAATATGACTTATTATTTTCCAAACCTTAGTCTAAACTCTTGAAGTGGCACCTGGGTGGCTCAGCCGTTAGGCATCTGCCTTCGGCTCAGGTCATGATCCCAGGGTCCTGGGATCCAGCCCCACGTCGGGCTCCCTGCTCAGCGGAAAGCCTGCTTCTCCCTCTCCCACTCCCCCTGCTTGTGTTCCCTCTCTCGCTGTGTCTCTCTCTGTCAAATAAAGAAATAAAATCTTTAAAAAATAAACTCTTGAAAACTACTAAAACTTAATTTTCTGAAACCTGAACCCCCTCCCAACACACACCCAAATCTTTCCTATTCCTGAGTCTCTGCCTAACTCAGCCTTTTTCTTCTCTCATCCATTCCATGGAGCAAAACAACCCTTCTTGAATTTACCAGAATTGGGGGGAGGGGGGGAGTTGTAGATAAATCTTCCATGCTCCTAATTTCAAGTCAGAACTCCAAATCTGCAAAAGTAACATGATGAAGTCAGGATTAAAGTATTTTCTTCATCATTCAGATGAATTTCTGCAGTCAGCTGGGGTGAAATGATTAAAGTTGTAACCAGGAGCAGACTCCAGGCCATTTCTTGCTTGCCTGGGAAACCTTTTTAATGTAACAACTTCAGATCACTCTGTCCCTTGAGGCATCTCTCCTGCACCTATTAGCCTATAAAGAACACCTTCAATAGGAATATCTACCTAAAAGACAACTGGAAAATAGAGGAAATTTTATAAAAAGCCAGCCTCTGTGCTGAAGGTCAAATAATCTAGAGTCTACCCTTAAAAAAAAGAAAGTCAGGTCACTCCCTTCTCAATATATATTATTTATTCATATATATTCATCTTTTTTTACTGTCAAATAGTGAGAACCTACCATGTGCCTACCACATTCTAGGCACTGGGGATGCATCACATGGAACTAGACAGGAGCCTTGCCCTCAAGGAGCAGATCTTCCCATGGCTATTTGACTGATTTGACTAGTTCTTTTTATTCTTTATCTTCTTTTATTGACCATATCAGGAGCAGCTGTGAAACCCATTTGTGCTTGTAGCTACTCTCATTTCTTTATTCATTTATTTATGGTCTCTCGTCATATCACAACTTCTAGGCTAAGCTTTTTTGTTTTTACTTTTAATATGCTTTTCCAAAATAAATTGCTCACTTTGAGGGAGTTTTAGCATCATAAAAGACACTTCAGTGGCCCTCCTTAAAGCTGTAAGTGCCCAGCTAGCTAAAGATAGCGTGTTGATATTGAACCACATCTACAAGTCTGATGTAAAATGATGTAATGGGGTTTCATTAAGGTCATCTTCCATTGGAGGGCATTAGTTTGCCTTTAAGACAAATCAAACCAAACCAAACAAACCATCACCACAATATAGAAAATATAGTAACTCTTATGCCACTTTCAGATTATCTGATCAAATCCCTCATCTAAACAACCTTTCCTTAGCATTTGAGCTTGCTTAACTTTCCCTACTCTTCCCTTCCCCCCAACCTCACTCAGGGCAAGCTACAGAAATACACTCATTTTAGTACTAGCCTGGAGAGTCTAACAAAGGTAAGGATTCTGAAAAATGCAGACAACGCATTTTTAAATCAAATATGAGATTTTTTTTCATTGCCTCTCTAAGGATTCTCTGTGATGTAGTTCTGCCTCTAACACAAAATATTTTACAAAAATTAAAATTTCTGAAGAATAACTTTAAAAAGAAGAGAGACTTCCTTCTCGTGTGTTTTGGGTTCCATGGCAACAGCACATTCAGGCTAATGAAGATGGGATTCATGTTTATTGAGAACTTTATAGATTCACTTCCAAAGTTTGCCATGGTTGTCTTATTTATCTTCATACAACCCTAGGGAGTATTATTAACCCTCTTCATATAGATGAGGAGACTGAGGGTTAAAAAAAAATCAGAGTAGATAAAATTAGTCTTAAGTTGGACCTTAATTAGTAACATTTTCCTCTCCTCTTTCCCTTCTCTATATGCCACTATGCCCTCCTTCACACATGTACACAAACACATACACCACAACATACAGTGTTATTCCAAGAGCTTAGGTTATCCACATGTCTACTAAAAAGTTAAGTTACTCTATAAGGAAATCACTCTGTTGTGTTAAAACTGGCTGAACCAAAGACAAACCTGGAAATCTTAGAAATCATTATATTCTGAACTAACTCAAACATCTTTCTCTAGACGCCAAATCAGATTTCTAGCTGATTTTTCATGATGAACTTCACACATGCACTGCTTAGGTGGAGTACAGGGAATAAAATACCAATATGTAGTTCTCTTCTGTTTCATATAGATCAAAGCAAAGCTTCCCCTGCCTCATAATTCCCGTGAAATTGGAATTCACCTCTCTCAGACTTAATATCTTTCTTTTTTCCCCACAGTGAAGACATGCTACCAGTCAGAAGACCCATGCAGAGGCTCAAAGCCTTGGTACTTTGTGCCTCAGGCCTCTCACTAAGAAAACTAAGTGTAAGAACTTTATCTCCAATAGTTCCTGCCTTTTGTGACATCTCTCCTGGGTCTCTTCACCCCTAAATTCTTCATTTCTTTTCAGAATTTAGCAGAAAAGCACTTTTCCCTGCCTGTTTATCTCAATGTCTGTCTCTCACTGCTAGTATTTATTGCTTATCACTGTAAGTCTTTATTGAATGTAATCTGTTTGGGGATATAGTTGGCATGAAAGATGCTCCACCAAATGAAGTTGTAAAGTATTATACATAAATACTTAATTCCTAGATTTATTTATTATCATCATTACTTATTTACCACTATAGGCACATAGGACACCTTTGAAAGGAATAAATCTGGTCAGTTGCTCTCCCAAATTTTATCAGAATATTCCTTTATCAGAATATTTCCCAAATTGTATCAAAATATAAGATATAAATTAATGTCAATACATATTTATTAATGTTCTTCACATGACTAGCACACATGATAGTTTACAAAAAAATATACATCTATGGTATCTCATGTAATCTTTTTAATTATTTAATCTTCCCAGCTATCCAATGCTAAAACAGTTTTGGTTGCTATATGACAGTCCAGGAAAGTGAGACTCTGAAAGTTTGGAAGATATAGCAAAAGTCACATAAATAATGAGTTTCAGAGCTGGACTCAAACCTAGGTCTCCCATTCCAAGTACTAAGCATTTCTGCCCCCCTCCATGGCTGCCTATAGGATCAGCAGGATGAAAGGAAATCAAGCAAGGTCGGGGGAGAAACAAAATGGGCCTCATCATCTCCTCTGTGAAGCTTTCATAAGAGTGTATGGTTTGGTGTGGATTTATGTTTCATATTCAGCTAAATTAACTTAGATTTGTATTTAATTCAGGGTCATTGGAGCCTAAGTGTAAATTTGGGATTCCCCACACTGAATTTTTATTTGCCACAGTAGGCATGCTAGAAAGAATGCAATTAGCCCTAATTAGTATACTAATTAGTATAACTAGTAAGTTCTTTTCTCTGTGTGCCCAAGAAATGCTGGAGATACCTAGGATACAATTATGTCATTAATTATGACATATGGAATGAGCCCATGTCATTAAGTGGACATAGGATTGGGACCCTTATCAAAGAGGGGTGTGCCAAGCAAAGGGGGATACAAGTCCATGTGGAATACAGAAATGGTGGTATTGGTTCATATAAGTAAAAATGCATACTTGGAAGTCTGATGGACTTTGGACTTACAATCAATTCCAATCATTTTATCCCATAAGTCCTCACTCCATGGTAGATAAAGAGAAATAGAGGCAAAAAATTCTATACAGTCATAGCCATTTTAGAGGATTCATGGAAGCATCCTGTTGGAATGGTAAACCCATAGCCTTCTGCAACTTCTTGTTTGTCTGTTTTCTGTATATCTCTCCTTATACAGGAGAGTCTTTAACATGGCAAACTACTTTTCCATTCTTCTCCAGGAATTCCTACACTAAATCCAGTCTCCCATCCTCATTCATTCTCTAAAAGGAATAGGAACACAAGTTCTAAATTTCCATAGGAAGTCTACTGAACAAACCAGAAGAGAGAATTCAGAACAATCCTTGCTCTTGTCACTGTGAGCTATGCAAACAATCTTTGCTTATATAATACTTTTCAATGTAATGATTTACAATGAAACTCCAGCTCTAGAAACTATCTTACCTCAAAAAGTCATCCCATATTGGGACACCTGGGTGGCTCAGTTGGTTGAACAGCTGACTCTTGGTTTTGGCTCAAGTCATGAGCTCATGGGTCGTGAGATGGAGCACGGCATTGGGCTCCACTCTCAACAGGGAGTCTGCTTGAAGATTCTCTTCCTCTGCCCCTCCCCCTCCACACTCTCTCTCAAATAAATAAATAAATCTTTAAAAAAAAAGTCATCCCATATTACCTCTTCCTAAAGGAGTGTTTCAGTGCAAACCCCAAAGGCCATGAACATGCTACTCCACAAAAGAAATAAATTAACTATTGAATCTTACACTGGCAGTCAATCCAGCACATTAAATCCCAGAAAAATACACTTCCTGGGAAATATGATTCATTTCATAATAAAATAAATTAAATTGTCACCTTGAGCTGAAAAATAATTATACTTGAACTAAGCATAACAGACCAGATACATGCATTTTGGACAAGAAAAACAAAGTAAAAGTGGTAAGTAGAAAGCGTAATTTCTCAGTTCACATAGAAGCCATCAGAAAGAAAAATAAAGAAAGGGAAAATACGAATATAATAAATCATGTATGTGGACAAACAATGTAAATGTTTTTCATGTTTTCTATTCACATCAATGATTTTAGTTCTGCAATCAAAAAGAACTTAGGAAATATGCAGGTTCAAAATTGGGTACCAAAATAATTAACTGATTCTTGATTGGTAAAAATTAAGCTATTATTAGCTATAGCTATACAATACAGCTATATGTGAGACCATGCGATATATTAATCCACAAGCCATTAATAGAGTTAGCAATAGTTTAATTTACTGAATTTACTTATATCCCTAAAACAATAACTCTATGATTTTATATCTTAAAATTTATAAGTAATTTGTTAGTTGAAAAAATAGAAATTATTTCCTTCTATTTCAAGATTATAGATCAATAGCTTTTTAAAGAAAAATATTTTATAAAATATAATTTTCAAAATCAAAAAAGAATCCTCATTTAGCCATGATCTCTCTCTACAGTTTCTCCTTTGAGCTTTTTTTATTGTCAATAACAGCTAAATTTTTCAAAATTTAATTCTACATAGCCAAAATGGTTTGACCATTATAACCCTACTAACTGGCTAACATCTAATGTCTACTGTTTGTGTTTATTAAATTAATGTGGCTTAATAACTGATCTGATTTGGGTTTATTCAAACAAACTGAACTGAAAATAACTGTATGAATTCAACTAATTTGGACATATTTCAGGTTTAATCAAATAGCAAGCAATCAATAGTCAAATCTGGCTTAAAGTATACCCTGAAAGAAAGACAAATAGGTCTCTGTGGTGGAATCAGTTTTGGTGCCCTAACTAGATCCCCTTTACTGGGACAATACATCCATCTCTCCAAGATACCAACCAGTGACTTAATGGCAAATTGTTTGCATCAGATTTTCCAACTTGGAAAGGGGAGAGAGGCTTTCTGATCAGGATTAACACACACAGTATAGATTTGCCTTTCTTGCCACAGGTTCTGAGCAGGTACTACTGTCCAAGGGTTCACAGAGTGTCTGATCTAGAGTCATAGAATTCTGCACATTATCATTCCTGATTGAGAGATCCACTTTATGGCCAAGAAGGTAGGGCATGAGCATGTTTGTATGGGGTACACAGTCCTACCACTTTCTATACTATCAAGAAGCTATTGTCCAAATAGAGTGATGAAACAGCCTCTTAAAGATACAACTGAGACATCAGGTCAAAGATGATGCTGTGAGAGTAGGTGCTATCCTGCAAGATTTGGTAAATTCCTTAAATCCCGGGCATCACTTGGTGTTGTGTCCCCAGTAAATAAAATACATAGGTCCACATATTAAATAGTAGAAATGTAGGAGTAACCCCACTCACCATCACTTCTAGTGACTCCCTGGAGGAATTTGTGCTTCCCATCCCTATATGTTATGGTCTCTGAGTCTAGAGGTCCGGAATGCAAGGTGGAGAGCACTCCTATCCATAGTAGGAAGAACCAAGAACACAAGAACACAGTAAATCTTCAACTAAACTCAAAGCAATGGCTGCCACTAATCACATTGGGCTCCTTATGTCAGTAATCTAGCAGGTACAAAAAGGAGCTACCAAGAAAATCAACCCTCATCATCATGAGGAAGAAATACTACCTAATAAAGAGGGATATATAATAATTATGTCTGACACATCTGCTGGGGTATCTCTTGGCACATCCATGCCCATTTGTGACTGTAAATGGGCAAGGAGAGCAACTCTAGTTTCAAAAAGGCATGGTAACCAGAAACCTAGGCTCCTCAGAGATGACATCTGCATCAACCCAGAAGGCAAGTCCCCTAGACAAGCCAGAAGTGCTAGCTAAGGGTGAGGGGAATCAGAAATGTGTGGCAGAGGAGGGAGAAAATGAGTATTAAATAGGACATTGATACCAATCACAGTAGCAGGGGCTGTCATTTATCTCACCAACCCTCCTCTTTTGTTTCTCCAGGAATAGTGACCACAAGATCTGTATGGTTGGAGTAAATTTAATGTGAGAAGCAAGTGGACCTAAGCAGTGCAAGGGGTAGCCTATGATAAATGCTGGTTTGATGCTCTACACAGATCCTCTTAACCAGAGCAGGGCACTCATCTCCCAGCTGCTGTGAGTGTTGGCTGCCAAGGGGTTGGTTCATAGCTATGCATCCTCTTCTCCAAAAAGTACCCTCTACTAATAGGAACTGCTTTATCAGGGAAAGTCTACACTCTACCTATCTTCCACCCACATACAGCCAACAACCTATGACTGGCTGAAAGCAGGGCACTAAATACTGCTACCCTTGCCTCAAAGGGAAACAGCTCACTAGCCCACCCCTGTGGATCAAACTAAGGCTAGATTTTGACTTGAGACCACACCATTGCTCAGGTCTTTCTTCTTCCCCCATCTTGCTTCACTCTTAGCCACATGGGTTTTTTTGCAAAACACTTCTTCAATAAATCATGTGCCATGATTATCAAAGGCTTTGCTCCTAAGGAATTGGAACTAAAAAAAAATCTCAAACTTTATCATTTATAAGAATCAACAGAAGAGTTTGTTTTAAATGCACATTCTTTGGCCCTACTTCTAGAAAAGTAAATTTAATAGGTGTATGGTGAGCCTACAGACCACTCTGAGATGCACTGGACTAGACCATTAGCATATACTATCCACAAAGGAAAGCCAGAACCACCAATGACACAGCAATATTCTCAATCAATGCACCTGAGAACAAATTTCTCTACAGTTACTCTCAAGGCTTTGATTTTCCAACATAACAAACCTCTAACCTCAACTTTGTGATACGGCTTTCACTCCACTCATGTTTACAACTTCAAAATGTTAATAAAACATGGTAAGTGCAAAAGCCAAATAAAGTAGAAGAGGTAGCAAGTAAGTAATGGACTGCACATTCTTAATTTAAATCATATATATTTATTCTCTCACTCGGTAACTGAATACTAACCAAATGAATTTGTAACATATTCCAGTCTAGTTTTATTAGGATTTGTGCTGTATGTGTAATGTAAAAACAAAGAAAATATATTGCAACATCAACTTATATTATTCATGCTTATAAAGTTCTGTGTATCTACCCATGCGGTTGAGAAGATGCATTAGGAGTCGATTACAATAACAAGAAAAGGTTATTTGAGTCAAATCAAAACAATAAATGGGGTAGAGAAAAATTGTAAAATATTTGTTTTACTCTTTCCTCCAGTGACACATAAAACATTATCTCCTTCTCTAAGCGATTATGAACATTTCTATTCTGTCATATGGCATAAAGTGGAGATTTGTTTAAAATCATTTATGTTGGGAAAGTTACACAAGCCTCTTTGCACTTCAGAGAAAGTATATTTTTGATCACCTCAATTGTTAAAAACTCACAGTTCTTATTTATAGGAATACTCAGACAGATGGAAATAATAAAAACTGCTTTAAACAACCTCTAACTAATTTGTCACATTTCCACAATTTCCATTTTCTCTGTAAAATATAGCAGCAGTTGCCAACAGGATGCAGAACACTCTTGAATGTTAGGCTACTCTCCACTGTGCCCACCCATTTCCTCTCTTCCACGTGGGCAGTACAATCCATCAAGAGTCAGCTGTGTTTATTCACAAACTTGCCTATGATCCCACTTACTATTATATTATTTAATTTTGCTAAAGATTTCATAAATCTATGAAATATGAGTTCTAAAACAAGTAAACATTTCCTTAAAAACTAAGATGAATACTTTGGAGAGACTTGATAATGTAGACTTGCTTTAAAATTGCTCTCAAATTACAGAGAACTATAAAAAAAAGAGAAAAGTAGTAAGATTAAGAGAATTTTGTATTCCCTCAAATTATTTTACAGGAATCTTGATCTCTTTTGCTCCACTTTAAGGAGTCCCAAGGGATGCCTGGGGAGCTCAGTTGGCTAAGCCTGTCCCTTCGGCTCAGGTCATGATCCCAGATCAAGTCCCATATCGGGCTCCTTGCTCAGTAGGGAGCCTGCTTCTCCCTCTGCCTGCTGCTCCCCCTGCTTGTGCTCTCTCTCTCCCTCTCACTCTCTGACAAATAAATAAAATCTTTAAAAAAAAAGTTTAAAAAAATAAAATAAAGAGTCTCAAACTGGAAATCAATTGCATTGATTTCCAAAATGACAGATCTAAAATGACTATGGTGTACACAAGAAATGCCAGGACTTCCAATCAGATCCATACACCAAACACAGACCTTGGCCTTTGTTGCAATGGCTAATAAACTCACATGTATACAAGTCTATGGACGGAGATTTAGTCAACTTTTCATAATGTTTTACTTTAAGTGATTTTAATTAACTGACAAATGATCAGTGCCAATCACATCCCCATCAAAAATTTCTACCGTATCAGGTGGTCCTGGTGACAGGAACAGACAAAATGAGAAGTCACAGGACTTTTTAAATCTTTCTATAAAAAAAGAAAATAAGTCAAAATAAAGAAATATATTCATGGCATTTTTTTTAAAGATTTTATTTATTTGAGAGAGAGAGAGAGCACACATGTGCATAAGTGGGGGGGACAGAGGGAGCAGGAGAAGCAGACTCCCTGCTGAGCGAGGAGCCCAACACAGCCCAACACAGGACCCCAGGATCATGACCTGAGCCCAAGGCAGACGCTTAACCAACTGAGCTACCCAGGCGCCCATGGCATTTCTTTTACGGTAAGCTATTGAACTACATAGGAGACAAAGGAAAAACTGAACCTTGGTAGAAATGAAACCAGTCAAAAAGTTAACATTTCTTGTAAAATGCATTAAGGCACATGATTAGAAGATTGTTTCCTTTTAAAATGCAAACATCCTGTTTAGGAGCCAAAGTCTGTGAGGAAACGAAAGCACACCTCCTCACTACAAAGGCAGGTATGTCATTCAGATCCGTAGTCTAGGTTTGTAGGTCCAAACCAGGTCTGTAATTTTCTTGTACTTGCTTCAGATCCTTTTAGTTCTCTGTAAATAAACATTACAGAGTTGAAGCCCCCTTTTCTCTCTAGAGGTAACCACTTTCTTGAAGTTGAAATGTACCACCTCCATTATTTTATATTATATATAAAATGTTATTTTATATTATTTAACAGCACTATAGATAGTATTATTTTGTGTTGTAAACTTTGCGTACATGATATCATGATGTACCTATCACTTTGTGATGTTTTTATTCAATGATATTTTCAATATTTATCCATGTTAATATAAACATATATTAATGAGTATCACTTATTTCAAAAACACTGTATTGCATCACAGTTTATCCACACATCTGTTAGTAGATAATTAAGTAATTTTCAAATTTTAGCTGTTAAAAACAATGCTGAAACAAACAGCATTGCACACACATTCAAACATTTATTTAATTCAGAATCCCAAACTTCATCTTGGTCTTTCTCAATCACGATCTCCAGGGAGAAGATTGGGAAGATGTATGTTTAATAAGTTCCCTCACCCACCCACTCTGAGTGATTCTTATCCTCAGGGAAGTTTAGGGGAAAACACTCTAGACTAATAGCATACATGTAGAAGTAAAAATACTGAGTCATAGTAATGCCCATCTTCCATTTTACAAGATATTGTAAAATTACACTTCAAAGTAGAAGTTGTAATTTACATGCCCACAAACAGGATACGATTCTCATTTCCCCACAGCTTTGTCAACATTTGGCATTGTCACAGTTTAGGTCTTTACCACTCCGGTGGATGTAAAATAGTACTCTGCTGTTGTTTTAATTTGCAGTTTGCTTTCTGGTTACCTGTAAAATTGAGAAGACTTTTACCTATAAATAACTGGCCATCGGAATTTCCTCCTTGTGAATTGTTTGCCTGTTTTAGGAAGTTGTTTTTCTCTTATTGATTTGTAAGAATATATACATTCTGGATACAAAAGTTGAATATTACAAAGCTTAATGAAACAAAATTTAAAATCTTTTGCCCACCCATCCAATTCATGAATTTTTCTCCCGAGAATCAATCATTTTATATCCTTTTAGTAGTTTTTCCAAAATATATCCATTTTTCTAAATAATATGATTATATATTTTTTGATTTATTAGTTCTAGATATTATTTTTATTTACTTCCTATATGGAAGGTAAAGGTTAAGCATTCTTACATCATTACCTCATCCCCCCAATAAATCATAACTCAGTTTTTTATTAAAATATTATAACTTAGAATGTTATGACTATATAAATATTGGTCATTGCTGAGATCATTACTATTATTATATTTCCTTTCTTTGCATAACTTTTGTTCTTCCTGGAATAAGTAATTACCTTACTTCTTCATACACTTTCCTTTCATTAATTCTCTCTAGATTTTCCAACCTCTCTCAATCCTATTTTCTATATAAATACGTCAAGTTATCTTCCCTTTCTTCTAAAACCCTCTGTCCACCTGCTCCAATTTGGGCTGCTTATTCTCTGAACTGGATGCTTAGCTCTTGGTCTGGGGCCTCTTACTTTACCCTGAGAAATTGCCTTCACCTCTCCCCTGTGTGAGATCCCATTTCCTAGATTTCATCTTCTTCTTCCTTGGTTTATTCCATTATTTCAGCAGAGTACATCCTCCCATAACTTCCTGAGACATTTATGACACCTTACAGTCTTAAAATATGTTTATTCTATCTCTGTTTTAGTTTTATTTAGTTTTATTTTTTTAGTTAGTTTTATTTCTTGGGATATATTTTAAATATTATTTTATAAATATTTAAATATATGTTACTTATATTTCCAACTTCCTGGGAAGATGGCAGAGTGGGAGGATCCTAAACTCAACTCATCCCATGGATACACCTAGATAAAAGCCACACCAGTGTAAATAACACAGAAAAGACCCAAAGACTGGCCTAATAGACTCTCCACAGCTAAATGTACAGAAGAGGCCACACTGAAGAGGGTAGGAAAGGCAGAGACATGCTTAGCAGCCAAAGGGACATGTAGACTGTCCACAGAAGGGAGGAAGGAACACCATGGGTGTGGAGAGGAGAGAGAAGCAGATCCTTATACCAGGAAACCCAGGCATGGGGAACCACATGGGGAAGACAAATTCCCATAACATGTGGCTTTTAAAACTAGAGAGGCCTAACAATCAGTGAGGCTTAACACCTGGAACTTTACAAAAAGCAGTGGCCTGGCTCTGGGAGAGCCAGGTGGGTGCAGTCACTGCCCTAAAAAGACAGCACAACAAGCAGACCCACTGAGATACAACATAGAAGCAGCAGTTTGAAAAATGCCTGGGGTATATGGGAAAGAGATTTATTTGCTAATCTCAAAGCATGTGCTGGAGAGGCAAGGAACATTGGGAGACTTCTCCTAAAACAAAAGAGCTGTCAGGTGCCATTTCCCTTTCCCGCCCCCCATCCTGGATACACGGACACCTGTGAGAACCAGTGCAGTGTAAACACTCTCCACCTAGCTTGCTAGCAGCTGGACCCCACATTCTCCTATGGAAACACCCCCTCCACCTGGCCAGGCTGGCAGGAGTCTGCCCAGCAGCTGTAAGTCCCTTCCCACAGCTTGTAGCCTGCCATTGCATTCTCCTGTGGACCTGTCTCCTCTAATATGCCCTTGGTAGAGCCCATCTAAAGCCAGACTACAAACCTCACAGAGGGCAAGTAGCCCTGACAGGGGCCAGAACTACTCCAAAGTGACTCCTGCCCCAGAGAGAGGGAAAGATAACCACACACACACAGACGTCCAACTGTGGCCCCAGCAGTGGGCTGGGGGCAGAAATCTAGTCTGACCACAGGCCCTGCCCACCAACGAAAGCTTCTCAGGGGATAACACAGGGAAAGCACCCTACAGTTTAGTGCTACTGCAGCTATGGCAAACACTTGGTTTGACTCAACTCAAACCAAAGGTAGCCTCAGACTAACACACTAACAACACAGTGACCAAACGCTGCTCACAACAGGAATAGAGAAGAGAGCCATTACAGACGACTAGACTGAAGGCAAATGCTGCTCAGCCATGACTGTAGGAAGCACAGAGCACACACAGGAAACACCTCTGAACAGTCAGGTTCTGGTGACTAGAGGACATTTGCACTTCAGGGCACTGCAGGGCATCTTCTTCATGAGTCTACTACTTTCAGAAACAGGAGATGTAGCTGACTTTCCTAATACATAGGAAAGATACAGGGAGTTAGACAAGATGAGGAGACAGAGGACTATGTTCCAAAGGAAAGAATGGGACAAAATCATAGCAATAGAACTAAAAGAGACAGAGATAAGGAATATACCTGATAGAAAATTTAAAGTAATGGTTATAAAGATATTCACTGGATTTGAGAAAAGGATGAGACCCTCAACAAAGAGATAGAAAATAAAAAAAAAAAAAAGAACCAGAGATGAAGAACTCAATAATTGAAATTAAAAACACCCTAGATGGAATAGATGTAGACTAGAGGAAGCAGAAGAACAGATCAGGAGACCTGGAGTACAGAGTAATGGAAGGCAATCACACTGAACAAGAGTGACAAAAAATAAGAAAAGATGAAAAAAGACTGAGGGAACACAGCAACACCATTAAGCACAATAACATTTGCATTAGAGGGATCCCAGAAAAAGAAGAAGGGGCAGAAGATTCATTTGAAGAAATAATAGCTGAAAGTTTCCCAAATCTGGGAAAGAAAACAGAAATCCAGCTCAAGAAGGCATAGAGAGCCCCCAACAAAATCAACCTGAGGAAGTCCCCACCAAGACATAATAATTAAAATGCAAAAAGTAGTGATAACGACAATCAAGAAATGCGTAGAAGACATGAACAGACATTTCTGCAAAGAAGACATCCAAATGGCCAAAAGGCACATGAAAAAGTGCTCAACATCACTCGGCATCAGGGAAATACAAATCAAAATGACAATGAGATACCACCTCACACCAGTCGGAAAGGCTAAAATTAACAAGTCAGGAAACGACAGATGTTGGCGACGATGCGGAGAAAGGGGAACCCTCCTACACTGTTGGTGGGAATGCAAGCTGGTGCAGCCACTCTGGAAAACAGTATAGAGGTTCCTCAAAAAGTTAAAAATAGAGCTACCCTATGACCCAGCAATTACACTACTGGGTATTTACCCCAAAGTTACAAATGTAGTCATCCAAAGGGGCACATGCACCCCAATGTTTATAGAAGCAATGTCCACAATAGCCAAACTATGGAAAGAGCCTAGATGTCCATCAACAGATGAATGGATAAAGAAGATGTGGTGTGTGTGTGTGTATATATATATATATATATACACACACAATGGAATATTATGCAACCATCAAAAAAATGAAATCTTGCCATTTGCAATGACATGGATAGAACTAGAGGGTATTATGCTAAGCGAAATAAGTCAATCAGAGAAAGACAAGTATCATATGATCTCACTGATATGAGAAATTTGAGAAACAAGACAGAGGATCATATAGGAAGGGAGGGAAAAATGAAACAAGATGAAACCAAAGAGGGAGACAAACCATAGGAGACTCTTAATCTCAGGAAACAAACTGAGGGTAGCTAGAGAGGAGGGGGGTGGGAGGGATGGAGAGGCTGGGTGATGGACATTGGGGAGGGTATGTACTATGGTGAGCGCTGTGAATTGTGTAAGACTGATGAATCACAGACCTGTACCCCTGAAACAAATAATACATTATATGTTAATAAAAAATTTAAAAATACATAAATAAATAAATAAAATTTTTTAAAAAGTAGTGATAAAGAGAGATTTTAAAAACAACAAAAGAAAAAAAATTACATACAAAGGAAACCCCATATGACTATCAACTGATTTTTGATAGCAAAGCAGCAAAATCAAGTATATCTATAAAAATCAGTCAAGGAATTCACAAAATAAAAGAATGTAAAATATGACACCATATACATAAAATGTATTGGGGAGAGGAATGAAGAATGGGTTCAAATTTAAGTGACCATCAACTTACTATAAACCGCTATACACATAAGATGTTATATACAAACCTAATGGTAACCACAAATCAAAAACCGGCAATAGATACAAAAAAAAGAGAAAGGAATCCAAGTATATGACTAAAGAAAGGCAGCAAACCATGAGAGAAGAGAGCAAAAAAAGAAAGGAACAGAGAGGAACTATAAAAACAATCATAAAACAAGTAACAATGTCAGTAAGTACATACCTATCAATAATTTACTTTGAGGGTGCCTGGGTGGCTCAATTGGTTAAGCATCCAACTTGATCTCAGCTCAGGTCTTGATCTCAGAGTTGTGAGTTTGGGCCCCACACCCACTATGAAGCCTACATTAAAAATAATAATAGTAGGGGGGAAAAGATGGCAGAGGAGTAGGGGATCCTAATCCAACTGGTCCCTGGAACTGAGCTGGATATCTACCAGACCACTCCAAACACCCATGAAATCAGCCTGAGATGTAAGAAGATAGATCTGGATCTCTACAAACAGAATATTGCAGGCATTTGGTTTCAAGGTATGAAGCAGGGAGCCATGATTCCATGGGCAGATATCGGAGGATAAACGGCAGGGGGAAGGAGACAGTCATCGGGATCCTACACCGAGGGTGAGCAATAGCCTCCCGCGCCGGGGACAGAGCACAGACTTGCAGACCGGTAGCGACAGGGAAAGGACTTCAGGGCAGCCCCCTGGAATGGCAGGGCCGCACCTGTGAACTGGGGGCGGCTGGCAGTTTTAGAAGCATGAAGGGCAGAGCCGTGCCCCCATGCCCTGACCTGGAGATGAGGACTAGGAGCACTGCTGAGGGGCACACAACCCAGGACTGCAGTTTATAGCAGCACAGACAGAAACAGAGATAGTGTGGCCTGGAGAGCTCAATGAAGAACAGACTGCAATCTCTCTGCTCTGAGGCAGAGGGCTGGAAACAGTCTCTCCTGCTCTGACTTCCGGAAGAGATGCGGAAAGCCACCAGGGAAAGCCACCAGAGAACAAAAGCCCCAGAAAAATGGTTTTCACTGAGGCCATCCCCTGCCACAGGGGGCAGGACAACTCTGCCCAAACAGGGTTGCCTGAGTAACAGCGCTGCAGGCCCCTCCCCCAGAAGACAGGCTGGGAAAACAAGAGGCCTCAACCCTAAGGTCCCTAGAAAACAGGTGCATCTTGCTTGGGTTGTGGTCAATAATTTGGACCCCACCCCTCAAAAGAATGACTAGGAGGAAGAACCCCCAAAATAAGAAAGACTCAGAGACTATGACTTATGCCACAGATTTACAAATGGATTCAGATATAACCAAGATGTCGGAGATGGAATTCAAGCTAGCAATTGTGAAGACGGTAGCTAGAATGGAGAAATCAATTAATGACAACATAGAGTCTCTAAGGGCAGAAATGAAAGCTGAATTGGCAGAACTTAAAAATGCTATCAATGAGATCCAATCTATCTAGATAATCTAACAGTTAGGGTTAGCGAGGCAGAAGAACAAATTAGTGACCTAGAATACCAATTAATAGATAAAAAGGGAAGAGAGGAGGCCAGGGAAAAACAACTCAGAATCCATGAAAATAGAATCAGAGAAATAAATGACACCATGAAACGTTCCAATGTCAGAATTATTGGAATCCCTGAGGGGGTGGAGAGAGAGAGAGGACCAGAAGATATATTTGAGCAAATCATAGCTGAGAACTTCCCTAATCTGGGAAATAAAACAAACATTCGTGTCCTAGAGGCAGAGAGGACCCCTCCCAAGATCAAGGAAAATAGGCCAACACCCTGGCATGTAATAGTAAAACTCTCAAATCTTAGAACCAAGGAAATCATCTTAACGGCAGTTAGGGGGAAGAGATTCCTTACGTACAGAGGGAAGAACATCAGAATAACGTCAGACCTATCCACAGAGACCTGGCAAACCAGAAAGGCCTGGCAAGACATATTCAGTGTACTAAACAAGAAGAACATGCAGCCAAGAATACTTTATCTGGCAAGGCTGTCATTTAGAATGAATGGAGAGATGCAGAGCTTCCACGACCAGCAGAAACTGAAAGAATATGTGACCACTAAGCCAGCCCTGCAAGAAATATTAAGGGGGGTTCTATTAAAGGAGAAAGACCCCAAGAGTGATATAGAACAGAATTTTACAGGGACAATCTATAAAAACAAGGTCTTCACAGGCAACATGATGACAATTAATTCATATCTTTCAATAATCACTCTCAAAATGAACGGCCTAAATGCTCCAATAAAATGGCACAGGGTTGCAGATTGGATAAAAAGACAGGACCCATCCATATGCTGTCTACAAGAGACTAATTTTGAACCTAAAGACACATCCAGACTGAAAGTGAAGGGATAGAGATCCATCTTCCATGCCAACAGACTTCAAAAGAAAGCTGGGGTAGCAGTTCTTATATCAGACATATCAGATTTTAAACTAAAGACTGTAGTTAGAGACACAGAAGGACACTATATCATTCTTAAAGGGTCTATCCAACAAGAAGATCTAACAATTGTAAATATCTATGCCCCCAACATGGGAGCAGCCATCTACATAAGCCAACTGCTAACCAAAATAAAGAGTCATATTGATAACAGTACTTTAATTGTAGGAGACTTCAATACTCCACTCTCAGCAATAGACAGATCATCTAAGCAGAAAATCAACAAAGAAACAAGAGCTTTGAATGACACACTGGACCAGATGGACCTCATAGATATATACAGAACATTCCACCCTAAAACAACAGAATACTCAGTCTTCTTGAGCGCACATGGAACTTTCTCCAGAATAGACCACATACTGGGTCACAAATCAGGTCTCAACTGATACCAAAAGATTGAGATTATTCCCTGCATATTCTCAGACCATAATGTTTTAAAACTGGACCTTGATCACAAGAAAAAATTTGGAAGAAATTCAAACACTTGGAAGCTAAAGACCACTCTGCTCAAGAATGTTTGGGTCAACCAGGAAATCAAAGAAGAACTTAAACAATTCATGGAAACCAATGAGAACGAAAACACATCAGTCCAAAACCTATGGGATACTGCAAAGGCCATCCTAAGGGGATAATACATAGCCATCCAAGCCTCACTCAAAAAAATAGAAAAATCCCAAATTCACCAACTAACTCTACAACTTAAAGAACTAGAGAAAAAGCAACAAACGATGCCTAAGCCATGCATTAGAAGATAAATAATTAAGATTGGAGCAGAAATCAATGAATTAGAAACCAGAAACACAGTAGATCAGATCAACGAAACTAGAAGCTGGTTCTTTGAAAGAATTAATAAGATTGATTAACCACTGGCCAGACTTATCCAAAAGAAAAGAGAAAGGACCCAAATTAATAAAATTATGAATGAAAGGGGAGAGATCATGACTGACACCAAGGAAATAGAAACAATTATTAGAAATTATTATCAACAACCATATGCCAATAAGCTGAGCAACCTGGATGAAATAGATGCCTTCCTGGAAACCTATAAACTGCCAAGACTGAAAGAGGAAGAAAGTGACAACCTGAATAGGCCAATAACCAGTAATGAGACTGAAGCAGTGATCAAAAACCTCCCAAAAAACAAGAGTCCAGGGCCTGACAGATTCCCTGAGGAATTCTACCAAACATTCAAAGAAGAAATAATACCTCTTCTCCTGAAGCTGTTTCAAAAAAATAGAAACAGAAGGAAAGCTTCCAGATTCATTCTATGAGGCCAAACCAGGCAAAGACTGCATCAAAAAGGAGAATTTCAGACCAATATCCCTGATGAATATGGATTCCAAAATCCTCAACAAAATCCTAGCTAAAAGGATCCAACAATACATTAAAGGGATCATCCACCTCAACCAAGTGGGATTTATCCCTGGGATGCAAGGGTGGTTCAACATTCACAAATCAATCAGTGTGATCGAATACATTAATAAGAGAAGAGAGAAGAGCCATATGGTCCTCTCAGTTGATGCGGAAAAAGCATTTGACAAAATACAGCATCCTTTCCTGATTAAAACTCTTCAGAGTATAGGGATAGAGGGAACATTCATCAAGCTCATAAAATCCATCTATGAAAAACCCACAGTGAATATCATCCTCAATGGGGAAAAGCTGAGAGCCTTTCCCTTAAGATCAGGAACATGTCAAGGATGCCCACTCTCACCACTATTGTTCAACATAGTACTAGAAGTCCTAGCAACAGCAATCAGACAACAAAAAGAAATAAAAGGTATTCAAATTGGCAAAGAAGAAGTTAAACTCTCTCTTTTCGCAGATGACATGATACTTTATGTGGAAGACCCAAAAGACTCCACCCCCAAATTACTAGAATTCATACAGCAATTCAGTAATGTGGCAGGATACAAAATCAATGCACAGAAATCAGTTGCTTTCTTATACACTAACAATGCAACTATAGAAAGAGAAATTAGAGAAACGATTCCATTTACAATAGTACTAAAAACCATAAGATACCTCAGAATAAACCTAACCAAAAAGGTAAATGATCTATACTCTAGGAACTACAGAACACTCATGAAAGAAATTGAAGAAGACACAAAAAGATGGGAAAACATTCCATGCTCATGGATCAGAAGAATAAACATTGTTAAATGTCTATGCTACCCAGAGCAATCTATACCTTCAATGCCATCCTGATCAAAATTCCAATGACATTTTTCAAAGTGCTGGAACAAACAAGACTAAAATTTGTATGGAATCAGAGAAGACCCCAAATTGCCAAGGAAATATTGAAAAAGAAAAACAAAGCTGGGGACATCACGTTGCCCAATTTCAAGCTATATTACAAAGCAGTGATCACCAAGACAGCATGGTACTGACACAAAAACAGACATATAGAGCAGTGGAACAGAATAGAGAGCCCAGAAATGGACCCTCAACTCCATGGTCAAATAATCTTCGACAGGGGCGCCTGGGTGGCTCAGTCGTTAAGCGTCTGCCTTCGGCTCAGGTCATGATTCCAGGGTCCTGGGATCGAGCCCCGCATCGGGCTCCTTGCTCGGCCGGGAGCCTGCTTCTCCCTCTCCCACTCCTCCTGCTTGTGTTCCCTCTCTCACTGTGTCTCTCTCTGTCAAATAAATAAAATCTTAAAAAAAAAAAAAAATCTTCGACAAAGCAGGAAAAAATATGCAATGGAAGAAAGACAGTCTCTTCAATAAATGGTACTGGGAAAATTGGACAGCCACATGCAGAAAAATGAAACTCGACCATTCTCTAACACCCTACACAAAGATAAACTCAAAATGGATGAAAGACCTCAATGTGAGACAAGAATCCATCAAAATCCTAGAGGAGAACATAGGCAGTAACCTCTTTGACATCGGCCACAGCAACTTCTTTCAAGATACATCTCCAAAGGCTAGTGAAACAAAAGCAAAAATGAACTTTTGGGACTTCATCAAGATAAAAAGCTTCTGCACAGCAAATGAAACAGTCAACAAAACAAAGAGGCAACCCGCAGAATGGGAGAAGATATTTGCAAGATATCTGACACTACAGATAAAGGGCTGGTATCCATGATCTATAAAGAACTCAAACTCAACACCCAAAAAATAAATAATCAAGTCAAAAAATGGGCAGAAGACATGAACAGACACTTCTCCAAAGAAGATATACAAATGGCTAACAGACACATGAAAAAATGTTCATCATCATTAGCCATCAGGGAAATTCAAATCAAAACCACACTGAGATACCACCTTACACCAGTTAGAATGGCAAAAATTGACAAGGCAAGAAACAACAAATGTTGGAGAGGTTGTGGAGAAAGGGGAACCCTCCTATACTGTTGGTGGGAATGCAAGTTGGTACAGCCACTTTGGAAAACAGTGTGGAGGTTAATTAAAAATAGAGCTACCCTAAGACCCAGCAATTGCACTACTGGGTATTTACCCCAAAGACACAGTTGTAGTGAAAAGAAGGGCCATATGCACGCCAATGTTCATAGCAGCAATGTCCACAATAGCCAAACTGTGGAAAGAGCCGAGATGCCCTTCAACAGATGAATGGATAAAGAAGATGTGGTCCATATACAATGGAATATTACTCAGCCATCAGAAAGGATGAATACCCAACTTTTACATCAACATGGATGGGACTGGAGATTACACTAAGTGAACTAAGTCAAGCAGAGACAGTCAATTATCATATGGTTTCACTTATTTGTGGAACATAAAGAATAGCATGGAGGGCATTAGGAGAAGGGAAAAATGAAGGGGGGAAATCGGAGGGAGAGATGAACCAGGAGAGACTATGGACTCTGAGAAACAAACTGAGGGTTTTAGAGGGAAGGGGGGTGGAGGGATGGGTTAACCCAGTGATGGGTATTAAGGAGGGCACGTACTGCATGGAGCACTGGGGATTATAGAAAACAATGAATCATGGATCACTACATCAAAAACTAATGATATATTGTATGGTGACTAACATAACATAATAAAATAAAATAAAATAAAAATAGTAGTAATAATAATAATAATTATTATTACTTTGAAAGTAAATGGACTAAATGCTCCAATCAAAAGACATAGGGTAATGGAATGGATAAAAAAGCAAGACCTATCTATATGCCTAAAAGAGATATATTTCAGATCTAAAGACATATGCAGATTGAAAGTCAAGGGATGGAAAAGTATTTATCATGCAAATGGAATTGAAAAAAAGCTCAGGTAGCAATACTTATATCAGAAAAAAATAGGTTTTTAAAACAAAGACTATAACAAGAAACAAAGAAAGACACTATATAATCATAAAGAGAACAATACAACAAGAAGATACAACAATTGTAAATATATCCAACATGGGAGCACCCAAATACATAAGGGAGCTAATAAGAACAAACATAAAGGAAGTAACTGCTAGTAATACTTATAATAGTAGGAGAATTTAAAACCCCACCTACATCAATGGATAGATCATCCAAACAGAAAATCAATAAGGAAAGAGTGACTTTGCATAATACATTGGACCAAATGGATCTAACAGATATATTCAGAACACTTGATCCTACAACTGCAGAAAACAAATTCTTTTCAACTGCACATGGAACATTTTCCAGATCACATATGAGGCCACAAAACAAGTCTCAACAAATTCAAAAAGATTGAAGTCATACCATGTACCTTTATGACCACAACACTATGAAACTGGAAATCAATCACAAAAAATAATAATAATAATAAAAATAAAATGTCTGGAAAGAACACAAATACATAGAAGTTAAATAACATGCTACTAAACAATGAATGAGTCAACCAAGAAATCAAAAAGGAAATTAAAAAATACAGGGACATAAATGAAAATGAAAACACAATCCAAAATCTTCAGGATGCAGCAAAAGCTGTTCTAAGAGGGAAGTTTGTAGCAATACAAGCCTACTTCAAGAAGCAAGAAAAATCTCAAATAAACAACCTAACCTACACTTAAAGGAGCTAGAAAAAGAAGAACAAACAAAACCCAAAATTAGCAGAAGGAAAGAAATAAGAAAGATTAGAGCAGAAATAAATGATATAGAAACTAAAAAAACAAACAAACAAAAAACACACAAAAAAACAATAGAACAAAACAATGGAACAGGATCTGGTACTTTGAAAATATCAACAAAACTGATAAACGTTTAGCCAGACTCATTTAAAAAAAGGGACTCAAATAAACAAAATCAGAAATCAGTGAGGCAAAATAACCAATACCAGAGATATACAAAGGATTATAACAGAATATTTTGAAAAATTATATTCCAACAAATTTGACAACCTAGAAGAAATGGATAAATTCCTAGAAACATAAAACCTCCCAAAACTAAACCAGAAAGAAATAGAAAATTTGAATAAACTGATTACCCAGCAATGAAACTGATTCAGTAATAAAAATAAAAACCGCCCTACAAACAAAAGTCCAGGACCAGATAGCTTCACAGATGAATTCTACCAAATATTTAAAGAAGAGTTAATATCTATTCTTCTCAAACAATTCCAAAAAAATAGAAGAGGAAGAAAACCTTCCAAATTCATTTTATGAGGCCAGCATTACTCTGATACCAAAACCAGATAAAGACACTACAAAAAAAGGGAACTAAAGGTCAACATCTCTGATGAGCATAGAAGCAAAAATCCTCAACGAAATGCTAACAAAACAAATCAAACAACACATTTTAAGAATCATTTACCACAAACAAGCAGGATATATTCCTGGAATTCAAGGTGGTTCAGTATTTTTCAATCAATCAATTTGATACAACACATCAACAAGAGAAAGGATAAAAACCATATGATCATTGCAATAGATGCAGAAAAAGCATTTGACAAAGTACAACATCCATTCGTGATAAAAACCCTCAACAAAGTAGGCTTAAGGGAAAATACCTCAACATAACAAAAACCATATATAAAAACCCCACAGCTAACATCATACTCAATGGTGAAAAACTGAGAGCCTTTCTCTTAAGGTCAGGAATAAGACAAGGATGTCCATTCTCACCACTTTCATTCAACATAGTATTAGAAGTCCTAGCCACAGCAATCAGAAAAGAAAAAAATAAAAGGCATTAAAATTGGTAAGGAAGAAGTAAAATTTTCACTACTTGCAGATGACATTATACTATGTATAGAAAACCCTAAAGACCCCACCAAAAAACTACTAGAACTGATAAATGAATTCAGGTTGGAGGATACAAAATCAATATACAGAAATCCATTGCATTTCTATACACTAATAATGAAGTAGCAGAAAGAGAAATTAAGAGAACAATCCCATTTACAATTACACCAAAAATAATAAGATACCTAGCAATAAACCAAACCAAAGAGGTGAAAGATCTGTACTCTGAAAACTATAAAACACTGATCAAAGAAACTGAAGATGACACAAACAAATGGAAAGATATTCCATGCTCGTGGATTGGGAAAACAAATACTGTTAAAATGTCCATACTACCCAACGCAATCTACAGATTTAATGCAGTCCCTTTCAAAATACCAACATCATTTTTCACAGAACCAGAACAAATCATCCCAAAATTTGTATGGAACCACAAAAGATCTCAGATAGCCAAAGCAGTCTTGAAAAAGAAGAACAAAGCTGGAGGTATCACAATCCCAGATTTCAAGTTATACTACAAAGCTATAGTAATCAAAACAGCATGGTATTGGCACAAAAATAGACACACAGATCAATAGAAGAGAATAGAGAGCTGAGTAATAAACCCATGATTATATGGTCAATTAATCTTTGACAAAGAAGGCAAGACAATGCAATGGGAGAAAAGTCTCTTCAACAAATGGTGTGGAAAACTAGACAGCTACATGTGAAAGAAAGAAACTGGACCACCTTTTCACACCAAACACAAAAATAAACTCAAAATGGATTAAAGACCTAAATATGAGACCTGAAACCATAAAAATCCTGGAAGAGAGCACAGGCAATAATCTGACATTGGCCATAGGAACATTTTTCTAGATATATCTCCTGAGGCAAGGGAAACAAAAGCAAAAACTACTGGGACTATACCAAGATAAAAAGCTTCTGCAAAGCAAAGGAAACAATCAACAAACTAAAAGATGAATGGGAGATTTTTGCAAATGACATATCCAATAAAGGGTTAGTAACCAGAATACATAAAGAACTTATATAACTCAACACCAAAAAAAACAAATAATCCAATTAAAAAATGGGTAGAAGATACATTTCTCCAAAGAAAGATACAGATGGCCAACAGATATATGAAAAGATGATCAACAACACTAATCATCAGGGAAATGCAAATCAGAACCACAACTGGATATCACTTCACACCTGTCAAAATGACTGAAATAAAAAACATAAGAAACAAATGTTGGCAAGGATGTGAAAGAAAGGAACCCTTGTATATTGTTGATGGGAATGCGAGCAGGTGCATCCACTGTGGAAAACAGTATGGAGGTTCATCAATAAATTAAATATTATCCAGTGATTCCACTACTGGGTATTTACCCAAAGAATATGAAAGCATTCATTTGAAAAGATATATGCACCCCTACATTTATTGTAGCATTATTTACAATAGCCAAATTATGGAAGCAACCCAAGCGTCCATTGATAGATTAATGGATAAAGAAGTGTGTATATGTGTGTGTGTGTGCATGTATATGTGTGTGTATATATATATATATATATATATGTATTACTCAGTATATATATACATATATGTATATATATTACTCAGCTATAAAAAACAATGAAATCTTGCCATGTTCAACAACGTGGATGATGGATCTAGAGGGTATAATGCTAATGAAATAAATCAGTCAGAGAAAGACAAATACCATATGATTTCACTCATATGTGGAATTTAAGAAAGAAAACAAAGGAACAAAAAAAATGAGACAAAACAAAAACAAAATAAAACAGACTCTTAACTATAGAGAACTAATGTTTACTTGAGGGGAAGTGGTGGGGAGATGAGTGAAATAGGTGAAGGGGATTAAGAGTACGCTTATTATGATGAGCACTGAGTAATGTAAAGAATTGTGTAATCACTATATTGTTCACCTGAAACAATATAACACTGTATATTAACTACAGTGGAATTAAAATAAAAAATAAAGTAAAATAAAATTTCCAAGAGCTTTTTCTTGTTCCTTGTTCCTTTTGTAGCATTCTGTTCATGTTTCATGAATGCAACATCTCCTCAACTTTCTGATGATAGAATGCTTTCTTATGCATCCTGCATTACATCTCCAAATTATTGTTTTCATTATGTTTCACTGTTTATGTCTATCTCATGTCCTTTCCCCAAACATGTGATGAGGATTGATTGTATATTCATATTTAAAAGTGAATTACTTTCTAATAATTTAGTAACTTTAAAATTAATTTTTAGCTCATTGGAAGCTTTGTGTAAGTGGACAAGAGTCACTGTAAGTTCACATTGTAGAGTAACTTTATTTAGGAGAACAACATACATTAATGTCTGTAAATGTTTTCTTTGTTATTGTTTAGTTTGTCCAGAGGTATAAAAGCCTGGCTTCCAATAGGGTAGATACAGACCAGGGAGGTTGGGATGGGATGTCTCTCAATTTAGCTAGTAGAATTTAATTTAACTACCCTGCTTTCAACAAGAAGCCTCAATATGACCCTTTGTTCTACCAGAGGCTGAATCCAGTCTGGAACAATTTCTCTGGAGAATAAATCTCCTGTCTCTTCCAGGTCTCAGGAATGGACATCAGGCAAAGTGGGATGAAACTGGGAACCAGAGGTATATAGACTCCATGTATAGACTCTGAACCAAGTCTTGTGTTCTCAGCGCCATTCCATCACCCCTCCCAGTCCCAAGTGCCTCTCCTTCCTGAGTCCTTCTGGGGTTCTGTGAAGGGAATCATCCTCTTTCTTTGTGTCAGCCTCCTCTCCAGGCTCTTGGGATTCAGTTTTCTCTACTCTCCTAAATCATCTACCTCTCATTCACTGGTTTTCCATTTTCTAAAAATATGAAATTATCTCTTGTCCTCAGCCATTACCTTACCTTGTCCCTATGAATCTTGGGAGTATAGATAAACACTTAGGTTATATTTGTCACCTTTAAGTGGAGGTCCATTGCAAATACCTTCTCCCTGTCTGTAACTTTTCTTTGGACCTGATCTTCTTCTCCTACAAAGTGAGCATAATACTAACAATAACAACAACAACAATAATACCCATTCTTCTTTACAGTGTTCTTGTGAGCCTTCAAAAGTGGTTATGTATGAGACAGCACTTTATAAATTGTAATGTGCCATATGAATTCTAGTTAATTAAAAATAATGCTTTTATCCCTCACAGCAGGAAATAGACTATATGAACATTTGCAGAAATGTTTTAGGCTTACTTATAACTACCAGAAAACACCTTCTTTTGGTGAAAACATTCCACAGAACTGTTCTTAAACTTTTATAGTAATTATTGACCTTAAAGATCTAAGAGTAATATCAAATACTACATTAGAGCTAGAACATTAGTGATAATATATTCACAAAAATATTCTCAAGATTTTAGTGCTAGATGTTATAGTTCTGACCTTTTAATAGAGGCAATGTACCTGTGTTTTAGGTTACATCAATTCAAATTTATCCTTGAATCTAAATACACTAATTTAATACCACTTTTTATTAAATATAAAAAAATAGAAAACAGGAGGGGCATCTGGGTTGCTCAGTCAGTTAAGCGTCTGCCTTTGGCCCAGGTCATGATCCCAGGGTTCTGGGACTGAGCCCTGAGTTGGGCTCCATGCTCAGCGGGTAGCCTGTTTCTCCCTCTCCCTCTGCCCTCCCACCCATTATGCTCTCTCTTCCTAATAAATAAATAATCTAAAAAAAAAAAATAGAAAAAAGGAAAATCTTAATATTCTGGTAGTGCTCACTGTATTTGGGATCTTTCTCTCTTCCTTATTACATATCAAACATTTATTTACACCTGGCCCATATGTTATGTACTGTTTTATAGTCCAAAAGACTAAAACAGTCAAATTAATTTCAAGTGAAAAGTGCCAAAGAAGATCACCAAGCCATTCCGTTCTCTAAATTATCTGTCCACTTAGCCAGGTCACAAAGGTGCATGTCTCAAGGGATTTAGGTTGGAGAATACATTTATGTAACATAAAGAATAAGCTAATTAAGAAAAAGAAAAAGACTGGTTGTCCAGATAAACATTAAGTTGATAATATGGGATTCAATCTTCCCTACAAAGAGTTGAGATAATTGCTTTTCCTTCAGAAAAACTTCTGCAGTTTTCTGGGCATTTTCACATAGAGACTCTTACTTAGTCCTTACCCTAGTTCTTTAAAGTACCTGGATTCAACCCCATTTTGCAAATAAGGAACTGAGATGTTAAAAAAGCTAAGCTATTTATCAAACTTAGAGTCAGCATTTGAACCCAAGACTCCAAATTCCAAGGAAAATACCTGATGGACCACTCCACTGCAGCAATAAATTACCCACCCTCTCTCTCACGACCTGCTGAAAATGCACTGAGCCACACACGGGATGAAGGATAAAAGTGGGGGCCACTCACAGCCCACAGGACTGTCAGCAGATGTCCCATGGCATATGCCGGCACATTCTGTCAGTCCCGTGGGGGCACCAGAGCATCAGACGACCAGAACGACAGGTTGTACAAAGACCCAGACTCATTATAAATGGCCCTCCTTCTCCTTTTGTTCTGTTCGTTCTGAGCAACTGGCATCTTTCAGCGAACTGTCAGTATTATATTGAAGACATAGTACATCATTAAAATAAAGCTCGGGGCTAATAATTATGTCTTGTTCAGGTGTTTTATGACTAAAGAGTCTGACTTTCCCCCAAGGTTTCCAACTCACTCTTTTCCAAATTGCTTCTCTACGGGCATTTGTTACATTGTGGACGTGTCCCCAACAATTAAATAGCAGTTTAATCCTCCCTCTCTAGATCTTTCTTTTTGAGGTAGTGTCCTGGAGCCTGAGCTACTTCTCCTTTCAAGGAGGTATTTATGGAGTTCTCAACTGGCTGTGTGGGTGTGCCTGCACACAGAGGTTAATCCAAGTGGAAAGCCCAGTTCCCAGCTTTCACGTTGCTCACACGAAGAAATACTCCTACCCCTCCCTGCTCTGCCTCCATCCCTATCTTTGTTCAACAGTTATTAAGACACTCAAAGCACCAAATTTAACCATCAGGTGGGGAAAAGAGCACAGGATCTGGATTAGGGAAAGTATTTAAACTCTAAGCCTTATTTTATCTATAAAATGGGATTGATGGTAGTCCCCACCATTCAGAATCATTGTTAAGACCAAAGAGGTCAAGTATGTGAAATCACTTTGTTCCTTGTAAAGAAGTTAGTACTTTAGAATTGGCAGAAGCATTCTCATGGAGGTTGCCTCTTCAGGGTCTGGTAAATCCTGATACTTTGTGGGGCGGCTGGGGGTGGGTGGGGGGGACAGCTCTTTGCTAGTTTACATTTAAAGCGGAAAAGCCTCTTGGACCATTTCCTCCCTTGGGTTGGTATCTAATTTGGCTGTGCAAGGTGGCAAAGCAAATAGGAGAAGGGGATATCTCGTCTATGCAAGGCAGGAAGAGCACTAGATTTACTTTAATGACCCCCAGACACCCCCCCAACCCTTCTTACATCCTTGAAAAAAAAGAAACTTCCAATTGACCATTCTACACCCATTCCTTAAAAGCCAGGCCTTAAAAGTATTCCTTCACAAATTATTAATTTACATGTTAAAGCACGTTAAAGCTAATGCTTCTTAGTTTTCTTACTGTATGGGATTCACAAAAAGCATTTTGACCCAAACATTTAAGTTATATCACTTAACCAAGATTCTCGTAGGTTATTTCTACTTAGCTCAATCAGGTTGGATATCCAGTAGCAAATAGCTGAACTACTTAGATTTTACAATTTTTAATCAGAAATATCCTTGATATGGATATCCAGACCTCAGACATACACATAATTTTTTCTCTCTAATGTAAGTGATATATTTGATATATTTTTAATATAATTTAGAACTATCAAGGAACTTTAACCTTTGGTCATTCATCAATTCTTTTAACAGATATTTTCGGCCTCTTTTCAGGACAGATGCTTTTCTATGGGCTGAGGATTCAGAAATGAATAAAACTGAGTTAACCCAGCTCTCCTAGGATTTGTAATATAGTAGAATTACATGTCATTTCTGCCCAAAGACATTTCTCTCCCCTAACCTGACTTTTGATCTTCAGGTTCTACTCAGGTCTGCCAAAATTAGTGTAAGTTCAACTATCTATAAACTAATTGTTATAAAATATTTTAATGTAAGCAGAATAGATTGAAAAACCCATTTATTCATGTAAGTTCACTTTGACAGTTTGACAGTTTGATTCTGTCCAAATTGACAAAATAAACAAAATTCCAAACTTTCACAGGCATTTTGACCTTATTCTCAGACTTGCAAAACAGTAACAATTATTAGATTTGCATTTAACATTTATTAAGCACTAACAAGGTGGCATGTTCTTAACATGGATTATTTTTCTTAAGCCTCATGATAACTATTAACATGAGCGAAGATTATCTCCAATTTCCAGGTGGCAAATGTGGTGGGAATTAGAACCAAGAGTCTAGCCCTTGACACACTAGTAAAATAAATATTTCCTCACTCTCATATATGTTTTATTTTCTCTTTTTAAGATTTTATTTATTTATGAGAGAGAGAGAGCATGTGTGCAAGGGGAGGAGGCAGAGGGAGAGGGACAAGCAGACTCTGCGGTGAGCACTGAGCCTGATGCGGGACTCGAACCCAGGACCCTGAGACCATGACCGAAACTGAAACCAAGAGTCAGATGCTCAACTGACTGAGCCACCCAGGTGCCCCTTATATATGTTTTAATTTAACATTTTTTGAGTACCTACTATGTGTACATTACAGTGCTAAATTCCAGAGAAGGGAGTAAAAATGTTTAAGATACATTCCTACCCTCAAAAGCAATTTAAAATTGAATAGAAAACACAGACATATGCAGAAATAATATAAGGTATTAAATTAAGTTGGCAGAGGTAGTGGTGGAAGGAGTTCTGGATATGGACCAGGAAAGAATGTTCCACATGAGAATATCACTATTGTGGTAAAGTGGGTGCTTGGGTACTCTTCCTCCCTTCCCAGTAACAGGATTAACAGTGTATAGTGTACCACTCAGAGTCTTGGACAAAAAAACAGAGCCCATCTTGAATCTCTCCCAGCAAGACGGCTAATAGAGGAGCGTCCTTCCTCTGCAGATATCCTGGGTCAGCCTTCAGTTCCCTCCCCTACATCCCTCTTTTGCCCTCAGGTTCCTCCTATTGTGGCACCATTTACTCAGACCACCTACACTGAGCTTCTCTCCCACCACCCACAGGAACAGGCTCTTTCCTTTGGAACCTGAGGACTGCCCCCACTTAACCTCTTTAGTCTGTTTAGGCTGCTCTAGCAGAATATCATGGTCTGCACCCTTACTAGCAAAGGACATTTATTTCTCACAGTCCTGGTCACTGCAAAGTCCAAGATGAAGGTGCAGCATATCTGGTGTCTGGTGAGACCCACTTCCTGGTTCGTAGACCACCATCTTTTTGCTGTGTCCTTACATGGTAGAAGAGATGAAGTAGCTCTCTAGGGTCTCTCTTATAAAGGGGCTAGTCCCATTCACCAGGGCTCTACCTTCATCAACTAATCACTTCCCAAAGGCCTTACCTCCAAATATCATCACATTAGGGGTTAGGTTTCAACATATGAATTTGGGGAGGACACGAACATTCAGTCTTTTTTTTTAATGGCTCTTTCCCTTATTATAAATAGATAAGATGTGCTAATTTTTAAAATTCAAACCATTCAAAAGGATAGGAAGAAAAATACAGACTATGTTGTTTCCCATCCTCCAGCTACCTGGGACTAACAGGCCCCTGGGCACCTGTCCCTTGAGCTTATTCTCTTATACACAAGGACACCCACACCCACACACAACCTCACACATACACCCACACACCACACACATCTACATACCACATTCACTTCAGACAACACGTGGGAGACTCAGCATCCTGTACCACCCAGAGATGGAGGCTTCAATAAATGACATCTAAGTCCTAAGCAAGGGGACACTTAGAAAAAGATTAATCCCCTATCCAAGGGCAGTACCTCACTCAGAGCAAAGCATTCACAGTATGGACACCAAAACTTGTGGTAACAGAAGAAGAGTACTCAGTTGAGAACTTTTCCTCAGTGGACACCAGCATTATGAGGACACAGAAGGCATTTTATGCCCAGACCTCCCTCAGTGGACACCTGTCTCATTGATGGCATTGCTGGGAGCAAGAGAGGCAGGGGAGGCAAGCATAGTTTCCCAGGAAATAGGCGTATTATTGAAGCAAGTCAGATCCAGAGAGGAGGAAAATACTGGACACTGTGAGTAAAACTACAGAACATGAAACACTCCCTGAGGACTCCCAGAATTGTTGGAAAGAAATCTTCCATGAGTGTTAGGTCCCTCCAAATGCACAGGACAGATTTTGGGGAAAAAAAAAATGACTGTTTTGTAGCTGTTATTCTGACTCTTAGGATTCCGATGTGGGAGACACAGCAATACAAATAAAGTACTCCTCACAGGGCAGATAAGACTTGGAATCTGAGCTTGCCAAGACCGTGACATCAGCGGGCCGCAGAGAAGATACCTCCCCGCTGCCCACTGTAGCCGACACCAGAGAGCGTAAAGACAGCCAGCCCCAAAGAGTCAAAAACAAGAGCTGCAATCAAACAATCTGGGGGATACAGACATTTTCCTTAAGGCAAGTCACAAGATACTCTGTAACAGAATACAGCTGCTTAAATAAACCATCCTCATTGCAAAATCTCCACTGGCAGAGTTCTAGTGTCTGAACCATGCAGGTTTTAAAATAAATCCATGCCAAAAAAAAAAAAAAAAAAAAAAAAAAAATATTTTTTTCGGTCTTGTTTTTTAAAACAACAACAACAAAGGATAGGAATGCAAATTGTATTACATACTGGCTGATGACCAAGAGTGACCCCAGCTAGGGAAAATGAGTGCAATGAGGAGACAGGGGAGAGACCAGAACTTCTCAGGATATAGAATCACAAAATGAGGCATCATCCCTACTCTACAAAATAGGACTTTACCAGGAGATAAAACATAATTTGCTGAAACATGTTTGTAAATGTTCACATTTTTTATAATCAGATTGACATTTGTTTTAAAATCATATCTATTTTCTATTATTGCTTCTGGTAGATTTTTACATTTAGTTCTATAAAACAATAGCTTGCTTCCTTTTTTTAAATAATTCAGTTCAAGGTTTCTATCTTAATGTTTGCTGAAAGGTTCAAGATAGTCGCATTCAATGTTGCTTCTAAATAAAAAACAAAACTGACTTTCAGTTTGAAAAAAATCTTAGAATGAACCAGAGGTTCAAAGTAATAGGGCATATCTGGGCAGGAAAAAAAAAAATCCCTTTAACTAGAGAAATTGGGCATGAGTAAAAAATTAACGGGCATCTCCTTTGGTCATCTGTTCTTTGATGTCCTCAAGAGATGTCAGACTCACCTTGGTATGACTTGACCTCACAGAGCCTCTTCTGACATGGACTGATGCCCTTTGGTTTCAAATAAATGCTGTTTTCTGGAGACTTTTACTCCTTTTCTGGCCATCATCCCAGAAGTATTGATCAGCTTAGTGCCACTGCCCTATTCTGCCTCAGAATGGCGCCAGAGTGATCTCTTAAAACCCAAATTTCATCAATGCCTCTACTGCTTAAACCTCTGTGGTCATTCCCTATCATCTCCCCATAAAAGTGCTCAATGTCCTTAAAAAGGCTGAAAGGATCTTTGTAATCTAGATGCTGCCCAGCTTCCAGCTTCCAATGAACAAATTGGGAACCAGTCAGATAAAAGAGCTCACATAAGGTCCCCACTAATTGCTGATGGATCCATTTCCAAAAGGACCCCTGTCACATGGAACTGGGCTGGGTTTTGTGATTTGAATTTCCCCTCCCAGAATTTCTGCATTATCCCCAGTGAAAACTTAAAAGTTAGCATTTTCAGTTTTATTTAGAAAAATAGGAATCATACACTATTTCTAGTACATTGCAGTAGTATTTCCTTATCTATGGGGGATACGATCTAAGCACCCCCCAGTCTTACAATATACTGTAATAAAAGTTACATGAGTGTGGTTTCTCTCTCCCTCTCTCTCTCACACACACCCTCTCTCTCTCTCTCAAAATATCTTATTGTACTGTACTCACCCTTCTCCTTGTGACAACGTGAGATGATAAAATGCCTCCATGATAAGATGAAGTGAAGAAAATGATGTAGGCACTGTGACTAAGTGTTAGGCTACTGTTGAGCTTCTGACGATTCGTTAGAAGGATCATCAGCGTCGGACCCGTGCTTGACACCACCGGTAACGAAACTGTGGAAAGCAAAACTGCAGATGGGGGGGGGGCGCTACAATTATTTGAAAACTTTGATCAGAGTTGAAGCTAGCCCCCTGATGATGGTGCTCAGAAAGCTATTCCAACTCATTTGAAAATGTTTTAAACTACTTTCTCTGTTTTGCTTCTTTCATCTGATATACTTTAATATCGTCTTGTTTGCTTAATCACAACATAGCGGGTCTCTTTTTGTTTTCTAGGAGGCAGCATTTCCTAGATCATGATTATCATGCTGACTCTGGTATTTCACTACCTTTAAGGGGGCCCACACCCTGGAAGAGTCTAGGTTGTGCTTTTCACCTTCTGAGGTCATCAGACCTCAGCAGTAAAAGAACCCTCTGGGAGCCCTCCTCCTTTCTGCCTCTTTCTCCTATCATTCTAGGAGTTTCCTCTCCAAACCGTGGCTTCTAGCTCTGATCATTCCTACAAAGATGTGAAAAGACCCAAAGCCCAACCATCTCTAGACTGTGCTCAGTGAAATATGCGGTCCAGAGCTAACCATAGGATAATACTGGATTCACTGGCTCTTTGCCTTTAATGTGCTGTAAACTTGTGCTGCAGGTGGGCGGTTGTCCCACTGGTAATCACAGTTGCCAACTGTGTGACCTGGTGTCTCTTGCTGTGACCAGGACCTGGAAACCCTCAGCAAATGATTTAGCCCTGGCATGAAGGCAATTTAGCTCTGCAGCCCTCACCCCGGAGTACCTGATCCTGCACTGGGGACCTTCTTAGGAATGTGGATCTAAAATTCTTTCAGGCTCAGCTCACTGATAGGGGCTATTTGTTTCCATTTTCACCTGCGTGTGGATATATATTATTTTAATTTTTAGTCAAAAGAAATTTATTTTGAAATAATTTTAATAGAACTATTTGATAATGGCATCAAAATAGTAAAACCAATGTATCATTCAATAAAATATATTTCAAAATATTGTATACTTAAATTATTTTAGCACCCCCTTTCAGTCTCAAAAGTGTCCCAGTTCGTGATGGTTACCAGAAGGGTGGTGGGTGGGGGGATGGGTTAAACAGGTGATGGGTATTAAGGAGTGCACTTGTTTTTGATGAGCACCAGGTGATGTATGGAAGTGTTGAATCACTATATTGTACACGTGAAACTAATATTATACTGTATGTTAACTCAAACTTAAATGAAAACTTTTTAAAAATTGAATTAAAAAAAAAAAGGTGCCCCAATTTGGACATGGCTGCCCTACTTGATGGTGTATAATGAGAAGTGCAGAGGCCCAAATCCATATCAAGAGCAGTGTCCATCTTTCTCCCTATTGATCACCAGGGCATTGCATAGTGAACCGATAGTCCTTAATGGCACCACATTCGAACAACACTCAGCCACAGCAAACAACCTGCAGGGAGCCCAGGTTGAAGGTAATGCTTTCTTGGCTGCTCTTGGGTCCCAGGGCTGTGGTTGGGGCCCAGGATGCCCCAAATACCTCCAACTAGCTGTGTGTTTGGCTGGGAGCTGTCTGAGGTCTTAGATGGGGCCAGAAAATGCATGGCGAGCTTTCAGGTCCTGGCCAAGGAAGAGAGACCAGGTCATACAGAGAGCCGGGATTGCCAGTGGGGCAAGGGACCCTGCCACAGGACACAGCAGCTAAGGGATAGGCCAAGGACTTTGCAGGAAATTCCAAGGGCTCCTCATCAATGTCAGAAGATATCCTACATTCCTAGAACAGACAGATACCATGTGGGGGGGGGGGGGGGGGGAGAGGAGGGAGAGAAAGCATAAAGAAATGAGCTATTTAAATTACGTCAAACAGGATTTAAACTAGTTTAGACCTTTAGTTACCTTCTACCTTCTAGACCAGACTACCTATTTTCCTGGGCACATCTGGGTGCAATGCATGCAAATTTGCAATCCTACTCTGCAAGCAGGCTTTTGCAAATCTATATAACTTCTGAAGCTGCTGCTTCCAAATGAAATTAATCAGCTAGCTCTTCTGGGAGCTTTAGATCAGAGAATTTCTTCCAGTTGTTGCTGAAGAAAGTTAAGATTTCTCAGGGTCTGTGAGTAGTAAGATAGAGGGTAGAAGAGAGAGGGAAGGACTCCCAGGAGATTAAATATGGGAGAAAAGCATTAAAGGAGAGGTAAGAGAAACTGCATCTATGTTTCCTTAGTGTTAGTCCTGTTGAATATTAACAAAGGCTTTCATTTCAATTACAACATGTTACAAATGGGAAACTGGGCATTAAGGAAACAATTGGAAATGTTTCCAAATGCTGAACAATAAGAGCTTTCAGAAGCAGAGTCTATGCGCCCAGATACCTTTAGGGATTACTCCATGGGCTGTGTTGGTTTTGTACTGGAACACAAAAGATACCTTGCACCCAAGAGTTGAGGAGTTTAGAAACTTCAGATCCTACATATCACCGTCTCAAGTGTAAAATTATCATGCCCTCTGCCTGATCTCTCCCTGGCACTCTAGCTCTGATGACACTGTAGGAAATACGAGAGACACGTGGTAATCTGTTTGGGGAATAAGGGAAAGGTGTTGGAAAAACAGAGAACGTATTCCCTGGGAAACTATTTGAGTTCCACTAAGCAGAAAAATGTACAAACTCACTCCTAATTCACTCTGAAGCGGTATGTTTCAATTCCCTTGTAAAATACAGACACAAAATCGGAATGTGTGTCCCAGCAAGAGCTCTCTTTTGAGAGCTTAGGCCAAAGAGAGCAAAATTTACCCAGCCACCGTCTGCCATAAATCATAGTCTACAAAACACATAGTTCCTGCCTGCCCATTTTTTCCCCAAAAGATACAGTATTACCGTGTTTTCTCCACAAAACTAAAATACTATGAAAATTTTAAAAGAAAACAGAACCAGGGTGCCTGGGTGGCTCAGTCGGTTGAGCGACTGCCTTCGGCTCAGGTCATGATCCTGGAGTCCCGGGATCGAGTCCCGCATGGGGCTCCCTGCTCGGCGGGGAGTCTGCTTCTCCCTCTGCCCCTCCCCCCAACTCGTGTTTCTCTCTCTCTCAAATAAATAATAAAATCTTTTTTTGGGGGGGCGCCTGGGTGGCTCAGTTGGTTGAGCGACTGCCTTCGGCTCAGGTCATGATCCCAGAGTCCCGGGATCGAGTCCCGCATCGGGCTCCCTGCTCCGCAGGGAGTCTGCTTCTCCCTCTGACCCTCCTCCCTCTCATGCTCTCTGTCTCTCATTCTCTCTCTCTCAAATAAATAAATAAAATCTTTAAAAAAAAAAAAAGAAAAGAAAACAGAACCAAAAAACATTCTTTTCACCAATGTGCCCTTTGGTTCCACACCTCATTTAATTAATCTCTATCCTCACCATCCTCACTCTCATATAAGCTGGAAATCTCAACATTGTCCTTTGCTCCTACCTCTCCTGGACCCTCACCACCTGATTCTTCTCCCTGACAGTCATTCTTCTGCTCCTACCTCTCTTGGACCCTCACCACCTGACTCTTCTCCCTGACAATCTTTCTTCTGTTCCTATTGTCACTTTCCGAGAGGCTGTCTGCCTCTCTTGAGCTGCCCCTCTCTTCACAACTTAGCCTATCCCCAGGTCAATCTTCCTGCTCTCATTCTTTCTGTAAACCACCCCGGGACAACCTTCCTCACACACAGCTCAGTTAAGTCTCTCCTCAGCTCCAATTCTTGACATCTTCCTGAGCTTGAACAACAAACACCACGGAAGCATTTAATGGCCTCCAAGACCTGCCCCCAATTCCCTGTGCTATTTGTTTCTTGCCCTATTTTCAATCATCTTCTGCCACAGTGACATCAAATTATAGGTGTTTATTCAAATACCTTCCTACTTCCTAATGTTTGCACTGCATTCTTCTTTCTAGAATGTTCTTTGCCCCACCTCTCTTCAGCCCCAAACAAGACTTCTTGAAATCTTAACCATATGGCAAAACTCAGCTCCAAGAAGCCTCCTACATGATACTTTCCTGATTTTTGTGATTAAAATTAATGTACCCCTTTATCACACTTTCATATGTCTGGACCTTCCCATCAAATCTTACCACTTTCTACCCTATACTGCAGATAATTGGGTTTACTTGTCTTTCCCATTAGATCGTAGGCTGCTTGAGTGCAGAAACATGTCCCAGCTATGTTGGTGGAGTGGAATCTATTAGGCCTTGTGCTGGATAAAGCCAACTTCACCATCATCATCAAGTAAATAAAATGACCTGTTCTTTATCAACAGGCTAATGTCTACTTCAGAGATGTACAAATTACATTTTTTAAAGGTGTCATATCTTTAGTGAAGTTATTGGTATATCTGTAATTAATAATGTGCTCAAATGCCCTAACTTTTAAAATTATATATATCTGCACTGGCAATAAAGATTTAAAGTTAAATCAGAATTACCAGGTGTTATCCTTTAGTATAGGAAATTGCAGGAAGAAGCTATTGTGTCCTAGCAAGACAAGGTGCTTGAAGTCAAAAGATTTAAGTTCAAATCTCGCCCTCTCCACTTATGAACTGCCTGGTCTTAGGCAAAGCCCTAAACTTGAACCTCAGTTTTCTAATCTGTAAAATAGGGAAGAAAATGCCTGCCTACCTCTTCTAGATAGAGTTAAATAATGGTTGCCACAGTACTTTCGGAACTGCAAGTTTCTTTACAAAGAATATATATTAACATTATCCTGAGTAAAAGACTTACCCAAAGAACATACTTCAAATAGCAGTCTTCATGCTTTGGACAAAACTAATGAAGTAGAATATTACTACTATTTTAAGAGGCTAGCTGGTAACACTTACAAAGATGGTGGTCTTGTCTAGATGACTTGCATTCTGCATTCTTACTCCACACTGGTTGGTAGCTCTTAACATAGGAATTTATGCAGAGCCAATGGCATTTTGTAAAGTCACATAGGCTCTCCCAAGAATACCTAATATGTGACTTAATTCTGCCTCTACAAATCTAGTTTGCTATCTTTTCAAAACACAGGAGGACACATAAGCCTCTTGCTTAAAAATTCTACAGTATTATAATAGTCACGCCACCATACTGAAGGAAAGAAACTAGGAATAGACAATTGTAGTAAATACCACTAAGAAACACTTCAGTTTGGGTAGTGTGGGTAGTGTAGGGCTATGTGAGCTAACAAGCTTCCAGATACCTGACAGTTTAACCCTTTGGGTGCCAAAGATTTCAAATACTTTTTAACAGTTTAAATGGTTTCCCAGCTTCCTCATCTTGGTGATCAGACTAATGAGGCTTCTTGTTGGTCTTCTAATCCACCATACTTTCTTATTTTTTTAAAATTTTATTTATTTATTTGAGAGAGAGAGAGACAGAGGGAGTACAAGTAGGGGGAGGGACAGAGAGAGAGAGAGAGGGAGAAACAGACTGTCTGCTGAGCACAGAGCCAGACATGGGGCTCAATCTCAGGACCCTGAGATCACGACCTGAGCCAAAGTCAGACACTTAACCAACTGAGCCACCCTGGTGACCCTCCACCACACTTTCAAAAGCCTTCCCCTCTTTGCCACTACCTGGAATGAAATGGTCCACCTTCCCCAACTGCTGAACTTCCATTCCTACTGATCATCTCAAGTCTTCAGTGAAATCATCTCTGATACCCTCAGGAAAAGTTATTCTCTCCCTCCTCTGTGTTTAAGTAAGCTGCTCCTATCACTACTTTAGTACTTATCTTGGGATGTTAAAAGTCTTTCTGTACACATCTGTCTCCAAATTTCACGATGGTAGGGTTTGAAGGTCTTTTTTTAATATCTTTGCACATAACGGTGTCAGAGATGAGTATATTGTGTGTACACAGTAAATATTTAGAAAAGTTTATTAAATGAATGAATGTGTTATCAATAATGAAAATCGATTATTATACCATTATCTTTAAGTGATGTCATGGAGATTTATGTCCTACTTGCTTCTCTGTCAGTTTACACAGAATGGTATGTATTCTATGAAGTGTCTTTTTTTTTTAACTCCTCCTCTGTGAATATTCTTTTTTTCCCCATGGGTTAGGTTCTTTCTCATTGGGTATGATCATTGTCCCTGTTCCCACTTTTAATTTCTACTGTTTCTATTCTCTGCCACTTCCTTCCTCCTCCCCATTTTGATTAATAGGTCTCATGTCCTCTCTCTCTTGTTCTTATGAATCTTTGAAATGTCTTGGCTTAATGTATTTCTTGACATGGCATAATTCTTTATTTGGTTTTCATACCTATCATGCGCCAAGGGAAACACATCTTTATACTAGGCAGGATTCTGACATGTCCAATCATAATCAAAATATCCTAGAAGTCTCCCTCCCTTTTCTATCTGCATTGCATCCACCTTTGTTCTGGTCCCACCTTCTCACACCTGAGTTATAGCTGCAACAGCCTCCTAGCATCTCAGTCCACATCCAGCACTCCTTATTCTAATCATAACACATATCACTACCAGGTTATTCTTCCTAAAACACTGGTTTCATTTTATTAATCCCAGGCACCAGGGCCTTTAACTTCCCTTTGATAACACCCAGCATTCAAGATTCTCACAATCTGGCATATCCTGTCTTTCTCATTTTATTCTTCATTTCTCCACCCCAAACATTTAGTAGGTTACTGTGGTAATTGGTTAAAAACACATTTGCCCCAACAACCACACATATTCATCCCTTTGTGCCCCCTCTTTTGTCTCTGGCCTGACCCTGGGATGCTTTTTACCATGACTGTGGTGGAAGTGAGGCTGCAGGACTTTCAAGAGGAAGTCTCAAGAAATCTTGCACTAACTTAGGCCTCCTTCCTCAGAAAGTCTGCTTCTTTGCCTAGAACCACTCTAAGTCTATCCTAGCCCAAACCACAGCCTTCTTCTTAGGTCCCATGAACACTCAGGGGTGGGGGGGGGAAGATCCTTTTAATTTTGTCTTTCCAAATGTAATGCCAGAGCTCTGGGAGAATGCAACCCAACCCACCATCTAATTTCCTGGACTGCGATAAGTGGTACACAAATCACAGAGAGAAAATCACTTCACCAAGCCTCCATATCCTCAGCTACTTACATGAATCTTTGTGAGCCTCCTTTCAGATTGTTGATCCATAAAATTACCTCTTCCAAATTGACCTTCTCCAGCTTCACATCCTAAGTAGTTCAATTCTCATTCCCCACTTCAGACTTCTGCTCTGGGCAAGATGGAATAACAGAGACCAATTTTCCCTCCTGTCTGAAACAACCAAAAAATGGACAAAATATATGAAACAAAGGTGTTGAAGACACTCAATATCAGGCAACTAAAAATAGTAATCTCAGAAATCTAAAACAAATGAAGGGATCCCCAAATTGCCCAGCTTATTGCATTGAGAACATTTCCAGCACACACAGGAGGAACTCAGGCATAGTCCAGTGAACAACCTGAGTTAAGGACACAGAGCTGAGAATTCAGGGACACCAAGGAAGTTATAGTTAGAGGGACAAAGTAAAAGAAAGGAGAGAACAGTGCAAAAAAGAACCTTCAGAGATTTGCAGAGGGCCTCCCTTAAGTATTCACACATAGTGATCAGCATATGCATGTAAGAGAACTAAAATAAAGTCAGATGTTTACTTTATACCAAACACAAAAATCAATTTCAAGTAAATGAAGCAAAATAAATTCAAGAAGCAAAACTTCAAAACTTCTAAAAGAAAATAAAGAGCATCTCTATCATGTAAAGGTAGGTAGTTTTTCTTACATAAGGCACCAAAAAAGCACTAACCATAAATAAAAAGATTAATAAATATGTGTATACTAAAATTAAAATTTCTGGAGCACAAAAGGCAATATATTAAAGTGACACTGACACAAGCCAGACACAGAGAAAAGATATTTACAATCCACAAAACCAGTAAGAAACTTTTGCTCAGAATATATAATAAAATCCTACATACCCATGTTTTTTAAGACAACAACCTAGTAACAACAGCAAAAAAATAAATAAGAATAAAAAATAAAGCAGGTAAATGATATAAAAGACAATTTTTTAGAAAAGGAGCAATAAATGAGATATATAAAAAATTTCCCAGGAAAATAAAACCACAATAAAATACCATTTCACACCTAGCTCACCAATGTGCAGCCATTCATTCATTCATCACAGACTTGTTGGAACCCTATTAGGTGCAATGCTCTATTAGGCACATAGAAACATTAAAAGTTGAATAAGTGACAATTATTTCATTTACTTTCTCTACCAGGATGAGACCTCAAAGAGGGCAGGCACTGCTTCTTATTCTTCATTGTATCTTCAGCATTTAGTACAGTCCCAGTCATTAGGCAGAAAAGTATTCAATGGCAGAAAGCTGATGCAAATCCTACTCTGAGGATCTCACAGTGTGGGGAAAGCAAGAGAAGAAAGCAGCAAATCCTAATACCTCACAGGGATACCTGAGAGTGTCCACAAAGGAGCTAGATTTTGGAGGATGTGAAGTTCTCCAGCACTTTGGTCAAAATCTACAAGGAGTCAAGATTTGAAACGAGTCTTGGGAAAACGTTTTGCCTGGCATAGAATTTCTTTTTAAGTCAACACAGAATAAGCAGCATATTATCACAAACACAGACACACACACACATCTCAAATACCTAATTCCCTGATAGTAAATAACATCATCTTCAAAATTCCAGAATAGGGAGGAAGATGAGGAGGATGAGGAGGAAGAATCTAAGCCCTCTGTATCCACACAATTTACCGTGATGTTAGTGCAGCTTTACTACTGGCCATTTTCACCAACATAACTTTATTATTTCACTGCCTTCCTTGATGTTACTTTATTACTTCAGAAAACTTGCCCAGGAAGAAAAAAAGTTGCAAATCACTTTGTCAGTTCCAGGAACTTCCTGAAAATCCCACTTAAGTGAACATCAAAACGCTCAACTTTTCCATCCAACGACTGTTTGCTCTCTAAGACCCTTCAAAACTCTTGACTCCACCAATCCTGAACTATCACGTCATGATCTTTACTCAATCCCAGTGAACATCCTCCTCCCAAATCCCCATACTGCTGTCTACCAGCTCCTCCAACCTCCACTACCCTCCAAACTTGAAAGACCTGCCTTAAACCAGACTTCCATTCATTATTAGAACTCTGGAGAGGTTCTTCCCTCCCCATCACCACCCCCAACTTTACCATACTATAAATAAATTCAGCTTTGTCTTATCAACATGTTGTTTGGTGATATTTTCAAAGACCTAACATTCTATAATCCTTCTCCTCCTCTTTGTCCTTATCATCATCACCATCATCATCATCATCATCATCATCATCACTAACATGGACTGAGCCCTAACTACATGCCAGGCACTTGCTAATTAGTTTAGAGACCTAATAATCACATCCCTTTCACAAATAGAGTATTTTTAAGCAAGTAAGTAAATTATAAGAGGTATATTCAAATGAGATGTCAAAATTCTTCCAAAAAAGAGGCTCATATTTTTCACTGTCCTTCTTCACAGAAATTATGGGAACCATAGAGGTCCAAGTCTCAAAGATATTCTGGAGCAGATTTCCTTGGTAAGCACCACTGGAAGCCATCTCTGAATGTAGTAGTATTGGCCTTCATGGCTCAGCTAAGTTGAATTCTATTAAAAGAATTCCAGCAAGGGAAATAAATGTGCCTCTCCTCTCAATAGTTAAGGGAGGTGACCTTCTCTCAGAAAATATTAGCTGATGAAATGAATAACGAAGGTGCTAGAAACATGAACGATATAAAGGTAGGGAGACTTTAAGGAGGAGAAATGTCTTTGTTTTGCCTTTCACCTCCAAACGAAGAATAACAGATGTTCCCTCAGCAAGCTGTGAGAGGGAAATGGGGTGACTGAGCTTTGCAACTAAAATAGTATCAACCGTATATTGTAATTTCATTTTTGAAACACCACACTTTTGCCTTTGTGGCACTGCCAGTAAAAATTCATTTTCAAGCAGCACAGCTGAACAGCCTGGGCCTTTGCCTTAATTCACTTTTCCTGCTAAGAGCCAAGAAGAGAGATAGCCTTGCATAAGGAGGATGGACAGCAGAGCACTCCATCGAAAGAGGCCACATGCTAAATTAATCATGTTCCAGCCAGAATTTGCAATTCTTTGAGAGATGCTCGAGACGGTATGAAAAATTTAGAGGTAACAGGGAAAAAGGGAGAGTTTGTGAAGGAGAACACTTCAGAGGGCACTTTAAATGTGCAGGATGCATTACAGTTTCTTACATGTGAACAAGATAGCTCGCCTTACCCAGAATGCAATAAATAAGGACTGCATTCTCATAGGAGTGCCCTGAGAAGGGAGCACTCATGCTGGAACATAGAAATTTCTGACTTGATGGCCATATTAAGGGATTAGAGGGATTAGTATATTCATGAAAATCATCCATTTTAAAATTTAGCATAAATTTGTCAAAGCTAGCATGTAAGGATAGTGTCAGTCCAAGATAACAAGTCCTGTTTAAGATCCGAGCATGATTGCTCCAGTGAGATGTGAATTACAGGTGGCAAGTTGCTCCTAACGAAGCTCACCTCTTCCAGTCACTTAAGGAAGCAACTTGTGGCCATGAGCAGCCCTCAAAACTCACTCTGAAATGAGAAAGAGGAACTGAGTCTTACCTAGCTTTAAGCTTTTCTTTAGTTCCTCCAATGCACCACTCAACTCAGCCTTCACACAGCTGTGTCCCATCTTCCTGGGACACTCCATTCCCTACCATCCCAAGCTCTCATGCTTCCGAGCTCAAGGTACATTTTATTACTTCAGGTAGACCTTGGCTAACTCTTGCACATGCAACACTAAGTTGGTATCCTGAATTGTATGCTCCCATAGCACCTGGTACCTCTAGTTATATGGCGGCCCCACAACTTACCCTGTTTGTGAAACATCCACCATTACTTATTGTCTTCCACACCAGATTGAAAAGATCAGTGGGGCTGGTGCATTGTCGTTTTGCCAGTGGATAACAAGTGTTTATCAAATGAATGAATAAAGGCAAAAATCATGTTTGATTCTTTCTTCTATCTGCCATAACATCTAGCAGGGTAACTGAGACATAATAATTAGCATTCAATAAAATGCTTATGGATTAAATGCAGGAATAAGAACCCTGAGAATGTCAGCTGAATTCAGCCTCCCCCAAATCAACTGGGAAAATCCTTCCTACAATGGTTGTTGCCTGATCTCTCAGTGGGTCTCTTGCCTTGTTACTTTGCTTAGATAAAAGCTAGAAAGAACAGCACTACAGAAAAAAAAAAAAAAAAGTAATATGCAATGAAAACTAAACTGCCACACTCAGAAGTGATATTCTCTTTTTCTTTCAGCTCCTACTGCTGAACATTTTCCTCCAATCCCCCAAGAGGGAAAGATCACTGGAAGCACACCCACTTAAAAAAAAAAAAAAAAGTCACCCTGATATGTTTTTTTTAACAAGATGTGTGCTATTTAAAGTCTCACCCATGAATATGTAGCTAATATTGACTAATGGGAAATGTGAAAGGAAGAAAGCCAAGGTTTTTTAAAGCACGTCTATTGAAATTAGGGTCATATGTAAGAAATTTAAAAATTTTTTTTCTGAGCCACATCCAAAACTCCAGAGGGCATATTAAATAATGGAAGTGTAAACTACTGGGATTTGGTGCTGGTTAGTATGTTGGCACAATACATGGCTCCCTGTGTGGTTTAAAAAATTAAAGAATTTTTCCCTCTTCCTTTATCTAGTAGCCTCCAAAATTAAAACAGTTTTCTTTTCTGTGTGGAATAATACAAGCTAACCAAATTATACTCTAATATTTTCATTCAATGACTTGGAAAGTCATGAAAATGTTTGTTTGGGGAGTTGCTGATACAGAAAAAGAAAGAAAGGACCATGTCAGAAGGATTTAAAAAAAGAAGATAAAACAAAGAATTCCAAGGATTGTCACAATCTGATCTGCATAAATAAAAGATAATAGCTTTGGTGAGCTGGCCAACCTTTGTGTGGAGTGATCGGTCTGTGGAGAATCATGTCTGAGAGGCTGCAGGTCATTATGGCAGGATAAAGCCTATTTCTCATTTATATTAAAGAATCTTGCCTGTTAAGGGCTTGATTTGGATCTCAGACATAAATGCGCCCAGGGCTGCTCACCTAGTTAAGTCAATTGCTACATATGCATTCTCTCCCTAATATACACACAGAGTTTATCATTCACAACTCAACCATTACGCCTAATGTTCTTTTCTTGATTTAGAAAGAATAACAGTTAGATAGATCAGAAGGACTCAAATTGAGGGGATTGGATCATAAAATTTACACCTTATATAGAATTTTCTTTCTAATTTTGTACAGAGATGTGAATTTTCTCCCTGTTATACAGAACTTGCTACATCAAGAGAAGACAATAAAACTGTTTCTGTTTTTGTGTTACATGTTTGATTTACATTATTATCTGGTTCCAGGCAAGATGGATTGTTCCAGACAGTATCTGGAGATCTAGGCAATGGAAACCTTTACGTGTGAAAAAAAGAAGAAAGAAAAGTCCAGACAATACAGTAAACAAAGCCTGACTACAAGAATGGATAAATATGTATTAAGAAACCAAGGAAAGCCATGGCTCGTGGGGAACTATGGGTATAGTTGAAAGACTTCCTTGGGCTGGGCCTCATAAGGTGACTGTAGCTTTAATGGGGTCCCCACCTTATAGGTCTGTGGGTTTAGAAATTCACTGTATAACTTCAGCCAGGCACAATCACAATCAGACCCTACTGAATTGATTTGCATCAACATTAATTTAAAAAAAAAGATTATTTGTACACAGACTTCCAATTAAAAAGCCAATGGATTAATTTATGAGGCAATAAGAATACGAAGTAATAGGAAGGTTCTGGTCAGAAGATTGGAGCTCTGGTCTTAGATCTATGCAATGTCCACCTCTGAGACCCTTCGTGAGACATGGCCTCTCTGGATCTCAAATTTCCTAATCATAACTGAGAGGTATTAAGAGTTAATTCAAATCCATGAGAAAACAGTTCAATAGACAAATGAGCAAAAGACAGGAATAGAAGGGCAGTATAGTATGGTGCTGTGGTTCTCAAACAAAACTTGGACCACCTAGGAGTCCCCAGATATATCAATACTGGGGACACTTGTACCACAGCATACATGTCAGGATGAGTTGAAAATAAATGAACAAAGGGCTCATTCTGCAGAGTATTGCTGAACCTGTGACCTGCAGACCCAGGAAAGATCATAAACTAACTTTATTGGAAGGTATTGCCTAAAACAATGGTTTTCAATAGGAATGGTAGTGCCCCCCAAGAGATTTGGAAACAGGGGAGGGGGTTGGTCATCACAATGATTGGAGCCCAACTGGCATTTAGTTAGCAGAAGGCAGAGATGCTATGTATCTTGGAACAAGACAGCTCTGCAGAAAGAACTGTTTGCACAGAATTTTGTACAACATCACATTAATGAAGGTATTTTTATAATTATCTAATTTTGGTGTACATATAGGTAGTATTATTTGCCCATTTTTAATATGTGCTGACTTTCCAGGATGGTAACTGCAAAGTAAATCAAGGAACAATTATAGTTTATTATGATCATATTTTTATCAATGAAGTTCACAGCTTTGAACAATCTTACCATTCTTGATATTTGAGTTAACAGTAAGACAGTCTGCATTCATGGCTGTGGGATTCATGGTGATTGTACATACAGACACAAATGTCTTTTTAGAAAAAATTACTTTCTTTTCACTCTCCTTCATAATAAAGTTAGGTCATTGTTTTAATACTTATAGTCAAGAGGTATTACAAAATGTTTGTTATATAAACGGGGAACACTGCATATGACACTGTTGAAAACACTGATTTACGGCAAAGATCATCTGTATGGTAAAAAATAAAAAATTCAGGGGGGTTTTCAACAGACCTAAATGGGATGAATTGCCCTTTCTGGAACAAGCAAAATTTTGTTCCATTTCTGGGGACAAAAACTTGAAGGGAGAAAGTAGGAGGAGAGGTATGACTGAACCCGAAAGACTGAGTGAATATGTAGCCATCCCAGAATGATGGAAGGTTAAGCTAAAGGCAGGGGCCCCTGGGCCTATTTCCCACTTGGAATCCTGGGAAGATGCCACTTTGCACTATACCCCTACCCAGAACATGGTAATTGCCGCAGAATAAAAATGGCAGTGGAACACATATAGGCAGCAGGTCAGAAATGGTGGCCCTGAGATTCCAGTGGCTCCATGTGGTGGGTGTGGAAGGAATCCTGTCATTCACAGGTGCCCTCAGTGAGGGAGTCAGACTGCAGCCAAGAATAGCAAGAAGGTTAGCCACAGGTTGCCCTCCTGTGGGTACAATAACCCTAAAGAAGGGTCTTTGCGGTGGGGGCAAAGCCAGGGCTGAAGGAGACTGTGGCTGAGATCAGCAGACCACAGCGTCTACAGATTTGGAAAATGAACCCTGACTATGCCAAGCGGATACATCAAAGCAGCAGAGTCATCAGGACCAAGCAAGCAGGGGATGAGGAAACATCCAAAACATCCAAACCCAAGACCCTTTCCCTTCCAAAAACTCCTATCCTCACTGGACCTGACACTAACCAGCTAAGTAAAAAATAAAGAAGTGGCAATTTTTTGGACACATCTCTATTTTCCATGGACTGCATTTTTATCTTTCTCTTAAGTATGTGCCTCTCCTTTCTATGTGCATCAGAAGTTGTTCATCCTGAACTTGGACTGTGGGAACCAGAACTGAATGTAAGTCCAGCCCACAGCATTACATTTATCATGAATCTAAGACTATTAAAATAAAAACAAGAATAAGAATGCCATCTACTGGCATGGAAAGCAGCAAGGGCTCTAGCAAATCTGCATTTAGGGAATAGAGAAGGAAAACAGTTTTTTTTTTTTTATTTTATTATGAAATGGTGATCACCAGAGACTGGAGAGTCACATATAAATAGTATTAAGGGGATTGATCACAAATAAATAAATTCTTTAACTAGTAAATCACTTACCTTCATCTCTCAATTTTGTATTTGCTACTACAGGCTCCATCTTGGACACAAAAGAGGTATATATAATGACACAAAAGTTTTGTTTTTTGATTTAGCAAACTGTTTCAAAACAACCTAGTCTTGTTCTTTTTTCGACATTTTAAAATATGTATTTATAAATTAGTTTGCCTATGTAGACAGAATGATAGAGCATGTGACTCTCTTGGCTGTTCCCATTTTCTATATACTGGAGTTGTAGTGGATTTTTTTTTTTTTTTGCACAGTTTTATAGAGGGCAAGCAAGAGACTGATGAATTGTATTTGTTAATATTGATCACCATTTATATGATAACTTGTATGAATTTTCCTCTGTTAGCTAGTGATAATTCAAATTTTTAAACTTTTCCCATAACGAATCATTTAATTCTAACGATTTGTTACTTTAAAAACCCATTAAAAATACAGTATTTTATTAGGTTCTTGATAATGACTTGGTAAAATGTCCACAGAGTCAAGGTTCATTTCACTGCCTACAAATATTCAATTGTTCCAGCACCATTTGTGAAAAAGATCATCCTTTCTCCCGTTAAATTGAATGAACGCATGGCACACATGTTGAAAACCAATTGACCATACATGTGTGGATTTATTTCTGGATTCTATATGCTGTTCCATTAATCTGTTTGTTACACCAATTCCATATTCTCTTGATTACCATAGCTTTATAGTAAGCCCTGATATCAAGTAGGGTAAGTCATCCAAATTTGTTCTTTTTTAGGTTGTTTTGGCTACTTTAGGTCCTTTCCATATAAATTTTAAATCAGCTTGTCAATTTTTACAAAAAAGGGCTGCTGAGATTCTCATTGGGATTGGGTTGAATTTATAGATCAATTTGAGGAGAACTGACAACAATATTGAGCCTACTGCTCCATGAATATATCTTTGCATTTATTTAGGTCTTTTTAAAATTTTGCTCAGCAATGATTTGTAGTATAAAATTTAATTCAAAATGAATCAAATACCTAAATGTAATGGTTAAAATTATAAAAATTTTAGAAAAAAAGAGAAAAATTCTTGGGGACCCTACATTTAGCAAAGATTTCTTTAATAGGACACAAAAAATCACAAACTATAAGATAAGCTGGATGTCATCACAATTAAAATTTTGTTCTTCTAAAGACATTACTACAAAAATGAAGAGTAAGCCTCAGACCGGGGGAAACCATTTGCAAAGCACATATATGAAAAAAAAGTGTCTAGAATGTTTGAAGAACTCTCACAGTTCAATTAGAAAAGAACTTACTTTTTTAAATGGGTAAAAGATTTGAACAGGTATATGATCAAAGGAGATACAGAGATGACAAATAAGCACATCAAAAGATGCCTAATATTAGTCATTAGGGAAATGCAAATTAAAACTACAATGAGATCTCTGTACATTGCTGGTAGACTGGCTAAAATTAAAAAGACTTTCTATACCAAATGTTGGTGAGGATGTGGAGCTGCTAGAATTTTCATATACCGATGGAAGGAATAATAAATTGTGCAATCACTTTGGAAAACAGTTTGACAAATTTAAATAAAAAATACACCTACCATATAAGTCAGTGAGTCCATTCCTAGGCATTAAGTTAAGAGAAATAAAAACAGGGGTGCCAGGGTGGTGCAATGGTTGAGCATCTGACTCTTGGTTTTGGCTCAAGTTGTGATCTCAGGGTCCTAAGATTGAGCCCTGCATGGGACTCTGCAGTCAGCATAGAGTCTGCTGAGATTCCCTCTCCCTTTCCCTCTGGCCCTCCTGCTCATGCTCTCCATCTCTTTCTCTCTCTCAAATAAATACGTAAATCTTTAAAAAAAAGAGAGAGAGAGAGAAATAAAAGCATATGTCTCTACAAAGCCTGGTAAAGAAACATTCACAGCAGCTTCATCTGTATTAGCCAAAACTGGAAACAACCCAAATGTCCATGAACCAATGAATGGATAAATAAATTGTGTTATATCCATACAGGGGATTACTACTGAGCAATAAAAATAAATTCACTCAGAAATAAAAAAAGAATACACTACTGCTACATACATGCAACAACATAGATTAACTCAAAATAATTAAGCTGAATGTAAGAAGCCAAACAAAAAGTGCATATCATCTTATTCTATTTTTGTAACATTCTATAAAATGCAAACTAAACTTTAGTGACCCAAAGCAGAACAGTAGTTCCCCAGGACTGGAAGGAGGTTGGGGAAGGAAGTAAGGGAGAGATTTCAAAGAGGCACAAAGAAACTTTTAGGAATATAGATATGTTCATTGATCTTGACTGTGGTGATGGTTTTACTGGTGTATACATATGTCAAAACTCATCAAAGTTTACATTTTAAATATATGCAGTTTACTTTATGTCAGTTATACTTCAATAAAGCTTTAAAATAATGTCACTCAGTTGTGGCAAAGCTGAGTAAATATTAATTTGGGGGCACCCAAAATTAGGGTGGCTCAGTCGGTTAAGCAACTGCCTTCAGCTCAGGTCATGATCCCAGGGTCCTGGGATCGAGTCCTGCATCGGGCTCTTTGCTCAGCAGGGAGCCTGCTTCTCCCTCTGCCTGCCACTTCCCCTGCTTGTTCTCTCTCTCTCTGACAAATAAATAAATAAAAATCTTTAAAAAATATATAAAATGATTTAAAAATAAAATATTAATTTTTTATTCTTTACCTTAACAAATATACTTTTGTTTTGGTGTTTCTGGTGTTTTAATCATCAGTGACATTATCGGCACAGTATTAATATAATAGACCTTGTACTCTGGTATTTGTGCACAGGGTAGATGTATAGAGTAATGTAATTGCATCTACAAGCTGGACTCACCCCCCACTCCTAAAATTTATCACTGGGCTATACCTATATTTTCTATAAACCAAGTAGGAGTTCACAGATTATCTCCACAATTGAGCTTGACCATTCAATTATTAAACCCATCTATGCTGATAGATGTGAAAATGTAACGTTCAGCATCTCCCATGCTTCTGAATGATCAAGCTGATTGTGCACATTAAAATACAACCAACCACAAAACTGCAGCTCAACCTCAAAAGATGGCCAATTAAGTTAGTGTAAAAATAAAGCCACTTCCCCTTTATCTAGAGTTAGCCATGTTAACAAAGAAAAGCTTTCAAATCTTCCTCTAGTTTGCTTCCTTTACAGTGGCAACTGGACTTGCTTCACTTTACTGAGAATGAAGTTAGTGACAGTAAGTAGGCCTTTTTCCTTTAGTCATGTGGACATGAGAGGTAAAAAGAGAAGTCTCCTTTCTTGGGGCTTAAGAGTTTAGAAGTGGCCTCGAACAACATTGTAAGTAACACTGTAACTAGTTAAATACCTAATAAGACAGAAGAGCTTATTTGGTCCATTTCCCTCTATCCCAACAAGAATGTTTTAAACAGTTCCAAAAGATTGTAATCATTTACAAGAGTCTTCAAATCCTCAGAAGAGATACCCTTAATCTCTTTCAGAAACTTCTTTTCAGCCAAGGCGCCCATGGCTAAAGTTTCAACTAACTCTGAAGGACACTCTCTAAGAATCAATGAGCTCACTTTCCAGAGTTGCTGCACCAGTCTGCATTCCTGCCAACAGAGGAAGAGGGTTCCCCTTTCTCTACATCCTTGCCAACATCTGTTGCTTCCTGTGTTAATTTTAGCCATTCTGTTTATAGCAGCTTTATCAACAATAGCCAAATTATGGAAAGAGCCCAAATGTCCATCAACTAACTGATCAATGGATAAAGAATATGTGGTGTGTGTATATATACATTTGGGGTGTGTGTGTGTATATTTGGAAAATATATATATATACACACACATATATATATGTATATACATAAAATGGAATATTGCTCAGCCATAAAGAAGAATGAAATGACATGGATGGAGCTAGAGAGTATTATGCTAAAAGAAGTCAGTCAGTCAGAGAAAGACAGTACCATGTGATTTCACTCATATGTACAATTTAAGAAACAAAACAGATGAACATGGGGGAAAAAAGAGAGAAAGGCAAACCAGAAAATAGACTCAGCCATAGAGAAAAAACTGAGGGTTGCTGGAGGGAGGTGGGCGGGGGGATGGGTTAAATGGGTGATTCGTATTAAGGAGGGCACTTGTGATGAGCACTGAGTGTTGTATGTTAAGTGATGAGTCACTAAATTCTATACCTGAAACTAATATTGCACTGTATGTTAACTAACTGGAATTTAAGTAAAAACTTGAAGAAAAAAAGAATCAATGAGCTCATTATTTTCAGTCTTTTCTCACATTTTTCTCTTGTATCAGAGTCCACTGTAAGAATTTTCCAAGTCCTGCCCATGAACACTGTCCCAGCTCTTCACAGTCTGGCTGCATGAGTGACTCTTCACCAGAAGTCCCAATTGGATGAGCATGATTTTAAGGGGGTTCCAAAAGGTCCACCTCCCTGCTTACCTAGGGCCCAATGTTCAATAAACTTCTATTAAATCAATGTATAACTAAATACACCTCAGACATAAACAAACTGGACTGAAAACCTTGCATTTAGAATCCAAAATGGTGGGGCTCCTGGTGGCTCAGTTGGTTAAACGGCTGCCTTCGGCTCAGGCCATGATCCTAGGGTCCCAGGATGGAGCCCCATGCCGGGCTCCCTGCTCAGCAAGGGAGTCTGCTTCTCTCCTTCTCCCTGCTCACGCTCTCTCTTTCTCTCACTTCCTCTCTTTCAAATAAATAAGTAAAATCTTTAAAAAAAAAATAGAATCCAAAGTGGTTTAGACCAAACAGGTGAAAATATTGTCACCTACATCAGAGCAGATCTACTTCATGGGGTTACTGTAAGCATTAAATGAGATTTCTGTGGGTATGCACCTCTAATAGGCAGCATCTAGAAGCAAAGAACCTTAGAGAATACCATGACAATAAAACAGAATCACAGAAAATTGAGGCAGCTTGTGCAAGCCATCTGGCTCGTGGGGAGAAGAAGCAGGGTTAGAACTCATGGGCCCTCCTAGGCCAGTGCTCCACACTTGAGAACGTCACCACAGAACTCTAGAAATTCCATGGGACTTTCTAATAAATCAAAGACCTTCAGGGTAGTGAGCGACAACATGGACACATTTCAGTGGGGGATGAAGTGTGAGGAAAATAAAGCAAGAAAGAACAAACCTGCAATGTCAAAGACTTTTGTGCTAAATGTTTTCTTGCTTGTTTTCGCAATTCCCCAACATTCCTGATGTGTGCATTTTTAGCTTCATAAGGTAACTGAGGTTCGGAAAAATTAAGTGATGGGTGAAGGCAGAGAATTACGGTCTTCTGACTCCAAGTTCAGGGCTATTTCTACTCCATAGCCATACCACGCTTGGGATGGCAGCAGGCAGTGAGCAACAGCAGTGGGTCAGGCTGGGAGAGGCCATAGAGGGTGACTGGGCCTGGGAAGGAAGGTCCTTGGGAAAGGATAGCACAAAGACAACTTCACCTGTATCACAGTGGGAAAGGCCCTTCTGGAACGAAAGCACGGAATGCAGCAACTTGGCAGTTGTTCTGTACAGGTCACCACATCTGTCCAGTCGCTCAGGCCAGAGAACTTGGTGTCATCCTTGATTCCTCTCTTTCTCACCCCCTGCAGCCAATCTGCTACTAAATTCTCATGTCTCTCCCTCCCAGTATATATCCAGACTCAAAACCCTATTCTCACCCCCAGAAGTACCCCTCCTCTCCAAGCCACTACCTCTCCCCTGCCTCATTGTCCTGACCTCCAACTGGGCTCCCTGCTCTGCCTTCAGCTTCTCCTCAGACCATCACTCAGAATGAATCTTTCTCCCCCAACATTTTATTATGAACATTTTCAAACAAAGCAAAGAAAAATTTTTTACAGTGAATCCATATATCCACAACCTTGGTTCTATCATGATTATACTTGCTTTGTCATGTTGTCTATCCCTCTTGATTCTTTTAAAATCTAACTCAGCTTATGTTGCTTCTCCCCCACAAGAACCTCCAATAGCTTCCTGTTTCCTTCAAAGGAAAAGCCAAACCCTTGTCATGACCAAGAAGGGCCCAAATGAGCTGGACCATCCCACTTTCTCTGCCTTCATATCCTACTGCTTCTTGCCTGCTCCCCTCCGACACACACCCCCGGCTCTTTCCTCCCCAGCCAGAATTAGTTTAAGACACACCAGTTTCTGCACTGGCCGATCCCGGCCTGGAATTCTCTTCCTACGGATTTCTATGTGACTCATTCCCTCACTGCTTTCATGGCTCTCTTCACATGCCATATTCTGGTAAGGCCTTCACTACCTGCTCTATTTAAAGTCGCGAACCACCCCTTCCTTTACCTTCCTTCTTTCCCTACTTTTTATTTCCTCAGTAGCCCTTATTACCACAGCACTCCACATTTCAGTTATTAGTCTTGTCTGTCTCTCCCCATTATAATTTATTATTGTATGCGACATACAGAACACCGCATTAGGCATTTGATGTATGTTGACCTCATTTGATTTGCACAGTGCCTCTCTGAAAGAGAGATTCTTATCCTCAAGGAACCTGAATAACTTGCCCAAGAGTGCCCATGTATGCTGGAGCAAGAATTACAAGCCAGGTCTGTCAATATCTGAGGTCCATTCTTTTTCACCATATGATATGGACCGTTTCGGTGAGACAGGCGGGGGCCCCAGGCAGGCACCCTAGCCAGAGGCCACGGTCACATCCATTCCTCATTTTGCATTTAAATGGCTGCTTTTTCAAGATGTACCTACTGAAATTCTAACCCTGCGAGAGCAGAAATCTCACATCAGGAGTAATCAATACTTCTTTGGGGGTAGATTAGATGACAAATAAAAAGAGAACCTGTGCCACGAACACGGTATTCAAGGCAGGGGCCTGGAGGGTCTACAATAGAAACACCAAGGATTACAGAAATGCCCAGGGCACCGGGGACACAAATACACGCATCACAACCTTCTCATTTTTCCCAGAAACAAACTAGAACTAATTCAAGGAAAACGATGCATACATCCCTGCTTCATTCCTCAATTACAGAATTTATCTCATGACATAGTAATATATCTATGGATACACTGCTGCTTCTTCTGGGAGCCTCTTGAATCCTGGGAATGCAATTTATTCATCTTTGAACCCCCAATGCTTAGCACAGTTTTTGGCACATAATGGAATCTTAATAGATTTTTGTCAAATTAGTTAATCAAGTGAGTGAGTGACTGAGTGAATGAATGAATGAATGAATAATGATAAAAGACCTAGGAGCAAATGACAAAGGAAACTCTACTAAGTAGCAATGCAAACTTTTTAAAGAACTTTTATCTTTTCTCCTGGCTTCAAACACAAAAAGCACCACCTTGATTAACACAATTGCAATTTGAAAGTGATTATTACATATCACAATAACTAATGTTCCAATTTAGAGCCATGGGTGATTGGTTCAATACTGAAACAAGTGCATGAAATCCAGTAGCTTATTGGTTAAATACTGGTTTAATCTAAATCTGAACCTTAGTCCACGCACAAGTTCCCCTTCCCCTTGCAACTCCTTTCTAGTTCTCTCTACTGTATAACAGTATTTGTATCTGTATCTGCATACTATAGTATACCATAAATTCTTAAAATCAGAGACCATGGCTTATTCCTACAACTAAAAGAGCAATGCTTTGAAGACAGTGGGCATTCACACAATATTATTAAAAACTAATAGTTAGGGGCGCCTGGGTGGCTCAGTCGTTAAGCATCTGCCTTCGGCTCAGGTCATGATCCCAGGGTCCTGGGATGGGGCCCCACGTCGGGCTCCTTGCTCAGCGAGGAGCCCGCTTCTCCCTCTCCCACTCCCCCTGCTTGTGTTCCTTCTCTTGCTTTGTCTCTGTCAAATAAATAAAATCTTTAAAAACAAAAATAAAACTAATAGTTAGATTTACTGTCTTTCCACCCTCTCCCAACTAAAGTGAGTGAGAATAGGCTTTACTACAAGTCAATTGTGATTACTAGTTCAAGCACATATCAGGACAGACAGGCTACCAGTCGCATGGCTTCAGAAAGATCACATCAGACATACCACAAGACAATCTAATGGGCCATGTACAAGAAAACAATTATCACTATTAATTATAATATAATGACATTAATTAGTATTGACATTTGCTATATGTCAGAACTCGTACTAATGTATTTATATACTTCAGCTCACTTAGTCCCCACAACACAAAATTCATTATGTACAACTATTACCCCTCATTTACTGAATGAGCAAATTAAGCTATGGAGATATTGAGTAAATTTCCTAGGGTCATCCTAAGTGTGGAAGCAGGGAATGACCAGGTTTGTATGGGCTCAAGGGTTCTGCAGATCTATAATTTTAGCATTATTTTGATTGTTTTATTTGGAGTTTGGCTTTTGTGGGGTTTTTTTTTTTTTTTTGTCTCATTTTCATTTGGTTTATTTTTTATTTCATCAGGGTGTTCTTTAGACTTATACAGATTGTCTTCAAGTATAAGATCTGTATCATTTTCAGAGAGCCTATGGACCTTTGTAGGAGTTGAGAGAGTTGATTTCTTGATTACCCTGCACTGCTCTATCACTTACAGTAATAATTACAGAAGTAAAAGTGTAATAAAATGGGAGGTTTTAACCCATATTTTATGAGTCACAAATGGGCTCTTAAAAGCTGCCATTTTATTATTTCCTTTAGAGATACTTAATAGGTAATGTCAGTAGTAAAACTTAGCACCCAACCAGCAATTAATATTCCATGCCTCCAGAATTATCAACCCTCCTTAAAGGAAGAAAAATCAAAAGAGGTTTGTTGTGTGCGTGTGTGTATGTGAATCTAGTTTCATACCATCTAGGTTAATAACTCAAATGTAAAGGAGCAGGAATCAAAGAGCTACCATCAACTATATAGATTAGGCAATGAAAAAAAGTGGGAAAAGAACCAAAAATGAGAAAATTATCCAGAAAATTAAAATTGTATGTGGCTATACATATAGCATATACCACCTGGAAGAAATAGCCTTAAATTGTAGACACAGCATGAAACAGCCATTGCAGAGTACGTTAGTTTCACATTAACTCATACAATCTGACCTCCTCTGACATAGTTCAACACCTAAAAATTTTTCATTCCTCTCTAATAAACTAAACATCTCTTCACCAGATTTCCAATAACTACCCTTGCTAGAAGCTGCTGAATAACTGACTTCTTTTCAGCTCTTGCCTAACTGCTGGCTTCTTTGTATTTTCTGAAAAACAAGTGCATATCTTTGTATTTAGGCATCATTGGAAGTAGTCTGTCACCTCATAATTCAACCTGCAACAAAGCCTATTCATCCCCTTTCCCAACACCACCAGCCCCAAATTGTAGATACATCTGGCCACTACTAGAGTCTCTTCATGTGGAGTTAACCCACACAGTTGTTGTTGCTCAAGAGCTTACCAGAAGGATCCAGCATTTCTGAGTATCTGAGAGATGTAGGTTATAGGTCAGAGTATATAATACTGATTCTTTGAAATTTGTGGAGACTTGCTTTTTAATCCAGTTCATGATCATTTTTTGCTAAGTGTTCCATGTATGCTTAAGAAGAATGTATATTCTCAAAGCATTTGGTACAGTTTCTATTAGATCAAACTGTTTACTGCGTTGTTCAAATTTCTATATCTTTATTAAATATTTTTTGTTGAATATGACAATTGAGACAGTAGAATAAATTTTTTACTATTACTAGACGTCTGCTTTCCTCTAGTTCTATCAATTTTTGCTTTATAGGTTTAAGATACTTTGTTAGAAGCATATGAGTTTAGAGTTGCTAATCTTCCTGGTAATTTCAGTATTTTACCATTATTTAGTAACTCTCTCTATATATATAATACTTCCTGACTTAAAGCCTATTTTATCTGATAACGTATCTGTGTCACTTTTGTTTAGATTAACATTTGCTTGGTATATTTTTTTCTATCCGTTAAGTCATTCTATGCTTTTATACTTGAGATGTAAACTAGAATATTTTTAATTTAATCTAATCCTCTCAGCCTTTAACTAGTATGTTTAATCTATTTTTATTATATTATTGATATACTTGGACTTGTTATCTTTTTTATTTTTATTGATCCCATTTTTAATGTTTCTTGACTCTGGGGTGGATTTATTTAATTTGTTTGTTTTTGTTTGTTTGTTACTTGTATTGCACTGATCTTGTGTATTGCTTCAGAGCCTCTTGCACTGCCTGCCTCTTATTTCAGCTCCTGCTGCAGTGACCATTTCTAGGTGGACTCCAAGAGCTTCACATAGGTTGCAACCCAATAGCACCTTGCCTCAGCCCTGTGGCATCTGCTTCACACCTCTTGCCCTTTACCTTCTGGGGGTGCCACATATGCAGGCATAACCTAGATACCTTAGGGAGAACAGATAGAAGCAACAACGGATAAATGCTTTCCATTGTTTGCTTGTTTTGAAGGGCAGCCATAAAATGCACTTCTTACAACCTCCCAGCTGTATACCTAATGTGAGATCAAGCAACCAGTTGACTGTATTAGTGAAAAAGAAGAGGAGAGGAGGAAGAAATTTAAATTAGAAGATCCTGACTTCTTACAATTCAAAAGTTACTGGTAGTGGACAGATGTTGGCAAGTCATGAGCCTCCACAGCTTTATAAAATAGGGACAATAATGTTTATTTATGGGGCACCTGGGTGGCTCAGTCGTTAAACGTCTGCCTTCGGCTCAGGTCATGATCCCAGGGTCCTGGGATCGAGCCCCGCATCGGGCTCTCTGCTCTGCGGGGAGTCTGCTTTTCCCTCTCCCACTCCCCCTGCTTGTGTTCCCTCTCTCGCTGTGTCTCTCTCTGTCAAATAAATAAATAAAACCTTTAAAAAAAAATAGTGCTTATTTATTTCTCAAGACTATTGTAAGAATTAAATGTGTAATACAGATAAACCTCTATTTTGAAAGGGTACCTCTAATTTTAAAGTGCTATTTTATTATGAAAGAATGTTATTTAGCATCAGCAGAATGCTTGGGGTGATAAATTATCTCTATGATTTCTAAAGATGATTTTAATGCTGGGCAAAAACAAAATGCTAACAACTACATGCTACATGCTAACAACAGCGGACTTGCCATTGGTTACTCCATTTACTTACCAATTTATTTCTACCTGTAGTATGCATCATGGACAGACTATTCAACATCTTTCAGCGTCAATTTTCTTTTCTCTTCTTTCACATGTTAACACCACCTACCTTGTATAATTATTGGACAGATGAAGACTAGCTGTTTTTACTGCTACTTCTACTACTACTACATACAATGTGCTATGAGACAACACTCTATTGAATCAAGGCATGTTCAGATAAGCCTTGAATGCTTCCTTAAAGAAGGTTTTAGAAAACACTTAAATCAGAACCAGGAAGGGCTTTGGGTTTAGATTGGCCTGTCCCCCTTGTTACCTCTTTTACCCCATTTTGGCAAAAAGGCTGTAAACAAGAGTAAGGGCTGCTGGAAGAAATTCACTATTGAATTCCTCCTGAATCATCTCCCAGCAATGAGGAACAGACTCTGAAATCCCCATAGTTGGGCTACGAGGGACAACACACATGTGACTAATTGCCAAGACTTAACTACTGAACCACTCTGGGAGAGTATTATTTATAATTAGTGCCAGTAGGACCGGACACCTGTCTGCTCCAAAGGCATGAAATGCCCACGATTTACCTTGCATCCCAGCATTCATCAAGAAAGAGCAGCAGACACCTCTGTGCTTGAAAAGCACCGCAGAACAACTCCCTGTTGACCTCTGGTCCAAGTTTTGAGTTGATGCAAAATTTCCATTTTTCTGGTTTTATCTGTTTGTTTGTTTTTTATGGCTGGGATATGTTATCTAGATCTTTGTACTGTTCATATTAATGTGGTCTCTAAACACAAGTCAAAATTCATTCTCTGATCCCAAAAGAGTCTATAACTACTTTAGAGAATTTCTCTCCACTACTTCTTTTTTCAAGGGAATCAAGCTGACAGGCCTGAGTTATTTCAGACAGTTTAGATACGAAATTTTATGCACACATTTGTTTTTATATGTACTCACAGGTGTCCACACATATCTTTCATTTCCTTCAAAATTTAGAAGGAATAAAAACAGAGCCTTGAGTAAATCATACAAGATCTACTGTCTGCTGGCACATCCTTTGTTCAGACATGTCTCCTTCCCATGTTTCTTTCCTTGCCTAGTCTGTTTTATTCCATTTGAAGAGGCCAGTGTAAGTCTCTTCAGGTTCTGCTCACTAAGGACCTTGTACTTCTGTATAACCTGGGAAAGTGATCTGAAAACCAGCACTCTTTCAGGACCTTAGAAATCCCAGACCATAATAAACTCCACAGAAGGAAGCAACTAGAATGAGGAAACAGACCAATATTCTACTCCCATTTCTGTGAGGAAGACTGCCAAGGAAACTTGTTTACATATAAGTCAGTATACCCAGATATTCTTTATATTTTCTAGGTAGGCTTAATATGGGATTACAAGATGAAAGGAAGCACTGCAGCAGTCAAATTATTTACCAATAAAACAGCACTCAGCCTGAAAGTGAATGTACAATTCCAGTGGTGCTGTATAGTCTCGTTGGCAACTACACTGCACAGTATCAATCACATCCCTTTATAAATTTAATTTTTAAATGGGGCAATAAATTTACATGGTATAAAAATATCACCATGTTTAACATTCCCTATTTGTCCTGACATTTTTATTATTCCAAACATAAAGCAGTTTATATGTAAATTGCCATATGCTCTTAAGTTAAACTGATAGAATCTTGTCTGTGAAGGACTCGTCATTTTGTTGTAAATATGTGCAAAAACCCATTGTACAAGCAGTTCCAAGAAAAAGAAATAAAGTGTTGCATAAAAGTAGCAAACAAACTTTGGGCCCAACTCAACTGGGTCATGAATAATACTTTGTGTTAATCTTTGATTATGTTCTAACAATGACCATGTTCTCTGTTTTAAGTGAAAGCCATTAGTTAATAAAACGTTATTCTTTATCATAATATTTAGTGATTAAATGTGCTGAATGGGTTCGGCAGAGACTGTGTCTTCCACCGTGCAACTGTCCCAGCTTCTAAAACATATACACCCACATATGCACTCACACACATTCACTCACAGTTAAGGCACAAAACAGACAGCTGAGGTTTAAAGAATATTTTCTGTATGATGAAGTAATTTAACTCAAATTTATTCCTCCCAAAGCCATCATAATAGAGTTTTGTTCATAAAGACTGTTTCATAGGAAAATCCATGCTAGTCATATTTTAAGTCATTTAATCATCTATTTATCATATACTTTATTCCATTACCCAGCACTCTAAACTAATATTTAAATAAATTGCATAGGGTAATAGAACAAATTGCATAACATTAAATTTTTATATATTTAAGGGATCCATGGGAGAGTGGCTATTTAGGATGAGGCAGGAGGATGAAGTAAGCAATGGTATTTGAAGAAACAATTACAGTATCCCAGGAGTGGGCTGCTTCCAAGATCATTTATTCATTCATTCATTCATTAAATGGTTTACTAGCACCTTCTAAGTACCCGGCACTCTTCTGGACACTGGCAATATGGAAGTTGCTATAGGCTGGATATTTGAGTCCCCTCAAAATTCATATATTAAAACCTAATCACCAGTATGATGGCATTAGGGGTGGGGCCTTTGAGAAGAGATTAGTTCGTTGGGACACAGCCCTCGTGAGTGGGATTAGTGCCCTTATAAAAAAGACCTCAGAAATCTCCCTCGCCCCTTCCCCCATATGAGGACACAGCAAGAAAATAGCCATCTATGACGGGAAACAAAACCTCACCAGACACTCAATCTGCTAGGCTTCCCAGCCTCCAGAACTGTGAGAAATAAATTTCTCTTATTTAAAGCCACCCAGTCTATGGTATTTTTGTTTTAGCAGCTCAAATGGACTAAGACAGAGGTAAACAAGACCAACAACAGTCCTTACAGTCCAGCATTAAAGTTTCCTTTTGGCAGTAAAGTAAGTAAATAATCAAATCACCAAATAGTTATATAATGTCCTGTAGAGGTGAGTGCTGTGAAGAAAACAGGACAGGATACTTTTAAGCAGAGTACATCATTATCTCGTTTATACTATTAAAATAGCATTCTGGCTACCATATAAAGAACAAACTGCACTAAGACAACTATGGAAGCAGGGTGACTAGTTAGTATACTATCATCTTAGATGAGTGCTAGTGATGAATGCAATAAGAAGGGATTATATGTAGAATCTATTTTGAAGGTAGAATCAATGGGATTTGCTAACGGATTGGATGTGGAGTGTGAGAAAAAGAGATACATCAAGGATGACTTTGAGATTTGGAGACTGAGAAATACTGAGTGCAAGAGGAACCATTTACAGAAATGAGGAACACAAAATTAAAAATTAAATTTTAAAAAACAAAAAAGTAAAAAAAAAATGAGGGACAGTGATGGAAGAATGGGTGTGAAGGGGAAAAATCATGAGTTTTATTGACCATGTTAAATTTCACAAGTCTGTTAAACAACAGTCAAGCTGATGAGCAGGTAGTTGAAAATGCAAGTCTGAGGTTGAGAGGAAAGTTCAAGATGGAGAAACTAATGTTAGCAGCATCAGTATATAGATGATATTAAAGCCTCAGAAATGGATGTATCATCTAGGAAATGAAAATTCAAAGAAAGGAAAACAGGGCTAGAGACTGAGCTTGGGGCAGTCCAGTTTGTGGAGTCAGGAGGAGAAATGAAAATCCACGAGGGTGAGCCAAATGCAGACATTATTTTCAAGAGAAGGCAGAAACCAATAGAGTGGAATTCTGCTGATCTAGTAAATAAGCACTAAGAATCGTCCAGCGGACTTGGCAGGGTGGTAGTTCTTGGTGTTCTTGATGGAAGCAGTTTCAATGGGGTGCTAAGTGCAAAAGCCTGATTTGAAAAGATCCAGGAAATAATACAAAAAGAAAAGGGAAGAAAACAAATATAGGCAACTCAAGGAACTTCTCTGTAAGATGGAGGAGAGAGATGGAAGTGTAGCTAGATGAGGGATCAGAAGGCAGGATTTTTTTTAATGGAGAATATTATACCATAATGTATGTTTATAGAAATGATCCAATAAAGAAGGAAAAAATGATGATGCAAGAGTCTTCAGTTGGCTAAAAGGTCAGGGATCCAGTGCCTCAAGATGGAGTTGGCCTAAATTAGAAGAAAGGACAGTTAAGTCAGTGCAACGAGAGAATATAAGGTGCTTGATTTGGATACAGGTTAGTAGATTTGATAGAAGGAAGATATGGAAGTTCTTTTCTGATAGCTTCCATTTTCTCAGTGATTAAAAAAAAAACAAAAAACAAGGTCATTAGTTGAGCACAAGTAGGGGAAAGAGAGTTAAAGCTGGAGGAGAGCAGAGTGTGCGTAAAATCATCATCTGGGGAAGTAGAAGCCAGGACCAGAGTAACACTTGGGAACAGAGGTGACCCAAGACTGGGAGTGACACAGAGACTGTGATTCACCAAAGGGAGAGCCCCAAAGAGGAGGTAAGTGAGGTACAGGAAGGCTACCTGAGCACAAGAACAAGAAGCGGGGATGTCCTAGTGCTCATCAAGAGGTTGTCTGTCCAAGGACAAAATCTTAGCTCTGCTTCCTGCAAGCAAAATTGTAAAAACACTGGAACACTGTTGGGCCCTATGGATGTGGTAAAATGAAGACCTAACATAATATCTTTCCCATGAAAAAGAGGTACTATGGCACCACAGAGAATGATGAGGCTTGGGAGTCAGATGCACAGAGTTAAAACCCAATCTCAGTAACTCACCCATCAGATGAAGTTGAACCAATTCTATTTCTTCCAAAAATCAGATTCCTCATTTACAAAGTAAAGATGCTAATATCTCCTTTGGAAGCTTGCTGTGATGATAGATACCTATAAAGTATCCTGCAGAGTACAAGTAGAACTACTATTAAGTTAAATGTTTGGACTTCTCTTTAAACATGTCAGTTTTTTGGTTTTTTTTTTTTAAGATTTTATTTATTCATTTGACAGAGAGAGACACAGCGAGAGAGGGAACACAAGCAGGGGGAGTGGAAGAGGGAGAAGCAGGCTTTCTGCGGAGCAGGGAGCCCGATGTGGGGCTCGATCCCAGGACCCCAGGATCATGACCTGAGCTGAAGGCAGATGCTCAACGACTGAGCCACCCAGGCGCCCCTAAACATATCAGTTTTAAAAAAGTAAATAAACAAACATGTCAGTTAAACATGTATTTTATCTCCACTTCCTCCAAAGACCACACTAAAAACAATAAAGAATAAAAAGAAAATCATAAACCTACAAGGAAAAAGAGAACAGAAAATGAAAAGCCTTTAGGTGCCCTATTTGACTTTTAGGAGCTGAAATCTGCACATCTTCCAACAAGAAGCAAGCTGCACCAGTCACAGAGCCCCAGAGAGTCTCAATAATTAGAGATATCAAGTATATATCAACTGGAGGCTAGACACGGGGATGAAAAAAGGTGCAATGGATGAAATGTCCAAATAACCCATCTCTACTATGTGATGCCAAATGACCATCCTTCCCCAACCCCTCAAGGGAGTTTATTGGAGAATCTGATATCTGGGGAAATTGAATCAGAGAGGCTACAGGCACCATGGATGTCAGACTGAAAACAGACACCAGCCCTTCAGCAAGCCCTTAACTCCTCGGTTTCAGATTCCTGGTAACCAAGTTTGTACTCCCCACTTTTTACCCCAAAAAAGAAAATCAAGAATGTTTTCCCAAGAAAATCAAATTCCCCAGAGAAACTGATATTTAACACCACTCCTAAAAAATTTATAGGCTAGCCACAAAGTCACTCTTGAAAAACCTCACTACTTGATAAGCCCCACTCATACTCAGAACTTTCAATTAAATGGGTCAGCTAATTGAACTCCAATAAAAACACATATCATCATAATTTGAGAAACCCCTCCAAAATTAAATCTAGAATACCAAAAAAAAGAAAGAAAGAAAAAAAGAAATGGAAGGAAAGTTGGAGGAACAAAGACCTTACTGGGAATAGAAGAATACTGAAATAAGGGAAGGAAGCGAGGGAGAGAGGGAGGGAGGGAAGAAGACAAATATCCTTAGAGGAATGAAAAGAGAAGGTTGCACCTATAAAACAAAAAAAGATGCTATTTTTATAAAGATAAGGAGAAGGCACTCAGAGAACATGAAAGTACCCTAGTAGGTAAAACTGAGAGCATCTACAGAGAATGAGAACAAACTGATGGTTGCCAAGGGCGGCGGAAGGGTTGGGGGATGAGCAAATGGGTGAAGGGGAGTGGGAGGTACAGGGTCCCAGTTACGGAATGAATAGGTCAGGGGGACAAAAGGTACAGCATAAGGACTATAGTCAATGGGAATAGTCAACGTAATAGGGATGTAGAGTGGTGGATGGTAGCTACACTTGTGGTGAGCATAGCATAATGTATAAGAGTTGTAAAATCACTATGTTATACACCTGAAACTAATATATCATGTGTCAACTATATTGCAATAAAATAAAAATAATAGTAATAATAATAATAAAACTGTATCTAAAAAGACCTCAATAGAAGGATTGGAAGACAAAGTTGAAGTCACATTCAAAAACCTAAGACAAAAATCAAGGTGGTGGATAATGGGACAGAAGAAATAAATATTTTTTAAAATTGAGAGATTAGGCTAGGAGGCCCCACAACCAAATACTGAAGTTCTGAAGAGAGAAAACGTCTGAAGAAAAGGAAATTATCAAAGAAATAATTAAAGGACATTTCTCAGGACTAAAGAAACAGGAACCTTCAGATGGGAAGGGTCAACAAGAATCTAGCACAATAAATGAAAAAGGCCCTCACGTCATTAAATTCCAGAACACCTAAGAAACCAGAAGATTCTAAAAGTTTCCAGAAAGAAGACCATTCATATATGAATAAACAAACATCAAAATGCATTAGGCTTCTCAATAGCAAAGTTAGAAACTATAAGAAATGGAGGAATAGCTCTAAAATTCTAAGGCATGATTATTTCCAACCCCATATGCTATACCCACTCAAATTATCAGGCAAGAGTGAGAGTAGGATAAAAATATTTTCAGCCATACAACTTCCCAAATCATTTATTTCCCATGTACCCTTTCCCATAAATTACTGATATACCCTCCACTAAAATGAGAGGAAAGAAGGAAAGAAAGACAGGGAAAGAAGACATGGGATCCAGGAATTAGAGGATCAAACACAGGAGAATAAAAGATAACTTAGGCAGACAACAAAGGGAGGACCCAAGGAATGATGACATTACATCAGGTGAGAGAATTCCCAGACTGAAGTCAGTAGATGAAGGGCGACAGGAGGGATGTCAGAGGGGAGGCCAGGGAAAAAAGGACTTGCTAGATCAATGGATACATGTGATCGCTTTAAAGCGTGGATTAGGAAAAATTCATGAAAATAACACAGAAAAATTAGCAAGAGAAAAATTGACAATTATTAGTACCAGGAAAATAATTTTAATTGGAAAAGAAACCTAGCCATAGTACATTATTTTGCCCAGCAGTAAAAAAAAAAAAAAAAAAGTCAGAACAATGTAAACACTAAAGTTTTTAAATGAAAAATTATGAGATAACTATACTGAAGGAGGGTAATATAACTCTATTGGTATGGAGAGAGGGGACAGTGAAGAGAAATATATCTTCACCTACCACAATACCAAGTCAATAGATGTTTCCAAAATTGATAAATTAAAGTTGATTAAACCAATTTGAATAGAAATATGAGCATATTATCTAGAAATACAGAAATAAAAACCATAAAAAACAATTAAAAGACTTCAAGGAAGCAGTCTCTGAGAAGCAGGACTGAGGGGTAAGAAAGAACACAGTAGAGAGCTCTCATATTTGTTGTAAGCCTCCATTAAAAGCCTTGACATTTTAAATTGTGCGTGTTCTTTTGATAAAAATAGAAAATAATTTTTTGAAATTAATATTCCTTTCCAACCATTCCATTCCTTTCTCCTTTCTTTTTCTTAAGTTCTAAATGCCCATAAACACATACCTTTATAATGAACAACACAGGCCAAGGGGGCAGTCATCATAATGGTGATCTCAGTAGGCATACACCAAATGTTTGTTGAAATGGAATGGGAATTATCTGCTCTTTTTAGATTAATGTCATATGTGAGATACTTAAATTCATATCTGTATTTTCTTTCTTTCTTTTTTTTTTTTAAGATTTTATTTATTTATATGACAGAGAGAGACAGCGAGAACAGGAACACAAGCAGGGGGAGTGGGAGAGGGAGAAGCAGGCCTCCCGCTGAGCAGGGAGCCCAATGCGGGGCTCGATCCCAGGACCCTGGGATCATGACCTGAGCCGAAGGTAGACGCTTAACGACTGAGCCACCCAGGTGCCCCCATATCTGTATTTTCAAAATATAGAATTAGGTAGACATGAAAGTTTCTACATTCCAAGTTAAGTTTTTCACATAATCAGGATCTAAAATATATCTGCAACCTCAATTCTAAAACTGGGTCTATTTGACATTTAATCACTCAGTTAAAAAACAAAATAAAAAAAAAAAATCCTAAACATTTTCACAAAAGCAATAATGTCATAAGCACAAAACTCAACACCTATTTATAGAATTCCATAGGAGGTTGTTTTTTATGAATCAATACAACCAAAAAGAGAGGTCTTTGTTCTCTTCAGAGGGGGCAGGGTGGGGAACAAAATAAATAATAAAGCAATAGGTCCATTGTCTGGAATATCATTTCCTTAAATTTGAAAATATAAAATGCCTTTCGTGTCTTACAATTAATCAAAATAACCTATTTTGAGATGCTAGAAAATACCTGCCCATTCTTCCCACAAAGAAAAAAGTCCATCTTTGCCCTTCATCCTTCCTAGATCTTCTGGGGTTTTTGTTTTTTGTTTAGAATGCTAAATAGCATTGAAAATTGATAACAAATCAAGCCAGCCTAATATACAGTCTCAAAGTTAACTGACATTACATTAAATAGATGATCAACCATCAAAATTACTACAGCAGTGTTTATTTTCCAGATCATATTTTGTAGTCTTTGAAATGTCAAATATGCATTCCCACTGAGAGGCAAATGTGGATATACATATGCAAGGATGTCATCAACATGGAGAAGACTGAAAGCAAATTTACAAGGATTCATTACAGAACTAATCCTTCCTAAAATTCTGATTAAACAAGGGACTGACAGGTTGTTTGATTCTGGGGGATTCGAGTTATTGATTACTGACACTGGAACTAGAACTCCTTATTGTCTGACTGAATGGAATTTCAGATGTGAAAGTCTATGGCCTCCAAATAAAGAACATTCATTTACACTGTGCTTTATGGAAATTAACATTATATAGTCTCTTATGACCTATTAACAGAGATCTGTCACCTGAAGAATTATATTCCTTTTTATCACATTAAAGAGCAAAACGCCACAAACATGCTCATTAATGAGTCGAAAAGTTTCTCGAAAATATATAAGCCTTTCTGAATAATGATGGGAAATGTTATACCCGATTTCCATGCCAAGTGCTCATCCCAAGCATTTATTTATTTATTTATTTTTAATTTTTTTTTTAAGATTTTTATTTATTTATATGAGAGAGAGAGAATGAGAGACAGAGAGCATGAGATGGGGAGGGTCAGAGGGAGAAGCAGACTCCCTGCCAAGCAGGGAGCCCGATGCGGGACTCAATCCCGGGACTCCAGGATCATGACCTGAGCCGAAGGCAGTCGCTTAACCAACTGAGCCACCCAGGCGCCCCAATCCCAAGCATTTAAATTTGCCTTTGCTTTCTGGCTTAGCCAACCTCCCACCCAACCTACCCCAAACACACGCACTTTAAAAAGTATCTGTAAATGTGTTTAGCCATGACACTCAAGTGACTGAGTTCTGGCAGTGGCCATCTTGTCTCGATCCCAGTCACAAAAACACCAAGGCACTAATTGGGAACAATGTCTTTCCTTCAGGTTCCTTGTGCCTTTGTCCTTACGCTATGTCTGGGGACAATAGCACAGCTTCCCTCTTTGAAGGGGTCACAGTTTATGCACAGAAACAACAGCCAAAGGGATAACTGCAGATAATGGTTGAGTGACAGAAGAAAGCATGGAGCAGGAGCCAAGGGAAGGAAACTGCTCACTGGCTCCATCTGAGGCAGCATTTAAGCTTGGCCTTGAAGTTTAGGGGAGGAACAGCATCAGCAGAAGCTAAGAGCAACATCCCAGTCCAAGGGACAGCATCTGAATACAAAGGCATGGCCTGCAAGCACAGTGTTTTCAGAAACTATAAGTGGTTTCCCTGTAGCTGAGACCAGAATGCACTGGTAGCAAATGTAAGAGATAAGGCTGAAAAGACAAGTTTGAGGAGTAAATTACAAAGGGTCTAGTATGCTGAGCTAAGAGCCTTGGATTTTTCTCTTGTAGGTAAGAAGGAACCGTTCAGAATTTTTAAGTAAGAGAATATAGTCCTGCAAGTTTCAAAATTCATCTGCTTCTTCATGTTTTACCACAAATTCACCTAGGAAGACCCTGAAAAGGCTCTTATCTCCATTTTAGACTTGAAAGGAGGATTCACTCATCAGCATAGATTCCCATAGTGTCTTAGATCAAGTGCCTATAAAAGGAGAGAATACCTCTCCTCTGTATTTTATACCCTTTCTAATTTTGCCCTAAGCAAGGGGGCCTTAAGTGCATGCTAAATCTACTCCTAGAATTTCCTAAAGTAATCTGCAGCTTTGAGTCCCCGACAAATAATATTCACCAAAGAAAAATTTCAGAAGCCTCTCATCTTCATTCTACATATTGCTTCGTTTTTTAGGACTGATGTCTCCCCTTAAAAAAATTTCAATATATTTGGATTTTTTGCCCTTTCACCAAATCCAGTGTGTGGTTATATGTCCTGACAATGCCTCCACTCCTTCACACTCCACCGCAGAAGCCAAACACCTGACTCTGAGTCACCTCTTCAACTTAAGTGAAGACCATTTTCTTGCATTCCTATGAAAGGAGAGCCTTTTTTTTTTTTTTTAAAGATTTTATTTATTTATTTGACAGAGAGAGACACAGCGAGAGAAGGAACACAAGCAGGGGGAGTGGGAGAGGGAGAAGCAGGCTTCCTGTGGAGCAGGGAGCCCAATGCGGGGCTCGATCCCAGGACCCTGGGATCATGACCGAGCCGAAGGCAGGCGCTTAACCGACGGAGCCACCCAGGCACCCCAAGGAGAGCCTTTTTAAAAGCATAGTAATTGCTTGACTTGAAAGTACCACCTGCTAATTTCTAAGCAGATTAGAAGAGCAATAGATCTCCAGACAAGGCCACATTCCCAGGACTGATCTAACCAGAGAACAGAAAACCAAATCAGCACTAGAATTAGCCTGAGCTGAACTGCTGGTGAGAGACGGCTCTTTGAAGAACCGAGCTGCACAGTGCCAGATGGACAGATGTAGTTTATTCAGAAACTTCTCCAGGGAGCCCCAGGCTTAAAATTGCTACTGGGGCTCAGGAGAGGCCAGTCCAGGCCTGGAGGCCACTGGCCTGAGGCCAAAGCACACCACAGTTATAGCCTGGGCTTCTTACATTGCAGAGAAGTAGTGGGAGCAGAGGCCTACCTCCTGCCCCACACTAGAACCCCCTACGCAGCCCTTCTGAGTCAGCCAACACCTGTTAACACTGACCCCAGGCATCATGTTGATGGAGGTGCTCTATGGGTACCTTCAACACCTACAGACATGGCCACTCAATCCAAACTTTGGTTTTTAAAACTTTTTCCTTTACAATTTTTAATATTTTTAAGATTATTTTTCAGCTTTATTATAGAGAATTAAACTACTTTCCAAAGCAGTTATATGTTTATCCCATACATACAATATACATAGCTCTTACAATAAATATTGTCCCCATTCTAGAGATGAGGAAAATGTGTCTCGGAGAAGCTAAGCGACTTGCCCATCACACAGCTTTTAAGCCGTACAGCCAGAGCCACCTTCCAGATTTTTCTGCTCCCTTGGCCAAAGCTCTTTCACACTAATTCTTGGGGCTTGCTGAGACAAGTGGAATCAGTGAGAAATTCAGGGAAGACTGAAGATTTTCTGCAGGAGATTCAGGTGTGTGATAAAGTCCTGGTAGAGAGGAGGGGTAGAGAGGGAGGGTGAGAGAGGGAGAAGAGAAGGAAGGAGGGAGAGAAAGAGAAGAGGAATGGAAAGAAGGGAGCAGACTTGCTGATTTCCACCCCTCCATGTAGACCTTTTGATAGACTTGCACAAAATTTAGAACAAGTTTCATAAATAGAAATATGTCCAGCTTTAGTCAAAAGAGCTGAGTTTACAAATGTGTTGAGCATGCATCTTTTGATTTGAGAGAGGTTTTTGTCAAACTAAGTGTTTTGAGTACTGAGTCCCTCTCTCTGCCGCCGAGCGTTGCTGCCCTATGTGCCCCAATGGTCATCACTGACACAGAGGCATTAGGACACTCCATGCCGGAAGGCTACTTAAAGCCTTGAGTGTTGTGCCCTGGAAGGGGGAGGTTTAAGATGGCAAAGGGAGGCATTAAATTTACCTTCTACTACCAACTTCCTTTGCTACAGAATCTCATTTTGTTTTCCTAAATCCTTGACTATGAAAAAGCCCCTATTCTTCTGCTTTTCTTCAGAACCCATGTCTTCTTTGGATGTTGTACTCAGAATTTTTTTTTTTTTTTAGGGATAGTATGACTGAGGAAATATTTTATTGAAATACAGTAAGAAAGACAATCCCTAACTGCCCCTTACATAACAGAGCTTCTGGGGACCAATCAAATTATAAATTGTAGGCCTTTTGATTACTGAACTATAATAATTAAATTACAGAAATTTCCTTAACTGTAGGGTTGAAAGGAACAAAATAACTGGCAAGTGGTCTAACCAGAGTAAATAATGTCCTTTTTATTTACATTTGGCTTTCCTATAAACTGCCTACTGGGTTGTGTGGAACTAAGGCTAGCAAAAAACTGAATCCCCATCCATCAGTATTAATCTCACACTTTGCTGTGGCTCCGTCCATTTATCTTTCCGACACAAATTAGAAATTCAAGAGTTTTAACAAATGAGCCTGCAAATGTAAACTTATTAGGCCATATATTTTTACTACACACTGTGCAGTGCCCTCCACAAAGCTGTCCCTTCAGAGAGCATTTTCCTATTTTGTGTTATTGATGGCAGCTAACTAATCACATTTTTAATGTTGTCTTTGGGGAGGGCTGTTTGAGTGAATGTGCAAGCTAAACTACCCAGAATAAATCTACCTTATTAAATGCTTGAAATTATGTGTCTTTTACGATAAAGAAACTCCCGAGCATTGTTACATTTGCTAACCTTCTTTCTGCAGGAATCAAAAGACTAGGATTAATTAAAATAATACATCAAAACTGGGGTGTTGTACAGAATGTGTCTATGTGTGAGGAAAGGCCAAGAAAAATTGGTTAATTGGTCTCTTCATCCCTATTCACTCCCCTCCATCTAAATAGCTTTAAGTGTTGCTTTCTGAACTGAACTACAATCCCATGAGCTGAGGCTCAGACAATGGCTGGTCCCCAGCCCTACCTCCACCCCAGGAAATTCATTCTGGTTTACATAGAGCCTTTCTGATTAACAAAGAACTCCAAAAAACTGGTCCCTAGAATTAGATGCTCTAAAACATGGAGAAAGTATACAAAGTACAAACTGCGGCCCCCATGTTGTAATTCATCTAAATAAAAATGTCCTGATTTAATGCCTCTGAACAGTATCATTAGAAGTCTCAAAAGAAAATGTCTGCACGTCACTGCTTCTCTCAAAGCCCAGGTCCTCCTTTCTTTTGGCTATGGTAGGCAATCTAGTGATGGAGCTCCCTCCGTACTGTGTACAATCATTTCATTATTCTGAGGTGGTTTAATTACTGGCAGGTCCCTTATTACTGAGCTCCAGTGCTAATCTGAGCCCTGAGTGCATCTGCTTTCCACCTCTTTGCTTTGAAAGTTTTGCACTCTCAGAAGCAAATGCATACATGGCCACAATTCTGGCTTGTCACATAAATTTCAGGGATAACAAATGATGCTTAAGCTTGAATAGAGGGAATGGAGATCATCTGGGAGCTAGAGCTCTCAACAGCGCAAGTGGTAGAGACTTTGGAAGCCGCATCCATGCATGTGCTTCACTAATAAAGAGACAGAATAGAAATTTACCTAAAAGGAAAAAAAAAATGCATGTGAAGTGGGAGGTGATAAAGCAAGGACTCAATTTTTTGCAAATTAATTTCCAATTATTTGATTGCCCCACTTGAGACGTATGGCTTTTGTGAAACTGACATTTAAACACAATAAGCATATGCTCTTTGTAGAAATTAAAGTCACAAGCATTTCAAGGCTGTGTAATAGATGGCTTTAGTATTCCCCTGCAATCAGAGTTCTTCTCTACTACTTAGCTTGGAGGAGAAACATAAACTTGATTAGTACTTAACTAGAGTGTAATGGCTGATAAATTGGCCTTAATGTTTCAAAACTAGACAACTATGCTAAGGTTGCCTAGAATTTATTTCTTAACTACACAGATACACCTACTTTTCTCACTGAGGCACAGGAATCAACAATTTAAGGATGCACTAGCTCTCTTGAAGTGTATTTCTTATTTGTCTTGGATTACTTAAAGATTTAGCTGTTCTCTCTAGCAAAGGTGCAATCCCAAAAGAGGTAAGAACTGATGAATTAAAAAGAAAGTCATGGTTGGCAAAGGTAAAACGTGCTGGGAAAGTGTTCCTCATCAGAACTTGGTTTGAAAAATGCAAGGTGTTTATTTAGTCACTCAGCAAATGCTTTTTGAGCACCTACTAAGAGCTAGGATCTGTGTCAGGTGCTGGAAAGGCAAAGTTAATGACTCCTGCCATCAAGAAGCTAGTGACGAAGACAGCCATGTAAGCAGGTAATAAAACATGGTAAGGGCTATTATAGAAACATAAACCAAGAGTTTGGCAGCTCAAATAATCACCAAAGAAATGTCCCTGCCTATCAAATTTGTATTTGTTACAATGCTTAGAATCTAAATTACACTTGCTTTCATTGCATTCACATGGGGAAAAGAAAATCCATTTTGTTACTAATGTTAATGAGAACAACATTCACATTTTAAAGCTACACTGTTACCTTCACTGTGAAACAGGTGAAAGTCCCCACTACAGAAGAGCTTCTAAGAAGCTGAGTTTACATAGAAGTAAATAAATATTCATTTCAATATTTCAAACAGTACATACTAAGGGATATTTACACTTAAAAAGCACCCTACAATTAATTCTTTATTTAAGCAAAGAACCCTTTTGCAATTTGAACAATCCCCATGTTTATTTGCAGTATAAGCCTGGATTTTCATATATTAAGTTTGAATCACAAAAATCTTAGTGATGGGTCCTGAGGCAACATATTGTATTATCTTCTTAGGCCATGACACTGTCTTGCTTGCAGTGAATAGAACAAAAGGCATTAAAGGCACTAATCCCTCTTGCCCTCAGGATAAGGTCCAAACTCTTTAACCTTTCATGGATCTGGTTCCCCTTAATCCTCCAGCCTCCAGATGAGTGATATAAAATAGTGGGATCTCTGTCAGTCTAGTTTCCTGAGTGACTGCATGGAACAGAAACACCTCCAGCTCCACCTCTGTCGCTACCAATCATGTTAGATATATAATGTAAGCTATAAATAAATGAACCATTTTTCTTAAACTCTTGGATTTAGGAGTTGTTTGTTACCATAGCATGGCATAGTCCCAGCCCTCAGCCTTTTGGTAGCTATGGTACAGTGTGGCCTAGAACACTGCTTTCCACACTTAAGCACTTGATTGCCCTGTTCACAATTTTTGCATACCCGAATACTATTTTTATTTAAATCAATTCAGGGGTGCCTGGGTGGCTCAGTCAGTTAAGAGTCTGCCTTTGGCTCAGGTCATATTCCTGGGGTTCTGGGATCGAGCCCCGCAGGAGGCTCCCTGCTCAGCGGGGAGCCTGCTTCTCCCTCTCCCTTTGCTGCTCCCCCTGCTTGTACTCTCTCTCTCTGTCAAATAAACAAATAAAATCTTTTAAAAAAAATTAATTTTTCCACCTAGAAATATGTATTTTAAAATAAAACTACATATCACTATTGTAAGTGGAAAATCAGTATCACTTCCAGTAAGTAGAAACTATACAAACCATAACTCTTAAAATAAGATACTTATATACTGCATTAAAATTGGTAATGTGCCACTAATATAGACCTAACACATTTTTAGAAATACTAGTGAAGAAAAGAAAGGCATAGGCCTTGATGTCTAACAAAATTGGGCATCATCCACCATCTACAGTGTGACCTCAGGTAATTTAACTGACCTCTCTGAAGTTCAGGTATTTTATGTATTTTATAACGTGGAAAACAATTACATAAGATTAATTTGAACATTAAATGGGAAATGTATGTGAAATTCCAAGAATATATTTTTTAAATGCACAATTTGCTGGGTTTTAGTATACTGGCTCACTTTTAATTGTCAAAAATATTAGATGTTATTGCTATTATTATTGGTGTCTCATAATCACTAGATTGTGAGCTCCTTAAGGTATTATGCTTATTCATCTCTGAGTCCTCATACCTAGTATTTGTCCTTTCTGGGGGGACAATACACCTAGTATTTGTTTTTTGTTTTCCATTCCTGTATGTATAAAATCAACCATTAAATGACTTCTCATAGTTCAACTGTAAACCACTCTGACTTAGCAGTGCCTGATTCCCACCTATAGGCTAATAAAGGGTTCTCATCTTCACAAACTGCTATTCTTCAAAATAATCTGGATCTTGTCTTTCAGTTCAATGATTTACTAATTAGCATAATTAGTAGCAGAAAGGATCTCAAGGTTGAAAGTTTGATGCACATAATTACAATACAAGAAGAAGCCAGGTTTTACACTGAGGAACTACAGGATCCACAACACTCAGACATTCAGAGTATTAAGTACAGCTTACCCTTCCTGAAGACGGCCAGAGGCCATTTTGCAGCAGCTAAGCACAAAGAACCTAAAATCAGAGAGACTTGGGTTTCAACCTTGAACCCACCTTGGGCAAGTTAAGAATCCTCTCTATCCTTAGTTTCCTCATCTATAAATGACTAACAGAAGTCTCCTCTTAGGATTGTCAAAAGGGCTAAACAGAGATGCACAGAGCTTACAAGGGTTTAGAATAGGCAGTGGCACACAGCAAAAGCTTATTTATTTATTTTTTTTAAGATTTTACTTATTTGGGGCGCCTGGGTGGCTCAGTCGTTAAGCGTCTGCCTTCGGCTCAGGTCATGATCCCAGGGTCCTGGGATCGAGTCCCACATCGGGCTCCCTGCTCCGCAGGAAGCCTGCTTCTCGCTCTCCCACTCCCCCTGCTTGTGTTCCTGCTCTCGCTATCTCTCTCTCTCTGTCAAATAAATAAATAAAATCTTAAAAAAAAAAAAAAAAAGATTTTACTTATTTGAGAGAGAGAGAAAGCAAGAGACAGAGCACACATGAGCAGTGGGTGGGGCTGGCAGGGAGGGGCAGAGGGAGAAGCAGCCTCCCCACTGAGCAGGGAGCCCAACAGACAGACAGTGGGGCTCAATCCCATCAGGACCCCAGGATCATGACCTGAGCCAAAGGAAGACGCTTAACCTAGTGAGCCACCCAGGCACCCCAGCACAGTGCTTATTACCATCCACATGATTATTGTGATTATAAAACTATACATCTGACGAAGTGTAAGGATTCATACACTGAACTATTATAAAAATTTCAGGTAACTGGAGACCTTTTAGGCATCCTACAACTCCTTTTTTGTTAAATTTTTTTTAATCCAGTCATTTTATTAACAATGATAAACCAGATTATGCCATGGTTTAAAAAAAAAAGTCCAACAAAAGTTTCTCTCTTACTCTCCCAGACAACAGATGATAGACAACACTGCAGCATAGCTCATCTCCACGTGCTGCCTTCGTTCTCACCTGCTTTAGCCACTAAGCATCTCCATACCAACCTGCATGTCCGTGGCTGACGGCAGTGGGAGGGATGAGCAGGCTGGGTAGCTGAGCCACAACTGACCCACTGCTTCCACTCACACTCCTTGGCCAAAGCAAACCACATGGCATACCCATCCTCAGGGCAGCAGGGGGAGAAAAGCCACCCACCCATCTGCGGGAAGGTAGAGGAGAACCAGACAGTGAAGAGGAGTGCTAATGCCCACCACAGCTGTGAATGAGTATAATAATCACTTGTGCAGTGACTGGGTCTTAGCAATTATAATTCTCAAAACTCTTAATGAAAAGCTCTCATTACATTAAAAAATCCAATAAAACACTTAACAAAATTCCAAATTTTCAAAGCAGCTGTTGGAGGTCACAAAAGAAGAATCCTGCTAAAACATTTTTAATTCACACACAATTTCATGGATTTATGGTAGCTTCTTTTCCCACTCGAAACTCTGATCTTACCTCGTGCAAGAAAAAAGGGGGTTCCCTCTCTTTTTTGTCCACAAAGCAGCAAAAAAGGAACCTAGTTCTCAGATCCAAGGAAATGTGGGATTTGGACTTCAGTCAATATGATCATGTGATTTGTACTGGGCAGGGGACAACCAACAACAATTACCTTCCCATAGGAAAGAGGTGCCCCTATTTTACTGGCCCCTTCCAGTTTCCAGTTCACTGTCAAACTACTAAAACAAGTTATATCCCAATTATTTTCTATTTCCTCCTTCCATGTAACTTTTGAATTTGGTCTCCAAATCCACACCTCCAATCTCAATGAGATCATCCAGCCAGCTACATGAGTATCTTGAATATCTTGAATATCTTACTTCACAAATTTAGAATCGCATGTAGCATTTCTGCCAAAGCTAGCTCTCTTGGTTTCATTATTTTAGTTAATTTTCTGACCAAGTTTGAATTGTCAATGAACTTTGATTTCTTCATCTCTCCTGGCTCTAAATTTTATCTGGTCCCAGGCCTATTTAATTCTTTTTATGAAATCTTTGTTTTGTATGCTCCTCCCTTTCTATTCTTTACCACCATGATACCCAGTACCTCACAGTCGGACCACTGAAACCATCTTCTAACTGGTCTCCTTTTCTCTAGGCTTTTCTATCTCCGGATTTCAGCATGCCACCTGCACAACCATCCCAAAACATCACTTTTGTTAGGTTAATCTCCAGGAGAGGGAAGAAGACCCTTCTATAACTTACCACGGCACACAGTATAAACCCCACATCCTTTTCATCAGTGGAGCTTTTGTCATGGGCATGATTCCCTCCCAAATAAAATCAAAGCACTCACTGATTTTAGGAAAGATCATGTACTTTCTCTTTCTCTGCCTTTCCCTATACATTGTCCCTGCCTAGCTAGATATAACCTCCCATCTTCAAATCCCACTTGTCATTTAAAACCTAGAACCAATGCCTCCATAAAGTCTTCCTGAATCATGGCTGGCTCTGTAAATATAACATAATTTGTGTACAAGGAGTCACAAAGCAGCATCCCACAGAATGACACTCAAGATGTATTTTGTTTTGTCAACATTGTGTTGTTGCCATCATTTAAGTTAAATTTTAATACTCTTAGGGACTACATATACTCTTCAGTTTCCTTACCACTTGAGTTTGAGAACCCTGGTCTACGCCATGTCATGCTGGTGGCATTATTTCATAATCTTTGTCTGTGATTTGTAAAAACATGTTTTGTTTATTTTTCCAACTTGTAAATTTCCTAAGGTCAGAGAAGTGTTTTTATACAATTAAAATTTTAAATAGGGCAAGATGAGACAGCACTTTGTAAACGTAATTAGCCAAAGAGTCATTGGCCGCTATGTCTCTTTTACCCCAAGTTCTTCCAGCACCAACACCAGGAGGGTATCTTTGAGCCATTCAGGAACAAAAATGGTTTTATTACTGGGGAAGAAAAATGGTTCTATAAACATCTTCTCTCTTTTCCCCTTTCCCCACCCAACTGATAACTTTTATTTTCATATTAATTCACAGATTTCCTCAGCATTTTATCCCAATTGAAGTTTAATATTAAATAAAAACTTCTGTATGCAAAAGCATCCATTTGGGAGCTCTTCAAATCCCAAATAAGAGTAGTTGTTGAAGCAACTAGATCCAATATAAAGAAATGAGCAAAAATGATTTCAAAGGAAAAAAAATATGGAAATTCGGCAAAGAGAAAAAAGAATCTCAGTGTTTGCAATGGTTTGGAAATAAAAGATGGAAACTATTTGCAGGAAATATTTTGAAAAAAGAGCAAAAGTAGGAATAGAGTAGTGATTGAAAGAGTAAATTAACTAGTAATTATTGCGTAATGCCAGCCAAGATTTCACATGCCTTATGTATGTCACAGTGACCATTCGAGTTTGGTGGTGTTGTTCTTATCCTCAATGAGGAACTGAAGTTCAGAGAATTTACCTGATCCTCAATGAGGAACTGAAGTTCAGAGAATTTACCTGAGGCTATACAACTTGGTAAATAATAGCATCATGATTCAAACCGGATCTGTCTGACTCGAAGCCTGCATTCTTGGAACTAGGCCGCACAGCCTCCTAATAAAATAAAATAGAAATTGTAGGCTTAGTAGATGATAACTGGTCCAGCAGTTTATTTTAATTAATAAAAACTTCTAACTTTATTCAAAAAGAAGTAGAAGCCACAGAAGAAAAACTCTAACAGTGTCATAAGAAAAACAATGATTAAGAAGAATTATTCTAATGTGAAATGAAGAAGAAGTGGGTGTCAGGCATTGAACTGCAAAGGAAGACCGCAGCAGTTTGGGGAGTCCACTACCATAGGCAGGACTTGGAAATGATGAGCACACAAAGGCAGGAAATGCTAGCAAGACCAACACAAGTGAGGACAGAGATTGAAGTTAACATTGTAAAGTGGTTCAGACTTTTTGGATGAGGATTTTGCAATATAATTCAATATCCATTAAAATTTTCATGCCTTATGAAACAGAAATTTCAACCTCTGGAAACTTAACTCAGAGGAATGTGGGGTGCTGGGGGGAGAGGATCCTGAATGAACAGAGATACACATAGCTGTATTAATATATTTTTTTAAAAACTAGTAATAATATGAATATCCAATAGTTGGGGAAATATTAGGTAAACTATGATATATTATATAAGCCATTAAAATGTTAAATATGATTGCTTAGAAACCTTAGAAAAGTATTTAAAATAGGTCAAAGGCAAAAAGAAAAGCATTAATCTTGTATCCACTATAATAAAAGCTACTGTTCTTGAGCACTTACTGTGTGCCAAATTCTGATCTAAAAGCATCACATGCATGAACTCATTTAAATCTAATAACTTCTCTATGAGGAAGGTGTTATGATCATCTCCGTCATGTAGAAGAGAAGTCTGGAGGTAACGACCAGTTATGCCCCAGGTCACACAGTACTGAGAGTATGAGACAGGTTTCCAACTGATGTAGTCTGGCTCTAAGGCCCATACAATTAACAACCACAGTGTTAATGCTGCCTCCATAATTATAAGGTCTGTAATTAAATGAATGCAAAAATGAAATATATGTGGATAAAGATTAAGAACTATTACTGAAGAGGAATCAGCACAACTTGGAAGTAGAATGAAAGCAGGCAATGGAGTAGATCTCTCTGATAATGGTTTCATTCAATCCTTTCCAGAGGGTTAAATTAATTCTGTGGTCCTTTCCAGATTTTTGGTTTAGAGATATTGAAATCTCATAATTAATATTGTTCATATGTAACTAGCCACATCTAGTTTAAATCTATATATACAGTCTCACAGATATTTTCACCCACAAAAGAAATTATGACATAAAAATAGTGAAGTATAAACAAAATGTAAAAGGAATAAAATTATTCCTCCAGCTGTCAAAAAAAAAGTTAAACTCTTAAATTTATCATGTATTTTTTTATTATTATGTTATGTTAATCACCATACATTACATTAGTTTTTGATGTAGTGTTCCATGATTCATTGTTTGCGTATAACACCCAGTGCTCCATGCAGAACGTGCCCTCTTTAATACCCATCTTGTATGTTTTAAAGTAGTGAGCATTTCATACCATAATCTAATTTCTTTGAACTAAAATGTGATTAAACATTGTGATTAGTATACATTCAAATTTTCAAGTTAGATTTAATCCCTCAGCATCTTAAGGGGGTTATGGCAAGGAGAACGACACTGTTTTCTTTAGGATAGGACTGTATAGAATTACATATATTCAAATACTTCTTCAATTAATCCATGTCTTATGACCTACTAAAAATAAATCTCAAAGGAATACTGTCATACATGATGTTACATCCAACTTTTGCAAACCACAAACTGTCACTGTAATGTCACATTTCACTTCAACCCAATATCAAGACTATAACCCTCCAATTCTCAAAGGTAATTCAAGCTGTATTCAACTTTAAAAGGTTTCAACTTTAGTTAATGCCACCTTCGTTGTTGCTGAAGATTACATACCTAAAATATTAGGGACAAGTTAACACAGTCAAGCAATCAGAGGTTTGTTCTAAACAAAAGAGACATTTTCTTGTGTGACTCCTGGAAAACAAGTTTTTTCACTTTGTAGACACACCATATGTGTTATTTTCATGGGCACAAAGAAATCATCAACTTAAAAAGAGAATAAAGCCTCTGCATAATGAACACTGAACCAGACTATACATAATACACATACATATTTTCAAAACACCCATATCACATACCATTTAAACAGAGCTCCTGTGATTGAGTGTTGTAAGCAAAGGAATTTTATCCATTGTTTCTAATACTATTTCAAATGGAATCATTTGAAACCTTGATTAAAAATGTATACTGGCATGTCAGGTAAAGTATTAGGGAATAGAAATGTGCTTTTTAAGACCCATTATACAATTTTTGTTATTTGAGAAACAGAAAGTAAGAAACAAATAACACACAGGTTTCAAAATAACAAAGCTTGCTACAGCACCCATCCTCAATTTTCTCCTACCAGAGGTTATATAAAGAAATAAAATTATCAAATGGAAAAGCATACAGAGGCATACACCAGCATTGTAAAAATCAATTTAAGAAGTGCAACTGCAGTTGTCTTTCCTGGGTTTTTAATTATGTGTTTGTTTGCCATGGTGGCCTAATTTAGTCAAGAAGATGAGCCAACATTAAAAGCTGGTAGGAGAGGTAAGTAATCCCCAGGGTGGGCTGCTTGTGCTCAAGAGTTTAAACGCTACATATACAGAGGCAGAAGCCAAGGCACATTTGAGAAGGGGGTCCACATGACAAACAGTGAAAGGGGAGCAAATCAAATTTTTCACAATTAGTTGAACAACAACTGTGACAGGTTTAGCGCTTAGCATTTTCATTTGTGTGCTCAAATTTGGTTATCTGTCCTCTTTTATGCAAATGCGATGTGACAGGAGAAGCTGGGAGCACTGGAGCAGGCCAATCACTCACAACAGGGGCTAGGGCTGCTCAGCTGAGAGGCTGGGATTAAGTGGACTGAATGCTGATGGATAAATGACAGGAGCTGAGCTGAAAACCTCATGAACTGATTTAAAACTTCTAAGGGAGGATGCCAAGAATATAATTATGCTTTATGCTCCAGTCTAAACTGTCAAAAATAAAAAGATAAAAGAAGAATATAAATTGTACCAAATGAATATTATCAGCATTCATAATTTAACTAAACCCAACATGTTTATCCTACACTGGAAAATAGATAAGATTGGAAAGCTGTGTTCTTATACCACAGCCTTTAAGACTGAAGCTAAGTTTAAAAATTTAAAAGCGGAGCATAATGGAAGGAAATCCAAGACATCGCAGATTTCTTCTTAAAGGGAATCCCGTCTCCAGCAAGGCAGGGGCCCTCTCTGCAAAGGTGGCCCAGGCAGTTCACCTTCTACTGTCTCTCTGCAGAGAGCTGGAGGTTCAGGGTGGTGTCTCCTTCACGCCTAGAGCTGTGGAGCACGATCAACAGTACCTGGGAGAATCTGAGTGACATTTCCATGAAGCTGCAGGCTGTCTGCATTCTGCCCAACCAGTACTAACAGTCAATGATTCTACCAAGCCGAAAGGGTTGAAAAACATTAGAGCTTGTTATCTCCTTTGCTTCACGTAGGTCTTGTAATTTTATTGTCTCTACAAGTTCTTAAGAGAATATTTTACAACACTAAATTTCTCAGAAGGTAGAGTCTCCTATCTGAAAACTGGGATGTGAACTATTATCCTCAGTTCCTTTCAACCTCTGACTACAATTTCTCTATTATTGCTACACACACACACACAGCTTTCTGGGAAGACATCAATGATATAAGACAAGAAGACAGAAAAAGCATACATACATATGTACTTTATGGATAAATACATACAGAAAGGGAAAATATAATCTGAAATTCTCTTCATAAAAAGGGAGGATACCAAGCAATGCCATTCAGTAGGAAGAAACACAGAAAGTAAAGATGGTAACAAAGGCAAATCATGTTTAAATGAACTACGTAATACTCATACTGAAGAAAATACATAAATTGAGAACATAATTTGTCCCAATCAATGCTCTTAGCTAAGAGAAAATTTTCCACTCTGTAAGAAACTTTGACATAATTTGTTACCTTAGTCCACCTCTTAAAATTCAGCATTGTTTGCCACAAGATTAACTACTGTAGAGAATATAATAAAATTCAGAAAACATTAATTGCTACACATATGTATTTAACAAAAACAACAGAAAAAAATTCCAATTCTTGTACAAAAGACTTGACCTTAATATGCTAAGAAGTAAGAAATAATTAAACCTATCTTTGCAGGACTAGAATAATATAAATAAAACATTTATTACTAAACAAACCTCTTAAAATTTTTTATGGATGTCAAAATATATATGCAGAAAAGGGCACAAATCATAAGTGCATATATCGACATTTTACGAAGTAAATACACCTGTGTAGCCACCATCAGGATCAAGAAATAGAATGGCAGAAGCCCTTGATAGGTCCCTTCTCAGTCATTAACCCTTCAAATGTAAACACTTTTGAATTCTGTCAGCACAAATTTCTTTTGCCTGTTTTTGAAATTCGTACAAATCAAATCATACAAAATCTACTCTTCTAGTCTGACTTCATTTTTGGGAAGGTGGGAAGGTCTGACTTCTTTACTCAGTATTACGTTTGGGGCATTTATCCGTGTTGTTGTGTAAGTGTAGTTTATACTTTTTCATTGCATAATATCCCACTGTATGTACAGAATATTCTAGTATTGATAAATGCATGGTTTGTTGCTATGAACATTCCTGTACATTTACTTTGGTGCATATATATTTTCATTTCCATGGAGTATATACTTAGGAGTAGGATTGCTGGGTCATTGCCTCTGCATGTATATTTTAATATGAATATATAGCTTTAGTAGATCCTGCCTAATAGCTTTCTAAAGAACAAAGCACTTTTTACATAGTAAGGAAATCTCACTATGCCCCACGAAATTTTCTTTCAGGTTACAAAAAAATTAGCAAGAAAAAAAATTGACTAAAATTAAATACACATGCCACAGACACAATTCTCAGCCAGAAAATAATGTGCCTAAATTGAAACCTGAATTGATTTCCCTTAGCTCTGCCAGCCAATTGTTTATTATGCCTCAGTGTGAGAAGAAAGGAGTGGCTAGCCATGGCTGCCAACTCTGATGCAGGCTGCTTAATGAGTTCATTGAATGTACTAGAAAATGATCAGTTCATTGAGTGGCTTCCCCAAAATTGTGCCATGTGACTAAAGTTACATACATATACTCCCACAAATCCCAGTTGTATGTGACAGACACAGGACCCGCTCTAAGTCATTCACAACATGAGCCACATTTTTATTCATCTAATATACTAGTTTTATCCTTTGAGAACAACAAAAGGCCTGCTGTTTGATCTATAAAAGTGCTTTTTCAGTGGGTAAATGGAGGTTGCTCTGCCTCATAGCCAGTCTCATAAAGGTGAGGGCTTGGACATCACTGTAAGTCAATCATGATACTAGTGAGGCTCACCCGCTACCAAAATGGGAACACACAGCTTAAGAAGCAAATCCAACTCCTAACTCCATCTACCAGGCCTGCCAACACATAGTCACAACTCAGAATATCAGCAACCTCCAAACAACATTCACGTTTGTGTTAGGGAAACTTATAGTCTAGTCCACACTCACTTCTCCCCAAGTTTTCAGTAGCTCATAAGGAGAAGGAGTTGAGATCTGAATCTCTTCCCTCCAAGAAGCTCCCTCATCTGAGACTTTCCCCCACTTTTCCTCAGAAACAATTATGGTCTGTGGAATATTTTTTTCTATTTCGGGGGGGGTGTAGTTTACACATATTAAAAATGAAATCTTCACCCACTAATACACAATCAGCTTATCTTTCCCTGGACTCCACATAACCTTTCTTCTGGCAACTCTTGTTCACCTGACCCTTGACAATGTTTCTCATAACTTCCTACTTTACCTCGCTGCCATTCTCCAGCACGAGGTACCCTTTCCATCCCTATTTTCCTAGGAAGCTAGGTCCTTTCCCGGGAAGCCCTTGATTTCAGGCCACCCCTTTCCAAACCTTTACACAAATTCCCTCATGAACCCCTCTCATCCCCAGCCTCCTTCCCAGCCAGTGTGCCTTCTCCCATTCTCTCTGAATCTCCAGTTTTGATCAGCACAGTTCTGTCCTCTCTGCTTCTGAGCCATTTATTGGTGTTATCACCCAGAGATCTTTAAACTTCCATCTGAACTGCCTCATTCCTCCTCTCTCAGGCAGTTCAAATGACATTTCCAGGCCCGCGTCATTGGACTAAAGTTTCTTAAACAAACATCAGATCCTCATTAACAATTATATTTCAATTTTCTAGACTCCACTTTAATCAAAACAACCTGAAAATATAAATAATTTGTGGGGAGAAACTCTTTTTCAAAAGTGCCAACATACCTAAACTATCCTTCTCCACCAGACAAGTTTTTATTCATCCATTAACACTCAGCTTAGATGTCATCTCTATAGAACCTGCAGCAGCTCCTTGAGACAAAGTTAGTCATTTCATTTTTTGAGCTTCATAAGACCATTACAGCATTTAACATGTTGTATTGGAATTACCTGCTAGGATGTATGCCTTCTCCACTGGGCCATGAACTCCACAAGAGCAAGGGCTGTGTCTATTCATCTTTCTATCCCCCATTTCAACTCAATTCAGCAAATATTCAACATGCAGCACTGTGTCAATTTCAAAGTTGGTACTCAATAAATATTTCATGAGAGAATGGAAGAGTGAAGGGAGATAAATTTACATTATTTTAAAACTTTAAAAAGTTCTGGCAGAAACTTCCTTTTTCATTCCTACTTCCAAAAGGAAAAAAATGTATTTTTCCAAAATCCGTATTTAGATCAGGGAACCTCGAGGTTTGTTTTTCCAGTTTGTTTTATGTTTATAAACCTAAATTTACGTGATAAATAACTTGAATTATATGGCATAGTACAAATGGCCTTGGAGGTAATCTAGTCTAGGGTGACAGCTAATATATGGCACTCTCAGTGCCACTCTCCACCTCCTGCACCCATAGCAGACAGCACTAATCGATCATGGCATTCCTTCTCATTAAGCCCAGACTCAGCTTTAGAATTCTCAACTCAGCACTTAACAAACAGACTGCTCTCTGGAGTTAGTGGTCAAGATGAATCCTGCTTGTCACTCTTGGTCTATTCTCTCTTATTACAGATAAGCAAAGTGAGTCCCAGAGAGGTTAAATGACTTTGCCTAGGTCACAGAGCTAATTAGTAGTAGAGGCTGAACCAAACTTTATCACCTAAGACTCTTTCCACTAGAATACACTTCATTGATCAATAGGAATGAATACTTCACAGAAAATGTTGGTTTTGTTTATTATATGTGCATGTGGGTTATATGTTAGATTATACATTACATATAATGGTTTAGAACCTTCACTTGGTATTTCTCAACCAATGGTGTCACCAGGCATAAAGACCACAATTGGTATTTCGTACCAATCCAATCTTCCCTTAAAGCCATGGAGGCATAGTTTTTCAAAACTAGTAACAGCTTAGTTCAGCTCACTGGAATAAACACACTAAATTATTTTGTAATCAGAAGTGAAGTACCTCTAAAAGTGTGCCATAAAAATAAATACAAAATACAAAAAAATACAATGAAAAAGCAGCACTGGTCAGTTTAACTGGTATCTTTCTTATAGCATCTTAGGGTATCAGAGACATATTTGAAAAGATAGCTATGGAAATTGGAATACAAGCAAGACTTATCACCTATATTAGCTTTTCAATTGGTTGTCCAATTAGTAATTTCTAAACTTTCTCTGTATATTCACATTATCCTCTTCTACCCGGGTGTCACTGCCACCCATAAAAGTGGGTGTCAGATAGGACCCCAGAACTTCATAATAGTGGTTTTTTAAACAGCTCAAATGCTGTAGTTGTCTATCTTTATCATACATAAATGCTTATTATGTGTAAAAGAGTGTATGTAAAAGAAGATAAGAACTATATTAACAAGTAAGTACAAGCCATTGTTTTCTTTTCCAGAGCATAAGCTTCAAATTCTCCAAAGGGGTGGACTTGTTTCTTCCCAGTGGGCCAGCAGGGGTATAAGAAAGAAACCAAGAAAGTTGAAATAAATTAAAATCTCAGATTCCTTAGCCTCTTTTTCTTTGAGTAGCAAACTGAAAAATACTCTCAAAGAATCAACACCCAGGATACCTCATTACCAGAAGTAGAGAGGCAAATAAGAAAGAGAGCAAAGAAAAAGCAACCCTACAGACTGAGAATAGATAAAAGAAGACAAGCTAAGTTCTTAGACATGGAGTCACACAAAGGTTAGCCATTTGAGGAGAAATGAAATAAACTATGAGCAAATAACAATAATTTGAGGGGGTAGGAAATGTCTGATTTTTGTGGATCAACAAAAAGTGGTTGTAACTGACCTCTGGTTGATATTTGGGCAACATGTTTCCACTTATTTCAATGCATGACTTACAAGGGTAGCAGACTTTTGACAGTGGCCCTGTAGACACGCCTCTTCAGAGATCTGAGGTATCAAAGCAAAGCATTAGTAATCTTATTCTTGCAACAATCCCTAGGAGAAATAGTGATGGCAGCTATTGCAGGTACTTACCTAGTGCTTCTCAGACCCAGTCCAACCCTTCTACCTCTCTGGCTCTGATTGTGTATCTGCAAACTACATTTCCTAGACTAACTGCCAATGGGAGGAGCTGTTGGGGGACTACCAGGGGAAGAAAGGGAGAAGAGATGCTCCCACTTCAGGTCTTGTATGCATCCTTCCAGCATCTTTTATCACTTTCAGAATCAGCTGTGTGATCCCCTTAGAAGTCCAAGCACCAGTTGTGAGTCAGTCTCTCTTCCCTGACAGCTATCTGTTCCCTTCTATTCTTTGCCCCTGAAAAAACAATGACCGCCTCCATCACTTTTAAGCTGGTGTAACTAACACTCCATTACCCATTTTTATAAACTGTTACATGAATTTATCCCTGGGAGACAAGAAGGCAACACAATGACATGCTTTGCTATACATGTGTGAACTGAATAAAAGATGCACAGTGACCAATCACAGATTTTGAAAGAAGCAATGTGATTGTTCACTGATCATGATGCACATCTCTTATTTACACAGTGATTTGTGGACCTAAGACCTAGCGCTGAAGTTTATACTTTAAGCACTCACAGTTAATATACTGTGGTAACTGACTTTGGATCATAGTGTTGTGGGACTGGTGTTATTTAAGTAAACTGCGGCAAGTGAAATTCATGTACATTGGGGTAGTCTAGAGCAAAGACTGCCTGTAGTTATTTGTATTAAGACTCAACTATTTGAAGGTTCATAACTTCATTTCTTTTGAATCATAACTCATTCATTTCAACAAATATACCTCCAGACTTGACTAACCTTTACTTTTGAAACAAATTCACGGTAAAATGTTATGAATGAGGGCTATCTAGTCCCCTCTATTCTCTATTCTCTCATGCTATTGACACCTTTCCTAGGGTTCACACACTAGATAGGAGTCATGTGGGTTGCACTCATTGACCTGTTTTCACTGTGGGCTGCTCTACTCGGCAGACTTTTGTTAAGTACAGCCAAAGATTAGATGAGAGTGGGCACCTGATGCACACATAGATTATAGTTGTCCGGGACAAAGTTTGAATCATTGTTTACAATTCTTCATAACTTCCTGTTTTAGAATTCTACACCCATGCTCTTTCCCATGTGACACTGCTTTATTAGACTAAGAAGAGTATATTTACTACCATATTGGTGGCTTTGGCTATGCGCCTTGCTTAAGCTGATGAAATATGGGTAGATGTGAACATGTGCCAGACTGAGGTCTCAAGAGGCATGACTTGTTCAATTATCCTCCATAGAAGACAATGCTCAGGAACCTGATGCTCCTTCAGCCTGGGCCCCAGAATGAATGTACATGAAACAGAGCTAATGCCAAACCATAGCCTCAAACAAGCTTCCCAGTTGACCGCAGTTCTAAATAGGCGGAATCACCATCAACCTGTGGACAAGCAGAAGAATAAAAGCTTATTGTAAGCCACTGGGATTTTTTTTTTTTTTTATATTTCCTTACACATCTGTGGGGTTTTGTTGTTGTTGTTGCTGCTGCTGTTGTATTTGCAATAGCTGATTAATATAGGACAGCAAGTGCATTTATTTAGCTAATTAGAAAATCTTCCCAAAAGTGTATACTGGAAAGTACAGAAAAGAGTTTCTATCTAGTAGAGAGAGCAAAATGGACTAGAGACACAGAGAAGGCTGAGGTACTATGGAAAAAGAGGCATGGAGTGATTGTTCTCAACCTTGAATAATTTTGGAATTCCAGGCCATATATATCCCTGAAGCCAGTTTGCCCCAAGACATTGAGCTCATAAGAAGTACCTGAAGCAGCGTGAGTTCTCAGCAACACAAAGAGCTCAATTTTCACTATCCCACCGCTGCCATACCTCCCTAGATTAGGGTTTCAAAGTATATTAGAAGCAGGTGGAGTAGAGAAGGGGAAATGGTGAGCCTTCCCCAGGATTCTTTATATCTAAAGCAGACCAGGTCTGAGGATAAATTCAATTCCTATTTCTGAATGAGGCACTGGGAGTGGGTGGTGGACCTACACTGCATCCATTTTCCTTAACACGATCTAGGCCTTTCCTTTTCCCTAAGATATGGAACCCACAGGAAATATTTTCCATTTCCTGAGCCTTTCAATTATGAATCCATTGAGCCATTACCATACCCCAAGAAAATCCTTAATCCACATAATTTCATCGTTTTTCTCAATAGTGAGAAGGGTACCAATAGTGAGAAGGTACTATTTTTACCTCCATTTTACATATGAGAAGACTGAGATTGACACTGTAAATTATTTGCTTGAGGTCACACAGTTTCTTTAAAACCAGGTGCTCCATCTCCCTACTCCAGCCATCTCATGCTGGCTGTCTTTAGGAAGTAGTGGCAGGAACCAAAGTACCAACTCTGATTTTCATTACCCTGGCATCAAGATACAGTCACTGAAAGAAAGTTAAGTTCAGAGGGAAAAAACATTTTTCTTTTACTTGCAGCAAGCATAAACAAACATATTTTTCCTTACACTGGGTGTTTTTATTCTGGTACTAGGCTTTGTTATTACACCTTTCTTCCCTGGGATTCTCCCTCTCCTCAATACCCCTTCCTACACTCTTTTTTATTTTATAATTTTCCTTCTCCCTTCCCCCAGAAAAATCCAGGGTAACCTAATCCATTTATTTTATAAACATTTGGGTGCTTATTATGAGCAAGTTACTTATGTTTTGTAAATAGAAATTACTATATTTCAGTTGTGTTAAGATTTCTAGGGATTGGGTAAAAACAGCCATCTACATACTCCAGCATGCAACAGCTGCCTTGAGTTCTGAGCAGAAGAACTTTCTATTAAAACTGACTTAAGGGCGCCTGGGTGGCTCAGTTGGTTAAGCGACTGCCTTCAGCTCAGGTCATGATCCTGGAGTCCCGGGATCGAGTCCCGCATCAGGCTCCCTGCTCAGCGAGGAGCCTGCTTCTCCCTCTGACCCTCCCCCCTCTCATGTACTCTCTTTCTCGCTCTCTCAAATAAATAAATAAATCTTAAAAAAAAAAAAAAACTGACTTAAAATTCCATTAGTTCCATGCATTTCTGTTGGCCACATCACACTTGGGCAGTCCTCAAATGATCAGGCTGTGGTGACCATGTTCTAGCATACTCTATCACTGTTCTCACAACTCATTCTGTCAGCCCTTTCCATGGTGCACCCTGAAATATCTATTAGTTATAAACAACTTCTCTTACATTCTTAATCTCCTCCTTCCCATTGATTCTTTTCCTTCAGTCTAAAAAATACAAACCTTTCCTTTCCTTTACCCAGCAAAGTCTTCAAGCTACCATACTAAATTTTGCCTTCTGCTTTGAATTTCCTACATTCAGTCTCCACCAAACATCAGTCTGATTTCTCCTTCCATGAAACTTCCTGTGTACTTTTTAAAAAATTTTATTATGTTAGTCACCATACATTACATCATTAGTTTTTGATGTAGTGTTCCATGATTCATTGTTTGCATATAACACCCAGTGCTCCATGCAATAAGCCTATGCACTTTTGAATTGGCAAATCCACAGGTCCTTTCCATCTTGATATTACTGACTTCTTACTTTATCAAGCCCCCATTTGTGATGTTCTCTCCTTCACTGGCTTTTGTAACATCCTTTCAGTTAGATCTTTTTTTTCTAGCAACTCTTTTTTATCTGCTTCAAGGGTACCCCCTCTTCTGTCCCTTGCAAATATTGGGGTTTACCATCCTTATTTTTACCACTTTGCATGCTACATGTCCTCACTGGGGAATCTCACTCATGTAGTGTATATGGTTCTTAGACTTGTATCTGCATCCCAGACTCCTCTCCTACACTTCAGATAGCAGACATCTGCCTAGAGGATATTTCCATTTTGATATCCCACAAGGCCCTAAAACTCAACATGTCACACATGAATTCGACTTCCTTTCTTGTCCTACAAACTTGCTCCTAATCCCACTGGCCCAATTCAGCGTATGACACGACCATCAACTTTGTTGCTCAGCTTAGAAATCTGGAGTCTCTGCCCTTGTTAAGCCCAATGTCCTCCCTGCCTACAGTACATCCTCCTTATCACTGCAAAAATAATCACTTCACATTTCCCTGCCCTCATCTCTGTCTTCCTTCTACTCCATCCCCTTCTTTCTTCTAAACTTTCAAACCGTTCAGTGCCCCCAACTCCAACACCTCAGGATGAAGTTCAAAGTTCTTACCATGCTCTGAACCTTCTTTCCAGACTCCTTCTATCCTAGTTTCTATTTCTTTTAAAACCCTTTATATTCCAATTGCTTCATGCTCCTGGCCATCCTCTCAGAGATGGCAAGATATTTGTTTACTCACTGGCTTGAGAGGGCAAGAAATAAAAGGAGCTGTGTTAAAAGATGCTATGCACTGAGTCCCAGGAACAAAGATTGATAGAGTTGAAGAGGATCATGGACTTCCTCAGACTGCAGTGCAGCTTCGCTGCCCTGAAGGTGTGATGTGGGTAGGGGAGAGGGACTGTGAGGTTTGGGTGTATCCAGTAAAGCAGTGTTTTAACAGAGGCCACTGTGATCAGCAGTAGAGGCAGTGGTGAAGGGTCCAGTTGAGTCTGGCGTGGAACAATGAGAGGGGACTAGTTAAGGCTAGATATTTAGGGCATGTTCAGGTATAACTGGGAAAGATGATAAAGGTGGGGAGGGAATGCTATTTATAGGGTGGAGGTTATGCAGCAAATGATATTCCTAAGTAGCTGCAAAGAAAATTGAAGTAATCTAATGAGAACTCTTTGAATTCTACCACCAAACTTCCTAAAAACATGAAATTTTCCTCCTCTCCTTACTTGTCTCTATTATCTTCTAAAGGAAGTTTTAAATGTGCTTTGGATTTTTTCCCTATTCCATGTTTTTAGGCACCTTAAACTATCGTTATTGTTCATTCTACCTTATTAGGACTTTTCTGTAAAGATTTAAACATGATTTTCTGGCCTCCCTTTATCCCACTTGCCTTTCAAAGTACTTATCTATCTCTTCCCCCCTTCAAAATCTCAAAAAACCTGCATATACTCTGTTTCTATATCCTTATCTTCCTTTTACTCTTTAGCCTATCCATTTTGGCTCCCAAATCCATCATTAAAAAATAAGCAAAAAAAAACAAACAAAAAACCCAGACAAAAGCATATTCCAGAGTCAATGACTTCCTTATCCTAAAATCCAATGGGTATCTTTCACATTCCCTCTTACTTTGCCTTTTAACATTTGACACTTTATCACCACCTCCTTCCTAAACCTTTTTTTTGTGGGGGGGAGCGGTATTTGTAACTACCATTCCTGGTTTTGTTCCTACCGCTTTGGCTGTCCTTTCTAATTCTCCTATGCAGAATCTGCCTACATTATCTGGATTAAACGTAGACCTCCTCACTCTATATGTGATGTCTAGGAATCTCATTCTCACCCATAGATTAAGATTTCTGTACTAAATAATTCTCAAGTTGTTTATCATCACGGCACTGCAGTCGCACTGGGCTTCTTTCTGTCCTCAGATATGCCATACTTGGTCTTGCATGGTATTTTTGCACAAAACTATTCATTCCTCAAGAATATGCTCTCCCTCTAGTAAGCTCCTGCTCAGCTTTCAGATCTCAACTAAAAGATCACTTTTTGTGGGAAGACTTTCCTGACATCATAGGTAGGGTTCATTTGCTTTATACTTCTATAAAACTGTTTCTTTCCTTCAGAGCATTTAATTTATAATTTTGCTTTTGTTCTATGTTCTCTTTCTCTTTTGGGTGATTTCAACCCACCCCCCCGCACCGAACTATGGTAAAGGGCAGGGAAAACAAGGTAAGCATCAGTTGTTTTAATCTTCACCCACCTTTTCATAGGTGAGCTCTGCCATTTCTCAATATGAAGTCTCTTTCAGGCAGCAGTGCTGATGGGAAGAATAAAAGAGTCACCATGTATGCAGAACCGCCTCATTTACTGGCACTGAGTATGTAACCAGTGGGAGAAATAAGTCTGCAGTACTTCCAGAAATACCCAAGCGTGCAAACTCAATTGATTCCAAGGACTCATTCTTTATGAGAAGCACACATCTTTCCAAGACATTTCCCCAGATTGTGCCCTAAGATGGAACTAGATGTTACTCTCCCTTTACTTTTTTCTCAAATTAAGCTTTTTGAGATAAAACTTAAGTTCACATGCAGTTATAAGAACTAAAGATCTTGTGTATCTTTTACCAAGTTTCCTCCAATGGTAGTATCTTGCAAACACTATAGTACAATTTAACAACCACCTACTGATAGTCAAGACAATATTTCCATTACCTTAAGATCTCTCATACTGTCCTTTTACATTCACACCCACCACCTCCATAACACCTCGCAACTAGTAATCTGTTCCCCATCTTTATAATTTTGTCATTTCAAGAATGTTATATAAATGGAATCACACAGTAAGTAGCCTTTTGGGATTGGCGTGTTTTTTGTTTTTTGGGGTTTTTTTTCCCACTCAGCATAGTCTCTGGAAATTCATCCAAGGTGTAGCACATTATCAATAATGTGGTTTTTGTTCTTTTGTCTTTAATGCTGAGTAATATTTCACGGAATGAATGCATCAGATTAATCATTCACCTGTTGGAAGACATGTAGATTACTTCCAGTGGTTTGTTATTGTGAACATTTATATACAGGTATTTGTGTGAAAATAAGCTAAATGCCCAGGACTATAATTACTGGTTGATATGATAGTTGGTTTAGCTATTTAAGAAATTGCCAGTTTCCCAGACTGACTATACAATTTAATATTCCCACCAGCTATCTGAGTGATTCCGTTTCTTTTTTAAATTTTTTTAGAGAGGGAAGGGGGGCAAAAGCAGAGGGAGACAATCTTAAGGAGGCTGCACGCCCAGCGCTGAGCCCTGTGCAGGGCTTGATCTCAGGACCCTGAGATCACGACTTGAGCCGAAAACAAGAGTGGACACTTAAGTTACTGAGCCACCCAGGTGCCTCAACGAGTGATCCAGTTTCTGTGCATCCTCGCCAGTATTTGGTTTTGTCACTTTTTCTTTGGCCATTCTGGTAGTATGTAAGGACATCTTATAGCGGTTTTAATTTCCACTTCCCTAATGGCAGAGGATGTTGAATATCTTTTCATGTGTTTATCTGCCACCTGAATGTTATCTTTGGTGAAATGTCTTTTGTCCATGTACTAGTTGGATTGTTTGCTTTTTATTAAGCTTTTAAGAATTATATATTCTAGATACCAGTGCTGACACATACTAGATGTCATTTGCAAATTTCTCCCACTTTGTAGTTATTATCCTTGTAACAGATTCTTTCACAGAGCAAGTTTTAAATTTTGATGAAATCCAATTTATCATGCTGTATGGATCATACTTTTGGTGCCAAGTCTAAGAACTTTTGCCTAGCCCTAGATTCCACAGATTTCTCTTTTTCTTACAAGTTTTGTAGTTTTACGTTTAAATCCTTGATCCATTTTGAGTTAATTGTTGAATGAGGTGTCTTAGGTCAGGGAGAGGGGTGTTTGTTTTTGCCAACGGATGTCAATTGTTCCAGGATCATTTGAAAATTTTATTTCCTACATTCAACTGGTTTTGTACCCTATCAAAAATCAGTTGGGCTTATTTGTGTGCATCTTTATGAGATCTCTATTCTGTTCCATTGATCCATGTGTTTATCCTTCCTATGAAGATCCCTCCATTTTAAACACAGTCTTAATTACTATAGCTTTAAGTCTTGAAACTGGATAGACTGATTCCTTTCACTCATCTTTTTTAAAACTGTTGTGTTCTGATTCTTTTGCCTTTCCATATAAATTTTAGGATAATCTTATCTATAAAAAAACTTACTGCGATTTTGGTATTATATTAAACCTGTGTATGAATTTGGAGAATGAACACATTTATGATGGTGGGTTTTCCAATCCATGAACTCCCGCTATTTATTTAGGTCTTCCTTGATTATTGGCATTTTGTAATTTTTAGCATTCAAGTCCTGTACATGGTTAGATATACATTTAGGCGTATCATTTTTTTTTTCATGGTTGTAACTAGCATTGCATTTTAAATTTCAGTCTCCCAAATGTTTGATGTTAGTATATGGAAAAAAAATCATTCTTCTATGTTTATGATTCGCAGTAAACCATAGCTAGAGTTGCACAGAGGAAGGCCCTAAGTGTTCACCTTTTGGAAAATTCCCAGGTCCATCTGGGCAAGAGCAGTCACAGGTAGGTTACAGAAGTATATAGCACAGTGAAAATCTTAGGAAATTAAACTTGGTTGGGCATTAGGTCTGAATGGTGTGGCTTATACTTTATGTGGTAATGTAAGTTGTGCTGAGGTGCTCTTGTGGCAGATAAAAAGGGTGGGTCTTTTGGGGGGGGGGGGAGTACCTTGGAACTCATTCAGGTTTCTGTCATCATCCCTATAGAGTGCTTCCCCATGAGGAACATAAGAGGGACCCTGTATAAATGTATTCTTGGATGCATGTTTTTAACATTTTTTTAAGTAAGCTCTATACCCAGCGTAGAGCCCAACACAGGGCTTGAACTCACAACCCTGAGAGCAAGACCTGAGCTGAGATCAAGAGTCAGACCCTAACTGACTGAGCCACTCAGGTACCCTGGATGTGTATTTTTAATACATTTTATATATATATGATGCTCAGTAAAGCTTATCAGTTGGGGGAAAAAACCAAAAGTACAAATGCATTACTTGCTCGTAGGCTGCTTTCTTTTAATTAGAACTTTAACAAATGCAAGACTAAATCTAGTCTCCCCATCTTCAGCACCTTAGAAGGCCCTATTTTTTTGTGAGTACTCCCAATTTGAGGATTCTCGCCTCTTTTTCACTGGATATCTTGATAAAACAAAATTTAAAAACCTATTCTAGGTTAACCAATCATTGGTTAGGATGCGATTTCGTTTTCAGTATATGTAGTTTTCATCCATTTAGTATTACAAATATGACATATGTGAGGGCTATCATGGCTAACAATCAGATCAGTACTCAAAGAATATTTTAAGAGTTACCTGTTTGATGTTTAAATTCTTACCTCATTCAGACATGACAATTGCTAAGTGCCAGAGATCTTCTTTTCTATCATTCTTTAATTTCTGTTAACTCTGAATATTAACTTGATAAAAAAAAATAAAATGTGAAATTGGCATATTACCTACTAGACTTATCACACAAAAACTAAATACTGCATTAAACTTAGTACAAATTTGACTATTTCTAACTCCAAAATTGCAGACATCTCTAAGTATTTCTTCCTAACATCAACTTCTAATAAAAAGTGATGCCATGAAGTCTTAAGTCATAGAGATTTAAAAAAAAAAAAAAAAAAAAGAGCATGGTAACGTCCCTGAAATTTTTTATTTAAATGAGATCTTTGGAATAAGTTAACATTTTAACATTAAAAATGTTTCAAAAATGTGGGAGATTTTAAAAGCTTTGTGTGAAACTTGTACTCTATCCTCCCTGAAGTCAGAAGTCTTTTCATTAACTCCATTTCCTAAATTCAAAGTCCTCAAAACAAATACACTTACATACTACATTTTAGATAATCAGAATCATGATTCTCAGCACTGAACACAAAGTGCATTCTTACATACTTCAGTAACACATTTCTAGGTTTAAAAAAGGTCAATCAAAGCCTGGCAAGAAAACTCCACAACACTGCAAACCCTCCAATATTGTAATTAATGTCACACAATATAGTGTATTAGATAAATATTAGATAAAACATCACCATTACATAAATAGCTCAGGAAAATGTCCATGGTTTGCAAGGGATTTTATTCTTCCCAGAAGAAAATGGATTTTTTTTTTTTTTTTTTTTTTTTTGCTTAGGACATAGAAGGAAAATATATGGAACCCATCATCTTCCCATTTCTACATAATTTCTTTCAGTCTACTTCATGCTTTATGTTTCAGAAACAAATGTTCATGAATTTCATGGGGAAAACAAATCATGTTTTCCTGAAGAAAAGCAGTTTGGAGAGTTGACATAATACGGGGAGTTTGTCATTTCTATAAATTATGTGGTCTCTGTGTATTCTTCTAGTGCTTATGATATTGAGAAATGGAAATTCCAGTCCTGATTCTGCCATTTATTTAATAAAGGTAAAGATTATCTGTCCTTTCAATACAGACTAGTTATGAGACTATAAAAAAATCTGGTATGGTATACAAAATCCTGGCAACAACATATTGTGGAAAATACTAATAGCGTCACTATTGCATCAGAGCTGAACTACTCGATCAAGCATAATTTGGTTGGTTCCTGTTAAAATATGAAATTCAGTTTTAACAAGTGCAAAAAACTGAATTTATGCTGTTCTCCAAAGCCAAATTATGAAAGTACCTACATGTTAAAAATCTCTGCTTTGTAAAAGATCAAACTGAAAATGTTACCATGAGTTTTAAAAACAAGTATACTTTAACCCAGGAGTTTTGAGAATATATCTTGAAGGACTAATCAAAGATATTCAAGGGTACAGCATCATTTATATTAAAATAAAAAATGGAAAGGAAGACCCTATGCACCCAAAATGAGGATTCAATACATTACGATTCATCTACAACTGGAGGGGCTTTAAAAAAATGGTATGAACCTATTATCATAAATGAAAAAAGACTACAAAACAGTACACATAACCCCATTTTTAAATGTTCCGTGATCATTTATAAATAATTGGCTATCATCCTGTCTTTTTAATTTTTAGCTTTTCTACAATACGCTATTACATGTGATTTTTTTTTAAATTTTTTTTAAAGACCAAATTCATTCATACTTCATGCAGAAATATTTTTTCAGGTTAAGTGAAGGTTGACAATATGCTCAATAATCTGCAAATATTCCACAGGGGCTGGATATGTAAAGTATATACTTTATGAAGTACGTTTTAAAAATAATTTTACCCAGTACATTATTAACCAAAGTCCTCTACTATTTCATAACCAGATTTCTTTAACTAGACTTTATCGAGACTTATGCACTTTGAGGTGATAATGTGTTTCTTGTAGAAGCAGGGTCACAAGTGGAAGACAGGTTACTACCAAGCTTATTTAACCCACGTTACAGATGATAGAAGGTATATCTGCAAGGAAAACAAAAAAACAAATACAGCAATATTTATCAATCATTGAAATTAAATATGAAATGAGCATGCTGAATGCTGAAAAAGCAGGTCAAATCAGGAGAACAAACACTGAGGTGAAAACTGAAAATTATAGAGGGAAGTTCTGGAAACTTTCAATGGCTTTGGAGGTTGACAGCATAAGCCCTTTACACGGAATTTCACTTCAGAATATACGGCAGTCTTTCTTTGACATCACAATAGTATTTTATCCTTATTACTCATGGTAAGGAGAAACTTTCTGGCCCCCAAATAGAATAACGAGATAAATCCTAGCAGTAAAGAGGCAGGAATTATGGAGAAGAAGGGTATGGAGGACTTGTATATATGTTAGAAAAGGAGTCATTAGGCCAATAACACATTGGTACCAAAGGTGAATTAGAACAATTTAAAGTGGGAATGGAGGGCAGAGAGGCAACCTGGAGGCACTTGTGTGTATATATATTTATATTTTCAGAATTCTCAACTGTGCAACGCCTGAGGGCTGCAAATTTTTCTTTCTATTCCGTATTAATATAACTGATGCAAGATGCAGGACAATTTTAAAAAGTTAACAACTGTTTTTAGTAAGACTATTTTATTTAAAAATTTTTCAAAATATAAAAATAATAAACATTATGGATATTTAACAAACAAAACATAATTCAACTATAAATAATAAAAATGTTGACAACCCCACATAAACATATAATACTATAAACATTCTAAGCATACAAGAGTAGTTTTCTAGTTCAAGTTTTACCTTTTTCAGTTCAAGTTTTATCACTTTGAAAAATAAACAAACAAAAAAAAAGCTGCTACAGCTTAACCAATTACTTTCGCTCCACTCAAAGAGCAGGGAATTTTTCCCCCATGCCAAAACACATTCGTGAAATGGGATACTTATGGGCACAGGTATTAAAAACTGGAACAATCCAGTCTCCAGACAAGAAAAGACTCCTTTGGTGTTTTTAGGTTCAACAATCCACAGAAACTGAGTAAAACTAAACCACTTATTAAAGGAAATCTTGTGCCAGATAACATGTTCTGAAGAATTATCACACCTAAAACAGGTTCAGGATTCTGAGAATCAAAAGTAAACGTCTATGAATGCTTTGCTGATACTTAAAAATTGTATCTTAAGAACATTCACTAAGGTGCTGGAATGAAGTCTTCTAGATGTACACACATCAACGTAAAACTTGTACAATGTAAATAATACATCCCTTTACAACTCATCAAATGTTCTATTAATATGTAAGAATTACCCTGCCTCCTGTTCAGTTAAAGACAGATGGGAATTTGAAGCAGAGCAGGATTACACCATATTTTAGGACTAGAAAAGTTTTCCACCTGAAATTTAGGAAAACTGAGCCATGCTGAATGTATCATTTTTTTTTTTTTATTCTAGCCAGATTAAAGCTCCTCTTATCAAAAGAGCTAAGGACAAACTGAAGAAAACTATTTTCTTTTTTGGAAGCTGGGCACAAATAAGTATACTGTAATTCTGTACCATATCTTTAAATTACGGGGTGTTTCTAACAGGCTGGGCTCTTTACCTGACTTACCACAGACCACTTTTATAATTATGCTGCTAGATTAGAATAAGTAACAAGTGATCATACATTAAAGCCTAGCGAAGTCTAGATAACAGGTTCAAAAATGATATTGAAAGGTTTTTTTTTTTAGCACCAATTACTTTTTCCTAAGACACTTGGGCTGCATCACTTTAAAGTATTATTTATCTTGTAAACAAGACCAAAAATATTCAGTTGATCTGTATTTTGAGCATAAATATTTATAAACTCTATTTAAAAAAAACAAATATAGCATGACTAGAGCTGCTAATAGTGTAAAATCTAAGTATATTGAAAAATATAAAGATATATAAAAGGCTTCCATAATGCAATCATGCAGAGGTAAACCACTTCATTCAATTACACAAAAGTGATTCTGTACAGTTATCTACATATAGCTCCATGAGAATCCTACTCAGGAAAATGAAATGATGAAAATCCTTATCTTTAATTAATCAACATATAGGAATTTAAATATATAACTGACCTATTGGCTCTCACAGAAATTTTCAAAAAGCACAATGATCTTAATGAGAAATCAAATCATCTCGAATTCTGGTTCCCAATGGCATGTTTAATTTTGTTTTGCTTTATTTTGTTTTTAATTTAAAAGCAAGGGAAAGAAAAAGAAAGATGACAAAGTAAAGTTGAGGGTGCTGGTATGTGGTCCACATCCAAGAACCAATCAAAATTGTTAACAAGTGTGGTCTCTTCAGACTATGTTCTTTGGGTTTCTAACCTAGCAAGTAAATCACTATCACGGGGGAAGAGAATCTTCTTTCCTTGAAAAGAAAAAAATACTGAACTATTCTGGGAAGTATCTTTGAACTCCTTGTGGCTATACGCTAGCTTGCAAATATGAACTAAAACAAAAGTCTCATTTTAAAAATGCCCTGTAGGCTACTGGGTCATAATTATATTAGAAGACCTTCCAAAATATGTACTTTTCCTTTAAACACAAGCCTAATATTAACCAAGCTATTGTCAATTAATGTGGATCAAAATAATTTACATTATGATTGATGTGCTCATTCTTTTTATTTTTCATGAAGACAAATGCACTGCACACTCAAGAAAAAGAAGTGTTTGCAGAATAGTCAACTTTGCGCAAAAAAATGTGAAAATATGAGCATGGCTGACAGAAACTAAAAAAACAAGGGTGAATAAAATCAAGTATAATTTGGACTTTTCTATTAAAGTATATCTTCCAAACTTCTCAAATGCCTCATGAGAATCTATGAAGGACTACTCAGAAATTAATTTTCTGAAAGCTTCTTTATATGATGCTCATTACAAAAAGGGTATTTGGGGTGAATATTTAGAATCAGATTTAATCACTCTCTTTATAAATAATTCTAAGCCATACTGCTTAAAAATAATATTATGAACATACACCTTTTGAGACAGGAAAACTATAGTCTTTAACAATGTTAGACACACAACACAATTTCCCCTTGCTTTTAAGATTGTCTTTGATGTCTTGATTGCAAGTGAGGAAAATATGGGGAAAATGCGTAAATTAGACATTTAATAGATATTTCTCAATATTTATAATCCACAGATCATCCTGTATTACTTGAAAAGAAAGAAAATTATTCTCCTTGTTGGTTGTGAAGAGCTAAGAAATTTTTTTGAAAAATTATTTGGGTAAGTGGCCTTGGCAATAATTTCAATTAAGTATACGGAGAAGAAATAGGCAAGTTATTACAGTGTATAAAAAAGTATTTTAGCATCTGTTCAAAATTTTTTAAGTGACTATCCTAACCCCAGAAATGTATCCTAAAACCCAGAAAAATTAAAAACAGACCCATGCTTAACTTTTTAATCATTTTCTTCATTCTAAATTGTTCATGCTAATGAACACAGTATCATGGCTTTATAGATTTCCTAGACACAATTTTCAACTTGGCTGCAACTGAACTTATCTCATTTTAGGAAGCCAAGAGGTCTTTTTCCTTCTTAGTGTTTAAAAAATAAATGGCTATAAAGTAAGGGGAGAACACGTTTAAGATAAGAGCAAGGTCAGACAAAGCACACACTCAGACATACTTCTGGACTCAGATGTAGCAATTAGAGAACTGCAAAAAGACAAAAGGCGAATTATAGTACATGTAAACATCTATTCAAATTGATAAAGAGCAAACATAAAATGATAGGATGATATTCTAACAGTCGTCTCCAGACAGGAACAGGTCTTGCTGTTGTAGTCACAAAGCTAAATTCAGGCAATGATGATCTCTCTCTGCTGGAAAAAGAGAAGACTATTAAAAAAAACTTTGAAAATATTAAATAAATCTAAAAACTGAATCACACCATAAATTGATCTCCAACTTTTCTAAACATTTAAAAAAAAAATCTATTTGAGAAAGGAATCAAAATAAAGTTGCAGACAAATTTCACAAAGAATCAGCTTTGGGTTAAATGATCTTAACAAAACCTCTCTGCATCATGCTTCCTTAAAACATTAAGCCACAAAGATCACAGCACTACAACACAGCTGTGATTGACAATTTCTGCTCAGGAAATGCAGTAACTGACAAAATAGTCAATTGTTAAAGAAGTGTGGGTAGGCAAAGTAACTTTAAGAAATCATGAATAAATTCCAAGATAGTGTATATATAAAAAAAAAAAAACAATTTTCTTAAATTTCCCAATGATTTCAAAGTAATTGTGAGGTGTATCTAATTTCCTTAAACTCCGTATGATAACCATTTCATTCTTTAATTACACTATAGGACATAAAATTCTGTACTAAGCACAATGATTAAACAACCAAAAATAAAAAGGAACACATCAGAATGAGACAGTGCTTGGTATACAAAGGAAGACTAACTTTGGATGATGGGAAGTTAAGTGGATGGATGAAATAAAGCAATAGGGAGGGAGGAATTAGGAACAATAATAAATTGATACCAAAAAAAAGTAAAACAAAAAAGTGCTTTCAATTATACTACGTAATGAATACATATTACTGATAAACTGCAAGAAAGTTATTTACCAAACTCAGAATTTTCCTACTAACCCAATATGATGTTTTCATTAGAAAATAGTGAGAATGGCAGTCATTTCACCAAGATTTCATTCTTTCTTAGAACTTTTAGGTAGCTAGTTTGGAAGATAATCTCTTGTCATGATCAGAGAGAGAAAGAGAGAAAAAAAGCTACTCTCCTCTAAAAGCCTGTATACATACCTTAGAGCAACTAGCCAGTTCAAGAAGTTAACAAGAACAAGGTAGTTCCTGAGATCTGGGAAAAGGAAATTTTCTCTCTGCCTTACAAACATCATTCACTGATGACTTAATCCTAAATCTGTGTTTTTACTTATAGGGCTTTAGAATAATAAAAGCCCTGAGAGAAAAGACCAAAAAAGTAAACTAATTTAATTAACTAGAATTTCATGCAGGACATTTTTATTTTAAAAGACTAAAAGATTGTTGTGTAAGGGAAGAAAAAAAGCTTATAAATATTTCTACAAATTCTAGAAGGACTAAAACTAATTTTCTACAACTGGTTCACATTATGTGTAAGGGGAAGAAAAAAAGAAAATACAGATTGGTAAAGTTTGTGTAACACTCTAAAATAACCATTGATATTTCAACATACCAAACAAGCAAATGTTTTGCTTTCTTATGTAACCCTTAGAGCCAATGATTAGTGTTCCAAGTAAGATTGGAAATACAGTCCCCATAAAACAGTTCTAGTCACAGGAAATTTCCTAGAATTAAGCTCAACCATACTTTCTACAGGTAATCAATCAGTCTAAAACACTGAAGTTTTGTCTTTATAGTAAACTACTGGTTGATACACTTGATCATATTACAATAAAACAAGAGCTATGGAATACTCTCCCATTCCTGCAACATGATTTCATTAAATGGTTGGGCATCAATTAAATACTAAAATTAATTTTTAAAATCTTACAATTATTCAATAACATTTAAACAACACTGCTTAAGTAGACATAAAATATTGAGTGAAATATGTAAAATGACAACTCAACCATCCCTTGAGGTAATCCTAATCAATCTTTTAACCAATAATATGTAATTTCTCTCTTTTTTTTTCCTTTAAGTAGCAGCTACCTACATTGTTCTGAATCCTTTTCTCACTTCAAACTCAGCCCAGATCTGTACTAAAGCAAAGAACTTGTTGGGAGAATTGTAGAATTAAAAATGTGTTTCAAGTTTTAGGTAGCACATTGTAACAGGAAAGAGTTTTTAGACTTTTGAGTTTAGAAACAAAAGGAAAAGTGAATAGACAGTCTACTAAGTCTAGTGAACAGGGAAGTTTACCTATACGTTAGAGGTTAAATGAATTTTGTGCCAGAAAAGCATCTGGGAACACTATATACAAAACTGTACCAAGACATATTAATACAGATTATCATAACCAAATCTAAGTTGTTTCCACTGATAAGATAACAGAAACAACAATGGCATCAACAGGTAGGGAGAACTGGTACAGATATATTAAACTGTTTTAGATCAAATATACTACCAAGAAAACTATAGGTGTGAAAGGGACCTTAAGATCATCTAGTCCAACCCCTTTCATTTTACAGACAAGGAAACACCCCTGGATAAGTTAAGAGACTTGTCTAAGGCCAGAGAGTTAGTTGCAGAGCTGGGACCAAAAGCTAAATCTCTTAACTCTTATCTGGTAGCTCTATGCTAGGTCATCTTTGGCTATAAAAAAATTAGTGGGATGGACTAGATTGGTGGCTCTTGGCATTTCTTTTCTTACACACCGACAGAAACCAAAGGCTAGTTTACTCCTGAAACCGACTGCAACATTTAATACTCCAAATTATTCATTTCTTACTTAATTGCTGTGGAAATTCCATTAAGACTACATGTATATTCCTCCATCAGTATTTGTAACCCCACTATTGCAATACCTAACTGTTCAACTGTTTAGCAAAATGGTCTCAACAATGGAGAAGACCTTTAGGAGAGATTTTTGAAAAATTGATAAGAATTAACAAGGGATGTAATTGTCACTCCATTATTGGAGATTTATATATGCATTCATTCATTAATTCATCCAACAAACATCTGAGTGCCCACTATGAGCCAGGTTTTGTGATAATCACTAGAGATAAAAAGATGAATAAGACATGGTCCCCTTCCTAGAGGAGCTTATAATTTAGTGGGGAAGACAGACATATAAACCAGATAAATTATATTACAACATAAGTACTATAACAGAGATATGAACAAAGTGCTGTTTAGAAGGGAGGGTAAAGGTATGAACTGGCTAATGACCAAGAAGTCTACCAATTCTGTGCAAGAACTACCACATTTACTGCAAACACAACCTCATGCTCAATCAATAATTAGGAAGGAGTAGCAATGTAGAGTTTAAAAAAAAAAAAAAGTTGGCACCGAAATCAGAATGCCTGCACTCAAATCTAGTCCTTTCACTCACTAGCTGTGACTTTGGGCAAGTCACTCCATCTCTATTAGCCTAAGTTTCCTTATCTGTAAAATGGGAATTAGCAACTACTTCAAAGGGATACCTTAAGTTTTAAATCAGAACACATGGAAGTACATGCAGAGTACTAGTATTTATAAGCATATTCATTAATTTCAAAAATCCAATAGCAACCAAGTACTAATATTTATAGTTAAAATCATCTTAATGATAATAAAAATGTAACTGTGAACCTAATGGAATGTAATATTTAATCCTCATTCTTTGGGACAAAATAGAAACACACTTGTTTTCTGATTCATTCAAAGCGACATGGTTTAAAACATTTTAATTTTAGGTTACTAGAGAATTTAAGACTAGGGAAACTGATAAGCTATTTATGGATTTAAATAAGTAGGAGGTAATTTCAATTACATTATAAGGGAATTTTACAATAATTTTTAAAAATCAGGCTAAAATTTACTAGTAAAATTATAAAGCCAAAAATCAGCATGGAGATTTAACTGGCCTTTGAAAGATTTTCTTTCTTTATAATACCTGTTTGGTGTAAAGAGAAGAAACGTGAGCCTCTGCCAATTTGGCACCTTTCACGACTACTAAAAAGAAAAGAAAACAAACTTACCTAATGAATGAGAATAGCACATAGTCAACATACAAGAGACTACATAAAAATATATCACAGATCTAAGTAAAGAAGTTTTTGAGTAAAGTCACTTTTGACAAAAGAAATCAATTTTGAAATTTTAAATATAATACATGTACCAACTGCAAGGCAAAGCATTCCTATGAGATAGTATTACCATCAAGAACATATATACAATTTTAACCCTAAGTGCGGGAGGAAAAAATAAAAGAGGAACAGAATCCATTAGTTACCCCACTGATAGAGGATTATGGTGTTGGAATTACAGTTTGTGACTGTGAGGACCTCAGTATGGTAAGAAAGTGATTTTTTTAATGTGACATTGAATATAATCACTGTAATCTCAGGAGGGGCAGAAACACTTGCAACTGAAATGATGAATTTTGAAAGATAAATATGTAATCTCCCACCCCCTCATTCTACAAAGATGCATTTATTTCCTGAAACTGCTGTATCAACTTTCAACGATCACGTTCATTTGCCAGAGAAATCCACTTAAAAATCACAATACTGGTGCAAATGTCAAAGATTTTTATACAAGTATAGGAAATGCACACTTAAAATATCAGACTGGAACACTTACCAAACAGTGTTTTCCTAAAGTAGTATCTATAGTACATTTCTTTATTCATACATCTTCAAATGGTCAAGTTTTCTTTCATATATCCAAAATGTAATGTGATGTTTTCTTATTCACCAAATGTTAGCTCTACTTGAAGTCTGGTTCCAAACTAATCAGCCTGCTTTTAAATTTTAAGACATCTGTTGAAAATTTATAGGATCAAACCAAACTGAAGTGGTATAAATTTTTAACATTGGATTGTACATTATTGTAAAGGTACCAGTAACCATTATTAATAAGTTAGTGATTATAGCTCCTTTTGTGATAATTGGGGGGAAGGGTAGATCACCATCTGGAATGGTCTATTTATTTTAATTTTTTTTTTTTCTTTTCTTTTTTCTTTTTTAAAATCAAGGAACATTGTCTTGGCCTTTGTGGGGTTTTTTTTTTTTTTTTTGTCATTGCCTTTTTTTTTTCTTTTCTTTTCAAGAGACCATTCCACTTTATTTTTAACATCTGAATGCATAAGGACTCAAATGCAAAGCAGTCATACACCGTTATCATTAAAACCCATATGGTAAAATACACACACAAGTCCAACAAAAGGCTAATACATAGTAAAGCCTAAGCATACTACTATGTAATATTATGAATACATAACTTGGAGACTTTAGTTAGAGTACTATGTTATCTATTCATTTTTGAAAACATTCATTAAGATTTTAAATGCAAATTCATTCCTTATTTGGAGTAAAACAAAATCCTCTAAGTTGTAACAAGTATTGGTCGTAAGTTTTTAGACCTATTCTTTAAATTACAAAGAACCCAAAGAATTCCGTAATGTTCAGTAGAAGTATGTAATAAAAACATTGCATATGTTTCTAGTGTGATGTCTTTAGCAATTGTTTACTGAAATAAAATGCAAACATCAATCTTTCAAAATACAGGATCAGAAGGTAGTTTTCTTCTCTTTTGTCTATTTGTGAAATCCATCTTCATCACATTTTACCAAAAAAATTGTTTTTACAAATATGTAAAAGTACATTAGATAATACTAATGAAACACAGGTAGAGTTCTAGCATATGCAGATCAATGATCAGTCAAATCATCTTCTCCAAGAACGAGATTCATTGTCCTCTTCTTCTTCATCATCATCTTGAAGTAATGAGTCATCCACCAAAGACTCTTCCTGAAACTTTAGGTTAAAATGCATTTAGGAATTTACCCAAAAAAAAAAGAAAAGAAAAAAGGTGACACTTTTAAATACTGATTTCTCTCAACAGAGGCGAATACAAAAGGTATTTCTATAGCTACAATATTCAAGAACAAAGAAAAGCAAACTTTATCCACTCAGTGGCTTCTCTACAGTATCTATTCTATTGCTTATATCAAACAGGCACTAAAACAATATCCAAGGAAGCCCTTGTACATGCCATTTCTCCTGCCTCACTTGATCAAATTATGCCATCTTCTACACCTGCAGAACAGTGCGCAATACCTTTAGTGCTTAAAAAACGAAAACATCAATTTAAGTCTTCTCTGACTTACCCTGTCTAACCCTGGACACTAAATCAACCAATAACTTGTAGAAATGTCTATCAAGATTTATAGATTTATATTTCTTTCTGCTGTATGTAACAAACATTTCTTTTATAGCATTCCTTGCTTTTCCCCATTCCCTTCATAAAAGCTTCTCAGACTGCTTTTCAAACTTTTCAAAATACCTAATACCAGGAGCTCTCCTGCTTTTCTCCCCATTCAATTCAAACTCATGGAAGGACAAAGGTATAATCTAAAACATAAAATGACAAATCATGTATATGAGTTTCAAAATACACATTTTATTCTTGCATTTGACTATGGATATGTATAACAGCCTCGAATGCTCTTCAAACAAAATGAAGTGCCATTACGAAAATCTAACAAAGGTAAAACATGGAATCATTGTTTCCCCACCTTACCTTTATTTATTAACCTCAACTTTTTCCTACAGCTTATTTCATGATCAAACAAAATAGAGTTATTTTTATGTTTATGATTTCAAAGGGCTCTCCCACTTCATTGTTCTTTATGTTCACACCTCTCAGCCATCATACTAATTGCTGTACCCAAGAAAAATGGACTGTTCCACACCTATTCCTCTTCCACACCTAAAATGCCTCTCTCAACTCTATTCCCATTCCCAGCTCTTGCTTATGGAAAGCTTTTTTTATCACTTAGGGTTCAGCTCCACTGTCACCACCTTCTTCAAGATTCTTCTGGACAGAAATAATTACTCCTTCCCCTGGGTTCCCACAGCGTATTGTTCAAATCTTTATTGAGCGTATCACTCTGCCTTTCATTATAATTAGTTTCTTATGTGTCGTCACCACCCCCCTTTCCAGATTATAAGCTCCTTGATGATAGGGACCGTGTCTTATTCATTTTTGTGCCTATCACAGTATCTACCATATAGCAGGCATTCATTCTAACGAACTAAAACAGTATGAATTAAAATAAAGGAAACCTGAAATGTTAATAAAGCAAATGAGTAGGATATATTCTCTAAAATTTAAAATATTACAAGATTTCCTGTGGATAAAAATCTAAAGAATAATTACTGTTTTCTAAAAGTAAATGAAAGCTGAATATATATAAGATTTTCTTTCTTTTTTTCTTTCTTTCTTTTTTTGGATTAGCAATCCATAGTTCTCATTAATCCAGAAAATTTAAAGTTGTCTGCATTTATCTGACATCCCCTGCCTGGAATATGGCTCAGGAATAAAAGTTTTATGTTAAAATCACAGCCATAAAATCACATTTCATATAAAAATGTGAACATTTAAGGGCCAAAACGAATTAAAAAAAAAACAAACATACTTCCTCTTCATCAGGTTCAACTTCTTCTGTTTCAACAGCTGAAATATTAGTTATTGGTTTATTCCATGCCAGTTTTAGATCCTGCCCTTTGAAACGAGCTCCATGAACTGCAGCCTAAAACAATTAAGAACATTAGAATGTAGAACATTAATAATTTCTGAGAAAAAAAATGAAATGTTATAGTACCTAATATTTAAATTAGTAAAACGAAAGTGAAGACACCTATCCATTTATATTTTGTGGTTATTTATTTTGTCATTTACTATTTATTATTACAATTTATAATTTACTTTTAATGGTTATTTACTTCTAAAATCAGCTTTGTGGATGGAAATACTTCTAAAAAGAAAACAAGAACACTTTCTCATGCTTGAGCAGAGCTATTATATGAATGGCCAGCATCTGACTATAACTATGTCTACATGTTTATAATACAATGATAATGGCTATTCGAGGTAACAATCTCAAGGCAATTCAAGATCCTGGCTGTAGGTTCTGAATTGAAGTCCAAATTAGGATCAACAGGCTAAATGTATTTTATTGCATTTTAATTCTTGTTAATTTATGAATGACATATATAGTAACTACAAACTGGAAACCTTTAACAAATATAAAAATAATTTTGCATGTGAAAGGTATCACATTATTTTAAAATTACATCAGTAGTTTAAAGTATCACACTGTATTTAAATATACGATGTTTGACATATCAACTCTTACGAAATATTAAGTATTTCCATGAAGAAAAAACCCCTGAATGTTTCTATTGAAACTAACATACTTCCTACAAAGCTTTCAGAACTACATAAAAGTTAAACTTAGTATTTGCTAAATTAAATGGCTGGTTAGGAAATCGTGCGTTCAAATTAAAGTAACATGAACTGATATAAATCCATGTTAGCAACATACCAGAATAACTCAGTCACAAAAGATTTATAGCACAACCTCAAAGTATAGCATAATGTGAAATCTAGAAACAATTACATGTTCAATGACACCTGACCATGAGTTGTGTGAATATTAAAGTCTCCAGGTATAAATTTTAAATCTGCACATATAAATCTATGATAAATTTAAGAGATTTCATACCTATTAAAATGCAGTTCAGGAGTTTTTAGTCCATGGGCTCATCACAGTGTCATGTAACTAAAAAATTTTTTAAGTACTTATATATGATATTTAAGTTTAAAAACAACTTGTACTTTTTTAAAGCCAGAACTATTACATAAAAATATATTACTATAAGGAATTCAAGTGTCATACCAAATATCTACTCATAAAGCTCATCTTTTCATCCAGTTAAAAAAGGCCAAAAATTTTACTGACATTTTCTATAATAAGTTCTTGACAAACATTTCTGATGACCAAATACTGTAAATCTCTATATTTAGCACATATATCTTCAAATTTATAAGGTGAGTCTACAACCCTCGCAAGTTTTTATTTTAACATTTTACAGGATGATTTTCAAAGCTAGATATATTTAACATTTTATGAACATTCTCCATTAGAAATTTTTGACTATTTGGCTGTATAAATTTGAGATAACGGAGTTCTTGCTTTTTAAATATACAAATTTATTTTAGGTAATTTGCAACATAAAATCTTTAAAGTTTGAAAAAACAATACAATCCATCCATTTTATTTTTTAAAAAATTCAAAAATTTCAGGTTATATAATGTAAAATATCATAATCCATGACTGTCCCATCCTGAAGAGATAACCACTATCCTATGAAGAATTTGGGAAAAAAATCTTGCAACACATTAAAAAAAGTCCTATGCACATAGTAAGAGGATTTGTGTATATAAATATGTAGGATATGTACATGGGAACATACTTTACTGGTCTGTACACCTTCTTTCTTATATTATTAATCCAATTATTTCACAGACCCTTTCCATAGCCATACCAACAGATTTTTCACTTTTCTTGAATGGCTATTTATATACACACACACCCACACCAAATATATTTAAACTAATTTCTTGAGTGGAACTTTGTCCTATTTGTTTGGCAAACTATTCTTTTCTCAACTAGATCTTGATTTTGTTTACAGTGCATGTTTTTATTGAAGGGAAAGGGGTTGCTGCTGTTCTTTTTGTCGTAAGTAAGTTTACATTTTCATGTACTGTAATTTATCAGTGTTTACCTTCATGGCTTCCAGATTGTGCCAGTCCTTTAAAAAGCCCCCTCCACACTAAGATTACTTTTAGGAATCCCCTAGCTTTTTACTAGTCATATGTATTGAAAAAAGAAAAAACTTTTATGCCCCCTTATTTTGATACCAAAAATAAAGGCATAATGTATAATTTTTTCCTAACAGTTGTCCTAACATTATTTACAGATTAGTCAATTTAAATTTCCTGACTTAAAGAAAATATCTCCTTGTAATCCTCTACAATTCTTTTATATATTTAGGTCTTTTTCTGAACTCTATTTTGTTTTATTATCTATCCATACCATTACTATATTAATTCTTTATTTCATAATGAATTTGGTATCACTATTCATTCTTTTCAGAATATTCTTGGTTATTCTGACATTATTTTGTCCTTATGACCTCTGGAATTTTTTGGCCAAGTCCAGTATCATACTGTCTTACTACTGCTTAACAGTATAATATCAACCAGATCAATGCTTTTCAATACTGTGGCAGTTGCCTCAAGAGTTCTGCAACCATTTTATTAAAATGTACATTAAAAAATGAACTTTGTAACTACTTATAAAATGTTAATAAAAACATCATGTTTAAATGTATTCTACAGGATGCTTATTTGAGCAAGGTGGTAGTGGTTATAAAGGTGGAAGTGGGGCTAAATGTAAAATTATACAAAATAAGAAAGGAAAGTGGGGGAAATAACTTCAAAAGAAGATAAAATTAACTTTGTTCATCTTAATGAAAACAGTTGATAATCTAAATGAAAAACTACCAAAGTACCAAAGTAAAGCCAGAAAGAAAAAAATATACAGGGACGCCTGGGTGGCTCAGTTGGTTGAGCATTTGCCTTCGGCTCAGGTCATGAACCCAGGGTCCTGGAATCGAGTCCCTCATCCATCGGGCTCCTTGTTCAGCGGGGAGCCTGCTTCTCCCTCTGCCTGCCGCTCCCCCTGCTTGTGTTCACTCTGACAATTAAATAAAATCTTTAAAAGAAAAAAATATAAACAAATCCTTTCTACAGAAAAGAAAAAGATTTCAAAAAGATACATGGTCAAAAATCAGTAGACCCTGATATTTTCACAGATAAATTCTATTAAACATTTAAGAAAATATATCTCCAATGCTACTTAAAATTAACTCAGAGCACAAAAGATGGAAAACTTTTCAATTACTTTTTATAAAGCCAGGTAATATTGATACCTGATGAAAATATTATCCCCCCAACAAAATCTACAAACCAATCTTACTTCTGAAGACTGAATTAAAGCTACAAACAAATACAAGAATAAAATCGGGGTGCCTGGGTGGCTCAGTCATTAAGCGTCTGCCTTCGGCTCAGGTCATGGTCCTAGGGTCCTGGGATCGAGCCCCACGTCATCGGGCTCCCTGCTCAGCGGGAAGCCTGCTTCTCCCTCCCCCTCTGCCTACTGCTCTGCCTACGTGTGCTCTCTGTCAAATAAATATATAGAATCTTTAAAAAAAAAAAAAAAAAAAAAAAAAAAAAACCTTGTCATTTGCGACAACATGATGAATCTGGAGGGTTATTATGCTAAGTGAAATAAGTCAGAGAATAACAAATACCGTATGATTTCACTTATATGTAGAATCTAAAAAACAAAACAAATGAACACTCTTAAATACAGAGAACAGACTGACGGTTGCCAGAGAGGAGATGGATTGGGGAATGGGCAAAATACCTAAAGGGGATTAAGAGGTACAAACTTCAGTTAAAAAATAAGTCACATGGATGAAGAATATAAGAAATATAATCAATAATATTGTAATAATGTTGTATGGTGATAGATGGTGACTACACTTATCATGGTGAGAACTCAGTAATGTAGAGAACTGTCAAATCACTATGCTGTACACCTGAAACTAATATAACATTGTATGTCAACTATACTTCAATAAATTTTTTAAAGTAAAAAAAAAAAAGGAACAGACTTCAGACTTCAGGGATTTATCAAAGAAAAATACAATAATACAGTGGGGAATCTGTACCAGAAGCAAATATTCAGTTCAATCTCAGGAAACAATATAAATAGATGAGGGAACAAAACCCCTCATATTTCTATAAATACACAAAAGTGATGATGAAATCCATTTCTGACCAAACTCAAAAATCTCTACAGTTTTCAAAAAACAGGAATTAAAAAAAAAAAAAACAGAAATTATTTGTATTCTACCTTAATCTAAAAAGCCAGCATCATATATAATACTAAAATTATTAGAAATTTTTTCGTTCATTTATTATTTTCATTCATTTCACAACGAAGACAATGAATGACATTTCATGAGTAAAGACACAATTACTACTACTGTTATTTAACATTTTTCTAAAGGTACTAACAAGTAACAGAAAGTGAGAAGTTATAAACATTATGATAAACATTAAAGATGGATATGATTACCTGAAAAATCCAGGACAACAAAATTAAAAATCTATCAAAAGATAATCTGGTAAGATGGCAGCTACATATTTAATAAAAACAGACAAATAGTTTTTCTACATACAATCAAGAGAAAATACAGTGGAAAAAAAGACCTCATTTAAAGTAATTAGAAGTTAAATGACTGGGGGAAAACTAATATATTTATTTATATATTTATATAAAGAAATTATACATGTTATATATATTTTACATGTTATATACTACTATATTATGTTTACATTGTATATTATATATTATGTAATCCACAACATATGTACATGACCTATATCGATTTTATATATATGTGTATATATATGTAAATTTACATATATATATAAAGAAAACCTCTAAATGCTCTTAGAGAATAAAGGGTTGAAATACAATGATGTTCTAAAGGAATATTTGTATCGTAAGATGTTAATTCTCCCATAATGTATTCATTTTAGAACCTGGTATGTTTATTCTAAAGCTTACATAGAAAATAAACCTATAAAATCTACCAGGAAGATGCTAAAAATGAACAATAGCTGGGCATAATAAGAGGGAATCCAAACAAGAGCCCTGACAAACTATTAAAATATAAAGTTTAGCTTAATTAAAGCCATGCGGAAGAGGCACATGGAAAGAAAACTGATCAATGGAAGAGAACAAATCCCAAACATGCCCCAATAAACATGGAAAATTTTTACATACTAAGGGTATTTCACCTAAGTCTGGGAAACTAGCTTTTACTCAATGAAATCAAGTAGGCTCCCTATTTCACACCTTACACCAAATAAAATTCATATGAATTTTCATTAAAATGTTTAGAACTTATGAGCTAATTTTCTAGAAAAAAAATTCTGAAGAAAAAAAATCAGAAAGAAAAAAAATCAGAATAGAACTCAGCAAGATAGCAGACAAATGACATTAACAGTTGACAGAAAGAGAAATAAAGAGCATTTAAACAAATATGAAAGTATTCAATTTTAATAAGAGTAAAGTGTATTAAAACTGAAATGAGTTGCTATTTTTACCAAAATAAAATTGATACCATACTGCGGCTTATGTACCCATGTATTTTATATAAGCAAACCACTATGCAGAGTACACACTATGGCAAGCGTGTGGGGAAAAAGCACTCTCATACATCTTTGGTGGGTAAGCAAATGTGGTACAACCTATATGGGGAGGGGGGGAATGAAGGGAGCAATTTCAGAACTATCCATCAAAAATTTAAATGCACATATCCTTTCATCCAACAATAATGTATCAAGAATATATCTTATAGTCATATTTACATATGTACACAGAGAAATATGCATCAAAATATTCACTGCTGCACTGTAAAAGAATAAAAACAATTTAAAGGCCATCAACATGGTTGATTAAATTTGGTACATCCATATGGGGAAAACTTCTCACTTTTCAGTCATATATGAATGTCTCAAGTACCTTATCTTGTACTTTCACTTTGAAATTTACTGTGCCATCTATTGATTACAGAAAATACAGAGACATTCATTCGCTCATCTAGGACAACGGTTCAGAAAATAAGAACAAAGAAATATTTGGAAATAAACATTAGAAAAGGTTGATAATTTTCTTTTCTTGGGAAGGCCTATCATTTATCTTGAGTTTATAATCTCTTACATTTTCAGTGTTAAAATTTTCTTTATTTTATAAAACGATGGTAAGCGTACATGAAATCTGTTTTTAAGCATTCTTCCTTAGCAAAATTAAAAACTGGCGCCTCTATGTCAAACACACTGATTTTTAAATTACCAAACTTCAATGGTCCCTGAAATCCAGAAGTCTGAAAACCACTGCTTTAGCCTATATCCTGCTTGTAGAAGATAAGCTTCAACTTAATTTTCTACTCTTTTCTACAATAGAAGGTTACAAAATTTTAAGAATTTTTTTGGCTTAAGGAAACAATTATGGATTAACAACTTCTATAATTTAATTCCAAATGTTTATCATAGCAATGGTAGTTCTTCCTTTCAGGCTATTAAGTAATTCCAACTAAATTTGTATTTACTCTGAAAAGATAGTTCTTATTAGATCTAACTTATTTTGTCACTTCTTCAACCTCCATATAATTCAGTGTTTTAAAGTCTTTGTCATACATTAACCCCAGTCTTTCGAATTGATTGCTACTCATTTGGAAAATATATGCATTGTATAAATATATATATATGGACATATATACACATCTGAGGTGGAAAAAGCAACACCCAAGAAAGAAGGTATATCAATAAATTTTCCAAAAGCCAAACTTTCAAAAATTATTTCAGAGGTAAAAGGTTTTTTTCTCTCAGCTACATAAGTAAGACGTTTTAACAAACTTTTAACCATTTGTACAATGACAACTACCACTGTTTCATGACTACTGCCTAGAAAATACAACATAAAAGAGACTTACTCAAGCTACCTAACATTACACTAAAAATTGTCACTGAAGCCCCCAATTAAAGGAAGCTTATTCTTAACTTACACTCAATAATACCTTTGAGAAAAAACTTGATCAAAGATCTATTTTTTAATGTAACATGTATACATACAAGTTTATGAGTTTTAAACTCCCATCAATAACATTTTTTACTCTCAAAAAGGATCTTTAAAGTGAAAGATTACCCAAAAGTAGATTTAAAAAAACAAAACTCTAAGACCAGGAACTCCTATTCTATAAAACCATCCACCTCCTACACTGCTAATCTTGACACTAGTTATTACAAGGCCCCAGCTGAACACTTACTGAGACTTTTCAGACCCACAGTCTTTTACTGGTTACAATGCTCCAAGAGCAACTCCTACCAGGCTAGGTACCATTGTGTTATCAGGAAGTATTCACTACAAAGAGGATAAATCAATTTAGAAAGTTTTTTAAAACTTTAGACCACAATCCACTTAAAACTTCTGAAAAGCATACTACTCTCTTCCATTCACATTAGGTTAACTGTTTGGAACTCTTACTGCATTTTTCCAAGGACAAGATGGTACATCTATTTCTCTACAATCCTGAAGAAAGAACACACAGGGCTAAAAATGTTCCTATCAATCTCCCATACTTCATACCCATTTTCCTGTTTAATCTTTTAAACCCAGATGAAAGACAAGGTTGCATATACTCATTCTTTGTAAAGACAATTCAAGATACATGGTTTAAGACAACTATATTAAAAGGACCCTAAAACCTAGAGCAGTGTTATCATGCCTTGGGCAAAAAGTTACAGAGGCTTAGTTGGGGATATGCTGAGCTAGGGACACATTAGAGTTCAGCCTACTGGGACTAGGAAGTAGCATATGAGGGATGCTTTAGAAGATCTGCCATCAGGATTATATCTCAGCTTCTACCTTATCTCTCATCACACTTTCTGCCAAAGCAGACTATGTTCTGGGCCAGCTGAGAAAAAGGACAATGGAAAGTCGGGTGGCCCTACCCCCTGTGAAAGAGAAAGGAAGGAGAACTGCTAGTGTCTCAAGACAATACAACTTAATATTCAACTTGGTGACTATTCTAATTACATCATGTTATAAGTAGAATTGCCTAACTGCTCATTCTTTGTGGCCATGAATTACTTCACATAATCTATCTACTGTTGAAGTGTAGTTATTTAGTAAGTTAAAAAAATTTCTTTTATATTAAGACTTAAAAGCAATACTTATAAAACATTTAAATCTGAATTTTCAACAAATTAGATTTCTAATACTTACTGCTTCAGCTTCTGCTCTTGTCTTGAATGTAATTACTGCATGAAGTGAAGAGTCATCAATCTGACAATCTTCAATTTCACCATATTGCTTTAAATTAAAAAGAAGTATTTCCTCCAAATAAATATTTTGAAACATCCAAAATCCTAATGGCTTTTAAAATACCCATAAATGTAACCCAGAATATATAACAATTCATGGTGATTAACAGAAAAAAATGATGAATAATTCATTTTAGTACTTGATATTATAAGATAAAGAATGGTCCTATTTACAACTCTATACTTTTTTGAATTAGGGAAACTTATACTTGAATGAACTGTTCTTTAAAAAAATGAAACCATGGTCATAACTGGGCTTCCTTAATGCCCTTCCTTCATTATTCCAATCCTAGAATATGCTAAATTCCTTCTAAAACAGAATATTTAATCCTCAGGATATTCTAGGAGTTTTTTGTGTCATTCCCAATTCAAAGATGGTGGGAAAAAAAAAGATTCAGAGGATTTAAATAATTTTCCCAAAGTAATTAAGTTAAATATCAGGAGAGTCCAGGTCTTTTAACATTCGAACTGACCCTGCTTTCACTCCTATTACATACTCCTCTACACTCCACACTCTTTAAAAAAAAACTAAATAAATTAAATTATGCCTGCTTTTAGTTTGTTGGATTTTATTTTTTCTGTATGTAGAAGGATTTCTCCTTTATCATATTTCCTTTAAACAGCAAACTTTAGCATATAAAATCCTAGTCCTTTATCATTACTAATACCTTCCATCTTTCTTAGCCAAAACCAAAATAACTATGATCTCATTAAATACACACATACACACACACACATTCCCCATATCGAAAATTTCTGTAAAGATAACGGACTCTAACATCAATCAGCTCCTTTCAGCTGTCAGTTACTAGCTGTGTAAACTTGAACAAGTTACTTAATCTCTTCATGTTTTATCTTCTTCATCTCTAAAGTGAGCATAATAAAGGTACGTACCTCAGAGTTGTTGAGATAACTCATAATATAATGAATTATATAAGGCACTCAGAATAATACCTGCCACAAAATAAATGCTCTGTAACTTTTAGCTATAATTTTTATTATTAATACTACTGGTTCCAGTATAAATTAATGAAGGCATTTTGTTAATCACAATTTATAACAGTCAATGGGTTTTTTTTTTCTCTGTTACCTGCCCCATGTTCAAATCCCAGGTTGAGACAGAGAACTAAACTTTAAACGTGCATTCTTAAATGATTATTTTTAAATGCGCATTACCATTACTAACTTTGAAAGGAGTTCAAATCTCTAAATGCATGCAAGAATCTCCATGTAAAGGCTCTGAATATTTATAAAACCAAAACCACCCTACTCTCACTAAAATACATTCATAACAAACGCACCTGGTTTATTTGGATTTAGCATATTCTTTGCTAGTTTCTTGATTAGCTATATAACTGTATGCAAAACACTTAATTATCTGGATCTCCTTTCCTTCGGAAAGGGGCGGGGGAAGCTGGGGTGGGTAACAGGCAAGAATTGAGCTAGATTATCTCTAACATCCTTTCTAGCTCTCTGATTCCTTTATTTCTCCCTTTGAAGCCATCAAGTATAGGACTTTCCAGACTCTTTATTAATCATTTTAGTTACTTCTTAAATATATACAATTTCTTTCAATAATTCCCTATGTCCTGACAAAGTAGTTTCACCTTTGTAACTTCTGTTAACAGCCTAGAATATAATTGTCAAACATCTAAATCTGAATTTCCAAAAGATTCAATCATTTGTGTACCTATCTATAAGCTTATGGTCCCTTCAAGATCTAAGCTCCGATTTTCCTACCTCATGAAATTCTCCTGTATTATCCTTTTTCCATCATATGCCTGTGTGAAAGATACTTTTCTAAGTTACTAAAGTACTTACAGTTTTTAATAAATTTAGCTTGATGATGTGATAAATTATGTTTGCAGTTTACTTTAACTGCTTTGTGTTAAAACAATATATATAAAATCCTTGAAGGTAAAGAACTGGTTATTTCCTATCTCCAGAGCAGTTACTATAGTCCTAAAGGCAAGACTGATGCTTTAGTAACTAACCTTTGGGATATCACTAAGAATCACAACATTTAAGTTGAAAAGGCCTTTAGGCAAGTATAATTTCCTTTCTGCACACGAGCCCAGTGGATCCCAGGAAGTCCAAGTTAAATAATGGGTTAGCCAGAACTAGAATCTCATTCTCCTTTCTCATAGGCCTATATTAGACTGACTCCTTTTAATTATATCCTGCCAGTGAATAAAGGCAACTTCAAGATCATGTATCAAAATTTTGTCTTATTTCATTTCTAAGGTCAGCTAAATCAAGAATACAGTATTAACAAATAAAAGTCCATCTTAATTAAAAAAAAATCTGGGTGGCCTATGTGATGTGTTAAATTTTCTCTTCAAAGAATGTATCAAATGAAACTAAACTATAGGACATCCCCTTCTGAATTAGCAAAACTTAAATCATTCCTTTCACAGTATCTGAAAGGCCTACTGTTAAAGAATAGCAACATTTCTTTCAGATAGCAATTAAACAAAAAAATCCCTCAGTTTGTTTTTTAAATAATTAGCAAAAGATTATTATGGATTAATCAAACCCTTTGGTCAGATTAATGGGTTTAAATTACTCGTATTTTCGTAATTTCCCCTTCAATATCCATTATCCCCAACAATGATTATCAGTATGTGTTTTGTTGGACAGTAAGAAAGTACCGCAAAATGAGGAAGAAGATCTTCTCGATCACTCTCTGTAAATGCAGAAATCTCCAATGCCCTGGGACGATGATCCACCACAGCATGACCAGGCACACCTCGACCTCGACCTCGACCCCTGCCTCGGCTATGAGCTGCACCTCGGCCTCTTGAGTGAATTCCTCTACCCCGACCAGATGAAAGAATCCCTCGTTTTGCAGCCTTGAAGAGATCAGACACACAAGTTAAACATCACAAGCCACATTATATATATATATTTTGTCAGAGTAGTCGATTTTATACAATTTGACATCATATTCAAATACTGGCCTGTGAAAGGATCTCATATAAGTTAGTTTTAGTTTTTAAAGTGAAAGCAAATTTAGGTAGCTGATGAAATTAGAAAACAAAATAACATTAAACAATGTTTTGAAATTATTAAATGTGACTTTTTCTAAGTTCCTACTTTCCAAGATACCAGACTGTATCATAAAAAGACCAGCAATTCTTGATTTCCAAATAATACAGAATGTTAAAATGTTACTTCAGTTTAAAACATACATAATACACAATAAATTTATTTTTCCACTTATAACTTTTAAATAGTGTATTTGCCTCTTGACTTCTGTAGGTATAATTATCTCAAATTCATCATTTTAGTCACTTATACTAATATCATTTTACAACCAATGTAGCACAATACCTTATATTCCATCCCATTGTTCTATATGAATAGTATACCATTCCTTCATTGCACAAATATTTAACAAACACTTCCTATGTGCAAGTCCTTACCTTCCTGAAACTCAAATCCTAGAGGGGTAAGAGACATTTAGCAACCAAGTTACTTAATAATATTAATGAGAAGTAACTCAAAGAATAAGGAAATGCTTTAAAGACTTGAAAAGAACATTAAAGATTGGCAATGAATAAGATACCAAAATGAAAGCTCCACGAGGATATTTTTTACTTGTTTTATTCTCTACTTGATCCCCAGCACTTAGAACAGCAGCTGACAGACTAGATATTTAGTATGTGTTCAATGAATCAAAGAAGAAACAAAGAACAAAAAAGGCAAGGGTGAGGGGTGGGGGCTACAGCATGAACAAAGGAATCAAGGTTGAAAGAAACATGGTACTTCTAAGAATACAGGAAATCCAGTGCAGCTGGACCACATGGGATGAAAAAATGAAGCTAGAGAGACAGGCAGAACCAGATGATGAAAAATTTTAAGGACCACAATTAAGGATTTTTAATGTTATCCCAAGACCCATGAAAATCAGTTAAAACATTTTAAACACAAAAGCATAGTGATGCAATCAAATCGGTGTTTAACACGTTATTCTGACTAGTTTTAAGAACACAGTAGAAGATAAGAACAAGCTGGGAAACAAGTTGGTAGGCTACTAAAGTAGCTCCAACAACTGAAGATGGAAGCTTCGTCTACAGTGGTGGCAACACAGAGAAGTAAACATATTTAAGATATATTTGGAGGTAATATACATAAAACTTGGTAATTAATTGATATGGATAATGAAGGAAAGAGAGGAATCAATGAAGATTCCCAGATTTCTGGTTTGGGTAATTGTGTAGATGGAATTTAGGAGCAAGACAAATTCCAATTTTGAACAGGTTAAGTCTAAGGATGTGAGATATCCAAGTAGAAATGTCAAGCAGGCACCACTGACAAATCTCTTCACAAGTATAAATATTTGTTTCTTCATCTCAAGGCAGTTCATCTTAACACTTGCTAAAATAATCTAAAATCCAAATAAAAAACTTCACAGGTCAAGGATTAATGTTCATAATGGAGCAGCATATACAGACTTATGCTCTGAGGAACACAGTCTCAAAATGTTCCCTGAAAAAGGGGGTCCATGGACAAATAAATTTGAGCAGTACTGAATACTGAATATGTATATTTAGGGATTCAAGAACCAAAAACCTCTAAAGAAACCCTATGGCAACAAGCATGTTTAATACAACCTTTTCCAAATTTATTTGGCCTCAAAAGCTTTTTGCACTAATAACCTGTTAACAAAAAATGGAATTGGTGTTGTCAATGACACACTCTGGGAAACACTGCATTACTGCATATTCCAATGGTAACTACAAATTAAAGTTTAGCCATCATAAAAGGAAACCAGAAAATGCCATTTGGCATTTAGTTATATCATGATAGAGAAACCAAGCATAGACTAATGAAGAATATTGGTAGAACCATTATTTATTTATTAAAATTTCTGAGCCAAAATTTTAAAAGTAACTTGTTTTTTTAAAATGCCACCAACATAGGCAAGTAATCTCCATAATAAAGAAAATACAATTTCTATATTAACATGAAAGAAATCTTTTTCAAAACCTGTTATCTTGGCCAGGACACAAAGGCAACCCTATCGGGTTTCCAGAGAATGCAAAATGTATGCAGGTTTAGAGACCATCCTATGATTTTCTATGACAGACAAGATAGAGACAAGCACAGTGGCTGCTAAATGTTAAGTCTTTAATACCTGGATGCTAGTACTAAATTCAGAATATGTCCTATTAGAAAAAAATCACCAAGGTGCTAACAAATTTGGGGAAAAAAGCATAATTCTCAGATGAAGGCAAAATAATCTAAAGAACAAAAAATTTTAATTGTGACATCAATCATAAATGTAGACAAGTACCAACTGCATTAATGACATTAATGTCTCTGTACTTCAAAATGTAATTCTGATTTTTAAACATCTGTTTGCTAAATATTACAAATGCTCATTGTAACAATCAATTTCACTAGGTTTTTCTTATATAATCATACAGCTAAATTAGAAGGAAAGAGTTTATTTTCTTTTATAAACATCCACAGCACCATCTATAGGCAAAACTTAAGTAAGCATGTTTTTAATACAGCTCTCCACTAAAATCTGATCCTTATAGTAACTCAATATAATATGCCTATATATGCACAGAATATCTCTGTAAGAATACCTGAAAAGACTTTAATAGATTTTGGTCCCAGGGAGAAGGAGAGACTAAAATTAGAAAAGGAACCAAACTCACCAGAAGTGGAAGGACCTGGGTGTACAGGCAGAACTGCTACCACCCCTCATTAAATAAAAGATTTTCTCTCCAGTTCTGAAAAATTTGCTAACTTCTTCTCTCTTTCCTATATCAACTCCCAGTATGTATGTCAGAGACTACCAACAATTATTGACTAGAATGAGGGAGATCTATTTTCAAATTGACCACCATGACTACATCTGCTCCTCTTTAGCATACTGTGTAGTTGTGGTGAAACATACTTCCAGCTGTAACTCTGTATACTTTCTCCGAAGTTCAGTGACTTCTTCTCCAGCTTGCATCTTCTTATATAAATCCAGTTCTGTGTCAAGCAATTCTTTCTGCATCTAGAAAATGGTAATTAATAATTTAAGTGACAATTAATATCCTGAATTTATAAAAAACTTTTTATACAAAGAACTTTTACACATTCCTGTTTAATCCACACATTCCTTCTGTATCTGCAGTCCTACCACCCTAGTCCAAGCCATCAATCACTTCTGGTCTACACTACTACAATAGCTTCCTAAATTGTTCTACTTCCACTCATTTCCCTATAATTCGTTTTCCATACAGAAACCAGACTGAGATTTCTATGGACTGATATGAAGTAATTTTCAGGAAATAACTGAAAACAAACAAACAAACAAGGTGTTAACGAGCATTATATAGTATGCTTTTACGCTGGAAAGAATACATACATACATACCAAGAGGGAGGGAAGAATGGGGATAGGGATAGAGTGGCAGGGATCAAAGGGAAAAGGTCTTCTATATATACTTTTTTAATGTAATTTAACTTTCAAATCATGTTAATGTTTTATTTATTCAAAAAATAAAGGTCAGCAAGAATGAAAGGGAAGGGGATCCAAAACTTACTACCAATAGAAATACATTTAACTTTATCAAACTGATGACATAACCACACAAAAGAGGAAAAAAAGTAATCCTAGGCCACAGTTCTGACTCTATGTCCTTAGTTGAACATATTGTGAGCTTGTAAAGAATACAAATAAACTTTGAATCTTTTACTTGTCAAAGTGGTATTGTTGTAGTAATTCGGGAACTACGCGGAATGTATTAAATGACTGTGCAAATGAGTACTGTACTGATGTTAGTGGGAAGCAAGCTGTCATTATGGGAACAGGATATAAAACATGGAATAAGAGGAAGAAAAGAAGAACCCTGTGGTACTGGATAGAATCAGAAATATCAATATGAACTCATGATTTTATACATATACATACATACAAACAAGACCAAGTATAAATATTGTATAACTGGAGATTTTTAAAAATCACTTAGTACCACATGAAATTCTCTTCCTCACTTATTCACATCCAATGGACTGATCTACCTGAATTTCCCCCTTTTAATCAATTCTACATAACGGTGTCAAAATGTTACTTTTAAGATTTTATTTATTCATTTGAGAGAGAGAAATGAACAAGCGGAGGGATAGAGGGAGAGGGAGAAGCTGACTCCCCAATGAACATGGAGCCCAATGCGGAACTCGGTTCCAGGAAATGGAGATCATGACCTGAGCCAAAGACATATGCCTAACGGACTGAGCCACTCAGGTGCCTCCAGAATACTACTTCTGTTTATTAACCTTTTATACTATGAACTCCTTAAAAAATAAAGCTCAAACTCTTCACTTAAGTATTTATCAAGCATTCAAGTACCTGTATCACTTTGTCCTCAAGCTATCTTTTCAAGATTATCTTACTATCCTCCTAATTACTGACTTTCCAACTGTAATATAAAGGATTTAAAAATTATCAGAGAAAGGATTTAAAAGATTAACAGAGTTTGCTTGTCTGTATATATTTACTATTAATTAATGAAGGAGGGGAAAAATGTTAGCATATAATAGTCAGATTTTAAGCAAAGGATATTACCTAAAAGGAAAACAATCTTAAAACAGTGTAGCATTTTAATGTTTCTTGGTAAGCAGTAAAATGAAGAACACCACAAAATAAAATACCTGAGTCTTGGTTTTTATACTTTTTGGAAGACAGCGTCCAGGAGAAGCAGCTTTGACCTCATCTTTCAACTTGGTAATATTTTTTGTCAAAACCTCTAAAGTTTTCATTATTTCTGCTTTATCTTCAGACTTCATTGATTTGTTTTTCTCCAGTTTTGAAATTAACATCTGCCAAATTTTTAAAAAAGAGAAAAATTAAGATACTCATTCCTCATATTATTAACAAAGCAAATACAGCAAAGTAAATATAAAAATAAATAAATACTGGTTTTAGCTTATATATTCATGGCAAAGCTTACAACTAACTACTAAGCAGAATAACAGATTTGGTGGTACTATCTCAATTCAAGTCTTAATCTTGGCACACTTTGTAAAGAATTACACATTACCACTGGTCTTTCAGAACATAAGTTCAAAGCACACAACCCTAAGAAATTCAAGCTGACCACCGAAAAGTCAATTTGAAGTAGTATCAGTAATTTTACTTTCCAATCCATTTGTGGATATTACTGCCTCTAAGTATGCCCACTCCAAATGTAGTCTGCAACCCAGAAAGAACCAGAGGAAGTTTCATGGTTTCCTTCACATAATGAAATCTTAAAAAATTAATTACTTTGTTACTGGGAATAGTAACTGGCTGGCCTAAGAACGATATCCCCAAAATGGACAGGAATCAAAAGATAAACAAGGCAATACGGGGCAGAAGATACCACATATTATAGGTTTTCTGAGTCAAGGTGGTTTCAGTTTGTGGTGTAAGGTACTATAATTTCTCTTTATAAGGTATATCTAAATTTAAATTAGAAATTATAAGCGAAAACGTAAGAAGTTTCTGTATTTTCAATATTTTGAAATGTCATAACCTTTATTACTAGACATAATCAAAAACTAACACTAAACAGGGGCGCCTGGGTGGCTCAGTTGTTAAGCGTCTGCCTTCGGCTCAGGTCATGATCCCAGGGTCCTGGGATTGAGCCCCACATCGGGCTCCCTGCTCGGCAGGAAGCCTCCTTCGCCCTCTCCCATTCCCCCTGCTTGTGTTCCTGCTCTTGCTGTCTCTCTGTCAAATAAATAAATAAAATCTTAAAAAAAAAAAAAAAAAAAACTGACACTAATTAAATGTCACAGAGCAACCATGTACGAAAGAAATACTGCAAACCATGCAAATAATCTTACATTTTTCTAGCAGCCACATTAAAAAGATTTTAAAAACCCAAACCAGTAAAGTTAACTAATACTGTATTTAACTCAATATATCTAAAATGCTGTACTTCAACAAAAATTATTGAGATGTTTTACTTTTTTCCTTTGTATTACATCTTTGCAATCTGGTATGCATTTTATATCCATAGAGCACATATCAATCTGGACTAGACACATTTCAAGTACTCAAAAGTTGGATGAAGCTATTAGCTACCATACTGGACAACACAAAACTAGAGGATCCCTAGCCAATTAAAGAAAGGTATGCATTTCAATACTGAGAAAAAGGTTCCAATTCACTATCTGTTGACAAACTACTGTGCAGCAACATATCTAGATAAATACTCCTTATTTTCACTTCAAGTTGACCACCCAGTTCCTTTAAACCACTCTAATCCCCATTTCACCATTTAATGCTCTTCATCCCCAATACATTAATCAACTGATATATACTTTATCACTGATAAATATTTGTTTTACCCTTACAATTACATAAAATATATTTCATAAGATTAGCTATATAGTGTGAAATTAAATTTACTTAAAATTATAACACCATAAATATATTTTGCCAAATCTAACTTTAATATTTTACCTTCTGTGTTTCAATGTGCTTTTCTAAAATTTCTTGTTTCCTTTTCCTTACATCTTGCTGAAGTTTCAGTGCCTCCTAGAGAAAGAGACCAAAAATATCATTAGAATATTTACTGATAAAACAGATATTCCAGAGGAAAGAAGTGGTTGTAGATACAGCAGCTTGGCAACAATTAAATGTAAAGTTTTGCTTTATACAAGTTAAATACGTATTTAAGTTTCAAAGATCAATCAAGAGAAGCTTTCATTCCCCCCAAAATTAGTATTTACTGCTAAACTATGAAAAATAAAAATCCAGTGGACCCAACATACACTTTTCTTTTAGTTCTATTCTATGATAAGCCTTGAAAAAACACATACATGCAGAAAACTTTCCTACATGCACATTTTGTACACTATTATCTGCATTTACCTGTTTTTTTTTCTGTGCTTCATTATTGTCAAGTGCAGAGGTGGAAACAAGTAAGGTTTTCTGTGCAGCCTTCAAAGCAGCTGGATTATACACTGTTTTAGTTAGGCCAGTAGATGTAGACAACACCTACCAATACAAATTCAATTTCTTAAAAAATGTACCAAGCATTCGTGATTACCTGTCTTTTCTACAAAACTCAATTTTAAAACACTTTTGTCAAAAATCAGTACATTAAAATAAATGTATTATATACATGTAATAACTAAATCACATTTAATGATTTGAAAGGAAGGGTATGACTGAGGCATAAACTATAAAATAAAAAAACTAAATTACCAGCATATACCTATAGAAAAAAAAGAACATACAAAAACTTGAAATAAAGAAAAAACACTGACATTACTACATCACTGAGAAATTATTAGTTGCTAAAAACATTTACTTAATATTCCTAGTGACTAAAGCAAAAACTGTACACAAGAGCATGACACAGGAGGATACTGGATACTGTCCCTCAATTTAACATGATCATTTGCAATTTATAGTTCTGAAATTAACCTTTCTTAAGAACTTAAGAAACTGCTTTCTTCCTCCATTCCTCTGCTCGCACTGATCCCTCTGTTTTAAGTGACCTTATTCCCTTAAACGCAGCTCAGGTTCAGCACCAAACAGTCAAGACCTCCACAAAGCCCTAATCATTTATTTCTTCTACCCAGATCCTTCCATGAAATTTTATTCCTATGGCTATTCAAACATTTAATTAAAATGACCTAATGATATATTAATTTACATGTCTCTCTCCTTGTCTACACAGTAAAGCCAACAAAACCATGTATTTCTCCTCTTTGTGCTTCTTCTACTACCTAAACCTTGTTACCAACTAATTATGAGACCCTGGGTAACTTCAAGCACCTTTTCTGGGCCTCAGTTTGTTCATCTGAGAATGTTTAAGTTGATGGCATCTAATGTCCTTACAAACTGAAAAATTCATTCCATGAGGGTAGGGTTTTTTTTTTTTTTTTTGGCTTCGCTCACCACTCTATCTTCAGTGCCTAGAAAGTGCCAAGGCATGTAGTAAATACTCAACGAATAGTTTTGCACTAAATTAAACTGAAATGATGATAGACTGAAGTGTACAATCTACACAGGGTCAATTCAAAAAAATAAAAGTGTATAGGCTACCTTTTTTATTCTTCAAATGCCAAAAGTTGTAGGTTCTATGGTGTGGTTAGTTAACAGTTCTTTATAGAGTCTAGAGATCCCTTAAGGGAAATCTATGAATGTTATAAAAACTAAACATGGAACCATATGTATGAACAATGTAACTTTCCTGAGGAAAAAACATAGTTTTCCAAAGCGTTAAGGGAGTTCCTTACCAAAAAAGGGGGTTAAAAGAACTACACAAACAGAAGATCATCAATGAGAAAAAGAGCCCTACTTTTAGCTACTAAAATATAAACATATGGGTCTATCAGAGAAGTATCAATCAGACACCATTTTCTAATGTTCCATCATGAAGTTAAGTTAGGGAACATCACAAAGATTAGACAACTCATCACTATTCTAAGTATTCAAGAATATTTTAGCCTCCAAGTAAAATAAAAACCTAGAATACCATTAATTATACTGGTTCCATACAATGCAACTGATGTTTAAAAATAAAGGTTCTTTACAATACTTGATGTGTATCAAATCTGACTGATAATTTTCTTCAATAACAAAAAATAGTACTCAGATATCACTAACAAATAATGAAATGGTTGCATTCAGTAAAATATGGAGTAAACACAGATTTACTGTGCAGTCTAACTTCAGTCACCATTCTCTGTAATACCAGAAAACAATTTCTTCTATGCTACCTTACCATACCACACATTGCTACACTGCATGATCATACAAGTATAACAGAGTAACTTTATAAAGAAACACAAGATAATGTGCTAAAGACAGTGTGAGTGTCTCATAAACGGTTTTCTTCATGAGAGCTCTATAAAAAGTTGAAAAGTTGTGACCAAAAAGATTTCTATACTCAAGTAAGTTGGAAATAACATAAACCTACTTTCTAGTTTCAAAATGCATTTTACCGTAAGAGCTGTGAGAAGGCCTGAAGTAAAGAAACCCATACAATTTGTTTAATTTGGCATTTCTTCAATTTCATTGAGAAGGGAACACTCCTTTTCAAAGTGTACTTATTAACATCTGATATCAGACTAAGGAGTGCTGATTCAAAGTGAATAAAACTGTATGACAAGAATGAGGAGACTCCTTTACTCCTAAAAGCATCCCACTTCCTTGTTTTATCCAAGAACTGCCTTCTATACAAACAGAACATTAGCTAACATATTTCACTGAGCTCAAAACATCACTATGAAACACATTATCACAATGTACCCCCACTAAAGACAAAAAGGTTGCCAATTATAACCACAAACACCAGTAAGATGTAGCCTAATTTCAGAGGTGTTGAAAGGTGAAAATAAAATGTCTTAGAAACAATGAACTATTAATCACAAATGCTGCTCACTATTTGAATCTATCTGGTTCTAGAGTTTAGACAGTAAGAGTATGAATAGCAAGGGATATCTGTATTTTCAAAAGACAAGGATGGAGTTGTGATAAAAGAGAAGAAAATCGGGCGCCTGGGTGGCTCAGATGGTTAAGCGTCTGCCTTCGGCTCAGGTCATGATCCTGGGGTCCTGGGATGGAGTCCCGCATCGGGCTTCCCACTCTGCGGGGAGCCTGCTTCTCCCTCTGCCTCTCTCTCTCTCTCTCATGAATAAATAAATAAAATCTTTAAAAAAAAAAAAAAAAAAAAAGAGAGAAGAAAATCTGTTAAGAATGAAACCAGTGGAAGGAAATGACAAATCCAACAGAAAAGAAGGTGCTACAACTCCTAAGAACAAAGTCAAAGCATAGGTGGTGGTCTTTCAAACAACCATACCTTCTCTTATTTTCCAAACAGGTTTCGGCATGTGCTGTATTTTTACATACTGATCTTATTGCATTCACCTATTAACTCTAAAGGCTGGTGAATTCTTTTGGATTTTTCACATATACTATCATGTCATCTGTGAGTAAATATAGTTTTGTTTCTTCTTTTGCCACCTTTTCACCGTTTATTTTCTTGCCTTACTATACTGGTTAGGCCCTACACTAAAAAAAGTGATGAGAGTGGACATCCTTTCTCGTTCCTGATCTCAAGAGAGAAATCATTCACTATTCAGTATGTTAGCTATAGAGATTTTATGAAGATAAACTTTATCAAATTAAGGAAGTTTCTATTCTTATTTTGTGCACTGTTTATTGTGACTAAGTAATAAATTTTATCATATGCTTTTTCTACTGAAATAATCATAGGAGGTTCTTCCCACCCTTCTCCCCTTAGTCTGTTAATGTGGTGAATTAAGCTGATTTTCAAATGTTAACTCAATCTTGCATTTCTGGAATAAATTCTACCTGGCCAGGTCATATTATCTTTTTTCATATCACTGAGAATTTGTTAATTATTTAGCTTAGGATTTTTATGTGTACATTCAAGAGCTATTGCTTATAATTTTCCTTTATTGTAATATATTTGTCAGGTTTGGTGTCAAAGGTCCGTTGAATTCAAAAGGTGAGCTGAAAAGTATCATATATGCTTTGTTATTAAAATGTACATCACATTACTACTACCTCTCACTTTCCAAGACAAAGTCAATTTCTTAACAAGATAGAAGTTATAATCCATTAACACCTCTTTATCTTATTTCCTATGTAAAATATTACCAGCCATAACTACCACTAGTTCTTGTAAAGAAAGAGAAAAACAGATTTTTCTCATGGATAAGAATGGAAGGGGGGGAAAAAGTATCTTGTAAAAATTATTAAAAAAAGAACTTGGTTCCCAGAAAATTCAGCATACAAGTAATTTTATAGAAATCATCTCTCTCCGTAAGAAAAACAATCCTGGTAATAATCCTGACTAAATAATCCAGGTAATAATCCTGAGAGAGATCAATGTATTAAAAAAAAAAATCAAAAGTAGTCAGTAACAGTTACGAAAAAAGAAACTCATAAATTCCTGTTATATTTAAAGTAGCAAAATTACACAACAAATGCAAATTTAAAAATCAAAGGGTTACTTAGATGACTGCATTTTATAGTTAAGGAAACTGAGAGAGTAAGATTTGTTCAGGATCATACCTAATGTCAGCTGCTGTATCAACAGCTGAAGTCTCACAAATGACTTGCAATGTTCCTTCAGTATACCACACACTTCCCCTTTTAGAAGTTGCACGGTACGTATGTTAACGTATCATATTGCAAAGAGACCAAGATATATATTTTTAGATTTAAAAAAGGGGGGGCGGGGAGAGAAACTACTGCTAAGCTGCTAAGAAACAGTAACATCCTGTATCACAAGTCTAATACACCTGAAACTAATAATGATATACAAACATTAAATAGTCAAGTGATGAATCATTTTACCTTCTTAGTCTTTAAGAAGGGTCTTAGGGAGATAATTTGGGCAGTCTTAAGTCTTTCTGTAGACTAATCAAGATGGTACAGATGCCACCTTTATTCTTGATAAATTGCTCTGTCGTGAGAGGTACTCAAACATCATTTCACTGATCACTCTTTCCAAATAATAGCTATTTAATAGCTACTACAATGCCTTAAGATTTAGCAGTATCAATTAGGTTTTAAGTTTCCTCTCTCAACTCTCTCACAAAAATGACTTTTAGAATAAAGAAGAATCACTGAGGGGTTTACTCAGTGTTGTTGAGAGGAAGGGGAAAATTTTTACATTTTCATACTTACTTGCTTTAATAACGACAGAAGACACTGTATAGATACTAGTTTTGAGTATTTCCCAGCCTTCAATTTGATGATGGGAAACATTCTTCTATCCTTCCTAAGACTTCTCTGAATCACTAACCTCTAAGGATTCTTCAGCAAAAACCCCTATAGACTTGGCGAACGGGAACAACCAAGAATAAGCAAAAACAAAATGCTATTGTATAAACAGGTTCACTGAAGATGACTGGAAGTTACACACTTGCAAGTAACTGCTTTCCTTAAAAGATTCTTTACAGTATTTACAGTATTTTTTCATGAAAATACTACCATTAGTGATTTTTCAGTGAGTGGTAACTATATGAGTAAATGTATACTATCAATTCCAAATTTATATCCCCTTTATCCTAAAGCTATATAAAACACATAAAAAAAAAAACAAAAACAGAAGCAAACATACCAGAAAGGTTCTGTAAAAGCTATAAATTAGTAATGTCAATTTCTAAGTCTTGACATAAACAGATGCTACTAAGCATAAAGTTTTTAGGCCTCTCCAGAATTGGTCATTACTACACAAAGTGTTAACAGACTTTTTTATTTTCTTTATTCCTTACTTATTATCAAGGAGGATAAACCTAATCAAAGTAAGTATTTAGATACTGTTAAATTCAGTAACATAGACTAATACACAGACAAATTCAGGGGAAAAGCGGGAGGCATTATATGGAAAAAATTTGAAGATTTTATACAATAGTGTAAAGAGATTTTTAATCTTTAAAAGAATGACTAGAATTCACTTAGAGGAAAATGCACTCCAGGAAAATCACCACCAAAAAAAAGAAAAAGAAAAAGGCAGGAAAGAGTGAGGAACAATGAGTAGAAAAGGGCCTGCTAAGGTAGAACGAAGGACTAACACGGAGATGTGTGGCCCAAATAACCGAGGTATGATGAGCTATGAATCAAGCAGTTATTTAGCTGGGGAAATGAAAGTTTCTGTAAGAAGTTAACATTAAAATAAGGCTGGGATTTTTTCCAATGGTGATATATAAACTACAGGAGGGGCATACAGCTAGGACACTACATCTAGAGGCCTGGAAACTGAAGGTCGTGGAAGAAAGAGAAGTGGATGACAAACACAAGTGAATGACTGAACAACTTGGAAAATGGTGGTATAACTTCCAGAGGGTGGGTGAGGAGGAGAGGTTAATTTATGTGGGAAATCCTCATTTTTTAAGCACATTATGCCTGAAGTAATGCTGAGGTGCCCAAGATAAAAATCTGAAATACAGAATAAGATTTGGATTCAAATTTTTAGAATTGCCGTAGTTTAACACGGTAAATAAGAAAAAGAATATACAGAAGAACCAGTGGAGAGAGGTTAGCCATCTCATGGAATGCTCTTATGTAACATATGGAGTCAACTTCCTACATAATCTTAATAATGGAAAGAGCCATGGATGTAAAATAGAGGAGATCCACATTCCAGTCCTGACTCAATATTTCCTAGTACATCCACTTGGGCCTTACCTTTTTAAAGTGAGGACAGAGAAATGAGAAAAATTATCTAATCCTGTTCTGTGATTCCATATACCCCAAATAAGACTAAAGACCAGAGCATTCACTCATACCTAAATAGACAAAAATAAATAACACATCTACACAGAACTGTAAGACAGGTCCATGAATGGTCTTCATCAGTATTTACCCCATCATTTAAAAAAAGAAATGACAAATGACAATTGTCAGGCTATGTACAATAGCTGTTAGTAATAAATAAAAAATTTACATTTACATCATCCTTTCCAATTAGAAAATACTTTTAAATGAATCATTTTATTTAATCCTCACAAAACCCTGTGAGCAACACAAATTTACAATCATCATTTCACCAATGAGGAAAAAGAATCAGACAGGTTAAGAGCACTGCCCAATATCATGCTGGTTAGTAAGTGAAGAGCCAGAACTCAAACTCCGGTAAAATTCCTAATTTGTGGCCTTTTCCATTAGGCTGCCAGAGTTTTCAAATTAAAATGCACAGTATCTCTAAAGAAAACATAGTAAATAAAAAGAGAAAATGAAAAGAAGGAAGCACATGGACATACAGTGAGAGGCAAATATTAAAATGCTGATGCAAAAAGTAAAAAAAGTATAGGCAAATATTTTTCTTTTTCAGCAAATGGAAAGCAAAAAGGTAGGAATAAGAGATACAGATACTATTAAGGAGCAAGAGTTTAGAACTATGAAAAAAATTAAAAAATTAAGATGCCACCTGAAAACATGTATGAAGCCAAGACAAACACATCATGCTATTATTCTTCTTACCTTTTCAGTTGCTGAAACAGATGGCTTTGATACAAAACCCAACCTGTCCTTCACAGATAACTTAGTTACATTCTAAAAAAATTAAAATGGACATATTCAGTGTTTCCCCAAACATACAGGTCTGTTGGGATTTTGAACATTCGGATTCTACTAACATATACTGACTCATTAAGTATACAGATGTTAATCACACAAACTTGGGCCTTTTTCAAAGACAGAGACAGAAAGAAAATGTGTGTGGAAAAACAAACCGTAGGCAGTATTACTCAATCATAAACAATTATGATGTAAAGTAAGGTTTGAACCAGGTATTTACTAAAGTCCCCTCCAGTGATACAGAATCATAAATTCTTAGAATCCTATGTTGACAAGTAGAAAGTGTGAACATTATAAATATCAGATTTGAGTAATTAAAGTATGTGCCTGCTTCTTGAGCTTAAAAAATAAAAGCCATTCTTTCCTAAAGTATATTTTTATAGCCAAATACACTGTTTCTAGTGATGATTTGAGATAACAGGATGGGGAATTATTATTGTAATTGGGGTTTTTTTTTAGTAACTAAGAATTTATCAATTTCCACTCTGCATGTTTTCACAGAATCTCATTATCTTACTCTTCAGGAATTATCTAGGAAGACTATTTTAATAAAACAGCATCCTAACTACATCCTAACACTACTTTAAACAGCAAATGCTGAAACATCTAGAGACAAAAGAAAGCTAAGTTTCAGAGACTGAGAGTGCAGAAACAAGAAACTGCCACTCAAATGTGGAAGGCAGTGGGAAGGGAATGACATGTGGAGAAGAGAATCTGAAAGTCAGGAATAAGTGATGCAAAGTTCTGAGAGCTGCATAAGTAACCTGAAACAGTATTATCAAGCATGCTAAAACCTGATGGCTTAAAAGCCTTCCCTTCCTAAAAGCTTTTGGTGCAGGGTACTGTATCATTCTCCCTGGCACAGAAACCTAGTTAAGTAAAAGATGATGGGAAAAATAAGATTTAGTGTACTGAACTTCATTTATCAGGCAGTTTTGCTTGAAAATAACTCCTCCACAAAGTGAAAGGGAACTCAAGTATTAACTAGAGAGAGAATTTAAAATTCAAATACTATAGGAAAAGTAGAATGTGAAAATCTTATGCTAATGGCAAAAAGAAAATTTACAGGTGGAGTTCACAGACTATGATATTTCCGTATAAAATATATACAATTAACTATAATTCAAATCACAAGGGAAACTAATTTGCTGAGAACCTGTTATGGGACAGACACAAGGAGAAGACTTTTCATTTACCTGAGGAAGGTCTGAACTGGCACTCTGGGCTTCTGCTGGTTCAACAGTATTTGAAGGTACTGGACCCAACCGCTCTTTGACCGACTGCTTCACAACAGGTAAAATGGGCTGCTGGACTAAGGGCTGCATTACCTCAGAACAAGAAAAAATGTTAAACAAGAGGATTAGCTCATGAACACGTCAAGTAACCTCTGTTATCTGTTATTAAATTGCCCATGTAGACAGTTTTAAAAGCGCAGCTTATAATCAAAACCTGTCTTCCAAATTCCTTCATACACATATACAGATGTTTTTCTTTGCATAAATTAACTTATTTATAAAGTAAATAATGAACAGGAGAAAATTCAATTGAGAAACAAACTGCTATAAACCCTCCTACAAGCAACTAATCTAACATTACTTAGTGACTGGTTCAGTGACTGAAAAAGAGAAAGAGGAAGGAGGGAGAGAGGAAGGGAAGATTTTCCAAGATGAACACACAATCTGAGTTTCTGGAATAGGTATAGCGACCACATACTACTGAGTATCTCCTATCTACCAGGGACTCTTCTATATGCTTTACATCTTAACATCCTACAACTGTCTAAACTAGGGAATTAACTTCACAATAAAGTGAGAGAACAGGTTAGGGACATTAAGTAAGTTCCCTCAGTCTTTACAGTTAATAGAGTTAGAGCCAGAATCTGAACTCAAGTCTACCTGACTGCAGGACTCCTGCTGCTCTTAAACACTATGCTGAGCTTTCTAAGAAAAGCAGTGAATTGCACACAAATCTCTCTCTTACCTTTGGAGAAGCAGTTTGTAATTGCTGGGTACTTCCTTCTCTGTGCCAATAAACCTTAATAAAGCGATTGTTTAGTACTGCTTCTGTACTTGAGATAGCTTTCTTTGCTTCTTCATATGTTGCAAACTGGATAAGAGCACCTTCAGGATCACCATTATAAGCAACCTAAGATTTAAAATAGTCAGAACAGTGAATTCCAAAAGAATCCACTGCTTTATCCAGTAAAATTCCTCAAGAGATGAAATTCTGGTCCCTCCAGGTAATATTCTATCTTTACCCTTTCTTATATCTAGATTATTTACCATCATTTACTTTTACTCCCAAAGATATGTTAACTAAGGACTGTACAAAATGCAACCTGAAACAACAGTGAAATACCATGTTTTGCTCCTCAGTTTTGGAAATTTTCCTAAATTAATTTTACCAGGGCAGTTAAATTGTATGACGAAAAGAATATTCTGAAAACTTTTTTGTGTCTCCATCTAAATGTGGTAGATAAAACTGAATTGCTATAAAAAGATATTCAGAGATATTTAAGACTAGGTAACTATGGGGTAATATGTATACCACAGGCCCAAAATATATATATTTTGTGTGTGCTAACTGGTAAGTAGATAGACACAGAAATAAAAAAAATTACAATAATACATGATATATTTTTAACAATAATAGGATTATGAGGATTATGGGGATATATGGAAAGTAATGAGAAGGACACAAAGAGCTGAAGGGGAAACATTTCCTTTAAATTCTATACAAACTTCTATTGCCCCACACCAAAGCAGCATGCATTTTTTTCATGTTCTTTTTATATTATTTTTTAAGTGTCAAGAAAGCAAAATTTTCCAAATAATCGACTTCAGTTGTACTCTCTAAAACTTATTTTTATCAGGTTATGGGAAATAATTATTTTAGTTTAAAAGAACATCGTACAAACTGGAAAAAAAGCCCAACATTATTTCAACATTTAGACATACCATATATTTGTAAACTCAACACTAAATAACCTCACGAATTACATATACCAAGTCAAGGTCTAATGATAGGTGAAGTCATACACAAAATGTACTGATATTTAATCCTTAAGGCTGTTCAAAAGTGATAGAGGAAAAAGTTAAATATTTAAACTAATTAAGGATCACGTGGTGTTTGGGCCCCAAAAGTATCTGTTAAGTGCTTCCCACTATACAGGCAGCAAAAACAACCTGACAAGCATTCTGCTGTAATGCTTCAGAGAACCTAAGGAAATGAACACTATTAAACATTAGATTTTCCAGGGCACCTGGGTGGCTCAGTCAGTTAAGCGTCTGCCTTTGGCTCAGGTCATAGGATTGAGCCCACGACAGGCTCTCTGCTCAGCTGCAGCCTGCTTCTCCCTCTCCCTGCCACTCTCCCTATTTGTACTCTAATAAATAAATATTTAAAAAATAATAAATAAAAAAGATCAGATTTTCCTACTCTGATTAAAGTTTGCTATAATTTTATGATAACTTCTATTAGGCAGGAAGCATATAATAATCAAAACTGCCTTCTGAAAGCAAAAAACTCACTCAAAATCACATATTGTTTCAAAAATACAGTTTCATCTCATTCCAATTTTCCAAATTTAGAATGTCACCAAATTTTCCATCTTCCTTTATAAAAGTGTTTTTCTTACTACATTAAACTCCCTCCCTAAATAATTAAGCAAAGACAAGAGAATGACTTCATAGCTCTTACCTGTAAGTTAACCAAGGTTCCAAATCGACTAAAATGTTCATTAAGTTTGCTGATATTATTTAATTCTGGGGGAACTTTTCTAAGTTCAAGTTTGGTATTTTCATTTCCAAACTGAACCTTCTTCTGGAAGCCTGGGCTGTTTGTTCTATTAAAATTTGGCCTGTAACAAAAATCAAGTTGATTAATACATTTATCAATTTTCAAATAGATAAACCCCTATCAAGCACAAATTAATAAAGTTTTACAATTTAAGTTCAATTGTTTTTTTAAAACTGAAATTACTGGTTGATAAAGAAAATTTAAATTTTCTTCCAAAAACTGAAATTTCCAAATTAGTACTGTACATATCTTTCATAGAAGCTGAGAAGGGTTCTTCTATACCATTTATTATGTTCCACTTCAAATCCATGCCTACTTAAGCAGGAAAGGTCCAGTGCTCTTTTAGTAAATTTGCATATACAGTTTTTGTTGCACTTCTGCAAAAGCTAGCTTACTGAAATATATCCTATTCTAAAACACTGATTAAAAACAAGGTACAACCGTCTCAACCACTTTCCAACTTAAAAAAAAAAAAATGTCAAAACTGTAAACCATACATCTGGCACTTGAAAAAAGGACAAAACTGTGGCCCAGAGAGGTTACACTGCTTGCCTTACATCACAGAATTACAGGCAGAGCCAGAACTGGATATTATCCATTATCAAATGATGTTAAAGCTCTGAAAGTGTGATCCAGGTCCTTCCCTCCTTTAACTTGCAAATTTATAAGAGAATCATCACATGCATCCCAACATTCTTGTTCCTTCCCTCTTTCTCTGAAGCCCTTCCCTGACAACTTTAATGTCTATCCAGCCTCCCCTGCTCCCCAAGAGATCACTTTCCAGCTCTTAATAGGACTTGGCCACATGCTAAAGCCTCCTCCCAAACCTGACCCAACCCTAATAGTGGGCTCATGACTATCCTTTATATAGGTAGTTTTCAGTGACATCTCTGAGTTAAGCAGTGTTTTTTTCTGGAGGTGGGGAAAGGTAGAAAGAGGAAAAATTGTGTTCTTGACTACCACACCATTTCTATATGAAAATGCCTTCCAAGTACCAATTAACTTACAAATATTTAGAAATCAATGTACACTATAGTGTGAGACTGCTTACAGAAGAGAATTATATAAAGCTCATTTTGAAAGAGAATACTACACTGCCAAATAATATTCCAGTATCCTAAAAATCACTGTACAATAAAATTCCTCAATTTTCCCTGCCAGCTTACTTATCAAACCAGGTCTTCTTTGTAGGAGCTCCCGGCTCCCCGGAACCAATGGTTCTTTTCCTTGATTCTGAATCCACTACTATCCTCATACTGCTTTTATTAGGAGGCTTTTCTATTTGAAAAGAAAAGAGAGCACAGATTAATACTCTGTTTATCACAGCTACTTCCTTAAATACAGACTGAAAACAAAGTTCTGGCTTTTTGTCCAAATACACATTTTTAGAAGAAATAGAAATAAATGTAGATTCAAATATAATAATCTAAGGGATTTTAACTTATTCTGAATTCTTTTCATACCTAACTAAAGAAGACTCAGTAATTCTTACATGTCAAATTACAATATGACTTCTGCAGGCCATTTCTTTTTGAGGCAGGGTGTGTGTGTGTGTGTGTGTGTGTGTAAAATCCACATGACTGTTTCCATTTGCCATCACCCTCCCCATAAATAAATGTACAAATAAACCATCTTGAGGCTCTGAGTTCCTAGTTTTGAAATCAAATGCACAATCTAAATTTAACATTTATTCAAATTTAAATTTATTCAAAATTTAACATTAACCCAATGACCTTTAAGAATTTGTAACTTAAAAAAAAAAAGAATTGATAGAGTTGTGATTGAAGTAAGTTGCCTATTTAAATATCAACACAGTAACACAAAGTATACTTGATTTTTTTTTTTTTAAGATTTTATTTATTTCTTTGACAGAGAGAGACAGTGAGAGAGGGAACACAAGCAAGGGGAGAGGGAGAAGCAGGCTTCTGCTGAGCAGGGAGCCTGACACAGGGCTTGATTCCAGGACCCTGGGATCATGACCTGAGCCAAAGGCAGACGCTGAACGACTGAGCCACCCAGGTGCCCCAGCATATTTGATTTAAAAAGGTATTCAAGATTGAAACGCAGTACAAAAGATATATGTGTGTGTGTGTGTGTGTGTTACTTTCAACACTTTTCATTTACTTAGTTGGAATGTGACAAACATAGGTATATTTAACCTGTTATTCCTAAACAACACTAAAGCTTAAAACATGCAAACCTTAATCCACATAGAAAAATATAATTTTAAAATCCTTTTTAAAGATGGATAAATTGATTGCATATACCCCATTCTTAATATTTCTAAACATACAACTAACCAAAATAACTTAAAAGTGTTTCAGCACAACCTCTCTCATATGGCTACAACTCTGATCTCCATCAATCTCTCTACCGCACATGAACTCTAAGAGTCAGTCCTCAATTTCTAACTTGTCGGTTTTCTCTGGCCATCTAGTTCTGAAAATCCTACAGGTTTCTCAAAACTCAGAGTACATACAAAGTACAAATTATCTTCGTATCAAATGTACTTTTCAAATCTTTCTTAAGCATTTCTATTAATGAAACTACTATTTGATTTCTGAGTGCCATGGCCACATCCCTTCAATTCATCTTACAGATTTCCTCTCATTTCTGAGACAAGCTTGGTACAAACTTGCATTACTTTTCACCTAGTCTACTGTACTTTCTGGATTCTCCTTCCAGCAACTCGTCCTATATAAAGAACTAGTAAAATCAGTGCCCCTGAGCTCTGCTGCTTTCCTTCATCTTCAACCTCTTCCTCTAAACTGGCACTTCCCATCAACATTTAAGCAAGCTCAAATTACCCCGTTTTTAAATGAAACTTCATAAAACTACTTCCCCTCCAGCTACGGCCTTCCCCCTCTCCCCATCCTCACAGCTATTTCCTAAAGAGATGTTACACTTGCTAACTTGCTTCCCTACCACCCATTCACTAATCCTCCAAAAACTGGCAGCTGCTCTCATTACTGCACATAACGTGCTCATCCTAAATTTGCTGATGTCCTAAAACTTGTTGCTTAAGCTTATAAATACATCCCAGTCCTTTTCTTACTTGACCTCTTGATCATTAAATACTGTTGATCACCGTCCTCTCCTATCTTCTCTTATTTTTCAGGACTTCTCACTCCCTGCTTTTGTCTGTGCCTTTTTGACTTCATTTTCTCAGTGCTCTATGTAAGCTCCCTCTTCTCTGCCCACTGTTTCAAATACTGGCATTCTCCAAGCTACTTACTTGGACTTTCCAATCTCACTACGCAATCACCTTAAGACAGCTATTACCATGGCTTCATTCATCATTTTTAGTGATTCTCAAAGGGAAGGAGAGTATATCAGAAATACGAGAAGGGCTTTCAGAACCTGTGTCAGTCATGCTTGCAGATTTGGGTATGCCTCGTTCCATCTCCCTGTACCTCCCCCAATTACTAATGGCACAGAAGAAAAGATTAAGAACCACTGTTCTACATGCTCATGATTAAAAATCTGTATGTTCTAAACCATCTGTCTCTTACAGACCTGATGTCCAGATCCTATCTCCGACTGGATATTTCTCTTCAAATGCCCCAGGACACAACAAATTAAACACTTCCAAAACTAAATTTATTTTCCTACCAAATCTGTTCTTCCTCTCAATGAATGATATTATCAGCTACCCAATTATCCCGAGCAAAAACCTGATGTCTTTAATTTCATCCTCTCCATTTCACCCATTCTAAGTCCCGCAATCCAGTAAGTCGTCAATTCTTTCTACTAAATTTAAATCTTTCATTTCCCACTGTTAGTACCCTACTCCAGCTACCATACTATCATCTCTTTTTCTAGAATTCTTCAAATGCCCTTAACTGGTCTCTTACCTCCCTCCATATATCTCACTCCCTCTGTTCCAGTCATAAAGTTTTCAGTTTCTCAAAAGTATTATGGAGTGTAAGTGCTTTATCTACCCCCTTTCTTTAGCTAACTCATCCTATGTTTCCACAGCAGATCAGGTAGAAACATCCAGTATCTAACACTGGTGATGTTCACAGTGTAAGTTGGCAGTTTCTTTGCCCAGTGGTATCTTCACAAGACCAGTTCTGCAACAGGATTTGTGGCCTTACTCCTGCATCCCAAGCCTGGTTCACTGGCTTTCTTGAATTTTTGAGCTATCAAATATCCTTTTTTACTTTAATATGTTCTTTATTTGAAGGTTCACTAAGAAAAGCAGTGATATATTTTTCCCCCAGTCATTGTGATGTGTTTGTTCCAACTCATCTATATTCTCTCACTCAGATTCTCTTTCATTGTTATTTATTTAAGAAGTGTTAAAAACAGAAGTTCCTCTTGGTATACAATTAGTAAATGTTGTCTATTAGTTATATATACTGAGTTTACCCCGCAATATCCTTTTAATAAATTGCTTTTATGCTTAAAATTTTTTAGCACTGGTTTTGTTGACAGCAAATGGAAAACCACTTAGCCTTTATTCCTACCTATATCCAGTCAAGGAACATCTATCAAATTCTTTACCTCCTTAGAAATCTGGAAAGAACAATTCTGAGTCTCTCAGTCACTTGCATTAGTAATTCTAAGATATCAATGGGCCTAAATTTTTTCATATGTTTAATGATGATGATTCCCCATCAAGTTTAAGGTACGAAATGTAACAATATAATTATCACATTACAGTCTATGACAAATTTAAATTAAGGCCATCATCTACAGACTGTAAGAAATGTACACTAATTATATAATAAATAATATTAAAAGCTTTTAATTATGTATCTGTCACCATCCAGGACAATAAATTTCAAACCAAATAGGCAAAAGATGAAAACATTTTGGCAGGAGGAAGAATGAAAAAAGATGAGGAAACAGAAATATAGGTACTACTCAATTTAAATGGGGTGCTAAATCAGTTCTGTGGTACATAAAAACAATGTTATTAGTGGAAAATATATTCCTAAACCAATTCACAAAAAATACTATGTGATGTATATGAAGAACAGTACTAAAATAATCACTATATACAATGATTCTATAGGAAAAGGCATTCAGATTTCTAACCATACATACTAGACATTTTTCTCTCAATAGGGCCACTTCCTGTAACTTGTAACTACACACGTGTGGAGCTGAAATTGCCACAACTGCAACTTCTACATGGTAAGATTTATATGCAAGGAGTATGATCCCTCTTCCTTTTCTTAATCACCATCAAAAAAGTTTGCCTGGCATTGGAATGAGTCTAATAAATATTTATCTGCAGTAGCATATATTTTTGCCACACCTAAGCAGCAAAGTAAGAAAGAGATGACTTCATGTAGGAGGTTCCAGTAAAAGCAAAGAGTACGGGTATGATGAAAAGAAAGGGACTAAGTAGTGACTCAAAGAAGAAAGGGATTTTCTCCGAACTAGCCAGGAGAGACTTGGGAGATGAAGAGCCACAATCTTAAGTGGCTTATAATTTTCATTTATAAACAATCTTACATCCCTTATAAAAAACTCTTAAAAAATATTTTTCTTCTGTTGTTGTTAATGATAGCTATTAGGATTCCTCAGTGAGAATTTAAAAGATGTGAGGGAAAGGTGGCAGGCACATGAAACACTTCCCTATATAATCAAAGATGATATAAATTAAATAGGATATAAATTATAATGTTCCCCACACCTCTATAAAAAAAAGTCCTCTGAACAATCAAGTTAACAGATGCAGAATTTGATAGTTTCGAAGAACAAATAAAAAAATGCAAAGTGTAATCAATCACAAGTTTACTAAACCACATTAGGTACCAGTATTTAACAAGCTGGACTTTTATTCATGATTGATGAGGCATGATTTTTTTTTTTCCACTAGAAAAAAAAGATAACAAGGCAAGACCACAAAGAAAATGGGATTTAAAAGTTAGCTGAAGTAGGGCGCCTGGGTGGCTCAGTTGGTTAAGCGACTGCCTTCTCAGGTCATGATCCTGGAGTCCCTGGCTCGAGTCCCGCATTGGGCTCCCTGCTCCGCAGGGAGTCTGCTTCTCCCTCTGACCCTGCCCTCTCTCATGTGCTCTCTCTCATTCTCTCTCAAATAAATAAATAAAAAATCTTAAAAAAAATAAAATAAAAGTTAGCTGAAGTAGTTAGGGAAAAAAATATATTTTATTGGCCTACATATATTTTCCATTATGGATGACAACCCCTCACTTCCTGGTATTTGCAGCCAATGCTCCCTCTTTCAAATTAATGTGAGCTCTCTCCCTTCCTCTAAACCTTCATATCACATTGCACCTCCAGGAGAGCAGTTTTACTGCCCCAGCTGGTGACTTTTATCATCGAAACTCTTATCTTCTCTCATTTAGAAATTTTAGCAAAAGGTCTGTCTCCTCTGAGAAAATTTTAAAAGCGAATGAATCACTTCCTAAAACATAATTCCTTTTGATTAAAATATTATAAGCAAACCAATATCAAATTCTTACATGTAAAATACATATCAAGTATAAAAGTTTGTATAAATTTATTTCATTATCCAATCTACAAAAAACGATCTTCAGGAATTAAAGCATTACTCAATCTGAGGACCCCAAGATCACCACCCTAACCAAAGGCAGACACTTAACTGACTTGAGCCACCCAGGCACCCCTAAAGCATTACTTTCAAGAGTTTAGGGGCACCTGGGTGGCTCAGTCGTTAAGCGTTTGCCTTCGGCTCAGGTCATGATCACAAGGTCCTGGGATCGAGCCCCGCATCGGGCTCCCTGCTCCGCGGGAAGCCTGCTTCTCCCTCTCCCACTCCCCCTGCTTGTGTTCCCTCTCTCGCTGTGTCTCTCTCTGTCAAATAAATAAATTAAAAAAAAAAAAAGTTTAAATGAACCAATTAAGACTGCAAATGACAGGGGCGCCTGAGTGGCAGTTAAGCATCTGACTTCATTTCTCTTGATTTAGGCTCAGGTCATGATCTCAGGGTCGTGGGATAAAGCCCCACGTCAGGCTCAGCGCTGGGCATGGAGCCTACTTAATATTTGCTCTCTCCCTCTCTGCCCCTCCCCTCTAACATAAATAAATAAATCTTTAAAAAAAAAAAAAAAAGACTGCAAAAGATACAAAATACCCCCAAAAAAGCTACCTTAGAAAATATGTACTTTTGGGGCACCTGGGTGGCTCAGTCGGTTGACTATCTGCCTTCAGCTCAGGTTACCCCAGGGTCCTGGGATCGAGCTCCGAGTGGGGCTCCCGGCTCAGTGGGGAATCTGCTTCTCCCTCTCCCTCTGCCTTTCCCTCTGGCTTGTGCGCGCGTGCTCTCTCGCTCACTCACTCTCTCAAATAAATAAAGTCTTAAAAAAATAAAAGACTTATTCTCCTTTAAAAAAAAAAAAAAAAGAAAATATGTACTTTCGGGAAATTCCTTTCCCCTTGAGTGACAGAACCAAGTGTCACCAGTAACACAAATAGAGAACCACACATTACCTTTTCTTTTAAGAGAGACCAAAGGATTGGAGGAATAAACTTAATCACCATCCCTTACTCAACCCCAATAAATGTAGGACCATATTCTTTATAAATGTTTGCCACTCTTGATATGAAAATAAGAAGAAAAGATTAATGAATAGTACCTCTGGGTGGCAAATCCATATCCCCTGATGTTAGTCCTATCAAGTTAGGCCTTTGTGCATGTACTCTGTGTCTATACATAGGTCTGGAAGTGTTTGTTATGCTTGGGGCTTCAGGATTGTAGCCATCTGTGTCATATGTATCTGGTAATACAAAAACTGTAATTAAAAAACAATTATAAAACGCCACTTGGTAATTTTTTATATTGACAACAGAAAAAGTAAATTATGTAACATTGTTAATACAGAGCTAACACGCTATATATATAAAAAAGAAAATTTAGTTTTATAAAAATAAGTTAAATAAAAAATATAACTTAGTCTTTTAAAAATCCTGAGGACTTGCATTTAATATACATTCACCATTTCTACATTTTATTCTATATGATTTTTGTGAGAAAAATAAACCTAATAGAGCTAGTCACTCTCTAGACATTTTTAAACTCCTTATCTAAACTCTGCTCTAAAGCCTCACTACATTATGAATATAAAGAGGGGCAAAACTGCACCTGCAGTAAAAAGAGAGGGTGGAGCAGGTGGAGGCTGGTGATGAATGCCAGTTGTTACTACAGTAGGAACAGAACTGGTTGCAGAGTTTGGGGGAGCATCCATGCCAGATGGCTGCAAAGGAGGAAGTGGAGGTGGTGGTCCTGTCAAAACCAAAGAATAAGAAATATCATCTGAAAGCAAACAAATAAAATAAGTTATTGTATATCCAAACATGATATTCTCATTTATCAGCAAAATTATAATATCTACAAACTCAAGTTCTTACAACTATATTAGATTTTTAGGGTAAAATATCCTTTTACTGTATTCCAAAACAGGTTTGTCTTAAACTATAAAGAACTACTGAGAGCTGGGATTCATCAGGGATGTGCTAAGTCAGGGCCACTCCACACCACAGTAAACCATAGGTTTGGCAAAGCCTGCAAAGTGGGGATATATTCTAAATAAGAGAATCTTGCCCTTGGTTTCTAGCAGGCATCCTTAGGATTATTTTAGGTATTTTTAACAAAAGCAAGCATCAAACTATTAACTTTTAAAAAGGCTATGAATGGACAGATAATAGGTACTGGCAAACAAATAGATTTACTTACCTGTGACAGGTGGTAGGCTAGGTGGTAATGGGCCTGGTGGTGGCACTGGGGGTCTCAGATTCACAGGTGGAGGTGTAAGAATTGGCGGAGGTGGGGGAAGTCCAGGAGGAGGTGGTCCTTCAACAACTGGAGGCTGTGCTGGGAAAGGCAGCATGCCAGGAAGATTCACATCTTCTACAACTACAGGGTCACTTCCATGGTCAAAAGGGCACATGTCTCCTCTCATACAGAAACCCTTTTCTGTAAGGAAGAATAATTAGATACATGGAAAGTGTCAGATATATAAATTTTCTGTAAGTTAACAAAGGTAAGATATTTAAAAATAAGAATATTGGGGCGCCTGGGTGGCTCAGTCGTTAAGCGTCTGCTTTCGGCTCAGGTCATGATCCCAGGGTTCTGGGATTGAGCCCTGCATCGGGCTCCCTGCTCAGCGGGAAGCCTGCTCCTCCCTCTCCCACTCCCCCTGCTTGTGCTCCCTCTCTTTCTGTCTCTCTCTCTGTCAAATAAATAAATAAAATCTTTAAAAAAAAAAAAAGAATATTTTTAATATTGGGCCAGTATAACTAACCATAACACAAGAGCTAATTTCCAGTAACATAAAATACTTACAAAGTAAATATAGCTAACATACACATTAAAAAAGTATATCCACAAATTAAAATGAGTATACCTAGCTAGCAAGAGGATATAAAACTTTTACGTATTTTCTGTCATTAGAAGCATTTCCCTTATTTATTTTTCATTTCCTTTATTTAAATCTCACTTAAAAGGGGCGCCTGGGTGGCTCAGTCGTTAAGCGTCTGCCTTCGGCTCAGGTCATGGTCTCAGGGTCCTGGGATCGAGCTCCCGCATCGGGCTCCCTGCTCAGCAGGAAGCCTGCTTCTCCCTCCCCCTCCCCCTGCTTGTGTTCCCTCTCTCGCTGTGTCTCTCTCTGTCAAATAAATAAATAAAACCTTTAAAAATAAATAAATAAATCTCACTTAAAACTTTGAGAATATTGCAACTATAACTTTAGTACAATTTATAAAACTTTTACAGTAAAACTTTGACAGTCTTCATCTATAAAATTCTTACAGGTGAATATTCACATTTCTAGGTTCTAATCACATGCCAATAACCACTGATTTCTAAAGAAGTGAGTTTTGTCACGAATGTTTCAGTAGCAGATTCCCAGATGAACAACTCAGTACATACTACTCCTGTTTGGTAAACTCCAAAAATATATTAAGACTTATGTGTAAATAAGCACTATCTTTAGATGGATATACAATAGTCAGTAGTGACTAATGAAGGTTTAAATAATACTGAGAAATTCAAGAAGTGCCTAAGACTGACTAACCATCATTAACTGGGCTTTCTATGAATAACTGTGCAACCTAAACTTGTGGAATTTAGTCAACTGGAAATACTAATTCAGTACTTCAGGAAACAGTAAAAGACTTACCATCATAGTCTCTACACCGTTTCTTTGGCATTGGTGGTCTTACATATGAGTTATGGTCCACTTGGTCTTCATGAAATTCAGACCAACTTTCAGTAGTGTTATTACCATGATGAGTAGGAGCAATTACTGTAATAGTGCTGCTCAAAGTAGGTACAGGGTAGTGACCAGATGAAATATTAGGTACCGAAGAGACTGGAGTATAATTGTTTTCTAGTGGATCTGTCCTATCCAGGTCGTATTTAGGTTTTACTAGATCCCTTTCTGCAACAAAATATAAATAACTTATAAAACAATACACTATAAAAAAAGTCCCAGATCTACAAAACAGTGGTATTTTTGCTAAACACAGAGAAAATGTTCAAACTGTACACAAGCCTCCTTTTCCTTTAATAACTACTAAATGAATACACAATGTTCCAAGATAAGCTATTTCTTTTCAATATGACCTGAACTATAAAAATCACACAAAATTTGCTGCACTTAATGAGATTTTTTTTTCTTGGAGTGCTGTTTACAGAAAAGAGATCTTTTATTTTCTTCAGTGCAATCTTAGTATGCATAACATCAGCCCACAAAACAAAATATACAATAAAAGTATGGTTATTTTTTCTCTGATGAACATTTAGTTGTAATCCACCCAAAGATCCTAGCATGGCTTTTTAAATAAATAGTATACACTATTAATAGTATTAAATAGTGAAAACTATTTATTGAAGACGGAAACGGATGAGCTAAGAGGAAAGAAAAAGAGTTCGTATTAATCATGAACAAAACCATTAACTGGGCTGTGTTTGGTCCCAAGGAGAGAGAAAAGGTATAAAGAAGATTACTTAAGTGAAGCAATGTGCAGAAGGCCTAGATCACAGAGAGAGAAAAATCTAAGAGTAAGAGAGAAGTATAAAACTTATACAAAACCCGTAAAGATTATTTCCCTAAGACTAAGTGACTGTACAATAAAAGCTAAAACAGTAGCAAAAAATCTAATTTGAGTAAAGGTGTTTTACTTGAAGTATTTTAGTTGTTTTATTGCCTCCAGTTTCTTCCTTGAAATAACACACATTGGAAGAAAAATTATACATGTTGGAAATGACATGCTCTTGCAAATATATTCATCTGAAATGAGAATTTTAACTGTTTTCCTAATTTTAAAATATAACTCTTATATAATAAACTGAACATATTTATACAATTTAATGAATTTTATCTATGTATATATGTGTGAAACCAATCATAACCAAAATAATATAGATACATATTCATCACTCCCAAAAATATCCTTGCACTCCTTGATAATTCTCTGCCCTTTATTCCATCCAGGGCAACCACTGATTTTTTTTTGTCACCAGAGATTAGTTTGCATTTTCTAAAATTTTATATACATGTATATTCTTTTTTATCTGGCTTCTTTCACTCGGCATTATTATTTTGAGATTCATCCTTTTGTGACATATATCAAAAGTTCCATCCTTTTCTTCCACTGTATGGATGCATCAGGTTATCCATTCGCATGACATTTGGGTTGTTTCTAGTTTTTGTCTATTTCAAAGGAAGGTACCATGATCATTTGCGTCCAGTTGTGTGGAAATACACTTTTGTTTCTCTTACATAAATACTTTGGAGTTGGGATGGCTGGGTCATTTGGTAGGTGTAGATTTAAATTTAAGATACTGTGAAAGTTTTTTCCAGAGAGTTCCAGTTTATCTCTATCCTTACCAATATTAGATAAAGTCAGTCTTTTTACTTTTAGTCATTGCAATGGGCATGCAGTGGTGACTGTGGTTTTAATTTACATGAAATAAAATTTTTAAAAGAAATTTTTAAAAAAGCATTCACTTCGACCACAAAATACATCAAAATAGAAAAAATGAAGACAACACTGACAAAAATTAAAAACCATTTTTAAAACCTTCAAATGCAGCGTATTCACAATAGAAGAATGCTAATCAGAACATACATATATATGGATTATTTACCCCGGCTTCGTGTTCTGCTTCTGCTTCTAGTCCTGCTTCTATCCCTATCCCGGTCACGAAGCCTCTCTTTACTCCAACTTCGACTCCGACTCCTGCTGTAACTTCGACTTCGGCCTCGTCTTCTATTGTACCGGTCTCTATATGAATCTCTTCGAGGAGGGTTTCGATCATAATCTCTTTTGCGAGAACGATCATCTTTTTTCCTCTCATCACGACTTCTAAAGAAATAAAATGATCACTTTCAGGAAAGTAAGTAGATACAGAAAATACTCATTAAATGCAAAAGTCACATTTTATTCCTGTAAACATGATTCTTTATTCCACCGCATATATAGGAAACTCAAATTGAAAACCTGAACATGATCTGCTCAAGAACTCTAAAACCCCTTTAAAGGAAAGTCTCAATCCCTAACCTTATACACAAAGACATCTATACATCTGGCATCGGTACATCACATCTCTTAGCACGTTGTCTTGTACACACCTAACCTCATACTTACAGGCATGTAGCGCATCTACTGCCTACACTAAATGCTTTTGAAGCCTTAGTGGGAAAAATAATTTATTCACACTAAAGGGAAACTCCATGCAAAAACAGTTCTCACTTCATGCAAGCACTATTCTTAATCTCAATTCCAGGACCTACAAATGTGACACAGATATTCTTGGTAAGAAAGGAACTGAGTTACACTTTCCTAGACCAAAAGAAGAGTAGACATTACTTGCCCCTAGGCGAGATAATCAAGTCTAAGCATTCATACAAAAGATATCCAATGTCTAAGCACTGAACATGGTTCAATCAATCACCTATTTTCTCTGTATCGGGAACTTGACTGGGGAGGACTATGATTTAGTCTTCTGGAAAACTTCTTCTCTCGCTCTTCCTCCTTTGTGATCTGATATACAAAGAAAAATTTGCATTAAGTTTAGCAAGTTATTCCTTGCCATGTTACTATTTGAATGATTTAACTGATATTAAAATACAGACGTGAAATTGTTCTCTTCTAAAAGCATTAAGAAAATTTCTCTTCTAAGTACAATCATTTAATTTAACCATAGAAGAAAGGTTTGCTGAAAGTTACAGTGAATGCTAAAGAAACTCAGAAATGTTTATCTTAGATAACAGTGGTGAGAAAACACTTAGGCAAATGTCCTCATTTTAACATTATTAGTAGAAAGTCAATTTTAGTTCTTCTTTCAAAAGTCCAACATACACTCATGTTTTGGTTTCACGGATTTGGCCAGGCACCACACACATTAGGAAATAGAGCAGAATGCATTAGAACTAACCAAGTCAGAAAAAGAGATGTAAGAGAAAATGATATGTAAGGTCAAACAGTTCTCCAGTTCTCAGCAGTATGGCAGCTATATATTCCTCTTCCCTACAAGGGGCCTCCATTCGTATTATATTAATAGAAAGCAGCCCTGGAAAATATTCCCTTGATCAGTGCGCTACTTTTCTGAGGCCAGAATTTTCCATGCTATACTCTCTAGAACACTGTTACATAGGACATTAATAGGTGTTACTAGAAAAAAAAGATTTAGAGGATAAACAAATACAGGAAATACTGAACATGTGGTTTCTGTAAATATGATAGGACTCAAGACTTCGCATTGTTAATAAGAACTCTAAGACAATCTGATGTAGGCAGTCTATCGGATAATAGAACAGTGTCCCAGTTTATGCCAGTTGTTCCAATACCCCTCTGGGTAAGAGCCTCTTACTGTCAGAAGTGTCCATTGTTGGGTGATAAATTAAATGGAAATCCTATTAATAGGCCAAACTCTAAGAAACACAGCTTAAAAGCCTTTTTTTAAGTCTTTTTTTTCTTATACTTTCATTCTCCTCTTCCCACCCATTTCGACCCTTCCCCACCCAAAAAAAAAAAACAGGGTACGGTACAATGCACCTTTTCCCTTCTACTTGCTTCAACACACACTCGTGAGTAATTTATGTTGACAGATCATCATATTCCACAGTACATGCTCAATTGGCAACTTTTACTATACCCACGGTATTTTAAATCCAGGTTGTCATCTGACATTTTGACAGTTCTGAAAGATCAGGGATAAATATCCTTCACAATTGGTCAAGAAAACTGTGGAGAAATATTATTATGTCAATAGACGTAAGACTAAGGTTTTGCCACTAATTCGTTTTGGGGGAAGACTTCTTACTGCTTCTCAAATCCAGAGACTACGAGACTACTTAAGATTTTCTAAGAATTAAAATATGATTTGCAATAGCAAAAATCTAGAACTAACCCATCAAACTTGCATCGGTGGGCAAAACTTAAATAAATTATTGTGCATCTCTACGTGGCGTAAGCAGTTGCCAGCACAATAGCAACTATCCCTTTCCTTATTAATAGAACCCCTACTGTAAGGTATGAAATATGCACAAAATTATTTCTGGCCTTCCCTTTCACTGAGAAGTGATAGGGGTGTTTTATGCGCACATTTGTGTAACTACATACATGTACATGTGTGTAAATGTGTTCAGATGCAGAATAAAAATATATTTGAGACTTACTATGTAATGTTACACATATGTTTATATCATTACATAATAAACAAATATTACTTACATAATCTGTAAAGAAAAAAAGAGTATGAGGGGAAAAAACCCAATCACATCTTCTACCACACAACGACCTCTCAACAGTAATAGGAACTGCCATTTACTGAGAACATACTATGTGCTACACACTACGCCAAGTGCTCTACAGACAACATTTTATTATTCCTCACAACAACCCTATAGTGTTTCCATTTCACAGCTGAGTAAACTAAGGCTTGGCAAAGTAACGTTTTCAAGGTCATAAAGCACTGACTGATAAAGCCAAAATTTTAACCAAGATTTATTTGACCTAAAGCTAGGCCAACTGCAGAAATATAACAGCTTAACTGTCAATTAGTTTTGCTCGAATTACAATCTTTAAACATCAAATTAAGAAGATCTGAATTTTTATGATTATTAAGAATGGCAATCTTGTATAAAAGGTAAATTCTTCTAAAACTCTTAAAGGATGAAGTCATGCCCACTGCCCTGTGAAGGTCCTTTTACGAGACTACCTTAAAAACAGCCCCCTACAAAATTCAGGCAGGATAGAAGCAAATAGATCTAACGTCAATCTAATTATTTTCACAGAACACAGATAATGCGAGTCCACAGCTGTAAGATACTATACAGAAAAGAGTTAAAAAGTAAGCCTGAGACTGTCATCCTTAGAAAGGCCTGCTTATTATAAGGTAGGCCCTTGGCTGGTGTCTGTGAACTCTGATTTCTGGAGGGTTCCCATCATTCCCTGATAATAACAGCTCACTATATGCCTGAATTGTGTCAACGATACGGTTTTATGCTGAACACATGCTTTCCTCTGAGAGTTTGGAATTTTGGTACCTAGTAGACAGAAGGTGCATCTGTGACCAGCCCTCAATAAAAACCCTGGACACTGAGTCTCTAATGAGCTTCCCTAGTTCAAATGTGTAGAAAACTACTTGTTACGTGCATCCTTTGTGACTCTCCTAGGAGAAGCCTCTAGAAGCTTATGTCTGTTTTCCCCCAGACTTCGCAACACCTACTTTTTCCTTTTGTTGATTTTGCTGTAAAATCATAGCCATGAGTATGACTAAGTGTTAAGTCCTATGACTGCTCCTAGGGATGGTCCTGAGGATTCTTGACACAAACACAGAAAGTAAACCTCAGTTTAATTATTCCTTATATGTTTTTAAAGAACATCTAAAGTTTAACACAAATCCTTACCTCTTCTTTTTTTATATCTTTTTCTTGGTGCTGAAAAAATTCTACCTTTAAGCTTCCTGATGATGGCTGCTCTGGAGGAGGTAGATAACTCTTTGTATTCACAGCATCAAAAAGCTTTTCCACAAATATCTGCGTCTCTAACAACAACAACAAAAAAAACCCCACAGATTAAAGACATTTGCTAAGATATGATTTCTCCCCTTCTATACATCATAGTTCAATATGATGAAATATACAATGACTTTTATAACTCTAGAAATTAAACTAAGACCAATAGCTTCCCAACCAGTGTGTCATGACACAAATCCTATGGTAATACTAAATCCATTCAATTTCAGGGTAGTGGAACTAGGATGGCCAGAGCTTCTAGGCCAGTGGCTTCCAGCCATGACTAGTCTCCAGGTACCCTGCGCCCAGAGTGCCAAACATAAATATTATTATCTAGATGGTAGCAAAGTGAAAAAAGTTAGAAACACTATCTAGACAACATCCCCAGAAGCTTCTTAAGCAATACGATCTTTAAATAAACAAGCATTCATTTACTTAATCTTTTAAAGAGAAATATCGGCTTCCTTTAAGAAAGAGAATAAAGATACTAATGAAAAAGGTTTTCATTATAAATAAGCTATAATCAGTAATAATACTGTTTATTCAACTTTGTTATAATTAGAGTGTGTTCTCTTATGGAGTTCCTTTAATATTATGGAAAATCTTGCTTTAAAGCATTTATTAAAATAAACTACTATTTTTAAACCAAAGATTTTACCTTTTTGAAGAAATACATCCAGTTGATCAATACATAATGCCTTTAACTCTTTCTCACTTTTGTCTTTCTTTACCAAAGCGAGAACATATTTTGCTAGGGCTGATGGATCTGCATCACAACTGAAGAAAAAAAGCAATGTTGAAGGAAATTTAGCCATAAACAATTGCACATTCTAAAAAGTTCAGTTACAAACAGACTTAGTTGGTATGATAGTTAAGTGAATTATTATATGTAAAAAGCACCTACCCCATGGAAGGCAATGAAGAAATATAAGTTCTCCCTTATAGTAATGTATTTTACACGATCTACATAGCCAATATTCTGTATCCTTCCACATTTGTACTAATGTATGTATTAAACTCGGTAGGCTTTATTATTATTAAAAAGAGAAGTTATAACAAAGTAAAAACAGTACCAGAGCATCAAAAACTATTAGCGTGGAACCAATAAAAATACAAAAAGTGCCCTCCCCTTTCCCCTACCCCAAGAACTAAATAGCTAGAAAACCCAGAGAGGGCACTAAAAGAAAACCTGAAAACATACTACAAGTTTAGAAACAGACCCAAATAAATAAATACATGAATTATGATTTTATAAAGGTGGCATCCAAGTCAATGTGCAAGAGATGAACTATACAATAAATGATACTGAGACAAGTGGCAGTTATTAAAAACTAAGTTGGTTCTATAACTGATTCCATACACCACAATAAATCTAAAACTGAAAAATATGAAACCACTAAAGTATTAGGAAAAAAAACAAGGAAGTTATTTTATAACTCTGGAGTAATGAAGACTTTCTGAATAATGACAGAAATCTGTATTACAAGAGTAATTTGATTATACAAAAAAAAGGCAAAAACTTTGGAATGAAGAGTCAAAAGACAAATAAAAAAAGCTCAAATAATTTAATCCATTCCAAAAAGTGAATTCTCCTAATATGTAGTTTCTATCAATCAGTAAGACCAAAATCGTAAGAGAAAGAAGATAAAGAATACAAATAGATACTAAACAGAAAAAGTTAGTATAAATATGAGTAAAAATACACCCTCATCCATAAAAGAAATTCACACTTAAGCTATACTGAAATATCATTTTTCAGCTATAAAGCTGGCAAAATCTAAAGATACGAATATATATTCTGCAGATAAGACTATGGGGATACACACAGTTTTTAAACACTGGCTGCTGTGAGGAGACTGGTAGCATACAATCACAAGTGCAAATGACCTAGCAATTCTATTTCTCTGAAGTTACTTTACAGACATACTTACATATTCAAAGTGACACATACACAGATCATTCACTGTCACACTGATTGCAAAATAAAAAATGTGCAAAATGTCCATTTACAGAGGACTGGAAAAAGAAATTATACTAATCTACACAAGGGAATGGAATACAGCAAAAAGACACAAAAAAGAATGAGGAAGTGTTCCTATCATAGAGAAATTTTCCTTATCAATTTGTTATGTTCAAAAAGGTAGAGTTTATAGCAGCAATGTCCACAATAGCCAAACTATGGAAAGAGCCTAGATGTCCATCAACAGATGAATGGATAAGGAAGATGTGGTATATATATGCAATGGAGTATTATTTGCATTTGCAACGACATGGATGGAACTAGAGGGTATTATGCTAAGCAAAATAAGTCAATCAGACAAAGACAAGTATCATATGATCTCACTGATAATGAAGAATTTGAAAAACAAGACAGAGGATCATAGGGGAAGGGAGGGAAAAATGAAACAAGACGAAACCAGAGAGGGAGATAAACCATAAGAGACTCTTAATCTCAGGAAACCAACTGAGGGTTGCTGGAGTGGTGGGGGTTGGGAGGGATGGGGTGGCTGGGTGATGGACACTGGGGAGGGTATGTGCTATGGTGAGCGCTGTGAATTGTGTAAGACTGATGAATCACAGACCTGTACCCCTGAAACAAATATTATGTTATTAAAAAAAAAAAAAAAGGCAAGGTAGAGAAAACCGGCTATCATGTTACCATTTGTGTGGGGGAAAGAGAAGAAATTATGTATTTGGATTGGCTTATATTTGAATAATAAATATGTGGAAGTACAAATAATTTTGGTTATTGATTTTTTTTTGGATGGGGGGGAGATAGTGGGGGCTAAGTGAAGGAGGAACAGAGTGAGCAAAGAAAGTTTTTGATGCCTGAGCCATGCCCAATCCTAACAAAAAGCCAGGTAATTGTTTTTCAACTAAGCTAAGATTGTTACCCATGTAATTAATGGTCATTTTACAATTTAGGCTAAATAAGAATAAAATAGTAGCAACAGCCAAGCACTAACATCTACCGAACACCTAGTTTGTGCCATGAACTGTACATACTGTATTTATTAGCTCTATTCTATAACAGTTCTACAAAAGTACAGCAGTAACCTACATCACTGAATCAAAAAGTACATCTTTAAAAGACAATGAAGAGGGCGCCTGGGTGGCTCAGTCGTTAAGTGTCTGCCTTCAGCTCAGGTCATGATCCGAGGGTCCTGGGATCGAGCCCTACATCAGGCTCCCTGCTCAGTGGGAGGCCTGCTTTCTCCCTCTCCCACTCCTCCTGCTTGTGTTCCCTCTCTCACTGTCTCTCTGTCAAATAAATAAATAAAATCTTAAAAAAAAGACAATGAAGAGCTTTGGTTGCACAGTAGAAAACACCTATAGAAAAACCTGACTGCAAGTGAATCAACAGGCGTAATTCAACCATTTGTGTTTTGCTTTGTTGCTTTATAAAGGCTACACAGATAAATCTAATACAGCGTCAGAACTGACAAATACTCTATTAAGGAACCAGTATAGCATTTATCATATGTTCTAAGACTTCCTAGTCTACATTACTGTGGTCATTAACTATGTCTTCCAATTCTTTACTCCTCCCTTTAGAAGGCAGAGCCTGATTCCCCACTCTTTGAGAGTAGGTTCAATTTAGGGACTTGCTTCTAAACAAACAGAAGAGCAGAAGTGATGGTGTCTACCTTCCAAGACTAGGACCTACAAAGTATTGTGGCATCATCCTTGCTCTCTCTCTGGAATCACTTCTAGAGAAAACAGCTGCTATGTTCCAAGGACACTCAAGCAGCCTTATGGAGAGCACCATGTGGCAGTGAAATGAGGGTTCCAGTCAACAGTCAGAGGACTGAGGTCTCTTGCCAATAGCCATATGTGAGTGAGCTTGGAAGCCGATTCTACAGTCACCGTAGAACCTTGAGAAGATTGCAGAACTGATCTACAGCGTAACTGCAATCTCATGATTCAGAGCCAGAAATACTCCACTAACCTGCTTCCAAATTCCTGACACAGGAATGGTAAATGTCATGAGGTGATAAATGTCTGCTGTGTTACTAAGTTAAGTTGCAGGGTAATTTGTCAGTAATCATACTTTTCTCATAGATCTATTTCCATTTATTTACAAAGATTTGAAATGGGCTATTGAACAAGAAACAAGAAAAAATTCCACTTTAATGGTACATGAAAGATTTTTTTAAAGAGTTTTTCTTTGAAATTTATTTCAATATACTTAAACTAACCTTTTAAAAAAATACAGACAAAATGATTTATGATTTTTTCATGTTTTATCATAATGAGCACAGAAATACTTACATCTGTGATGAAATAAGCCCAAAGAAATGGGACAAATATAACCTCATGATGATCTATAGATATACTTACACCCAGCAATTTGGTAATACTGCATGACAAATCATGAAAGAATGCCTATTCATGTTAGGTAATCTGAATAAGCACAGTCAACTAAACACTTAACTAGACATCAAGCTAAACATACTTCAGTTTACTGAAAAATCACTGTGAAACAGAATACTAGCACTGTGTTATACTGTTTTATTGCAATTGCTGTTAATAAACAAATCTAGAGGGGTGCCTGGGTGGCTCAGTCGTTAAGCGTTTGCCTTCAGCTCAGGTCATGATCCCAGAGTCCTGGGATCAAGCACCGCACCGGGCTCCCTGCGCCGCGGAGAGCCTGCTTCTCCCTCTCCTGCTCCCCCCTGCTTGTGTTCCTGTTCTCGCTGTCTCTCTCTCTGTCGAATAAATAAATAAAATCTTTTAAAATAAATAAATAAACAAATTTAGAGTCTCCACATTGAGTCCAAATCCTATAATTTAACTCAACATTGGTCTTATTGTGAATTTTCAACTTAATAACAGCCTTGCTAATGACTTAACTGTGACTTTACATTTCTCTTAACTAAACACCAAATCTATTCCACTGCCACTCCATTACTTTTCTAAATATGATACTTTAAGTCAATTAAAATTTTAGCGGTTAAAAATATAAGGGTGCCGGGTGGCTCAGTCGGTTAAGTGTCCACCTTCAGCTCAGGTCATGACCTCAGGGTCCTGGGATAGAGCCCCACGTTGGGCTCCCTGTTCAGCAGGGAGTCTGCTTCTCCCTCTCCCTCTTCCACTCCCCACTATTCGAGTTCTCTCTCTCTCTCAAATAAATAAAATCTTTATTAAAAAATGCAGAAAAAGGCCTTTGTGATTTCTGTAATTATTATGGTTTATAGACCACAGTTTTATAAAACAGCAAGACAGAATCATTCCCGAACAATCACTGCTCAACATCTTCTATAGGTAGCTATTGAACTGAATTAAAAAAACAATAAAATCACAACAACCACAGCAAATCAACTACCATACACAAAAATTCTAAATCCTTGACACAGTCTGAAAGGGCAAATTACTTTTTAAAATTTGTTAAACTGCAAATTATATAGTAGAAACAAGGTTTATAATTTCACATTTAATGGCAAAATGGGCGAATTTACATTTGAGAGGCAATTTTTCTTAAATCCTATAAAGTCATTTCATATTTAATATTTTTAAAAACAAAAAAAAGTACTTGTAAATTACAGCTAAGTAAAAGAATATCTGAACTACAGAAGTTTAATAATATGCCACATGTTATAAATCAAGGAGAAAGGGCAAAATATGTGTTCTCTTTTCTATGTTTTAATTAAAAGTGCCAATGCTACTTCATCTGAACACCCAGCAACAACCTGCTATGCAAAATTAATGCAGTAAAAATGTTTAAATTACCTAATCAAAAGAAAATTTTATTAAGATAGTAAGGGGTTATTTAAAAAAAAAAAAAAGTCTCCATGGCAAGCAAGACTATTCATACAGTACTTTACGGCACCAGTTGCCACTGTTGATGATAGGTTTGCAGTATGAATGAACAGATCTTGTCAGAGATAGACTTTACCCTATGCTATGTTACTAGCATTCTAGAAACAGTTAAAGAAAAGTGGGACTGAAATCTTTCAGATCAGAGAGAGAAAGGGGACAGATTTTGAAAATGTTTAAGTACAAAGAACACTGAGTGACAGACTTTATCCCTATATTAGCAAACAGGCTGAATTCCCACTGATTCTACGTTCCATAAAGACTTCTCAATCCAGTAAGTACATAATCTGCCAATAAAGCATCAAACTAACCACAGAGTGCTCCAACTCCAATTACCTGTGTGTGTGTGTGTGTGTGTGTGTTGGGGGATTGAGAGGGTTGGGTGGGCAAAACACAAACAAAACAAACTAAAGAATAAGGCCGGCATGAGACACGACTTGCCAACAGCATTTGTGAAAGGCGGGGTGGAGGAGGAGCAACTAAGTATTTTAGTATGTCAAATGAGATAAAGTGTGAAATGGTTGGGGGAAAACTTAAAATCATAAAGATGCAATAATATAAGAAAACAGTACTAGAGAGGAAACAGCGCAGTTCCCAAGCCGTAGGGAGAGCCATTGCTTTCACTTCAAGGTGTCACCTTTTACAAATACATAAGCAAATTCAAACGGATTCCCGGAAAATGACCAGAATGGTAAATGGATATCATTATCAGAGAGCTTACTAGAGATTCTCAGCCTGGAAAATTGGAATGTCAGAGAGAACTTGGTAGGTTTTCAAATAATTGAAGGGCTATCACAAGAAAGATTACACTTACTCAAGACATCCTCCACGGGATATAATTAGAACCAATAAGTGGAAGGAACAGATTTTGGCTTAAAATAGAGATGAACTTTTTAATAATCAGAGGCCTCCCAAAGGCAGAATAAACTGCCTGAAAGAAAAGTGCATTTTCCATCATTAGAATGGTTTCAAGCATAGGCTGAACAGCCCCTGGCAGATAAACACTGGATTGGATAGTAAATCCCTCACAAACCTGAAAGAGTATAATCCTGAGGTTTAATTTTGTGGAATACTGTGCCAAATATATGAATTATAAGATAATACAGTATTCTTTTCAATTAATTTGTAAATATTAGCAATAAAAAAATTTAAGTGACCTGGCACTACAGATAAAATATGTACTATATAGGAGAGTTTTATCACAACATACCAAAACCCAAAAACAGAACTTCTTACACACATGTGTAGCCGCTGGGCCTAACACAGTACCTAAGAGAGAATACAGAGAAAGAGAGAGAGAATATATACAAATCTATCTCACTACATCAACAGCTCACTTTTATCAAGGACCCTTTCTTTTTCATTCATGAAGTACTTAGAATAAAATAAGTTGATTATCTTCCAAATATCACATTCATCTTTCAAAAATTTTTAACAAGCACCTACTATGTAAGGCACTGTTCTAGATCCTGATGATTCAACTTCGAAAAAAATTTCAGTCCTTGTGCTCACAGAATTTACACTGGGGCTGTTGAAGCTCCAGTGGAGGAGACACAATACATACATAGATACACACAACATATTGTCATGTAGACAAGTGCTCTGAGGAAAAATAATGTAAAGCATGAAGATAAATTATAGAGTAAAAGGAACAAGAAAGAGGAGAAAGAATGAATGAATGAATATATATTAGATAAAATCATCAGGGAAGAACCCTGATGAAGTAACCATTTAAACAGGGATCAGAATTTAAACAGGGATCAAAATGGAGCACAAGCAAGCTTTGGGCTATCTGGAAAAAGGACAGCCCAGGCTGAGGGAGCCCAACAGAAAAGGTCTGAAGTGGACGCCTACTTATACATGAGGCACAGGAGTCCAGTGGAATGGAAAAAAGAGAGCATTCATGAACAGCTGGATATCTAATCTCTCACCTCTTTAAAGATTTAAAATCAAATGCTCAATGAGCTTTAACAAATTAAATGTCCAGATCACCATGAAATCATTCAAACCAATGATTTTAAAGGCATAAAAGTAAAATTTTAACAATCTCTGAATTTGTGTTAAGGATATAGTAATAATAATGAAAAACATTAGTAGGGGTAACCATCTAAGAAGGTCATTCTTTTCCAAAAGTATCTGAGGAGGGAAGTACATACGCTAAAAAAGTTGGAGAAGCCAAAGAAATGCAGAAAATCAAATTTTAATAATAAAAATAAAACCTCCCAAAAGAACTGACATGAATCAAATCACTCCTAGATATAAAGATTGTAAATTAATCTTCCTAACACACTCTTCATATTAGTTTTTAATTTAGGACTTTCAAAATAGTAATGACAAGGAAAACAAGAAAAGCTAGCCTTCCAGTACATTCTTTCAAAAAGAAGTTTGTTTTGCTTTGCTCAAGTTTCTTGGAGGCTTTAGAAATTCAGTGGAAGATAACTGAAGGAATTTAACCCAAGCTTCCATTTTTGGTAATCCTGAGAAGGTGTAGCTGGAGGTGGCAGTGGAAATTAAAAATTAAATTTAAATATGTTAACTCAGTAACTTTAGAACACGGATATACACCCACATCTGTTCCTACCAAATTTTCACTTTATATTCAAGAAAAATATCTAATTTGCATCAAAGTCATAGTTCTATTATTCTGTACTTAGGATTATTCTTTTAAAACTCCAAATCCCATTACAACAAATATAATACATACACTGAAAAATCCAGTTGCCATTGTTTACTATACAGTTTCATTCAATTCAAATAAGGAGGCAAAAATGTATTATTTGTATGTAGTAATTAGCTACAGCAAAGGTTATTCATTAAGAATTATCATACCCAGGGGCGCCTGGGTGGCTCAGTCATTAAGCATCTGCCTTTGGCTCAGGTCTTGATCCTGGGGTCCTGGGATCAAGCCCAGCATTAGGCTCCCTGCTCGGCGGGAAGCCTGCTTCTCCCTCCCCCACTCCCCCTGCTTGTGTTCCCTCCCTGGCTGTGTCTCCCTCTGTCAAATAAATAAAATCTTTAAAAAAAAAAAAATTATCATACCCACTTCAGGCTACAAAATAAAATCAAAACCAGAAAATAAGCATACCTAAACATGATCCATCCATGAGCGTCATACAAATCACTTCTTACCACTGCAAACACTTAACCACTACATGTAATTACAACACTGAAAACTATTCAGTCAGTTCTCTCATTCCCTATATTACCCAAGAAATAGCAGCAATGCGTTCTTTCCTTGAGAACAGTAGTCCTCAAACATTTTGGTCTCAAGATCGATTTACATGTTAAAAACTAAAGAGAACTCCAAAGAGCTTTTATTTAAAAGGGCTACATCTATCAATATTTACCATATTAGGAAAACTGAAAAAATTTAAATTATTTAGTTTAAAATAACAAATCAAATAAATAACAAACCTACAATTTAACAGAAGAAGCCCTGGGGGGGGGGGGGGGAGATGTCCTTCAAAAGGAGGAATTTAATAAATGGAGACTCTAAGGGTAAGGCTAACTTTAGGTATAGCTGGATCCAGGAGTTCAAATGATATCACCAGGACCCTCTTTCCATTCTGCTTTCCCTTGAATTCATTTCATTTTAAGCAGGCCCTCTCCACAAGGCAACAAAAACAGCCCTGAGCAGCTGGAGGTTTACATCATTCTGATAGCTAGTGAATCCAGGGAAAGGGGATTGCTTTCCTCTCCTCCTGCATCATATTGGTCCTTGAAAATTACTCAAGAATCTTCCCCAGTTTGGGTCATTTCCCTACACAGGGCAGGGATGGGCAGAGTTCCATGAGTAAAAGCCTCCCCTGAAACTAAATACCTTATTTTTTAATGAAAAAATAATTATATTTCTACAACAGAATAAAAATTTGGTGAGAAAACGGACAATGTTTCACAATTTTGCAAATACCATTAAATGTCTAGCTTAAAAGAAGACAGAACAATTCTAATATCTACTTTTATATTCAATCTGTTGGGATATACTATTTTGGTTGAAATACATAAAGAAATCTGACCTCATACAGATCTATGGTTAGAAAAGTGAGGACTTCACAGACACTAAGGAAGGTCTCAGGAAAGCTCAGGAGTCCTCCCATCACACTTGAGAACCACGGTTTTAAAATTCATTTTAAAAGTATCTGTAAAGTATCTGATTCAAAAACAAAGTCAATCTTCATCTTCTCAAAGATAAAACCCACCAACTCAGATTGGGAAACTCTATGCTGTTCACTGCAAATAACAGTAGCCCAGATGGCAAACTGAGCACAGACAGGTATGGTTATAGTATCATGTCACAGAACTCTCTCTTAAAAGAAAGTGGGACTGGAGGTGAAATGCTGATATGGCAGCCCACAGCAAAACTCCACATTTAGTACATGTTTTATATTCCAATTCAGAGAAGACTTGAATTTTCTGGGAATGGACTCTGGCCTCTAAAGGCTACCTCTTCAGTTACTCATATTCACATTTTACCTACTTATAAACCAGAGCTGAGGTATTTCAATCTTTCAGTTACTAAGAGAGAGAGGAAGCCAGGAACCATTTTCTTTCATGACTAAGAAGAGACAGAATTATCCAAAAAGCACTAAGACATGAAGTCTGAAAAAAAACCTAGCTAACTGAACTTTAAAATAATTCAGTATGTAACCTGAAAATAAATATTTCCCCGTACCTGTTTTTCAAGAGCCACAGAATCCCCCTTTCTGAACACTTATGAGTAAATTTTAACCCTTTGGAAAAAATAAATAATAACAAAATTCAACTAAGTAGAAACACTTTGTAAATTTTTCCTGAAATGCCAGACCTTAGGATCTGTACATGTCTGTCCTGTTAGATTGTTGCTATGGGTATGCTATGCTCGTCTGTTTCCCCTACAGGGATTCTAGGTAACTATGTCTACCTTTTCCCCAGACCCAACTATAATGTGTTGAAAAGTATCAACTAATTATCACACTACGTAAGAGCACATTAAATCAAGAGTATTATCAACAAAACTCACAAAAAACAGCTCTCAGTTTAGGTCAAAACCAATTATGACAAGTTCAAAGACCTGTCACAGATACAAAAAAAAGTCAATAAAACGTCTCTAGCGTATTGACAAGTCTTTCCTCCTTGCCTTTCCTCCTCATATATATTCAGTACACAAGTCCCAAGAATATTGCCATTTCTTCTCAACCTCCTGCCTAAGTCCAAATTCAGGCATTTCACAACTCACTCTTAAAGCTACAAGAAAAAACTGCTAACTAATCTTCTTTGCCTCCAAAAATGCTATAATCTAATCAAACCTCTACACACCCCAGTATCATTCTTTTAAAAAAAAAAAAATCTGATCAAGTTACTACCCAGATTTATCTTTCCCAGTATACCACAACCTAGTCCCCAAAATGTCCAAACACTTCAGCATGGGAACAAAATCTAATCTTACCCTGAAACCAACAAAGGCTGCTGGATTCAAAAGCCTCTTCCTAACCAAAATGAATAGTCCTAATTCCTCACAGAACTGTTCTTCCAATTTTGGCTATTTAATGTCATCAGAAGCTTCAAACTTTAACAGAATCCAATTTGAGAGAGTGCATGAAAAACTTCAGACTGGTCACTGCAAGTATATGAACAGTTTTCAAAATGGGATCTACCTCGTTCACTATTATAAAGAATTAAACTTTATAAAAGTTAAAGTAAAGGGGCGCCTGAGTGGCTCAGTCGTTAAGCGTCTGCCTTCGGCTCAGGTCATGATCCCAAGGTCCTGGGATCGAGCCCCGCATCGGGCTCCCTGCTCTGCGGGAAGCCTGCTTCTCCCTCTCCCACTCCCTCTGCTTGTGTTCCTTCTTCACTGTCTCTGTCAAATAAATAAATAAAATCTTTAAAAAAAAAAAAAGGTAAAGTACTGGAGATATCATTAAAGAAAATAATATAAACCTATAACTACAGTCACATTGACAATTTCTTGTAAAATGCGCCCCCAAAAGTCTTGAAGTACTTATTACATTTAAAACTATATTACAGACATCAGCATCATTGCAGCATGAATCCTTCCCTTTTTCTCTCCTCTTTCATTTACAACTAGATATCCATAACTGAAGGGGGAAAAAAGCACCTCTACACAAGATACCAGAACACCTGAGAGATCTATCCATCTGTGCACCTGAAAGTGAGTGGACTGGACCACACAGGCTATACCAACAGCAGAGAAGGTGGTGGCTGATCCAGCAGGAAGCCAGCACAACCTTTCCAGCAGAGGAGGTGGTGGGCAAAGGCAGGAGAATAGGGGTCTGTCTGACCATGCATGCTAAAGCTAGAAAAACCAGCTGCTCTCTCTGCAGAGAGACCACAGTGACTGGGAAGAGGGGAAGGAAAGGGAAGTAGGCAAAGAGAACTGAAGGAAAGGGTCTCCTGCTATCTGCCCTGGGGGGTAAGAGGACCACCCATGGACCTCTGGTACCCCCACAACCACCAACTTGATCCCCTGCAGACCACTAGCATACCGAAAGCCTGAAGTGCTAAATATACACCTCTCCGCAAGCTCTGCAGCCATCCTTTGGTCCTTTTTTCTTTTAAATGTACCTGCTCAACAACCTTAACGTGAGTCAGCTCTGGTAAGAGAAACCAAAGTCTTGTACTATAGTGCCACCTTCTGGGAAAAAAAATGAAGCCTCCTAATTACAAAACTGTTGCATTGTTAAGAATCAAAGTAAACAAAACCTTGCCTAAAATAAGAAAGATGTTTACTACTTCAAATGGAGAAGTCGAAGCACTTCCTACCAAACACCATGAAAAGTCACAGTAATATAGTGTCACAATAAAAAATGACAATTTTCCAGCAACTGAACCCAAAGACATGAAATACTGTGATCTAACTGATAAAGGATATAAAACAGCTATTATGAAAAAATTCAATGAGTTACTAGAAAACTCAGAAAAGCAATTCAATTATCTCAGGGATAAAATTAACAAAGAGAAGGAGTATTTTACTGGAGAGATTAAAATTGTAAAAAAAAAACAACCAACAACAAACAAACCCCACAATTCTGGGCTGAAGAACTCAATATATGAAGAATGAATTAGAATGCACTGGAAATGAAGAAGATCCTATGGAAGAGAGAATTAGCACACTCAAGGATAGAAATACAGAAATGATTCAGTTGGAAGAGGAGAAAGAACTAAGATTTTTAGAAAAGTAAAAAAACCCAGGGCACCTGGCTGGCTCAGTCAGTAAAGCATAACATTCTTGATCTCAGGGTCATGAATTCAAGCCCCACAATAAAAGTATCTCAAAAAAGAAGAGTGGGAGAAGGGAGCACAGAACATATTTAAATGATAGTTGAGAACTTCCTAAACCCAAGGAAAGAATTGGATATACAAATCCACAAAGCTAACAGAACACCTTATTATACCAACACAAAAAGACCTTCTCCAAGAACATTATATGAAAACTGTCAAAAGTCAACAAGAATTTTAAAGAAGCCCAAGAAAAAAGAGAGTAACTTACAAAGGTACTCCCATAAGGCTATCAGCTGACTTCTCAGCAGAAACTCTATAGGCCAAGAGAGAATGGAATAACCTATTCAAAACACTGAAAGATAAAAACAACCAGCCAAGAATATTCCACTAGTAAAGTTATTTTTGAGACACAAAGGAGAAAAGAGGTTTTCCCAGACAAACAGAAGTTGAGAGAGTTCAGTATCACTAGACATGCTCATAAGAAATGTTAAGGGGCGCCTGAGTGGCACAGTTGGCTAAATGTCCAACTCTTGGTTTCCACTCAGGTGGTAATCTCAGGGTCGTTAAAATGAGCCCTACCTCAGGCTCCATGCTCGGCATGGAGTCTGCTTAAGACTTTGTCTCCCTCTTCCCCTCCCTCCCATGCTTGCTTGCTCCCTTTCTCTCTAAAATAAATAAATCTCCAAAAAAAAAAAAAAAGTTAAAAAGAGCTCTTCAAGCTGAAATGAAAAGACCAAAGTACAGAAAACTCTGATTAAGGTAATAAATAGAATACTCAGAATTAGAATACTGTAACTTTTTTAGAATAGTATATTAAACTCTTAACTATGGCACAAAGGTTAAAAAAGCATATTAAAGAGGCACTGGCTGGCTCAAGTGGTGGAGCATATGACTCTAGATCTCAGGGTTGTGAGTTCAAGCCTCAGATTGGGCATGGAGCCTACATAACATAAAAAAATTAAAAATTTTTAAAAAGTGCATTATTAAAAATACAGCTACAACTTGATAATGAAATCACAATATAAAAAGATATAACTTATGACATCAAAAACATAAAAGGGGAAGTTTAAAATGATGGAATCTTTATAGGCAAATGAAGATAAATTTTTATTAGCAGAAAAAGGACTGCTTGTCTAAGAGATTTTTTATGTAACCTCATGGTAACCACAAAGCAAAAATCTACAGCAGAGACATGAAACTAAAAAAAATGGGAGACTGAGCAAATCACCATGGAAAACCAACTTACAGACAGAAACAAAAGGAAAAACAATGGGGGAAAAAAAAAATAACCAGAAGAAAAAAGATGAAATGGCAGTAGTAAATCCTTACATATCAATAATCATCCTAAACATTAATGAACTAACTCACCAATCAAAGCACAGAGTGGCTGGCTGGATTAAAAAAACAAAACCCAACTACATGCTGCCTACAAGAGACTCATTTCCACTCTAATGACACACACAGGCTCAAAAGTGAAATGATAGAAGAGGATATTCATTCGAAGCAAACAAAAACAAAAAGAAGGTGGGCAGAGCCATAATTACATTAGACAATTAGACTTCAAGCCAAAAAAGGTAACAAGAGTCAAAGAATGTCATTATATAATGATAAAAGAGTCACTACATTAAGAAGATACAGCAATGTTAAATATACAAACTCCCAAATCCTGAGCACTGAAATATATTAAGCAACTAAAAAAGATCTTAAAGGAAAAACAAACATCAATACAATAAGTCAATGTAGGGGATTTCAATACCCCACTATCTGTTACGGACAGATTATCAAGGCAGAAAATCAACAAGGGAACATTGGAATTGAACCAGATTTCAGAACAAATGGTCTTAACAGACCTATATAGAACATTCCACCCAACAGCAGCAAAATAAACATTCTTCTCAAGTGCACATGGAACAGTCTCCAAGACAGAGCACAAGATAGGCCACAAAACAAATATTGGCAAATTTAAGAAGACAGAAATCATACCAACTATCTTCCCTAACCACACTGGTAGAAACTAGAAATCAACAAGAGGAGAGTAAGAAAATCTACAAATACGTGGAAACTATGCAATGCACTTCCAAACCACTGGGTCAAAGAAGAAACCAAATGGGGAATGAAAAATTATCTTGAAACAAACACAACATATAAAATATTGTGGGATGCAGCAAAAGCAGTTCTGAGAGGAAAATTCATAGCAGTAAGTGCATATATTAAAAAATTAGAAATATCTCATATAAACAACTTAACAACTCAAGGAACTAAGAAAAGAATAAATTAAGCCCAAGGTTAGAAGAAGAAAATAATAATAAGAGTAGAAATACATGAAATAAATACCAGATAAACATCAGAAAGGATTAACAAAACTAAGAGCTGGTTCTCTGAAAAGATAAACAGAACTGATAAACCTTTAGCTAGACTAAGAGGAAAAGAAGTGAACACTCCAAAAAAATAACAAATAAAATCAGAAATGAAAAAGAAGGGTGCCTGGGTGGCTCAGTTGGTTAAGCGTCTGCCTTTGGCTCAGGTCCTGATCCAGGGTCCTGGGATCAAGTTCTGCATCGGGCTCCCTGTTGCTTCTCCCTCTGCCTTTGCCCACCCCCATCTTTCATGAATAAATAAAATCTTAAAAAAAAAAAAAAGAAAAATGAAAAAGAAGGCATTACAATACAATAGCTATTACAGAAATACATAAAATCTTAAGGTACTATGAATAATTATATGCCAACAAATTATATAAACTAGATGAAATGTATACATCCCTAGAAACACACAGCCTACCAAAACTGAATCAAGAAGAAATAGAAAATGTGAACAGACCAATAATTAGTAAAGAGATTGAATCAGTAATCAAAAACTCCCAACATAAGAAAATGCCAGTACTTGATGGCTTCAGTGAAGAAGCCTATGATGCATCTAAAGAAGAATTAACCCCAATCAATCATCCTCATAGTCTTCCAAAATAACGAGGAGGGAACACTTCCTGACTTCTTTTATGAGGCTAGCATTACCCTGACACCAAAACCAGGTAAGAATACCACAAAAAAAACTACAGACCAATATCCCTAATGAATACATATGCAAAAAATCCCAACAAAATATTAGCAAACCAAATTCAGGAACACATTAAAGGGATTATACATCACAACCAAATGGGATTTATCCCTGGGATGGAAGAATGGTTCAAAATATGCAAATCAACAAATGTAAGGCATCATATCAATAAAATGAAAGATGAAAATCATATGATCATCTCAACAGATGTAGAAAAAACATTTGACAATATACAACATCCCTTCATAATAAAAAACCTTAACCGACAGAATAGAGCCATACCTCAACACAATAAAGGCTATCATATAGGACAAACTCACAGCTCACATTATACACAATGGAGAAAAACTGAAAGCTTTTCTTCTAAGATCAGGAATAAGACAATGATGCCCACTCTCATCTCTCCTATTCAACATAGAACTAGAAGTCCCTGCTAGAGCAATTAGGCTAGTCAAAAGAATAAGAGGCATCCAAATTGGAAAGTAAAAAGTAAAACTATTTCCCAATAACATGATTTTATTAAAAATAAATAAATAAATAACAACCCAAAGGTTCAACCAAAAAGCTTTTGGAACTAATCAATGACTGCAGTAAAGCTGCAAAATACAAAATCAACATACAGAAGTCAGTTGCATTTCCTTATACTGATGATGAAACACTGAAAAATAAAGAAAACTATCCCTAGCACCAAAAATAATAAAATACCTAGGAATAAATTTAAGCAAATGAAAGATCTGTACAACAAAAACTACAAAGAAACAAACAAACGGAAAAACATCCCATGTTTATGGAGTGGAGGAATTAATATTGTGAAATTGTCCATCATTGCTCAAAGCAATCTAAAGATTCAGTGCAATCCTGATCAAAATTTCAATAGTATTTTTCAGATAAATAGAACAAGCAATTCTAAGAGTTGTATGGAACCACAAAAGACCCTGAATAGTCAAAGCAATCTTATAAAAGAACAAAGCCAGAGGCACCATACTTCCTGATTTCAAACTATATTACAAGGTAATTAAAAGTGTGGTATTGGCATAAAAACAGACATAGATCAGTAAAACAGAACAGAGCCCAAAAATAAACCCATGTAAACATGGTCAATTTATAACAAAGAATTTACAATGGGGAAAGCATAGTCTATAGTCTCTTCAATAAATGTTGTGAAATTTGGAAAGTCATATGCAAAAAACTAAAACTGGACCAAAATCTTATACCCTATACAAAAACTAACTCAAAATAGATTAAAGACTTAAACCTAAGAGACCTGAAACAAAGGTCTTAAAGAAAACTGGTAGTAAACTCCTTGACATAGGTATGGCAGTGAGTTTTTGAAGCGGACACCAAAAGCAAAAGCAATAAAAGCAAAAACAAGTGGGACTACATCAAACTAAAGGCTTCTGTAGAGCAAACAAATCCATCAACAAAATGAAAGACAACCCGCAGAAAGGGAGATTTTTGTAAACCATAAATTGGAAGGGGTTAATATCCAAAGGATATAAAAACTCCACCAACTCAAAAACAAACAAAAGCAAAGATTCCAATTAAAAAAATGAGAACTAAATAGCCACTTCCCCAGAGGACATCAAAATGGTCAAGAGACACATGAAAAGATGTTAAATATCATGAATCATCAGGGAAATGCAAATCAAAACAAGGAGATACTGCCTCACACCTGTTAGAATAGCTACCATCAAGACAAGAAACAAAAGATGCTGGTGAGGATGTAGTGAAGAGAGAACCCTCATATATTGTTGGTGGGAACAAAAAGTGGCCCAGCCACTAAAAAAAAAAACAACATGGAGGTTCCTCAAAAATTTTTAAAAGATCTATCATTCAGTGAACAATTCCACTTCTGGGTATGTACCCAAAGGAAATAAAAACAAGATTTTAATGACATATATGAATTTCCATGTTTATCACAGCATTATTCACAACAGCAAGATCTAAAACAACCCAAATGCCCATCAACACATAAATGGATAAAAAAGATGTGGTACATAAATACAATGGAATATTATTCAGCCACAAGAAAGGAAGATACCTTTCCTTTTGTGAAAAAAAAAAGATGGACCTTCAGCACATTATGCTAAGCAAGATAAATCAGACAGACAAGGATAAGTACTGTATGAATCACTTACATGTGAAATCTAAAAAAACTTAAATCTGTGAAAAACAGAGTAAAATGGTGGCTACCAGGGACGGGGGGGGGGGGAGACAGGTGTCATGGTGTTTAAGGGTACAACTTGTAATGAGTAGTAAACAGGCCATGGAGACCTAATTCACAGTATTACAGACACTGACAATAATATTGTACTATAACTATGTGATAAATATCACTATATCGACAATCATATTAAGATACATAAATGAATTAAAGTGACACACTTTACACGTTAAACTTACACAATGTTACTCGCAAATTTATTCAACTAAAAAAACTATATTACAAAGAGCAACAAATGATCTGCTGAACAGCGTATTTTAATGCTTATATGTAGAATCTGTAATCATTCAAGTATTTTTCACTTTTGGTAACTTTAAGATTTGTATAAATCTTAAACTTGTAGAAATGCTTTTTCATAACTTTTAAATTGCCAGTCAGCAATGGAAAATTAATAATTGGAGAATGTGGGCAAAGCATCAGGGAGTGTCAGAATAGCAGGATGCAGAAAGTTATAAAGTCAAAAACAGACCAGAATTTATACTGACATACTATCTCTCCTTCTGTCACTTTTTAAATGGCTCTCTGAGACAAGAATACTAGAGAAATTACTTGCCACAACGCCCCCAAACATGACTTCAAAAAATAAGTTTATCTGAACTACTGGATTTATTAAACAACCACCACCAAAAGCACACCTGGCTGAGCTTTCAAACACACATCTTTTAATGTTAAAAAGGCCTCCAACAGCAGTATTAGCTGACATCTGGAAAGTAATTCCTCTCTAATGAGAACTGGGACGGGGTGGGAAGAGAAGGAGAAGCAAAAAAGAGAAGGGAAGGGGAGGAAGAGAAATGGAGAGAGAATGAGAGGGAGGGAAAGGAAGGAAAGAAGGAAAAGTTAGAGAAAAAGAAACTACATATGGCAAGATGTTCACTGCAGTTATTTATAAAGTAAAAAAAAAAAAAAAACCCTAGAAAACGAACTAAATTACAAGTAAAAATATGATTTAGTAAACTATGGTAGAGCTACTCAAAACTGGAATCAGACATTTTAAAGGTATAAAGACTACATATTAATATTAAAAGTGCTAGGGTGAAAAGTGTGAAGGACTTTAACTTTTCATTTCAAAGCCTTCTGGCAAGTTTTCTTTCTTGTAACTATGTGCAGATATTTAATACTTAAAGAAAATAAGCTAATTTTTTTTTCTACAAAGAAATGCCCATGTCTTAAGCACTATTAAAATAAATTATATAGTATATTCACATAATGTAATACTATGGAGCCACTGGGAAGAACAGGAAACTAAAGAATAGTATGGGAGGATATGTAGAGTGTCTGTTACCCATGTCAGTAACATATGAACAACATGATCCTGTCTATGTTAAAAAATTACAGTTGACCCTGGAACAGTGCAAGGGTTAAGGGTGACAACTCCCACATAATCAAAAATCTGTGTATAACTTCTGACTCCCCCAAATCTTAAACCCTACTAGCCTGTTGACCAGAAACCTTACCAACAATATAAAGGGTCAATTAACACACATTTTGTATGTTATATATAATTATATATTGTATTTTTACAATAAAGCTAGATAAAAGAAAATATTAATAGTTATTAGGAAAATACATTCACAGTATGGTAAAACATTCATGTATAAGTGGACCCGTGCAATTTAAACCAGTGATATTTAAGGGTCAACTGCATATACCTACATAAACATAGAACATGTATGTTTATTTTTATAAATATACAATTCTGTATTTACATATGGGGATCAAGAAGGGGGTTAGGAAGACTCACTTTTGGTTTATATTTCTATACTATTTGAGTTTTTATTAAAACAAGTATGTATTATTTTCAATTAAAAAGAAAAAGAAAAATTGTGTTAAATTAACTAGTCGATACTAAAAAAAAAAAAATAGCACCAGCATTATTAAAACTATATAGCATGCATTTGACAATGGAATACTACTCAGCAGTAAAAAGGACCAAACTACAGATATATGCAACAATATGGATAAATCTCAAGAACACTTTCAGAGGGGCTCCTGGGTGGCTCAGTCGGTTAAGTGTCTGCCTTCAGCTCAGGTCATGATCCCAGGGTCCTGGGATCGAGCCCCGCATCGGGCTCCCTGCTCAGCCGGAAGCCTGCTTCTCCCTCTCCCACTCCCCCTGCTTGTGCTCTCTCTCTCGCTGTGTCTCTCTCTGTCAAATAAATAAATAAAATCTTAAAAAAAAAAAGAACATTTTTCAGAAGTAAAAAGAAGTCCTACTCAAAAGAGCACCTATTCTAAAATTTCATTTATATGAAGTTCCATAACAGGCAAAGCTAATATACACTGGGAAAAAATCAGAACAGTGCTTATTTCTATGGGTAAATGGTAGCACAGGAAGGGGAATGAGAAAGCTTTCCAGAATGGTGGGAGTGTTCTTTATTTTGACAGGGAATTGAGTTACAAAGATGTACACATTTGTCAAAACTCATCAAAGGATACACTTTAAGATCTGTGTACACTATTATCACTTCTCGGCCTTTTGGCTAAGATCAAGTGAAGATCTGTGTACACCATTGTATACAGATTATATCAAACTTTTTTAAAAAACTATAAATACTGAACTCTAATGATAGGCATAAATCCTTAGGGGTAAGTTCACTAACATCTGCAATTTACTTTAAAATACATCAAAGAAGGGTAGGGGCAAGTACACTAAAATATTAACAGCAGAATCAAAGTGATGGGTATACACGGGTGTGTCATGTGATAAATATATACACTGTAGTACTTTTTGTCCCATTCATCAATACAGATGGTTAAATTATGGTATATCCATTACATTAAAATGCTATGTAACCTTAATTAAAAAGACAACACTTTTATGTATTATGTGGACATCCAAGTATGATATCAATTATGTAAAGAGGAGAAAGAATACATAAACATATTTGCTTGTGTGTTGGTAAAATATCTCAGGAAGAATCACTGAGTAACAGATCTCAAGCGAATTCCATTATTTCATACAAACACACAATACTAAATATGACCCCAAGTTAAAAATAAACTTTCACCTGTTTGAGAAGTTACTATTTGTAGATTGAAAAGGATTTTTCCACAGAAATGAGGTAGTGGGAGTAAGTGACTAAGTTTGGTAGGAAGGGCTTATACCATCCACTCATTTCTCTCATTCTCTATCCTCTGGGACTAAGGAAGCAGGAGGAAGAAAAAAATATTCCTAGAAGCTTTTTAGCTCAAGCTTGAATTAGTCACTCTTGATGTGTAGACACCAAACACTGGAATACCTTACTTTCTGTTTTGCTCATAATAGTATCTCTGTCTTTTGATTTATATGCATACAAAATAATTTGGGAACTATTGTAAGCCAAAGACAAGGATATGCTAAAACATATAGAAAATGCTAAATCCATTTTAACTACTTAGCACTCAGATGAAAAAGACAAATAAGGTTGCAGCAGTAAAATGGGGTAATGAGAGTCAACTCAACAAAAGTTAAAGGGATGAAGAAGGTAATGAAAAATATTTTAACCAATAATTAATTATAGAAAACTCTTCTACCAGCTGTAAAATTCATCAGACTAGAATTATCATTTGGCATTCTTTTCTGAGCAGGTCCATGGAGGCCAGCAGCTTGCACATAACAGAATTCAAAAATACTTTGAGTAAATGTTATTAATATTTTTCAGTGTCCTTTCCCCCTAAAAAAAAATCACTTAAGCTTTACATAATCTGAAGGTCCTATGAAGTAAAAATAAAGAGAAAGAGACCCAGAGATTAGTGACTTTTCAAATTGCTCACATATCTGTTGCTCTGAAATAAAATTCTCATTACAGTACGGCAGATTTTAGAGTTTACACTTCTCTCTGCTTAGTTTATGGTTCCATAAACTAGAAATTTCAACCAGTGCATTTAATATACCACACACAAGGCATGTGCTGGGTGCTGTATACAACAGGAAGACAGTTAAATCTATGATTTGGAGTCTACTTTCAAGGACCTGAGATTCTAATAATGAAGATAAAATAAATGAGAATTAATGACTAAACAAGTATGCAAGTGATGAATGTCATAACTGATGCAAACTAGTGCTAGGAGAGCAGAGTCATGTCACTCCTTCCAGATGGATGGATCATAAATAACATTCTGGAAGAACTGGAATCATCCTTAACCTTTGATTTCAACATATATAAAGGAAATGGAGAAAGGCAGTATATTATAGCGCACAACAAAGCTCTGAAATCAAAATGTCTTGTTTTGAATCCTTTCTCCATTATTTATTAGCTATGAATGAACCACATTACTTAATCTGCCTATGACTCAATTTCCTCATATTTAAAATTGAAGTAACAGAATCTAGATCACATTCAATGAATACACAATGATTACGATATGATAAGCACTCAATGAATGTTACCCTCTGAAAGTTGGGAAAAGAGGACAGGATAAACAATGTGATACAGAAAAAAGTTCAGCTTTGCTGAAATTAAGACAAAAAAAATGGGAAGATAAAACTAGAAAGATAAGCAGATTATACATTTTGAAAGCTAAGTCAAAATGTATGCAATTTATTTAAGAGTGCTGAAGATTTTGATCAAATCAAAGGATATAAACAAGGCTGGGCATCCAGGATGGAACTAGAAGGGAGAAAAAAAACTGTAAGGGTTTAAATAAGGAATGTGAGGCCCCCTACTGAGCAATGTCATTAGTAAGAATTATTAAAAGAAAGAGATAGGGGCGCCTGGGTGGCTCAGTTGGTTAAGCGACTGCCTTCGGCTCAGGTCATGATCCTGGAGTCCCGGGATCGAGTCCCGCATCGGGCTCCCTGCTCGGCAGGGAGTCTGCTTCTCCCTCTGACCCTCCTCCCTCTCATGCTCTCTGTCTCTCATTCTCTCTCTCTCAAATAAATAAATAAAATCTTTAAAAAAAAAAAAAGAAAGAAAGAAAGAGATAGAACCCAATGATTAACTGAAGGGGGAGGATGAAGGGAGGAAAAGCTAAAAAATAAAATTTCAAGCCTGGAAAACTTGAGGAAATGAAATGCAAATTAGTAAATTCAGAGAACATTTACTTTCAGAAATGTAGTTTGAAGTTCATATGGGAGAACCAGGTAGATATACAGCTAGCAACTGGAATAAGAGCTTAAGGCTTTGAAGAGAGGTTAAGTCTAAACATACATATGTGAAAAATAATGTAGAGACCAGAGGTTCTCTTGGAAAAACTCTGAAATTCAATGCAAATTTATATATATGCAATATCCTAAGGAAGGAAGTCTTTAATCAAACTTTCAAAGACTCCAAAACACACACACACACACACACACAAGTTTTTAAGAACCACTGGAACAGATTATAATGGAAACTATCCATGGGAATGAATGTGAATGAGGTGACAGGAGTAGAAGTAGTTGGAAAAAAAGGCATGGAAACAGAATTTGAAAAAAATATAATTAAAAGGCAAGAAAATGAACTAAAAAGGACAGAGCTGATTTGAGAAGAAAGAGAAGCAAAGTATTAGGGATTCAAGATATAAGAAGTTAAAAAAAAAAGGCAGCATCAACACTGCTTTATGTTATACATATAGGACATATAAAATTTATATAAAATCTCTACATTTAATAAATTCATTGGTAACACAGAGGTAAGCAATTTTGTGTATAAGAAAAAAGAAACTATATGACAAAGGATTAAGAACTAAATGGTTGGGGACAAAGGAGTGAAAAATTAAAGACTGACTACTATTTCTAGATTTATTAGTGAAAAGAAAAGCTAGCATGAAAATGACTGGAAGAAAAGTATGATTTTATTTTTTGTTTTATTTTTGCTGCTATTGTTGCTGAGTTTTTCTTCCTTAAGGACTAGGAAATTTACTTTTTATGCCAAAAGGAGTCTGTAAAAAGAGAAAGATCAAAGAAGGGAAACAGGAATAAAGTTCAGCAGTGAAAAGATCACCTTTCAATTCTTCCTGTAAAACGGGAACAAAAATAATTTTAATGTGGTGAGAAAGGTATAGTTAACAAGTGTGGGTGAAGGGAGAAAGAGACTACAAAAACTGTGAAAAAAGTTTCTTTCTTAAACTGTAAAGCACTGATAACCATGATGCTTTCGAACTTTATTCCTTTATAACTGCAGCTCGTATTATGAAAATGTAATAGTAAAAAAGTGCATACGGTAATAGGGCAGAATACACTATCTTGTGTGGTAGTAAATTAAGAACATGGCTCTAGAGGCAAAAAAAGCAGGAGTTTAAATTACTGTCTAGTCACATGCTATGGCTAGCTGTGTGACTCTGAACAAGTACCTTAAATTTGTGCCTCAGTGTCATCACTTGCAAAACGGAGGTAACAATCCAACTCTCAGAACTTGGAAGTAATACAAAACTTTCAACAGTGCATACAAATGCAGGTGGTAGTGGCAGCAGCAGTGGTAGTGATAAGAGTTAACAGGAGCAAGTAATGTAACCTATTTATGTTTAATCAAGCAGTATTTAAGGAGGGAGGGAAGGGCTAGGCTCCTAAAAATGTGACTCAGGGGCCGCTGGGTGGCTCAGCTGGTGAAGCATCCAACTCTTGGTGGCTCAGGTCATGATCCCAGGGTGTGAGATGAGCCTGCAGGGTTCCAAGCTCAGCAGGGAGTCAGCTTAAGATTCTCTTTCTCCCTCTCCCTCCCCCCACCCTGCGCACTCTCTCGGGGCGTGGCTCTCTAAATGAATTAATTTAAAAATCTTTTTAAAAAATGCGTCTCAAATCTTTCAACTACAAAAGTATCTAAGCATAATTCCCCCTATTATACCAATAAGGAAAGGGGAGGTTCATTTGCCTAGATTACTCAGTTAATAAGTGGCAGGAATTAGATGTGAACATTAGTTTATATGGTTACAAAACTTGGCTTCTTTCCACTACACATTACCGCCACACCACTACATAGCAGCAGGAGCACAAAACTATGCATTCTGTTCTTTACTACTAACCTCACAAAATCTGGGCACATCATTAAGTCTATCTGCCTCTCCATTTTCTGAAAAATTAAGGAGTTTTTTCAAATTTGACTTTGAAGTTTCCCTCCAGCTAAAATAGTCCATGATTTTATTAAGTTACCACATTTAGTGATGTGTAAACTCATAAAAAGGTTCAAAATACAGCAGAAAACCTTTTCTGTTTAGGAAGCAAAAACAGAAAAATTGAACAACAACAAAAAAGCTTAAAATTGTTTTTCCAGGACTTCACATTAGCAAAAAGAATGTTAAAGAAAAGACCAACATCTAATTTCATATTATAGCAAGTATGACTAAGCAAATGTTTGAGAGAACAAAATATCAATCTTAAGTATTTCAAGATGCCAATTTTAACAACTACATTTTCAATAATTTATGGGGGAAAAAACCCCACAAAACCCAGAGCCCTGACACATGGACAGACCTTAAAATCAAGTAACAAGCAGATTTACCGACTTTCATTTCATGCCAAAACACTGCAACCAGGCTGGGTTTTTGTTTGTTTTTATGTCAATCTGAAAACTCTCCTGCCCTAAAACCCTTCACTGGCTTCCCACTATTCTTCAATTAATATCCAAAATCCTTAACATGACTCAACAAAGTCTTGAATGATCCAGCTCCTCCCTCTGGAGGTATCCAATGTTATTCATCCCTTTGCTCTTTTTTCAAAAATTTCATTTCCCCCAAGACACTTCTTTTTCTTTCATTTTAGGGCTTTCATACAATCTGTTCTTCAAAACCTAGAATGCTTTCACAGCTCTCCCACCCTTTTGTCCTAGCAAACTGCTACTCATTCTTTTAAGCTAAGATCAAATGTTATACCAGCAAAAGCCTTTCCTGACCTTCCAAACACATTTTGACAGCATTCCGGACTTCATAATAATCAAAGGTCTTATAATTACTTGTTCAACATCTGTCTTCCCTGCTAAATGGTAAACAATATGAAGATGGTTATTGCAGCTTGTTTCCCAATATTCCCAATATCTAACACACTGCTCAGTACAGATTAAGTACTCAATGTTTGCTGAATTAACATATTCAAAATGCAGGGGAAGTCCAAAACCATGAGATACTTTACTAGCACAAGTAGCTAGAAAGTTCATACAAGTTTTGAGTTATATCCTACCCTTGGTCCTTCAAATGTTACTCCTTCAAATAGGTGCTCTTTGGCAATTATACTTTTAAAGTAAAGCAAAAAATCCCTTTAGATAACACATCTTAAAGCTTCACAAACCCAAGGTTAGAAATCACAAGTCTTAAACAATTGGAATCAGCTTTAAGTCATTGAGAACACACCTGAAATGCAATGAAAGGGACAGGAACTTGGATAAAGGCTCAATTTTACCACAGCAATATACATTATGAAAGGACCAATCCCAATTCCTACCACTGTCTAGGCTGTACTAGCAGCCTTATTTATCCTAACAGTAATGACTGCAGTGCTACAGTCATCTAAGTAGGCTATGATATCTGAAACATGCTTTATTAAAACTGAATAAAAGTCACAAGCATACACACTACATAACTATAAATAATTCTCTTTTAGGTTATAGCATAACACAGAGATGTTAAACCACTCCGTTGTATAACTGTAGCTAATGTAACATTGTGTCAACTCAGAAAAATTTTTTTAAAAAGGAGTGCTATTTAAACTCAAATCTTTTTTTTTACGTTTTCTGTTCACCTAATACTTATTGAGCGCTAATTACAAACCAGGCAGTGTCTAAAGAGTCTTAATATATATTATTTCCCCATACAGATGAGGAAACGGGAGACATTGAGTTAAGTAATGTACCCAATATTATACAGCTGGTAAGTGGCAGAGGCAATATTCAAAGCCAGTCATTGTGACTCCGGAGTCTGTCCTCTAAATCACTACAACCACTGTTGCACGCTCTCGCTCCATCCACTGAAATAAGGCTTCTATCTGGACCACCTCACTTCAATAAAACTATTTTGCTAAGGTCACCAATGACTTCTACCTTTCCAAACTTAAGGACCATTTATCTGCCTCCACCTTTTTCATCCACTCTGCAGCATCCCATCCCAGTTGACAACTCGCCTCTCTTGCCATATATTTTTCGTTAGTAACATAAATCTCAGTCTTCTACCTCAGATGTGGGCCCTCCTTTCTTACCTATCAACATATTCTTACTAGGAAATCTCCCACAATTCTATGGTTTCAAATACTCTCTGCATGACTCTAACTTTCTCTAGTCCTGCCCAAGTTCTAGACTCAACCCAACCACCTCTTAAATATCTAACGTGGATGTGTAACAAACACCAATTACCTTTCCACCTCCCCTCAACCTGTTCTCTCCCAGCCTTCTCTATTATCATCCATCTAGCTGTTTAGGCTAACTTCTTAGTCATTATCCTTGATGTCCCTTTCCCTCACCTCCCACGTCCAATCCATTAGCAAGTTCTATCAGATCTACTTATAAGACATATTTCGTTCTGTCTCCACTATCACTATAATATAAACGACCTACATTTGTGCCTACAATGCCCTTCAGAATAGTCTACTTTCATTCTTGCCCCCTTAATCTCCACAAAGCGAGCAGAATTAAAACAAAATCAAATCAGTCCCTGCCTGCTTTAAATTATCTAAGGTCTCACTGTATTTTAAATAAGATCCTAGCTCTTGACCATGGCCTCAAAGAACCAAAATAATGTGGCCCCTGCCTAATTCTCCAACCTCATGTTATTCCACTCTCTCCCCCATCACAATGTTCCTTGCAGCCACAGTTACCTTCCTTCTCTTCCTGGAGCACACTGTAATCATCTGCCACAGGGCCTTTGCACTTGCTGTTCCTTCTGTAAGGAACAGTCTTTCTCCAGACTTTGACACAGATGGTTCCTTCTCCTCAAGTATTGCGCAGATGCTACCTCCTGTGAGAGACCTTCTAATCAGTCTTTTATATGACCCTCTATTATTACAACCACCACTGCTATTTTAATCTGAAGTTATCTTATTCCTTTAATACTCATCTATTACTGTGTTCTCAACTTTGGAATTTAAAAGCTCTGTCACCAAAGCCTCCCACAATATACAGCAGGCGCTTAATAAACTGATTAGATGAATGGATTTTCCCTTTTTCATTTTGTTTATTGTAAATCAACTAACTTTGATAAAGCACCTGGCCCAAAATATATTTTGTATGTATTAAAAGATAAATCCTTAAAACACTATTTTTTCCAGTATAAAACATTCCAGCACTCTGAACACCCCCTCCCCACAGTCCATCTACAGCATCCCACTTAAAACTGCCAAATATCCCATATGGTTAAATAACATTTTCTTCCTCCTCTCCAAGCTAACAAACGTGTAAGTAGGAAAAAGGAATCTTACTGGGCACCTTAGCACCTGTTACATCTTCAATCAGTTAAGAGAGGTGCGGGTGAGCCAGATAGCACATGGGAAACGTGGCCTTTCTTTCCGGGACTGTATTTAGGTAAAACGTGAGTGGCTTACATTAGAACTGCCCTAATCCCTAATAAGGGCCATTCACTCCATTTAAAGAAACAAGGTAAAATAGTCTGGGCAAGAGGTAAGGCTCGCATTCACTAAAAGAAAAGAAACCGATTTGGTGGCCCTCATCAAATGTGTGTGTAGGTTGGAGTCGGTCTACATATAACGGGAAAACAAGAAAAGAAGGTATCAGTTCAAGGACCAACTCAGCGGTAAGATAAAGATCAGCGCAGGCTCTCTGGAGTATCCTGAACCTGGACGCGAGGGTGGAAAAGAAAAAAAACACAAAACCCTGGGATCTCTGTTCACCGCTTCGGCCTCCATCACAGGCACTTCGGGAACTGTGCCCGCCTAGCTCCCACTTCCATCCCTGCAAGGAGATAGCCCCCGGATACTCACATGGGCTCCAGAGTCTTGCTGAGCCAGGACTTGAGTGCCTCGAAGTTTTCAATGATCATTTTAGAAACCATCCACAGCGGCCCGGAGGCCCGTCACACTCCTCCGCCCGCCCAGGTCGCTGCTGCTACAGCCGCCGCTGCCCCCGCCCCCTCCTCCGCGCGCCGCCCGCGTGGGCCGCGGTGGGAGGCGCCGGTGGCAGGTTCCCGCGAGCCCCGATCGGCGAACAGCTCTGCGGGTACCGTCGCAGGCCGCGAATCCACGGGGTGCCAGGAGCTCCCCGTCCCCGGACCCCGGCTGAGGCAGCAACGGTTTGCCCGGGCCCTCCCCCTTCCCTCCACCCGAGCAAATCTTCTTGGACCGGGAGGGCGACACACGCCTAGATCCGAGCTCTCACTCAGCCTTGGGATAAGGTGGTGTCGGCAACGCAGAACAGGCAAAAGTGAAGAAAGCGAAGACGAAGGGCAGCTCAATGGGAACGATTCGGGGGGTCTTCCCGGCTCCTAGCACCCCCAAGAAGATGGCTGCCGATAAATCTCGCGAGAATTGATGAAGTCTCGCGGTGACTCCCGGAGCCTGCTGGGAAGAGACGTAAGACCAGCCGAGAGCGCGCTGGTTGAGTGCGGTACTTCGATTTTTTGCTTCTTTGCGTGGTTCGCGGCCTTTGTGCTTTTTTACGCCTTGGTCCGCGTACGGAATAAAGATTTCCTTTTTTACAAGAAGGGAAAGGCCGCTGACTCCAGAAACAGTGGGAGTCCCACTTCGTCCTATGTAACAGACGGCTATGGCGCATCAGTAGGAACGAACCTCCGGACTGGAGCGCTCCTTGAGAGCGTCTACACGTTGTGCGAGGACGCACGGCGGCCAGTGGGTTCCAGGTGTGCTGTACCGCCTCCTCCGTTTATCTCAGTGTCCTGCAATACCATATTTTGTGCTGTGTGGTGTGGACAAGATTGGGAAGCACAGGCTGGTGTAATCTAACCCTCTGAGACTTCAGAGGATTAGTGTCTTGTCCAAAATTAGTCGACTTGATCGCAGAGAGGTAATGATCTAGGGATGCCCCCAAAGAAAGGTGAGATAACCTTGACGGTTCTGAAATAGTTTTCAACCAGCTGAAACTTAGGACTTTTCCCCAGCTAAAGAACAGTGTGTTTTTAATTCTCTTCACTTAGAGCCGATTCAGCCACAGATAGGAAATTAAATAGTATCAAAAGAGCCTTCATATCAGCGTCCTAAATAAACTTCCCTTCTGGGGAAGTTTGAATCATGTCTGTGTTGTTTTATTTGCTATTATTTACTATGGTTAAGGTACTAGGTGGGGTTTTGCAAAAGGTCTAGTGCCTGTAAACTATAATGAAATGAAAATAATTAGCAACATAAAGACGTTTAGAGTAAGTAGACCAATAAAAAGCTCTCGTGGTAGGCAATGGTAGACGAAATTGTCCTTAAGAACTCTTGAGTTTATAATTTGCTAGACTGAAGTGTCCTTAAGCAATAAGTGAGAAAGATTATCAAGTAAGAAAAGCTAGACATTTGTTTTAAAATACAGCATGTAGAGTAGAATGAAATTAGAATTCAGTGTGTTGATTAACCAGGGTGTTGATTAAAGTGATTTAGCTAAGTGAAATAAGTTAGAAGCAAGAGGACAAATACCATACAATTCCACTTATGAGGTACCTAGAGTAGCCAAACTCTTAGAGGCAGAAAGTAAAATGCTTGGGTGCCAGTGGTGGGAGAGCAGGGGAGGATGGAGAAAGAGTTTTATTTGGGAGGTTGAAAAGTTTCTGGAGATGAGCAGTGTTGATGGTTGCATGGTTAATGCAAGTGAATTGTACACTTAAAATGGTTAAAATAGTAAATTTTCTGTATATTTTACAACAATAAAAGTGATATTTTAATGTTGCTATGGGAAAAGTAAAATCCTAATTGTTTAGCCTATTTATTTAATAAACTTGTCTCAGGCTGAGTTTTCAACTTCATCACCAACTGTTCCTTAACTGGCCCTCTGCTCCAGCCTTCCAAAGCTAACCATCGTTTTTCTACCAAATACTATATACTCGGGTAAACTGATTTGCTCACCCTCCACTTCTCCAAACATTTATCTACATCCATAAGGAACGCCTCCACTTCTTTCTCTGGCTGCTCAAACCTTACCCATTCTCTCCTAATACCACTGCTACTGTATATTTGAAGTCTTCTTTGATTTTTCCTAAACAATAGCAATAGCCTTTTAATCTCTCTGCATCTTAGGCTGCCCCCATTATCTGTTCATCTTCAGTTGCCTTTATCATCATTGACTTTAATAGTCATTGTAAAACTTGCATGTAATCATGTCACTTCCCTGCTTACAATCTTCATCAACTCCCACATCGTCTTCAGGATAAAAGTCAAATTCTTCCAACATTCTATAAAAGGCCTCTCATAATCAAACCCCTACCTATTTGCCTTAGAAAGTTCTTCCACTGCCTTTCAGCCTTTGCTTCAGCCATCTCAAGCTATTCCATGTTCCTTGGAAGAGGTGTGTTCTCACACTAAATGGGGCTATTGCAGAAAGTTTTTTCTTCCATTTCACTTGATGAAATCCTATTCATCATAATTCAGTGCATGCAGCCTCACCTTTGGAAAGCCATCCCTGACCTCCCTGCTCTAAACCAAGAGTCACTCTGAGGTTTTCTCCCATCAGCCTATGCTTGCCTCTGTTATAGCACTCTTGCTTTATTTTTGCAAGTATCTGATCATCTGTCCCTTAGTAACTATAGTTTTGAAGCTCCTGCTCCAGCACAGCCCCTGATATATTCAGTCAGCTCTCAATTTTTTTAATGATTCAGTGAAACTCTGCCATTTCCATGAAATCTTCCCTGACAATGAAATTGACAGCGACCTCTTCCTCCTCTAAATCTATTGTAAGTGCTTGTTATTACTCCACATTTAGTCATCAGTGCTTTGTAGCATGCTTCTGTTTCTTAACCATTAACATTTATCGCTTCTCACTTCAGTACTTCATCTTTGGCTTTGCCTTCAAAAGTGATAATTAGCTAGTGTGATCATCAATGCTGCTAAGAAAAGACTAAAACAACCTCCGTAGCATACTTTCTGCATTCAGTAACAAACATTTCAGAATGTTCAATATTAGGTTACCTACTTAACATTTTCCAATACACCATGCTCTTCCAAAGCCCTGTGACTTTGTTAGTGATGTTCCTTTTGCCTGGAATGACTTTCCTCACTTCTCAAAAACCAGCTTCTCACTGATGCCTAGGCGAAGATAGTTGCCTCTTGGTTCCTACCTGTAGGATATGAGTTAAAACATCTTATTTAGTTTTCTCCTGTGTCTCCTTAACTAGATTACGAACTCTTTAAGGACTAGGACTTAAGCTTATTCATCCTTGTACTTCCTACACTTAGCAGTGTCTGGAACTAAAAAATGTTTACTTGCTTAATTTTAAATAGGAAGGAAGTGGAGGCAGGGGAAATATTTTGGACAGGTGAGTCATAATGATACCTCCTAATAGACTTTTATCTCCTCGTGGCTTACTTAGCTGCCCTGATCCTAGGAAGATTCTCTGTAGTGTAGTTAACTCCTTCTTAGGTTCTTCCAGTTCTCTCTCCTAGCTGGTGGATATAATCTTACTACTCTCAGTGGTGCCTTTGGGCTCTTGTTTAAAAACTTAGCCTGCATTTTGACATCACAAAGATATTCTATGTGTTCTATTTTCTTAATAGTTCATTACTCTCCAGAGAATCACATTTAGATCTTTATTCTCTCTGGAATGCATTCCTTTATTTGGTGTAAGGTGGGGAACTAGCCTATTTTTTCTCCAGATGGCAAGCCAATTTTTCTCTGAAATTCTACACAGTGGTCTACCCTTTCTCATTGGTTTTTGATGCCACTTTTATTATATATCGTATTTCCATTTATATATGGCTCTGGTTCTGAACTCTTCAGTTGGTCTCTTTGTCTATGACTACACCTGTCATAAAGAATAAAACCTGTTGTTTTTATTTACCAAAACAAAAAAACCTGTTGTTTTTATTTACCAACATCTTACAGACTATCTTAGTACCTAATAGGGCAAATCCCTCCTTTATGCTCTTTTTTTTTTTTTTTCAAATTTTACTTAACGTAAACCTTTGTTTTTCCAAATACTTCTTAGAACAGGATTGTTGAGCTTGTAAAATAAAAATCCTTTATTGAATTTATAGATTAATTTGGGTTGAATTGGCATCCTATAATGTGCAGTAGTCACAGTTGCGCTTCTCAGGTCTGCCTTCAAGAAATGACTCACTGCCCAACTGAAGGCATGTAGTTAGCTGACAGCCTCCAGCTGTTAACTCCTTCTAGGTTCACCTGAGCTTTCAAGCTGAAGGTACACTATTGTCAGGGCAGCCTCTTTCCCCCATGCCCGTCCTCAGCCAAAGACAGAGTCAGGCATAGTATCAGGACATACTCAACATTGGTGATAGAGGCTCTGTCAGATCTTGCATGGCAGTCTGATGGCTCCCCTTGCCCAGTCCTACTTCCTCTCTTTCCCTTTCACAAGTGCTACTCTGCAGTAAACCTTTTGCACTTCTAACTCAACATCTCCCCAGAGAATCCAGCTTACGACACAAATTCAGTCATCTGATTCATTCTGTTTTTATGAATTAAAGTCATAGTTAATAACAAAATCTAACCATACCTTCTGGCCCAATTACTTCTTTGAAACCATCCCTACCCAACTCAATTTAATAAGATCTCTCCCAAGACATACATTCTACGACTTTCTCTGGCCATCATTGATTTAGTACCTATTGTTTTATTTTTTGGTGTACGGATACTTTATCCTCCAACTAATGCTCTGAATTTAATTCCCTGTGGCCTCCTTGAGTACTTTGTTTCATCAATTACTTCCTAATCTGTTTTCAACCCTTGCACTCTATTGGGCCTTTCCAATGCATTGTTGAAGCAATGTTTCCTGAAGGTCTCCTCTGTTTTAAACATACCACTACTTGCTGAAAATACAGTGGTGGACAAAAAAAGACACTATATCTGCCCTAAGGGGCTTATAGGCTCATAAGGAAGGCAGACTTCTAACAAATAATCATATAGGAGAAAACTTACAAAATATATTATGTATTATAAAGAGGGAAATATGAACCATTTTAACAGTTTAGACTAGAAATGCTCAAGCATGGTTTCTCTAAGGATATGATATTTAAATGGTTAAGAAAAGGGAATAATGAGTACAAGTTAGCCATGTGAAGCAAAACAGAGACAAGAACATTTCTGGCCTACATAATAGCTTGTGGGATGTTCCTGAGGTAAGGAAGGGCCAGGATCTTAAAGGTCAGAGAGGTGAGAGTATGTCAAGTCAGGAGGAAACATAGCTACAGGCCAAATTAGGTAAACAAGGGACATGTTAAGATTTTTGAACAAGATTTTATTTAAAATATTATGTGCAGGGGCACCTGGGTGGCTCAGTTGGTTAAGTGTCTGCCTTGGGCTCAGGTCATGATCCTGGGGTTCCTTCTGGGATTGAGCCCATGTTGGGCTCCCTGCTCAGCAGGGAGCCTGCTTCTCCTTCTCCCTCTGCTACTCCCCCTGCTTGTGTGCTCATGCCCTCGCTTTCTCTGTCAAATATATAAATAAAATCTTTAAAAAAATAATAAAAATATAATGTGCAGCCATTGATAGGTTTTCAGTGTGGCGAGTTGAATTAAAAACATGAGCATACACACTTCTTAGAAAGCTTAATTAAATTTGGGAGTTTTTAAGTAAAAACAAAAAGGTGGCAAATCACCTTTAACATAAAAATGCTAGGATTTTTATCTCCCTAGCAGTAGAATCAAGATCATGTTAATAAAAGGAATATAGTTTTTTCATCTGAGACTAAAAACCAATAACTTGGGAAGAGAAATAATGCCTTGCTGTGGTGAGGTATGTCTTTAGGTAATTCAAGAGGAAACCCATCAGCAATTGCTAATAGTGTGAACTAGGATCAGAGGACATACTATGATTTTCCCCTTAATAAGATCAGAGTACTTCTGGTTGCAATAAAAGAATTTGAAGGACAATCACCAATTCTTTAGTGGGCACTCCATTTATACCCTTAATTGGTTATAATGACTCCTATAGCAGTACTTTAATGGAAGGGATCTAAAACCTAGCAGAACAGTACAGAGTAAGAGGACTAGGAGTTGTGCTATTAATACACTGAGCTTTTTATTTTATTCCACATAAGGAGAGGAAAAGTTCTTCCATTTTGGGGAAGCACTGTCCAATAAAAATATAATAGGAGCCACATATGTAATTTTACATTTTCTAGTGGCCATATTTTTTAAAAGTTAAAAGAAAGGTGAAATTACTTTTGATGTATTTTGTTTTGCTCATAGTAACTAAAATACTGTCTTTTCAGTGTGTAATTAATATAAAATTTATTGAGATATTTCACTTTTTTCTGGTTACTAAGTCTTTGATAGCCAGTGTGTATTTTACCCTTGTAGCCATCTCAATTTAAGCACGCCACATCACAAGTGCTCAATAGCTACACATTGCTACTGGCTATGGTATCGGACAGCGCAGCTTTAAACCTTTAGAGAGTGTCTCGTGGGTATTTAACTGTGGCTGATGTTTGTTGTTTCAGTCATTGGTCATTTTCCTCTGCTCAGGTACTGGCCTTCAATAAAATTGGGCTTGAATTTCAAAAGCCCTAATTAAGGTTCTACATCATTACTTTTGTAATAGATATTTTTGTCCTAAGGCTATTAAGGAAACAAGAACTAAATGTAAAGGTGAACTTTCTTCAAAAGATGGTTCATTCCTCCCCTCACTTCTTACTAGCCAGAGAATGAGAGGGGAAGGGACGAAAGGGTATAGCCAGTTTTCTTCTGATTCTTGGCTTGAAGGACAGAGATAGCTCCACAATAACTATTTGTTGGGAAAAAAGCAATGAAAGGAAATGATATGGCAGAGTCCCCACAGAGGCTCTCTGGGGATCATATGCATATAAGCTTGTAAATACCTACTTCTCATGGAATTCCAAAGTAAAGTTTGTCCATCTGCTTTGCTTTCTCTTTGGGTGTGTTTTTGTTTTTGTTTTGAGGCATTAATAGCTAATGGAATGTTATTTGTATCATGAAAGATGAAGGGAACCCCAGGAATCTTGACTCTGAGCCTAAGCTGTGAGACTCTTACCCAGGTTATGTCTTGTTTGCCAGTGTTCATTCATTCAACAAATAATATTATATTGAGAGCCTACTGTGTGCTATGAACTTCTCTAGGTTCTGAAAATACAGATGTAAACAAGACAGGCAAGGTCCCTGCCTTAATAGATTTTTTAAAAGTTTTTTTTATTGGGCGCCTGGGTGGCTCAGTCGTTAAGCGTGTGCATTCGGCTCAGGTCATGATCCCAGGGTCCTGGGATCCAGCCCCACATCAGGCTCCCTGCTCCGCAGGAAGCCTGCCTTCTCCCTCTCCCATTCCCCCTGCTTGTGTTCCCTCTCTCGCTCTCTTTCTGTCAAATAAATAAATAAATAAAATCTTAAAAAAAAAAAAAGTTTTTTTTATTTTGGAAAAATTTAAACATATACAAACACAGAAAAGAGTATAATCTTCCCTATCATCCAGTTTCAACAGTTATCGCCTCATGATCAATCTTATTTCATTGATATTCCATACTCTCCTCTTACTCCATTTCAAATTATTTTGACAACATAAACATCACGTCATTTCCCTGACAGAGGGTTTTAATAATATTACAGAATTTTTTCCTCTGGATATGGAGATTTATACCTGTCATCATCTATGGCAGTTTGTACAAGGGACTTTGTAAATGTGTGCGTATGTGAATATGAACATGTAATGTGTGTGTATATATATATAAACATATATATGCATATATCTCTTCAACCACCATCCAATTAATCATTAATATTTATTGAGTCTTCCTCATAAGTACACCTAGAATCAACTCATTGTCATTCAGCCCAGGCTATACACTGCAGCCAAAGAAATCCATAAAATCCCATGCTAATCATGTCACAATTTAAAATCCTTTATTGGGGTGCCTGAGTGGCTCAGTCATTAAGCGTCTGCCTTCGGCTCAGGTCATGATCCCGGGGTCCTGGGACTGAGCCCCGCATCGGGCTCCCTGCTTGGTGGGAAGCCTGCTTCTCCCTCTCCCACTGCCCCTGCTGTGTTCCCTCTCTTGCTGTGTCTCTCTCTGTCAAATAAATAAAATCTTTAAAAAATAATAATAAAATAATAAAAATCCTTTATTGACTCCCCATTTACCAGGCTGAAGTACAAATTTATTCATGATAATATCTAATTGAAATTTAGTGTGTTTTATGGTATTTAGTGTGTTTATGGCACCGTGCTAAGTGCTTTATATATATATTATGTTAATCCTCACAATTTAGCATTCCCATTTTATAGCTGAGGAAATTAAAGCCTTGAGTTGTCTAAGTACATTCAGGGAGTACTCAAGCATGGTAGAGCTTGAACTCAGATCACTCAACAACAACGACCACATCTTTAACCACATTTTACTAAATCTTTTATTAATTGGTGTCTGTCTAGCTCTCCAACTTCATCTCACTTCTTCACCTTTCACACTCTATGGTGCTGCCATACCGAAGTATTGGTATAATCCCCAAATAAACAATACTCTATTGAGCAGTAAGCTAACTGGTATATGCTGAAGAAAACATAAAAATAGGGGATGCCTGGGTGGCTCAGTTGGTTAAGTGTCTGCCTTCAGCTCAGGTAATCCTATGTTGGGCTCCTTGCTCAGCAGAGAGCCTGCTTCTCCCTCTGCCTGCCACTCCCCCTGCTTGTGTGCTTACTCTCTCTCTCTCTCTCTCTGACAAATAAATAAAATCTTAAAAAAAAAAATCAAAACAGGAACATGGATATATTTTTTAGAGAATTTGGGAATTTCTTTTAAAGTATCTAACTGAACATGGTAAGAAAAACCAGAAAGAAGGAATTTCCTACATGTATTTTGTCATTAGCATTATTTTGAATTTGACTTTCAAATGGAACAGCATTATAATATTTTTGACGCCTTAGGCCTGTAAAATCCTCAATCTATTCCTAGCTGCCCTTTATTCTGTTCCAAAACACACTGTCCTTTATCCTCTTCTTTGCACAAGCAGCCCCTGCTGTTTAGAACATTGACCACGCCCAACCCTATTCTGTACTTAACTCTTAATCACACTTTAGGATTTATCTTAAAAATCACTTCCTCAAGGAAGTCTTTTCTGACTGGGCTGAGTGTTCACAGTGTGCATCCCTATTATAATTATATCAGCCTGTATTGGTAATAGTTGTCTATCTACCACATTAAAAGATCATGTTCCTTGAAAGCAAAAGCTTTCTTCCATTCACTTGTTTTATTCCCAGTACCTAACATATAATAGATAGTCTTTTCTTTTTTCAAATTTAGGTTTATTAGCTGGCTGCTACAAGGGAGAATGTACACCATGGAGAGTTCAACATTTCAACAGGTGGCCAATTACAAAAGAATACCTATATAGACTTTGTAGAATCGGAATTAGTTATAGGATGGCCTTGGCAGAGATTGCTCCGAATTTATAAACTAGGAAGTTGCTGGAACGATCAGTGGTTTTATCTTTAGGACACATGACTTTTTGTGGAGTTATTGTTAGGTTGCTCTGTCTGTGTGGTCTTATTCAGAATACCATAGGTCTGATGAATTGATGTTCAGAGCATGAAAATAATTTGTCTTGTGTGCCATGGTTTTTTGTACAGTTTTTCTATTTTGTGAGTGACAATATGGTTTTGCAAGTTGTGGTTTTTGTTTCAACTTTCAGTTCCCTTTTCACATCCTAGTTGCCAGCTAAACCAGTTTTCCCTTTATCCAAAGAATAATGACAAAGCTCCTGTCCTCTCAAGGAGTTCCCAGTCTAGGCTATTATAATATAATTTGATATAATAAGATATAAATAAAGCATTATGAGTTCAGAAGAAACAACCAACTTTTTTTTAACTACCATTTTGTTGAAATCCTGCCATATGCAAGGCTCTACATATGATAATGTACTAGGCAAATTACATACATTATTTTATTTAATCCTCAAAAATCCTATGAAATTGATATTGTTTTTCTTATCCTCCTTTTAAAGTCAAGAAATTGAGATGCAAAATGGTTAAATAACCCACTCAGGGTCAACTAGCTGAGAAATGATAGATCTAGGACTTTATTAGGCAAATATTTGCTGGGTACTATTCTAGGTGCTTTATCTAATCTCCAAAACAGACCTTTGATGTAGCTACCACTCTTTATCTTGTTTCACTGTTGAGGAAACTGGTTATGGGGAAGTAAAGTAACTCATCTAAGATCACAGAGCTTGTGACCACATTGTAGAGGCAGGATTCAGACCTATGCCACCTGGCCCCATGGTCCACCACCTTGTCTGCTGCTTTCCTTGAACCCTATTCTTGCGCTCTCACATCTTTTTACTTAACCACTGTGCTGATGTGCCCCATTGGCAGAGAAGAAGCTTTACAAAGGGGTTGAATGTGAGCTGGGGCATGGCAGTTAAGTAGGATATTTCTGGATGGATCAGAGAGAGGAGGCTGTGCCATTCTATTCAGGGGGAGTAGTCCATCCAGAGCCCTGGGAGCAGGGAAAGGCTCTGCTTGTTCAGGAAATGGTGAGGTTTGAGGAATTCTGAGTGCCTTGGACAGGGAGTTGTGGCAGGTGATAGAGCTGGACATGTGTATTGGGACCAGATTAGAACTTCACAATTGCCCCTCACGTTTAACCAAAAGGATGCCCCTCTTAATACTGCACTTGTCTCTGATTGGCCATTCTGGTCTAATGCATCCCCAAAGGAAAGAGATTTGTCACCACGAAAGATACTCATGCTGGAGGCAGCTTCAAAAGAAAAGTTCCAGGAATGTGTTAAGCAAAGAGACCTTTAGGGAAAAAATGCTGCTTAGAGATACTCTTAAGGCAATTGCTTTGTAGAGCATAAGGTGCATTTCATTGTCTATGTCCTTGTAAATTAAAGAAGAAATATGTCATCATTTTCCACCAATCCAGGGTCCTGAAGAGCGTATTTTGTTTATGGAGTTCTGGGAGCTGACATGCATTTACTCATCACATGAATCCCATAATGTACATACTATTCATGTCCGCAGTGTAGAGATGAGGAGACTGAGGCTGAGAGGAAAGACTCAGGGGATTTGGGCACATTGCACAGTGGGAGGTGGGAGAGCCGACATTTCAAGCCGATTTGCCTGATTTCAGAGCCTGTTCTGCCAATGGCCTCAAGGAGTCTGAGACCTTTTAGCTTGTGGAAGTGCAGAACATCCCAAACAGAGCAGGTAGTCAAATGTCTGGAGAACAAGTAGTCAGGAGATAAAGGGAAGTGCTGGGGCCAAGAGGAGGGAACGTGGAGCTTCATGTACCCCCACCCCTTTCCGTATCAGACCCCCTCCCCCCCTGTTTGCATGCATCACTGGGAAATCTAATAGCATCACTTCTATCACATCCTATTCTTTAGAGTTACCATACAGCCCACATTTGGGGTGAGGGGGGAAGAATTAGTCCTCATCTTTAGAAAGGAGGTGCATCAAGGAATTTGTGGGCATGTTTTAAAACCACAGCACTACCATTGAGGCTGCGTGAGTAGTACAACAGTGATTCCTCCAGGAGCATCAGGAGAGAATTGACTGCTTGCCTGTCAATACTAACTTTGAGTATAGAGACTGGTGGTGTGCAGGTTAATGTTTAGTAACTGGCTTTCTAGAAAATAAAGTGTATGGATACATATGTATGTATGTAAGTTTTACTGATACAAAGGATATGTAGCACACAAATAATAAAATATACAATACTCTTTATTATAAATTCCCTACAACAAATTGGTTCTGACAAAATGTTTTAGCTGATTTTTACCAAATGCTTGTATCTATAACATTTTCTGCATCACTTTTTTATATCTAGATAATCAACAAAATAATAAATCAACTCCAGCTCTGTAGCAATTGCCAATTTCCATGGTATAAATACTCCCAAACTAACCAATTTCAGGTTATCAACATGATATCATCGAATGCAGAGTTGGAAAGAGATTCACAGTAACACATCTTTGTACACTATTTCCCCCATACAAATACAATAGATATAAATAACCTGAGGGGCACAAATAATAATAAAATAGAGTAGAATAATTAGGAAGTGATAAGTTTGTAGTATTTATTGCCTTTTAAAATATAATTGATGTAATTTTAAGTTTAGATAGTTTTTAATAAAAGTTGTTCAAACAACTAGCTTGGAAAATTCTTGTAAATAAGCTCTTACAGGCTGCTAACAGGGGGCTCCAGCACACCATTGACTGGAAATACCTTTACCTTCCACCACATGGGAATTCCCCATATTTCAGCAACCAGAATGGAACACATGAAACAAGAAGCACCAGTAGTTTGAGAGAGTAATAGAACAAACAAGAGGAAAATGGAACTGATAAAAAAAAGAGGGATAAAAACCTGAATTGTTTTTTTAAAAGGCATCCTTAAAGAGATTTAAATTCAACACACAAAAAATAAAGAATTTAGTGGATAAAGAGAAGGATCAGATGGTCACCAATGAGACGCTAATCAATGATCTGGAAGATAAAAATAGAAATCATAAAAAGAAGAGTTACTTGTAATTTTGCAAAGCACATCACAGATTGTGCTGTCATGACAAAAAACTATAGATACTCAGAATTGTGTAAATTATTGCTTAACTATGCAAATATTTTACATTCCTCTTTGCTTCAAAATATGCATATGATATTTTTAATCAATGAAATATGAATATACTAACACAACAGTAACATGATTATTGAAATTTGAAAGCCATAATAAATTAAAAAGCTAAAATACCCCTGTACATATTGTGCATGTAGAAATTTTTTTTTTTCTATACAACCCACTTTTGTGGTACCATATTTAGGGATGTATTAAATGGAACAGGCACATACTGAATAAACTTTAACATTTATATAGAAATGTTCATCTTACTTGCTAATATTAGTGGCATATTAGCAGAACTTAACATATGTAAGATTATGGAAAACACACAGTTTAAAACTACTCTCTTTAATATTGGCAAATGAATTAATGGCATTAACCATGTGCCAGTTTGTTTCTAAATAAAACCAAAATACACTCTGATATGCTACTACAGAGCCGGCAGAGGGAGCTCAAACATTTTTTGCTTTGTTTTTTAACTTACTACCGAAAATTATTTTTTCTTTTAAGAGGTGCTGGATTCTGAAAAATATGTAGTTATTATTTAAATAATAAACTGTATTAGTAAAAAATCCTTCAGTTAAAAATATGTTTACAAAGAAGTTATCAATATCACTTATTTTATTTAGAAATGGCAGGCAATTGAAATTTCATTCTTTCCATTTATTGTTTCCAATAGCCTGTGCTTCCAATTTTTTTTTTTTACCAAGAGTTCTAGTTCTGGTAAGGGGGACCAAACTATAATGAAAACTTTTCGGTTGTCAACATTAAACATGATAGGTAAAATATGACACATTTTAAGTTTAATTCTTGCATATGTAATAAACATATTCCCATTCACTCAGTTCTCAGTCCCTCCACATACATAAACACCATTCATTATTATTTTCTTAAGTATCCTTCCAGAGTTTATTTATAAATACACAGGTGTATATGAATATAAAGTCTCATTCTAATCCACTTTTTCCTATGCAATAAGCATATCATACAGCCTACTATGTATCTTAGTTTTATCACTAATATATCTTGGAAATCTTTCTGTAAGTCTATTACAGAGAACTTACTCGTTTTTTTTTTTTAAACATCTGTATAGTGAGTGGATAGCAAGTGCATTTTAAGAATATATCATAATTTATTTACATGTTCCCATTTGATGAACTTTTGAGTTGTTTCTGATCTTTTTCTCTTGCAAATAATTCTTGAATAATAACCTTATATACATGTGCCATGTTGTATATGTAATGAGTATATCTAAAGGATAAAGTCCCAAAAGTGGGAATGCTAGGTAAAAAGACATATGAGTTTATAAAATTAATGGATATTGCCAAATTACCATATATGAAGGTTTTACCAATTTATATTCCCTCAGGAATAGTGTAGCTATTTCATCACAATATTGCCAACTGAATGTTACCAAACTCCTGAATTTTATCAGTCTGATAGGTGACATGTATCTACATATAATGTACATTTCTCTTACTATGAGTGAGTTAGTTGAACATCAGTGACAGAGCCATTTGTATTTCTTTTTCATGAACTTACTGTTCATAATCATTTGCTCATTTTTCTGTTGGGTTGTTGGTCCTTATTAAATTGCAGTGTCTCCTTATTAAGGTGATTAGCCCTTTGTGCTATGTGTTGCCACTTTGTTGTCTTTTGACTTATGGTATGTATTTAGCATGCAGAAATTTTCATATCTACATAGTCAAATTTATCAGTCTTGTTTACAGCCTTTAAGATTTTGAGTCACATTTAGAAAATTCCCAGGTTATAAAGAATTCTCCCATGTTTTCATCTAGTACTTTTATGGTTTCTTTCATTGATTTTTAGATTTGAACTTTATTCTGAAGTACAGTGTGAATTATGAACCCAACTTCATTTTTCCAAATGGGTACCAAAATATCCCAAGACCACCAATATAGTATAATATTCCAATGACTTCACTGAAAAACTATGGCAACTAATAAATGAACTCAGTAAAGTTGCAGGATACAAAATCGACATACAAAAACTCATTGCATTTATTTTTTTTTTCTTTTTTTTTTTTTTTAAAGATTTTATTTATTTATTCATGAGAGACAGAGAGAGAGAAAGAGAGGCAGAGGGAGAAGCAGGCTCCCAAGGAGCAGGGAGCCCGATGCGGGACTCGATCCCAGGACCCTGGGATCATGACCTGAGCCGAAGGCAGACGCTTAACCATCTGAGCCACCCAGGCGCCCTCATTGCATTTCTATACACTAACAACAAACTATCTGAAAAAGAAATAAAACAGTCCCATTTACAATAGTACCAAAAATAATAAAATACTTAGGAATAAATTTAATCAAGGAAGGTAAAGATCCATACACTGAAAACTATAAGACATTGACAAAAAAAATTGAAGAAGACACACATAAATGGAATGATATCCCAGTTTTATGAATTGAAAAAGTTAATATTGTTAAAATGTCCATACTACCCTAAGCCATCTATAGATTCAGTGCAAGACTTATCAAAATTCCAATAGCGTTTTTCACAGAAATAGAAAAAACGAGCCTAAAATTTGTATGGAATCACAACAGACCCTGAATAGCCAAAACAATCTTGAGAAAGAACAAAGCTGGAGGCATCACACTTCCTGATTTCAAACTATCTTACAAAGTTATAGTAATCAAAACAGTATGGTACTAATGTAAAATCAGATATATAGACCAATGGAACAGAATTAAGAACCCAGAAATAAACTCATACATATATGGTCAACCATATATGTAATATATAAATTATATAAAAAAAAATAAGTTTTATTTCCTTTTCTTGTCTTATTGCATTGGTTAGGACTTAATGGTATGATATTGAAAATATCAACAATTTGACAAGGGAGCCAAGAATCAATGAGAAAAGGATAGTCTGTTCAATAAATGGTGTTGGGAAAACTGAATATTCACATGCAAAACAATGAATGGAATGTTTTGTGTCAAACAATGACTCCTATGTTTTGTTTTGTTTTGTTTTTGAGGTGTAAGTGAATTTTTTTGGACCCCTATCTTAAACCTTTCACAAAAACTAACCTGAAGTAGATTAAGGACTTCAACATAAAACCCAAAACTGTAAAACCCCTAAAAGAAAACATAGGGAAAAAGCTCCTTGACATTGATCTTAGGAAAAATTTTTTGGATACCACACCAAAAGCAAAATCAACAAGTAAGACTACATCAACTAAGAAGCTCTTGTTAGCAAAAGAAATGATCAATAAAATGAAAAGGCAACCTGTAGAATGGAGAAAATATTTGCAAATCATTATCTGATAAGGGGTTAAATATGTAAGAAACTCAGATAATTCAATAGCAAAAAATATCAAAAATCTCATTAAAAAATGGGCAGAGGATCTGAATAGACATTTTTCCAAAGAAGACATAGATAGCTAACAGGCACATGAAAAGATGTTTAACATCACAAATTAGGGAAATATAAATCAAAATCACAATGAGATATTACTTCACACCTGTTAGAATGTCTATTATCAAAAAGGTAAGAAGTAACAAGTGTTGGTGAGGATGTGGTTAAAAGGGGACCTTTGTGCACACGTGGTGGGAATGTAAATTGGTGCAGCCACTATGGAAAACAGAATGGAGGTTTCTCAAAAGAGTAAAATTAGAACTGCCCTTTGATGCTGCAATTCTACTTCTACATATTTATTCAAAGAAAACGAAAACACTAATTTGAATAGATATGCATCCGCATGTTTATGGCAGCGTAATATGCAATAGCCAAGACATGGAAACAGCCCAAGTGTCCACTGACGGATGAATAGATTTTAAAAATGTACACACGCATACACACAATGGAATATTATTCAGCCACAAAAAACAATGAAATCTTACCATTTGCAATAACATGCATGGACCCTGAGGGCATTATGCTAAGTGAAATTGGTGAGAGAAAGTTAAATACCATATACTCTCACTTATATATGGAATCTTAAAAAAAAAAAGCTCATAGATACAGAGAACATATTGATGGTTGCCAGAGAACATGGCAGGGGGCACCATGGGTGAACTGGGTCAAAAGTACAAACTTCCGGCTATAAAGTAAATTAGTCATGAGGACATAATGTACAGAATGATGAATACAGTTACTATCATATTGAATTTTTGAGAGTTGCTAAGAAAGTGGATCTTTAGATTCTCATCAAAAGAAAAACAAGTTTTATAACTATGTATGATGACAGACTTGGGTAGACTTACTGCAGTGATCATTTCACATTATATACAAATATTGAATCATTGTGTTGTACACCTAAAACTATTATATGTCAGTCATAATTCAATTTTAAAAAAAGAAAAATCAGTTGACTATATTCATAGTCTATTTCTGGGCTTTCTGTTCTGTTCTATTTGTCTATTTGTCTACTCTTTGACCAGTACCGCACTGTCTTAATTACAGTAGCTTTATAGTAAATCTTGAAGTCAGATAGCATCAGCTCTTCAACTTTGTTCTTTTCCTTCAATGTTGAGTTGGTTATTCTGGGGCTCTTTCTCATATAAACTTTAGAGTCCATAAAATAACTTGCAGGAATTTTGTTTGGGGTTATACTGTATCTATAGATCAAATTGGGAAGAACTGACATCTTGATGACATTGAGTCTTCCTATCTATGAACATTGAATATCTCTCCATTGATTTCATCTTTATATCTTTCCTCACAGTTTGGAGTTTTCTTCATATAGCTCTTGGACATATTTCATTAGACTTGTAGTATTTCACTGGAGGGGCTGCTAACTTAATGTGGAAAATGTGTTTTTAATTTCAAATTCCACTTGTTCATTGCTGGTATGTAGGAAAGCAATTGATTTTTATATCAAGTTTGTAGTCTGCAACCTTTCCATAATTGCTTATTAGTTCCAGGAGGGGTTTTTTTGGTCAATTTTGGGGGATTTTCTACATAAATCATGTCATCAATGAACAAAGACAGTTTTATTTCTTCCTTCCCAATCTGTATAAGTTTTATTTCCTTTTCTTGTCTTATTGCATCGGTTAGGACTTAATGGTATGATATTGAAAAGCAGTGGTGCAGGAGACATCCTTGCCCAGTACCTGATCTTAGCAGGAAAACTTCAACTTTCTTGCTATTAAGTATGACATTAGCTGTAGGGCTTTTGTAGATGTTCTTTATCACATTGAAGAGGTTCTCTTTCTATTCCTAGTTGGCTAAGAGTGGTATTTTGTTTTGCTCTTGTTGTTGTTGTTGTTGTTTAAAGGCAGTTAACATCACTGGACTTACACTGTCTTACGTATGGAAGGCAGCAGCTGAAATCTCTGTTCAGATCTTTTGGCTTCTCTGGGTTACTTTAAATCTGCCCTGAGCAAGTTAGAGTTCAGGCTTTAACTAAAATTTGAGCAGAGTATTTGGAACTCTCCTCTCTGGACCTCTCTTATATATTTTCCCTTTTTCTTCCTGACTATAGTGGTCACCCCAAACTCTGCTTTGTTTCTTAGTTCTTGAAGCCAGAATGGCTGTGGGTTTCTCTCCAAGTTTTAGCTCCTTCTCTGGAGCCTGCCCTCAGGATAGAAATGACATATAAATATCTTCACCTGTTGCCGCTTCCTTCAAGTGTTGATGTCCCTCCAGCTTCTGCCTAATTTTGGTCACTCCAGTTCATTTAGTTGTTTTCTAAGGAATTTTTAAAATCATGATATAAATGTGAATGATTACTCTAATGCCAGTGCAGAGAATTGGGTTTAGTAACAAAGGTTGGATGCAAGAAATCCAAGTAACAAACTGACCATGACTTCAAATGGAATAATGAGCCTAAGAATAGAGAAGGCAAAAAATTAGGAACGTCTACAAGCTCCCGTGACTCTGAACTTCCACATTTGACCCATCTAGAATTTCCTTTATTGTGTAGAGATGATCAGAAAAGGGATTGAGGTAGTAGCAACCAGAATTACTGTTTGTCACCTAAAATTCATAAATGAGGTAAGTTAATGATAGCTTGAAGCAAAAATATTCGTTCTGTATCTCCTCAGTTTCCATTCACAGAAAATAAATCCAAGAATTTCATGAAGTACCACTGGTATTTGACTGCAGATGTATCATATTACATGGGAATTTTGTCAGCTACTAGCAATAGAAACCTGACTGCTATGGCTTAAACACCTAAGAGTTTATTGTTTTACATAAAAGAAGTTCAAATGTGGGCTCTCCACACTGGCATAGAGTTCCACAAAGACAACAGGAATCCAGGCCTTGCTATATTTTGACAGTGCTTTTCCTGACACATAGCTTCCATCCTCAAGGTCACAAGATGGCAACAGGAATTACAACCATCACATGTACATTTTAGGCAGGAATAAGTAGAAGGGCAAGGAGCAAAAGGACTCCTCCAAGCTTTCTGTTAATAAGAGCCTTCTAATAAGTCCCAATCTATAACTTTCACCTATATATGTTTGACTAGTATTTAGTTAACATAATCATACTTGTCTACAAAGGAGGTTGGAAAGTACTTTTTTTTAAAGCTGGGACGGGTGCCTGGGTGGCTCGGTTGGTTGGGCGACTGCCTTCGGCTCAGGTCATGATCCTGGAGTCCCGGGACCGAGTCCCGGGATCGAGTCCCGCATCGGGCTCCCTGCTCGGCGGGGAGCCTGCTTCTGCCTCTGACCCTCCCCCCTCTCATGTGCTCTCTCTCTCTCATTCTCTCTGTCTCAAATAAATAAATAAAATCTTAAAAAAAAATAAAAAATAAAAATAAAGCTGGGACATTTGACACCTTAAATAAAATTGAGATTATGTTACTAAGGGTAGAGAAGAAAATGGATGTTGAATAAGCAACCAGCTGTCTCTGCCACATGTACCAAATGATTTTGTTGGAGCTCTCCCAACCAACTTAAGCCAAACAACAACAGCGACAACAAAACCTGGGGAATATATTGACCCCCATTAGCGAACTTCAGGTTATCTCTATGCAGGCATACCCAATTTAGGCACTCAAATAAGCATTAAGAAATTATTTCCTTTATCTCTCACCTGTGCTTTTATCTGGATTGGAAACAGGCTTAGACATATTTTCCCCTCCTGGTGGCAAGATAGCTACTGGAAATAATGGGCTTACATTCTCCCAGTTTAGCAATCTCGGTGGAAAGAGATCACCAGTTTCTTCATTTTAGAAAGAGTCGTAAGAGGGACTCATGGTCCTTGGTATTGTGTGCCTATTCCTACAATCGTTGTAGGCAGGGTATGTGCTGCTCTGATCAGTCAGATCTGTGCTATGGACCTCATCCTCCTGGGTCAGTCCCAGCTAAACCGTATGAACAGAGTTGTGGGAGGTTTGTCTCCAAATTAAACTTGATGCTAGAAAAAGGCAAAAGAACAGGCCTGGTACAGAGGGTAAAAACTTTGAAGAAAAAAAAAAATTGGGTACTTCCAGTCTAGAAATGAAAAGACAAAAAAGGCAAAATACTGGTGATCTATGAATCGCTTACATGATTCCTATTCTCATCAATATTATTCAATAATACAATGTCCACAGGGAGAAAGTCTACTCCCAGCCAGGGCTGGTAATACTTTGAGCATTATGAAAAACTTACATAGTTGTAAAACAACTACCAAAATACCAAGAAGATTTTCATAAGTTTGCTATTTATAGGGATATTTATTTGTAGTAACTCTTTTAAGAGCTAAACCAAGGAGATTCAACGTGATGCACAATCATAAGTTAATCATTTCAGCGCTCTGTATTGAAAAAGATTATGAGGAGAATAGGGTTCAAAGCAGTGATGTGTTTTTTCCCAAGGTCATGAATTGAATTGGTAGCTAACCAAAGTTGCAGACTCCCAAAATATATGACTCATTCTGCTCCGCATTTCTTATTTATTTATTTATTTATTTTTTAAAGATTTTATTTATTTATTTGAGACAGAGAGAATGAGAGACAGAGAGCATGAGAGGGGGGAGGGTCAGAGGGAGAAGCAGGCTCCCCGCCAAGCAGGGAGCCCGATGCGGGACTCGATCCCGGGACTCCGGGATCATGACCTGAGCCGAAGGCAGTCGCTTAACCGACTGAGCCACCCAGGCGCCCCTGCTCCGCATTTCTATAGCTTATTTTAGTTTATCGTAATGGTTGGTCCTTTTTGGCATTTTTTTTTTTTTTTTTTGTAGGTGAATGGCAGAAAATGAAAATGGCCATATGTTTGCAACAGCAACATTTGCCCTAGGGAAATAATAAACAAAAGAGGAGAGCACAAATATTCAAACGAAAGAAGCAATGGGGCACAGCCAAAAAATCTATGGAGAAAATTTACCCGCAGCTAAATACAACCAATAGCGGTGTAAATTGAGGTATCAGAACTTTCAGCATTTGGTATGACAGTGAGTGCACTTAGGGTTGTCTTTTATTTTGTTTTCTTTTAACATAATGTCATCCCTACAGAAAAGTTTCAAAAATAGTACAAGGAATTCCAGAATAACCTCTACCCAGATTCTGCGAATGTTAAATTTTATTGTCTCATACATAATCTTCTCCTTCATTCTCTCTCTCTCTACACACACGTGTGCACACACACAAACTCTGAATCATTTAAGAGTAAGTTCAGATACGATACTTCTTTCCTGCTATACACTTCAGTGTGCATTTTCTTTCTTTTTTTTTTTTTTTACCGTCCATGAGTCTTCCTCGTTCCCTTTCCTACTTTCTTTTTTTAAAATTTTATCTTATTATGTTAGTCACCATACATTACATCAATAGTTTTTGATGTAGTGTTCCATTATTCATTGTTCGCGTAGTGCCCCATGCAATTCATGTCCTCCTTAATACCCATCACCGGGCTAACCCATCCCCCCATCTCCCTCAGTTTGTTTCTCAGAGTCCATAGTTTCTCATGGTTCTTCTCCCACTCCGATTCCCCCCCTTTATTTTTCCCTTCCTACTATCTTCTTTTTTTTAACATATAATGTATTATTTGTTTCAGAGCTACAGGTCTGTGATTCATCAGTCTTAGACAATTCACAGTGCTCACCATAGCACATACCCTCCCCAATGTCCATCACCCAGCCACCCCATCCCTCCAGCCCCCCACCACTCCAGCAACCCTCAGTTTGTTTCCTGAGTGTGCATTTTCTAAAACCAGGAACATTTTCTTATGAAACGACAGCACGATTTTCAAAATTGGGAAATTACTGCTGATACAACACTATTATACACTATACAGCCTTTACTCAGATTTTACTAATAGACCAGTAAAGGCAATTACAGAAAAAGAAATTTAGGATCATGCATTACATTCAGTTTTCATATCTCTTTACTTTCCATCAATATGGAAGTCCTGAGACTTTCTTTGTTTTTCATGAAGCTGGCATCTTTGAAGAGTGCAGGACAATTGTTTTGTAGAGGGTTCTTCAAGTTAGGTTTTGTCTCATGTTTTCTCATTATTAGATTCAAGTTATACAGGAATATCACAGAAAGGATGCTGTGTTCTCAGTGCACCACATTAGGAGGCACACGCTGTTGACTTGTCTCACTATTTGTGCTTAAGTTTGATCATTTGGCTAAGGTGATGCCTGTCATGTTTCTCCACTGTAACACTATTATGTTACCTCTTATAATTAATAGATGACTTTTGGAAAGATACTTTGAGACTGTGTAACTATCCTGTTACTCCTCAGACTTTTACACACTAGTTTGAGCATCCATTGATGACTACTACCTGAATCAATTAGAAGAGTATTTTTAAAATAAACTTGTTTCTAAAATGTATACCACTCATGCCGTGCTAAGTGTTAGCATAATCATAGGACTTTTATTATAGATAAATTCCTATAATCTAAAAAACATGATAATCAATGATAGGGGGGTAAGATACAATTTTAATATACCTAATGTTGAACTAAGGACTGTAATTTTATTGAGGGGATGCAAGTGTTCTAAAACTGACTTATGGTGATGGTTGCACCACTCAATAATGTTACTAATTCAGGGGCACCTTGATGGTGCAATCAGTTAAGTATCCAACTTTTGGTTTCAACTCAGGTCATGATCTCAGGGTCATGAGATCAAACCCCATGTGGGTCTCTGACCTCAGAGTGGCGTCTGCTTGAGATTCTCTCTCCTTCTCCCTCTGCCCCTCCCATTTGTGCTCTCTCTCTCTCTTTCTTTAGAATAAATAAATATTAAAAAAAAATAAGGTTCCTAATTGAATCACTGAATTGTACACCTGAAATGGTTGGATTTATAATATGTAAAGTACATCTCATTAACAGTATAAAAATAGGAGATAATATGAGTTAAGGAAATAATTAACTAATTTGAGTCAGAACACAGAGACAAAGGCCAGTGAAAGTGACTATTTAATATCATGATTTACATAAATAATAAATACCTCCCAACTCCAGGGTTCTTTTTTTTTTAAGATTTTTTTTTTTTAATTTATCAGAGAGGGAAAGAGAGCACAAGCAGGGGGAGCGGCAGGCAGAGGCAGAGGGAGAAGCAGGCTCCCCACTGAGCAGGGAGCCTGATGTGGGACTCGATCCCAGGACCCCGGGATCATGACCTAAGCCGAAGGCAGACGCTTAACCAACTGAGCCACCCAGACATCCCCCAGCTCCAGGGTTCTTAACTTCCTTTCATATCATGGGCCCTTTTGGCAATCTGATAAAGCCTAAGGATTCCTACTAAGAATAATGTTTTGAATACATAAAATATATAGGATTACCAAAAATAAGTAATTCGACTGAAAACATTATAAAATATTATTTTTGTAATGTAATAACATATGAGCTTTTTAAATACAACAAATAACAACAGATTTCAAATATAGGCAAGTCAAAGTTAAATTTTATTTTTAGAACACTTATCCATGTGAAGGCCATTGTTACTGAATAGGAATCAGAATGGTCAACTTTGACAGGGCAATGTGTATGTCATATAAGGTATCCCACTGATGTCCAGTTTGGGTTTTGTTGTTGTTGTTGTTGTTGTTGTTGTTGTTATAAGTATTAACAATCCAGATTACCAAAAATATATCATAAATTTAATTAAAGTTTCCATAGCTTGCTTCACAAGAAATGGATAGGTTCCCTCAAGGAATACCAAAATTCTTAGAAGCTGTTTGAGTTAAATTTCTATTATGAGGTTATGTAGCTTCACCAGTTGAAGGGCCAGAGTTACACTGCATTTGGCCAGCTCCAGACAGGGAGGCTGAGAGAACACACTGCAGTACTTTTGAGGAGTGATTAGCATAAATGATATTTTAAGATATCTATAACAACTTCACTGTGATTTAAAAGTACCTGTGAATTCTAGCGGTGACAAGGTCACAGGGACCAAGATTTTTGCCAACATTCATATTTGAAGGACTTTCTAAATTTCAGTTAAACGTTACTGAAAATAAAGATTTTACCCATCAAGTTCAAGCACCTTCTGAATCCTATCCATGGACCTTTTGGGCACACAAGGACTTAGGTTAAGAATTCCCAATCTAAAGAGATAGATAAGTTAAACAGAATTCATAACCCTCCCATTTTGGTTATTTGATTTAGTTTTAGGATTCCTAAAGACAATGTAAATACAACTTTAAGCAAGGATGTTTTAAGAGAAAAGTCAAATTCCTTAGTTTTGTCTATGTCAAGTCTAAAGACTTGAAAATAGAGTCCTAACTCTCAGTTTCTCTCAAGTTGTTTCTCATAAAACGTGGTCAAAATACTTAGGGCTGTTAATAAAAAAATCCAATGATGAGACATCTCTTTCTGCTCTTTTATTACTAGGTGTTATTGCAGCTTGGGATTTTTCTGCCTCATCACTTGTGAAAGGAAGAAATTGATCTCTTATTTCTTATTCTTATCTCTAGTTTGGGGCTACCTTTTTATTTTATTTTTTTTCATTCTCATCTAAATTTAGATGTTGAATTCTTCTTAACTTCATTGCAAGCAGGAGAAGTCCAGTTACTTGTTCTTGAGCAATTAATTCTTTCCTATTACAAAACTCACTTAGTCTCAAAAATATGTTATCAGGTCCTTTAGTTCTCTGAAAGAAAAATATTAGAGATAAGGTTTCTGCAACCTATACACGAGTCAAAAGAAAAATTTCTGGAATTAGGAATTAGGATATATTAAAATTATCCTGCTGGAAGTTATGTATATGCTGTAATCCACATTGTGCCAAATTAGGTGCTCTTAAGACTATGTCTCTGAGCCTCAGTGCTGCTTATGTAGAAAATGAGTGGTTTTTGTTTTGTTTTGTTTTGGGGAGAGAGAGTGTCAGCAGTAAGGAGGGGCAAAGGGAGAGGGAGAGAAAGAATCTTAAACAGGTTCCACGCCCATCCCAAAGCCCAATGCAGGGCTCGATCTCATGACCCTGAGATCATGACCTGAGCCAAAAATCAAGAGTCGGATGTTTAACGGACTTAGCAACCCAGGTGCCCCTCTACCTAATCTCTAAAGTACATTCTGCTTCTAAAAATTTAATAAGCCATGACCATTTCTAACGCAGTCATCTGAACTGGGTTGGTGGCCACCTTCCCTTGATCTGGCTGATTTGTCTATCCCCAGGCCCCTAGCTGTTTTGAGTTTCTGTTGTTAGCAATTCACAGCTGTCCCCATCTCAGGAGAATTGCTCTCTTCCTCTCAGCAGAACGGGAGGCTGGAGCAGCCACGCCATGTGATAACTGACTAACATGGGGCACAAAAGTTGGCCCCGTTCACTTGAGATGGGATGAGAATTTCTTGGGGAACTAGACTGAAGCTAATGTCTTGATGAGATTATATCCTTGCTAACCTTTTCCACTGTTCCATCTTGCCTCCCACCTTCTCTTGAGAAGCACCTTTAATTATTTCTGATATAAGGGGGTACATTATCAACTTATCAGCAATACAGTACATTTCCTCAACTAATCATTTCAACAGGAATCTTCATATCAGGCTCTGCTTCTAGGACTTGATATAAGATAACATCTTACAGTCAGCATTTGGCAAATCTTTGTGGACTAAGTGAATGAATGAATGAATGAATGAATGAATGGAGTTAATTTGTTCAGTGTTCATCATAAAAGTTATAGACAAAGCCTAAGAATGTGTTTCATATAGTTTTCAGCAACTACCATGTGTTGCAAATATTTCCTAGTAAGTACTATGAACACGTCTGTAAACTTGCTTCTTTCTGTCTTTTCCGATAAAATTAATTAGTTCATTTGCGGAAGAAGCTTCCTGAAGATACTTATTCAATGTTCAGTAGAGGATGGGCTAACCTTAACCACTGGTCCAGGTGATCCAAGTAATAAACTCAATATTTAGGGAGGAAAGGAAAGCTGATAGCTCATATTCCCAGAGTTCAGCACCTTTAATTATTTCTGATATAAGGGGGTACATTATCAACTTAACAGGAATACAGTATTAAGAATGTATGAGAAGACAATGCAGTAAGTGCCCGAATGTGAAGCTAACTTTCAATTATTCAGTGGTAGAGATGAGTAATGTAGATGAGTAGGTTGGAACAGATTATACAGCTTGTTCCCAGCCACAGAGAACAGACAAAACTCATTTCTCAACACATCTTCTTCTAACTAATAACCGAGGGGTTTTTTTTTAAGTGGAAAAAACAGTTGTATAAATTTTTTAAACTTTTTACTAGAGAGAAATTCTCTGTAATTACTCCTCAGAACGATCACAAATACAAGAGTTGCTCCTGTTTTGTAAGAATTGTAAAGTCCTGGATACCAGGATTTGAATTCTAGGTCTCCTGATGCGTGAACCCTGTTCTCTACTCAGCTCTAGGCATCAGTCTCCTGGCCTCAAATTAGGATCTTTCAGTGGGTGTTTAGTCCTTAATGAGCACCTGTTTGAGATCATGAGGACATTCTCCATTAAATGTAGCATAAGTTTTACCATTTTTGCTTCTTGTAATGGTGTGGTTAAGCTGAAAGAAATGTTTTTCATTAATAATTTTTTCATGATTAAACTATATTTATATATTATTGTGGGGATTTATGTATTACAGTCCAAAAAACACTGTAAGATTAGTGATCATGAACAGAAAACTCAATTTTCTTTTCTTTTTATTAAAGAGTGTAAGAGAATATATACATATGTTATTCTGCTTATTAGAGAATCTAGAATCTACCACAGTGGTCCTCAGCCCATTTAAATCTGAATGTTTTAAATTTCTTGAGTGAAACAACTGTTTCTTAAAATGTTTGTATTCCCCACAGTGCCTAGCACACAGCTCAAACTGGAAAACGTATTTTAAAACTCCTTGTATTTGCTTGTTAGAGCTGTCATAACCAAATAACACAAACTGGATAGCCTACACAAGAGAAATTTATTTCTCACAGCTCTGACCAAGGAGTCAGCAAGTTTAGTTTCTTCTGAGGCCTATTTGGCTTACAGATGTTCATCTTCTTGCTGTGTCCTCACATGGTCTTTCCCCTTGTGCATGTCTATGTCCTGATCTCCTTGTAAGGACTCCTTATTAGGGCCCACCTATATAGTATCTTAATTACCTCTTTAAATGCCCTATCTTCCAATATAGTCACATTCTAAAGTACTAAAGGTTAATATAAGGGCACTTGGATGGCTCAGTTGGGTAAACATCTGACTCTTCATTTTGGCTTAGGCCATGATCCCCGGGTCATGAGATTGGACCCCTCAACCAGCTCTGCACTGGGCGTGGAGCCTGCTTGGGATCCTCTCTGCCTTTCCCACTGCCCCTCCCCCGCCCTCTCCTTGGCTTTAAAAAAAAACTCTTCAACATATGAATTTTGGGGAACACAGTTCAGCCCATAACACTCCTTTATATTAGTCTTAAACATTTTAACTCTTACCAAGTTTGTATACTAAAAGAAAACAAAAATAAGTACTTGAATTCTTTTTAAATAAGAGTTATGGATTATAGAACTACCCTTTTTCTAGCCATTTGTGTGGAAAATTATGTATACTAATTACAGTTTAGTAGTTGTTATAAGCTGATATAAACATTCCATCTGTGCAGAAGCAAATATTAATGAGTCTAATGAGAAAAAAGTTGAACTTCCATTTCCCAAACTCTGCATATAAATAAAATACAGAGTTCTCTGATTAAGACAAATCTGGGCGTTTTCATTGATAACCCTTTTATGAAGGACACTCTTAATGATGTTAGAAGCAGGAATTTGTTTTTGTTTTTTTTGTTTGTTTTTTTAAGATGTTATTTATTTATTTGAAAGAGAAAGAGAGAGAGAGCACAAGCAGGGAGAGGGGCAGAGGGAGAGGGAGAAGCAGGCTCGATCCCAGGACCCTGAGATCATGACCTGAGCCAAAGGCAGATGCTCAACCGACTGAGCCACCCAGGTGCCGAGAAGCAGGAATTTGTAATTACAGTAAATCATGTGTTGTGTTTCATAAACAAGTAATTATATTACCTCTCCAGCATCCAACCTAAATTATAAAATTACTTCAAGCTTAACATAAGGAAGGAAAAGCCTGGGGGTATTCTCAACAGAACTACTTTTTTGTTGTTGTAATTATAATGAAAGCCATTTCATTTATATGAGAAACTTTTGTCTTGAAAAAGGTAAAAAAAAGGACAAACTACACTTTGGAATGCTGGGTTGTTTTTTTTTTTTGTAATTAATTAATTAATTTTCTATTTAAGGCTAGTCAAGTGAAGCAGTGGGAGTGGAGAAGGAACAGAGAACTCTGTAACTGGCTGTGATCAATGAATTGTAAATGCCACTGCACTCGAACCAGCCTCTGCTTTTTTTGTGTATTTTTAAACCAAAAAAGATTTGGATTTTCTGAAGATAATGATATAATATCCCAGGAAAATGGAAAGAAGGGGAAGATGGTTTTCTTTATGTGTTATGTATGCAAACAAGTGACCCAAGTTACCCATTACAGAAGGCCTTTCTATCAACTTCATGAAGTGTGGATATCTTGCCTATGGCAAATCTATATGTATTTCAAATATATATATTTGATATTGGATTGAGGCTGTTCAACTTAGAGGTTAGCTATAGGTTTTTCGTAGGTGCCACTTATCGGGTTGAGAAAGTTCCTGTCTATTCTAGTTTTCTGGGGAGTTTTTATCATAAGTAGGTATAGAGTTTTGTCAGATGCCTTTTTCTGCATTAATTGGTAGTGATCATGTGGTGTTTTTCTTTAGGCTGTTAGTATGGGAATTACAATGATTCAGTTCTCACAGTGAACCAACTAGCCCTGTATTCCTGGGATAAACCCACTTGGTTGTGATGCATTGTTTTTTTTATATATTGTTGGATCTTATTTGCTAATATTTTCTGAGGATTTTAGTGTCTCTGTTCTTGAGGGTATGAGTCTGAGTTTTCTTTTCTTCTAATGTCTGTCTGGATTTGGTACAAGAGTAATTCTGGCCTCATTAAATGAGTTGGGAAGTGTCCTCTATTCTATTTTTCTATTTACCTCCCTTTATTCTATTTTTGCTTCTATTTTCTGGAAGAGAATGTATAGAATTATTTTTATTTCTTTAAATGTTTACTAGAATTCTCTAGTGAAACCATCTGGGCTGGATATTTCTTTTTCAGAAGATTTTAAACTATGAATTCAATTTGTTGAATAGTAATAGGATTATTCAGGTTGGGTAAGTTTTGGTAGTTTGTGGTTTTCAAGGATTGGTCTTTTTCATCTTATTATTATTCACATTATTATTCTTTTATTGTCTGTGGGATCTGTAGTGATATCCTCTCTTGCATTCCTGATATTACTATTTTTTTAAAATTTTTTTATTGTTATGTTAATCCCCATACATTACATCATTAGTTTTAGATGTAGTGTTCCATGATTCATTGTTTGTGCATAACACCCAGTGCTCCATGCAGAACGTGTCCTCCTCAATACCCACCACCAGGCTAACCCATCCTCCCACCCCTCTCCCCTCTAGAACCCTCAGTTTGTTTTTCAGAGTCCATCGTTTCTCATGGTTCATCTACCCCTCCGATTTCCCCCCCTTCATTCTTCCCCTCCTGTTATCTTCTTCTTTTTTTTTTTTTCTTAACATATATTGCATTATTTGTTTCAGAGGTACAGATCTGAGATTCAACAGTCTTGCACAATTCACAGCACTTACCAGAGCACAGACCCTCCCCAGTGTCTATCACCCAGTCACCCCATCCCTCCCACCCCACCCCCCACTCCAGCAACCCTCAGTTTGTTTCCTGAGATTAAGAATTCCTCATATTAGTGAGGTCATATGATACATGTCTTTCTCTGATTGACTTATTTCGTTCAGCATAACACCCTCCAGCTCCATCCACATCGTTGCAAATGGCACGATCTCATTCCTTTTGATGGCTGCATAATATTCCATTGTATATATATACCACATCTTCTTTATCCATTCATCTGTCGATGGACATCTTGGCTCTTTCCACAGTTTGGCTATTGTGGACATTGCTGCTATAAACATCGGGGTGCTATTACTATTTTTGTGCTGCTTGCTCAGTCTTGCTGTAGGTTTATCAATTTATTTATTCTTTTCAAAGAACCTGCTTTTTGTTTCATTTTCTTTCTCTATTTTTCTATTTTCAATTTGGTTGATTTCCACTCTAGTCTGTATTATTTCCTTAATTCTTCCTGCTTTGGGTTTATTTTTCTTTTCTTTTGCTAATTCCTGAATTAGAAACTTACATTATTGATTTGAGACTTTTCTTCCTTTCTAATATAAATATTTAGTGCCATAAATATCCTAGTAAGCACTGCTTTAGCTATGGTCATTCACTTTTAAGATTCATTGTATATTAAGATTATTAGCCCTTTGCTCATTTTGTATGTCACTGATATTTCTCAGTTTGTCAGTTCATGACAAGCTTTGTTTATGGTTTTGTCATGCAAAATTTTTAAATTTTTATGTAATCAGATATATTATTTTCTTATTGTCTGTGGATCTTGAATCATGATTAAAAAGTTTTTCATTATACCAAGGTTAAAGAGGAACTCACCCATGTTTTCTTGTAGTATTTATATGATTTTTTAATTTACATTTAGATTTCTAATCTATTTGGAGTTTAGATATGGATCTAATTTTATCTTTTTCCAAATGGTTACCTAGTCATCCAAGTACTTTCATGTTTTGAAATTAATGGAAAATTCAGCAACCAAAAATGAATGAATGAATGAATGAATGACAAAATTATTGAGAATACAGACTCCTCAGGAATTAAGTTTGGGATCATTCCACCAGATAAAAAGCCCAAGTAGGTGATATCTTTCCTGAGAGCAAGCAAAATATGGAAAGAATAGTACAAGAAAGAAGTCCAGTATCACCTACAACCTCGTGGCCAGTTACAAAAGCAAGGATTGTAGCAGCTTTGCGTATTTTCTCTTTGCATAAATGCATATATTATTTCCTTCTCTCTCTTTCATTTATGATTTTATATACATGTTTTTGAAGGTTACATTTACAATTTAGCCTTTAGGTAACAGAATATTCAGTTGGACTGTGATTGAATTACAATGCAGCAATTACAATAACCCTTGGAACGGTGTGTCTTTCCATTTTGGGAAAAGGGTGAGAGCTTTCTCATGTGTACGAAGGACAGCTGCATCTTATTGGGTAGAAAACTTGAGTTGTTTTGTTGTTGAGTAGAGATCTAAATGTGTGGAGAAAAGCGCATATGGAAGTTGAATAGCCAGAGGATGGGCTGTGCAGTTATCAATTTATTGTCTCTCAGCTACAAGTCCACCTTTATTTGCCCTGCTTTGTGATATTACATCTGGACTCTCAGCACTGGTGTGACCCTCCAGGCGAGCAACAGGAACACACTTCCCTTCCAGATTCCTATCTTCAGATATTATCGAGAGCAGATTAGCTGCTGCCTGTTCCAAGGAGCTCCAGCCGTACCCTAAGGCCATGATCTCCCTACCGGAAGCCTGAGCAGCTCTGGCCTGCTTACACTTTCTGGCAGGGGTGTATCACTTCCAGAAACCAGCTCCAGCCCACTCACAACTTGCAGCTCTGGTGCACCCTTTTCTACAGACCAGTGCCTATACTCGAGTGGGAACTTCTTCAGCAACCAGCAGGCTGTGTATCACTATGGTAGCCACCTCCTCTCTGAAGATGTCAGACTCTCAGCCTGGGATAGGGGACAGCCTGCTCCTGTACTATCTCTGTTTCCCACAGCCTCCAGATAGCTGCTTTTTTACACCTGACATTTCTGGACTCCTTTTATTCATTTTGGTAGACGACCAAGTCCGCTTGTCGTCTAGCAATAGTATTGTCTAACAAAAGAATTGTCTAACAAAAGAATTCTAACGGTCTTTATACTGAACTTTTCCTCTTCAAATAACTGGTGGTTTTGGTTTTGTTTTGTTTTGTTTTTCTAAGTCAAGTAAATTGCCTTTTGCTCATTGGTTTACTAGGTTAGGAATCAATGTCTCACATCGGATTGCATTTGGTTTTATAGTGTACTTTCTGTTCTCTAAGCTCCTGTCCCCAAAAAGAAGAGGATGTGCTGCAGAACCTGATTTTATCTATTGTGAAATACACAATAAGAACCTTTGTACTTAAATAAGTGTAAACGTTTTGTGAAGCATTGTCGTAAATAATTGCCTGAAGTCATGATATAACAGCTAGAGTGAAAATTGATGATGGTTCATAAATTTAATCGGTTGGTGCAAATGAATCAGCAGCAAGTTCAGTTTTCTCTTTTGAAGTCTTTTATTTTCAGAATTATAAAATGTTCATTGTAACTCTGAGTGGTTAGAAAAAAATCACATTCTTTCCTGTAGCAGATCTTTTCATTTTTTTAAAAGAGTTTATTTATTTATTTGACAGAGAGAGACACAGCGAGAGAGGGAACAAAAGCACGGAGAGTGGGAGAGGGAGAAGCAGGCTCTCTGCAGAGCAGGGAGCCCGACGCAGGGCCTGTCCGAGGACCCTGGGATCATGACCTGAGCCGAAGGCAGACGCTTAACGACTGAGCCACCAAGGCGCCCCTGTAGCAGATCTTTTTAACAAAAGGATATGTAACTGATTCCTGAAATCTAAACACAATGCAAAAATTTTGGGTGGCTTTTTTTTTTTTTTTTTTTTTTAGATAAAAACCTTTAACATATGACAGTCAAGACAGAAACTGGCCCACTCCCAGTAAAACAAGCTGCAAATGCTAACTGATGTTCTAAGGAAGTGGTTCTCAAACTTGAGCATGTGCTGGAATCCCCTGCTGGGCTTGTTAAAACCCGGGTTGTTGGATCCCACCTAAGAGTTTCTGATCAGTAGGCGTGGGACAGGGCCTGAGAATCTGCATTCTTAACGAATTCTCATGAGAAACTCATCTGGGGTCCACACTTTAAGAACCAATGTTTTGGGGCAACCACTCAGGACCTACTTCCTCTATTATCTTCCATCTCTCCTTTCCTTCTATTTAATCCCAAACTGTTTGCACTTGCTATTATTACCTGGGGGTCCATATTCTTGGCACAATATTCTGTCTTCAATTCCTGAACTCTTTTTCTAACATTTTTGAAAGTTGGCATGTTCTTTTTCTCTGTCTTTTCTCAATCACCAGGCCTTGACACCTCCTATTGCCATAGCCTTTTCATTGCTGCTTTACTGCTCAGTGTTATACTAACTTCCATTGCAGCCCCGCAGCCAATGTCCCTCTTCTTTTCTCCTCTCACCCTCCTTGAGGCTCACAAACACACTCTTCTACTGTTAGTAATGAACAGTAGGTGTGGAATTTGGAGAGATGAGGTTAGGGTGTATTGATCTTCTCAAGTTAATCCATGCTGGGAACTAGGAGAACATGAAGCATTCCTTAATAATCCAATTTGGGGGGCGCCTGGGTGGCTCAATCGTTAGGCGTCTGCCTTCGGCTCGGGTCATGATCCCAGGGTGCTGGGATCGAGCCCCACGTTGGGCTCCCCACTCAGCAGGAAGCCTGCTTCTCCCTCTCCCACTCCCCCTGCTTGTGTTCCCTCTCTCGCCGTCTCTCTCTCTGTCAAATATACAAATAAAAAAATCTTAAAAAAAAAAAAAAAGAATCCTCCTTGGGATTTACCATTTTAGAAATTTGTGGAATGAACTTCTTATCTCTTCTAAATGTTGTATAATCTTTATTTTACTCCTGCTCAGCATCTGTCTTCATGTGCCATGTGGGTAGTACTGTTACGAACAGCACTGTAACATTTCCTCTGTTTAGCGTCGATATCTCTTTCCTGACTACCATGGTTCCTGATGCTTTTCCTCACTTCCTGTTTATGATCTGATCTTTGCCTCTTGGTCCTAATGATTGATATTACTCTTCTGCTACTTACCAGAAGATCATATCTGCTTATATGTATCCTCTCTGAGGAAGCCCTATTTCTGGAACCATAGTGTAGAACAATGACTTAGTTTTATAGAAATCGGCTTTAAAGAATAGCAAAAGTAAGCACTCTGACACACACATATATATATCTTATACATTTTATTGTGTAACTTATAGTGATACATTTGCAGCAAAGAATAACAGAAGATATGAAGCTAGGGAAGTCTTTTTCAACTAATTCCAGGTGAGAATCAGGCCATATTGCAATAAGGCATCTATTGCATGCATAGATTAACTTCTCTCCTATGCATCTGGAGTGGTACTAGTTTTGTAACCAACTTGGGAGAACGAGAACATTGTCCCTCGAATCATTTTTCCATGTTCTTTAGCTGAGATGGATAGAGACTATGACTTCCTGTGTCCTGCAGAGGACATGTGTTTAAGTGGTGACAATGGCTTTGTGATTGTCCAGGGTAAGGGCCTGCCACATTAAAGAAAGTTCCCAATGGAGCAAAGGCAGATTTAAGCTTAAGATTGAGGGTCCCTTGCTTGCATAAGCCAATCCCCAGGCCTTGGAAGAGACCATATAAATGTTGAATTTGTCAGCTTTTACTTCTTAGGTAGGTCCCTCTTCCCAAACTGAATACATTCCAGACCCCAGAAAACCTAGATTTGCTGCTTCTCTTCTTACTCACACTATGTTCACCTGAAACTCCAGGATAATTACCTTTTATGGTTTCTAAAACTGTCTTAAGCAAAGTACATTACATGCATCTCAGCCAGGGTCTAAGGTGAAATTTTTTACTGTCATAGATACCATATTGCTAAATGGTACATGGGTTACATAAAAATGACTAGGGCTTATCCATGTATAGTGGCACTGCAATCATGTTTCATTGGCACTATGCAACAATGACCAGTCTGCAAACATGCATGAGGCATGGAAGGCCTGGCTGGGACCCACAACATGTGGGTCCCCTTTCCTTTCCTTTCCTTTCCTTTCCTTTCCTTTCCTTTCCTTTCCTTTCCTTTCCTTTCCTTTCCTTTCCTTCTTTTTTCCTTCCTTCCTTTTTTGTGAAATAATAACAGAAAAGGAAGGAAGAAGGGAAGAGAAGGGAGAGAGAGGGAAGTGGGTGAACAGGAAGGAAAGGAACAAGTTGTGATGTATGGTATTTTAAAAAGAATCTCACTTTATTCTTTAAGCATATGGCTGCCCTCTGACATTGCCCATAGTTATATGCTTTTTATTTCCATTACATATATATACATACATGCATGCATGCATGCATGTGTGTGTGTGAGTATAGGTAATATCACATTTAAAACTATAATTTAGGGGCACCTGGGTGGCTCAGTCAGTAAGCATCTGCCTTCAGCTCAGCATGATCCCAGAGTCCTGGGGTTGAGTCCTGCATCGGGCTCTCTGCTCAGCGGGGAGCCTGCTTCTCCCTCTGCTTGTGCTCTCTCTCAGTGTCAAATAAATAAATACAATCTTAAAAAAAAACCCACTATAATTTAAATGTGAGATTACCAAACAATTCACTGTGAATTATATGGGTTTTTTTGATATCTCCCCATTCACTCACTCACACATAGACTAAACCAAAAGCTATATAGTATAGAGCATTTATTCAGTATTGGTGTGATTACTGATGCCATTTGAATTATATAATGAGAAATAGATTTCTGGAGTTTTAAACCCTCTTGAATAGGAGCCTTATAATCTATTCCTCTGGGTTTTTTTTTTTTTTTTTAAATATAGTCTCTTAAAGTTAGGAAAATCGATCTAATTTAGATTTTAGACTTCCTAAAATTAGCTTATGCCCAGCCTTTCTCTCCAGACCTATGACAAACTCTAAAATTACAAAATTTAAGCTCTTTAACACTGTCTCTCCTACATCATCTCCTGCCGTTCCCACCTTCACACCTTATGTTCAAACAAAATTGGGCTGCTTAAAATTCTTTAATCCAGTTGGCTCCAGGCTAGTGATAGGAGTTAAGTACATACACAAAGAAACATCTTCCATAACCCCTCCATATGGGTGTCTCCACCTTATGGGAGGTTAAGTTGCTAATAAGCATGCCAAGATCTCTAATGTAAAATACCAATTCTAAAAGGGAGAGGATATTTAATTAACAGTTTTAAACTATAGTAAAATAAAACCAAGAAACAAATATAGTGCAATCATGATTTGTTTTTTTTTTTTTTTAAATCGCTTGACCTTGCAGAATAGTGTGCAGCAACTTTGGTTGCATTGGCAACCCTTGTCATTCAGGAGAGGTATGGTATGTAAAACTATGAATAAACAGATCCTAAATAGAATGCCTAGGATTGCAGTTCTGTACCTTATTTTGGACAATTACTGACAGCATTTAATGGAAAATACAGTAAACTGTACCATAGGAAATAAGATCTTCCTCCTGCGCTGTTTTTCCCCCCATGGAAAGAAAATACCTCAACAGGGAAGCAGAATAGAAAGCCAATTTTAAATAAATGATCTGCAAAACAAAGTTACTGATTTTGGACTTAATTTAGCTTGCGTTCAAAGAAATGAGGAGAAGCCTATAAGAGAAATGACCAAAATAAATAAATAAGTAAATAAAAATAGGGGTTATTCTTGTCCCTATAAAATGACACTGGAGAGATAGGGGATTAGTCACAAACCACCTCAGCAGAGCGGAAAATTGGGGCAATGCCCCAGAACTCCGTGTGGGGAGGTGGGGGGTGTGTGTTACTGCTGAGCAAACAAGCAGCTGGTAACAGCAGGGCAGTGACTCAGGGCAGAGAGTCTCTTCTGAGAGAGGAAGTGGCTCAGCCACTGCTGGAGCCAGGCCTCAGCTCTGTGTCTGTGTAATCAGTACATGAGGACCTCCACTGTCTTCAAAAGAGAGGGATGGGGACGCCTCGGTGGCTCAGTTGGTTAAGTGCCTGCCCTCGGCTCAGGTCATGATCTCAGGGTCCTGGGATCGAGCCCCACATTGGGCTCAGCATGGAGCCTGCTTCTCCCTCTGCCCCTCCCCCAACTCGCACGCGCTCTCTGTCTCTCTCTCTCTCTGACAAATAAACAAATAAATAAAATCTTTAAAAAAAAAAGGGATAGACTGCATCTCCCTTATTATTCTCAAACTATATACTCCAGTGCCCCTGATTTTCACATTAAATGCTATTCCACCTGAATAAAAATGTTGACTAACCAGGTGGAGGGAAGGGTAAAGCTGTGATGTTTGTTCTTGCCCATACTTTCTAGAATGCCATAAAGAGAAGTCAATGCTGTTAGATCATTTTGGGGGAGAAAAAAAAAGAGAGAGAAAAAGAACAATCTGAGGCTAATTCAACAGCTAGAAAAGGTGTAAGGATTTTTGGCTACTTAGTCTTTTAGAAAAAAGACCCAAGAAACCTGAGAGAACTACAAAGTGTAAGTTTAGCCCAGATAGTAGAAAGGGTCATAAACAAGAATGAAACGTTGGGAAATCATTCTGCCTGATCAAATTTGTGGACCTCAGTTATTATTGTGCATAACATCGAAACAGGAAACTGAGCAAATACCGATCCTCTCTCTGAAGCAGTCTGAGTTACTTCTGAACCTAAGGAAGCCTGTAGCCAGAAAATTAGAAGACAAAATGAAATCTAAATGGATCTTTTGGTCCTGGTGAGAACTCAGCAATAAGAAAATAGACTTCTTTTGTTAGAAATCATTCTCCATCCATTAGATTGTCGAATGCCCGCTGTGACCTAATCTGCACAGCTTGAGTTGTATCTGAATTCAAAAATTGTTGTTCCATAGATTTAACCAAGGGCAGTCCTGAAGCCACTTTGAGAAGTAAAAAGTATGATCCTAAATCATTCCTGGTGATCTTAGAAAGTGGGTTAATGCATTATTTTCTGATATTTCTCCAAAGGCTTCCAACCATTTTTTCCTGAACTGATCCCTAAAAAATATCTTGGTGCATACCTAACCTCCCTCACGATACTGCTTCTCTAAAAACCAAACAAACAAAAAGCAAGATGAAGTGAAAAATGGCAAAGAAGAGCTCTTAGAAATGAATCATATGGGTGCCTGGGTGGCTCAGTCGTTAAGGGTCTGCCTTCGGCTCAGGCCATGATCCCAGGGTCCTGGGATAGAGTCCCACATCGGGCTCCCTGCTCAGCGGGAAGCCTGCTTCTCCCTCTCTCACTCCCTCTGCTTCCCTCTCTCACTGTGTCTCTCACTGTCAAATAAATAAAAATAAAATCTCTACAAAAAAAAAAAGAAATGAACAATATAATAGACAAAATCTCTGATAAAAGAGATGAAAGATAAAGTTAAGAAAATCTCCCAGAAAAAAAGGACAAAAGGACAAAGAAAAAGACCTTAGTAAAGAAAGTAATAGATCCTAAGCCTTGATCTAGGAGACCATCTGAAGAAAGAGGAGTTCCAGAAAAAGAGAACAAGAAAATTTCCTGGAACTGAGGCTACTAGTCTTCAGATTGAAAGGAACCCATTGATTATCAGCAGAATAAATGAGAAAAGATCCATACGAAGGCATATAGTCATGAAATTTCAGAACATCAGGGATGAAGAATCAGACTTATTAACAGTAATTTAGCATCCTAAAGGACCGTGAAAGGATTCTTCAAATGTTTGTGAGACAATGATTTTCACCTAGGCAAATTAAGGGTCAAGTATGAAGATAAATAAAAAATCTGTAGACATGTGGGCATTCAAACATATGACTTTTGTAGGAAACTACTGGAGAATGTACTCCAGCAGATGAGGGAGTAGACATGACATTGAGGGGGAGGCAACACAGGGAGGAGGCAAAGCAAAGTCCCAGAGTAATAATAGCAAAAGGACACCCCAAGTGACAGCTGGACAACAAACCCAATAATAAGTCAATCAAGATTGGAGCAGGAGGATGGTGGAGTCTTCCTCTGGGGACAAATAGAATTCATAGATTATTTGATATGTTTGAACACTCAAAAAAATAATATTTGATGTTTAAAAATTTCTCATGAGAAATTGAGAAATGAAGCAGTTACTAATGTTAAGAAATGACAAAATGAGGCAGTGAATGCTAGGAAAAACAACGTTTTACAGGAAAGAATATGACTCTGAAGCGTCAACATTTATACAGCCATAAAAATGTAAACACTGGATATTGATTTAATCAAAACTTGTGGTATAATTATCCTGTGGGAGTAGCAGATCTTTTTTAAAGATTTTATTTATTTACTTGAGAGAGAGAGAGCATGCAGGAGGAGGAGCAGAGGGAGAGGGACAAGCAGACTCTGTGCTGAGCACGGAGCGTGACTTGGGGCTGGATCCCATGACCCTGAGATCATGACCTGAGCCAAAATCCAAAGTTAGCCACTCAACCAACTGAGCCACCCAGGCACCCGGGAGAGTGGCAGATATAAGGAAAGTGGGATTGGTGGTATAAGAGATGTAAATCCTCATTTATCATAATAGGATATTAATAAATAAATTTGAAATTAATTAAAGAAGACATACCAGTATCAGCAGATTGTTTAGAAATATGGAGGTAAGTACCAGAGAAAAGTGTTAAGTATTTCAAAGAGTTTCACCTGGGGAATGAGATGGAGATGAGCAAGGGATTATAATAAGAGTACTATATTTTTTTTTAGTACTGCTATTACTTTACTAAACTTTCTCTCTTTCCCCTTTCTTTCCCCTCCTCACTCATACACACACACACACACACACACACAGAGTTCTATGAATTAAGACTTTTTAGTGTTCAAGTGTGTCTTAATAAGAGAGAAAACAAAGAAGAAAGACTAATTTCCATTTTTGTCGTAACTTAGTTTATGGACTTCCTTGCCTTGACCACTGAATGATATCAAGACTTTGAATGGTGAGGAGAGGTTTAATTCTAGGGCATTGGAAGCTGTCTGGGATATAGCCTGTTAGGTTAAGGTTAGGATATGATGGGGCCTAGGGCTGTGGGGGTGCTGTTGGGGTGCTTTGGGTGGGAGATCGCAAGTTAGGGTCCCCAGAATAGAGGAGCACATAACCACCCTTTCCGCTAGCCCAAATAGTACACTTGTGCAAGTTAGGAAAAAAGACACTCTCAAGACATTTTACTGCCATCTGTCAGAAAATCATGGAAATACATACACAAAACAGTGATGACTATGGATGTGAACAGAGTCCACTAGAATCCAGTATTGCATCATCAGTCAATAGCTCTGCCTGTAGCTAAAGATGAGGAGAGGACTGATAAGGAGTGCGAGGATTCTGATGGAAGACCTTCTGTTTCATAATGTCCTCAGGATTATTAAGCAGATTCATAAGGATATTTGGTAGATTCTTTCACCATAAACCAGGAGCTTTAAAGACAGGATGTGGGGCGCCTGGGTGGCTCAGTCGGTTAAGCGACTGCCTTCGGCTCAGGTCATGATCCCAGGGTCCTGGGATCGAGCCCCGCGTCGGGCTCCCTGCTCAGCGGGAAGCCTGCTTCTCCCTCTCCCTCTGCCTGCCACTCCCCCTGATTGTGCTCTCTATCTCTCTGACAAATAAATAAAATCTTTAAAAAAAAATTATTAAAAAAAATAGACAGGATGTGTGTCTTATTTCTATGTATCAGCTTCTATTAAAGAGCAAAGTTCATAATAAACACTCGTAATTTCACAAATGAATGATTGATCTATTAAAATTATAAAATTTTCTTTGCTTTCTGTCCCTGGGATTATATTTTTTTCGCCTTTGAGAAGTTTAGAACCAGGGCAGTCATGACAGCCTTTCTGGGTTTGAGTTCCAATATTACCACTTTCTAGTTTCTGACCCTGAGGAAGTTCCTTAACATTTCTGAGCTAAGTGTCTTTATATGAAGAATAGAGTATATACAATACCTACTTCATAAATCTTTATGAGGATTAAATGAGATAATATTTAGAAAGTATTTCAGAAATTGACAGTAAACAATACGTTTTACTGTTATAAACTAATCCAAGGACACCTCATCTTTATTTATATTCACAATTAACAGTTGTATCTGTTGAGATTTACCTTTGGCAAACAACAAAACCGGATCTTTAACTGTCTCTCAGGTAAAAGAAGTTTGGGGATGGCTGGCCTACATTTCATAGGGCAGTGCTAAAGTCATCAGAGACTCAGCCTGTTCCTATATTCCTACTGTGCCTTTTGTAGCCAGGGCTTTTTTCTTAACTTACTCTTAGAACTCAAAAATCTTAGTTTTGTACCTGCCTCTGAGAGCCTACTGTCCTGGCATTGTTCCAGGTGACCATGACTCCTGCCAGGATTACTGTAGCTCTTTTTCAGTTTCCTACATGCCCCGAATCTGAATACACATGCACCTCATCCTCAGATTAATTGTAAATTCAAATTTTATCTCATCACATTTCTAATTTGAGTCCTTAACGGACTTTCCCTTGCCTTCAGGATAAAATCCAAGTTCCTTAGCCTACCAAACAGAGTTCTTAATTATGTGGCCACTCCTAACCACGCAGCCCAATCACTCACCACCCTTCTCCCCAAGAATACTTAACTACTGCAGTTTCTCCAGGCACTGCTCAGTCTCCTTTCTCAGGTTTTTCTTGTGCACCTTCAAAGCTCCTCTCACCTGGAACACCTTTAGCCACTTCTTTTTTCTTTTTTTTTTTTAAAGATTTTATTTATTAAGGATTTTATTTATTTATTCATAAGAGATAGAGAGAGAGAAGCAGAGGGAGAAACAGGCTCCCCGCTGAGCAGGGAGCCCGATGCGGGACTCGATCCCAGGACCCTGGGATCATGACCTGAGCCGAAGGCAGAAGCTTAACCATCTGAGCCACCCAGGCGCCCACCTTTAGCCACTTCTTAACCTCATGCCTCCTTATCCTTTAAGATGAGGGAATTATCTGTATACCTCTCTACCCTTGCTATATTGATAGCGAGCTACTTGAGGGCAAACAAGGTATTGGATTCATTTTTGTGACCTCATTATATACCAAACATCAGATGATATTGTTGTAGGTACTCCATCAAAGAAAGAATGCCTGAATGATTGAATTAAAAAGTATTAAAAAGCCAATGAGTTATTTCTTGGAGGAAGAAGTGTTAGAATGCAAGTTAAATTTTAAAGGGCATTGAAACTTAGAATATTATACTTAGAAATAAACAGGATCTGGGGCGCCTGGGTGGCTCAGTCAGTTGAGTGCCTGACTCGTGATTTTGGCTTGGGTCATGATCTCAGGGTTGTGGGATGGGCCTGGTTTCGGGCTCCCCACTCAGCATGGGGTCTGCTTGAAGATTCTCTCTCTCCCTTGCCCCTCCTCCCCACTATTCTGCTTGCACATACACATGCCCTCCCTCCCTCCCTCTCTCTCTCTCTCAAATAAATAAAATCTTTTTTAAAAAGAAAGGAACAGGATCTCAGAATTCACATAGTCCAATTTATAATTACTGAAGATTAACAAAATTTTAAAAATTAAATGTAACTCAGATGTACACATACACTTCATCAGAACCAACTGAGTCCATATTCAGCTATGTTTGCTATTTTGTTTTGTTTTGTTTTCCTGTGTCCTTGATTCTTTGGTCTTTCTTTTGTTTTTCTTTCTCTTTACCATAAAACCCCAAACTCCTTTCTTAGTGCATCTGCCAAACCTAACTAGTAACCTCAATTCTTTTTTTTTAAGATTTTATTTATTTATTTGACACAGAAAGACAGCTAGAAAGGGAACACAAGCAGGGGGAGCGGGAGAGGGAGAAGCAGGTTTCCCTCAGAGCAGGGAGCCCGGTGCGGGGCTCAATCCCAGGACCCTGGGATCATGACCTGAGCCGAAGGCAGACGCTTAACGACTGAGCCACCCAGGTGCCCTAGTAACCTCAATTCTAATGACTAGTATGTTTTTGTCTAGTTGTCCCTGTATCTAAATAGTTCAAACATTTAAGTCCATCTCTCTTACTTCTGCCTGTGAGTAGAATGGGCTAGCTGAGTGAAACAACTTATTTCCTTATATACAGTGCAGACATATATCATCAGCTTTTTATGTTTTCTTCATATTTTTTCTAATTAATCATTTCCTCCACATTAACTAGAAATTATAAAATCTCCAAGCAACACTGAGTTCCTATACGAATAATATTGTTCTTCTTCAGGATATACAGGGATCACTCATGTATTTATGCTAGATTTGCAGACACATGTACAAAATATTTATTAATCTCGTTTCACTTTTTATGTACAGTTTGTCTTCTGTTGCAAGTAGCATAGTGTAGTGTGTTAATTTGCTTTTTTCCCCCCCCATTGTTTTATTGTGGTAAAATACATAACATAAAATTTACCATCTTACCATTTTTAAATGCACAGCTCACTGGTATTAAGTCCATTCATATTGTTGTGCATTCGTCACCACCACCCATCTCCAGAAGTCTTTTCATCTTGCAAAACTGAAGCTCTATTTCATTAAACAATAACTCCCCACTATGCCCTTCCCTCAGCCTCTGGAAACCACCATTCTACTTTCTGTCTCTACGATTTTGACTACTTTAAGTACCTTATATAAATGGAATCATATGGTATGTGCCTTTTTGCGACAGGCCTATTTCACTTAGCGCAATATGCTCAACGTTCATCCGTGTTGTAACGGGGGTCAGAATTTCCTTTCTTTTTAAGGCTGAATAATATGCTGTCGTATGTATGTACTGCATTTTGCTTATCTGTCCGTCTGTCCATGGACATTTGGGTTGCTTCCATATTTTAGCTGTTTTGAATAATGCTTCTATGAACATGGGCATACAAATCTCTCTTTAAGATTCTGCTTTCGGTTCTTTTGAGTGAATAACCAGAAGTGGAATTGCTGGATCATATAGTAATTTATTTTTTACTTTTTAAAGAATTGTCACCCTGCTTTCCACAGTGGCTCTACCATTTTACATTCCCACCAGTAGTGCGGAAGGGTTCTAAGTTCTCTCCCAATACTTATTTCCTGTTTCCTTTTTGTTTGTTTTTGATAATAGTGTCCTAAGTGGTGTGAGGTAGTAACTTGTATTTTTTGTTAAAGGTTTGTTTATTTATTTATTTGTTTGTTTGTTTATTTATTTATTTGACAGAGAGATAGAGAGCGAGCACAAGTAGGCAGAGCGGCAGGCAGAGGCAGAGGGAGAAGCAGGCTCCCCGCAGAGCAAGGAGCCCGACACGGGACTCGATCCCACGACCCTGGGATCATGACCTGAGCCGAAGGCAGACGCTTAACGACTGAGCCACCCAGGCAACGGAGTAACTTGTTTTTATTATTAGGATTATTTGGCCTATTTTTAAATAATTGGATTGCCTACAGTTATTTTTAAATATGTTTATGAAGCTTTTTTAGTTGTTGTTAGCAAAATAATAGATAAAACATACTGCTCTCATTTCCTGAATATTGATCTCTAATGTGTCTGACACCAAATAATCGGTCACCTTGAATTGGTGACAATATCATGTATGCTTCCCAACCTTGAAATTTAGTGTTAAAGTCCAAAAAGGCAACTGGTTTTTTTTTGGGGGGGGGGGTTAATATTATCTATATTTGATAATATTAAGAATTATTATTAGGGGGTTTTGTTTTAGCTATGACAATGGATATTTTGATTTTGTTTAAAAAAGAATTCTTACTTACTGTGGTCATCATTTCACAGTATGTGTAAGTCAAGGCATTATGCTTTACACCTTAAACGTACACAGTGCTGGATGTCAATTATATCTCAATAAAACTTAAAGAAAACCCAAACAAACAAAAAGAGCTCTTATCTTGTAGAGATACATACTAAAATGTTTACAGACAAAATGAAATAATGTCTGATATTTGCTTCAAAATAATCCAGTGGAGACTGGGGGTGAGAGAAGGTAGGTTATAGATAAAGATTGGTCATTAATTGATAATTGTTGAAACTAGGTGATGAATCCAGGGAGATTTATTACTTTCGTTTTTCTACTTCTGAGCAAACTGTAGTTTTTCATCAAAAGGTTTGTTTTAAGCAGAGTTTAATCTATTAAGTATTTAAAAAGGTAACATTTATTAAGTATGGTGAGCGTAGGTTTTCACTTAATGCAGAAAAAAATGTGGGGCGCCTGGGTGGCTCAGTCGGTTAAGCGACTGCCTTCGGCTCAGGTCATGATCCTGGAGTCCTGGGATGGAGTCCCGCATCGGGCTCCCTGCTCAGCAGGGAGTCTGCTTCTCCTTCTGACCCTCCCCTCTCTCATGCTCTCTCTATCTCATTCTCTCTCTCAAATAAATAAATAAAATCTTTAAAAAAAAAAAAAGAAAAAATGTGAAATAAAACATTTGTATGACACTCACATAATGCTTTTCTTGCATTTGATCCTTACCGTAGATGATTGATCCAGTTCTGAAATGATATTAAGCTTGTATTATATTAGAACAAATTTCTAATTACTAAAAATTGAATAATTTATTTAAATAAAATGGAGGCAAAAGCACATTACTCATGAATTGATGCATAATCCAAACATGCCACTTTCTGCCGAAAGCCATAGTACAACTCTGTCCAATAGAACTTTCTGCAATGATGGAAATGTTCTTTATCAGCTCTGTCCAATATTGGAGCCATCAGCCACATATGGATATTGAGCTGGCTGGTATAACCAAGTGGCTAGTGGGACTGGGAAATGGAAATTTATATTTTATTGATTTTCACTTGTATTTTTAAGCACTTTTCATTAGATCTGAGAAATTACATTTTTCAGTGAAGATGTATATCCCTTTGACAAGTGAAAAATAAAATCACAAACTTAGTCCTCCATATATTAAAAATTGGTGATTAGAAGTCTTACTACTTGACCTGAAAAACTTTATAGATGTTAAAATTTAAATAGAAGGTATTATAAATAAGTTATCTATAAATAATATTGCAGATTTTAAATTTAGTTATTATATCTATCCTGTTTTAAGATTTCAGTATTTAGCAAAGCAAATATGCACTTAATAATTTCATGTGTATTTAATGTGTTACAGATTAACACATTTAATACTTACACCAACCCTCTCAGGTTAGGTACACTATTAATATTCCCATGCTTCAAGAAACTGAGACAAAGAGAGGAAATTACTTACTCAAGTTAATGCTAGCAATGGTGAGACAGGGATTTGAACCACAAATTTGGCTTAAATCCACATTCTTAATTGCTTTGTATATTTCCTCTCTTGAAGTAATTTGCCTGGAAAAGGATTAAGAAAGAATGATTAATTAGTTGTTAAAAATGTGTTAGTAAATTTAGTTTCTCGTCACTTTGGAAAAAACCCTATGTAAGGTATTACATTATAAGGTCTAGTGAAAAAGGATATAAAATTGAATACAGAGAATCATTCACTATGTTTACTCTCCCTTACCCCCTAAAAAAACTGTGTTCAGGAAAAGAGACCAGAAATAAATCTTTTCTCTATCTTTTTTATATGTTCATATTTCTAAAATAAGAAAAATGTTTATTATAAAACTTTAGCTACTATAATTATAAAGTATATTTAAAACTTCTTTATGGCTTAAATAACATTTTATATCAGAGACAATCTAAAACTAGATTGTTATAAAAGTTCATAAAAATTTGTCTGAATAGTTTGGCTGTATATTTTCCCAGATGCTCACTCTGAGAATTAGTCTTAGTTGAGTCTGAAGATGCTTTTTATTACTAATAAGTTATTAATTCCATATTCCTTGAAGGTATGATTTTATTTATTTGTCAGAAAAACAAAATGAAACTTTTTTTTCCCTGAAGAGACAAATCATCGGTACTCCTTAAAACTGAACTCTTTGCAGCGACATTTTAACCTCTCTGATGTTGGCGAATAGATTGTGTAGAATAAAAAAATACATGTTTCACAAGTGATTCTTGTTTTCCTTTGGTGATTTGAATATTTTAGAAGCCAAAAATACCTTTTGGATATGCCATATGTATACAACCTGAGATGACTTTTTCATAAAGCAGGGGATACATTGAATACATTAGTCTGGACTTCTGAGAGGTATGGAACAGACTCTTGAATTGTTTACTATCAACATGAATCATTATGTTACTAGCTACCCTTTACTTAATACCAATTATATGACAGGCACTACACTAGGTATTTTGTTATCTTATTAAATTTTTCCTCCAATAAGGTGGGTAATTTCATTTCCATTTTACAAGTGGGGAAATTAATATGCAAAGAGAAAATTCAACTTGGCCAGAGTCAGTTGCTATGTAAGTGACAGTCAGTTTTCCCATTCATGCCTGCCAGGGCTAGTAATTGTGAAGGTTAAATAAAATAAATTAGGTGGAAACACCCCAAATGTCCACTGATAGGGGAATGGATAAATAACATGATATGTGATATACACATTCAGTGAAATATTATTCAGTCTTTAAAAAAGGAATGAACTTCTGATACATTCTACAACACAGATACACCTGAGGACATTTTGCTAAGTGAAATAAGCCAGACACAAAAGGATGAATATTATATGATTCTACTTATATGAGGTACTTGAAATAGTCACATTCATAGAGACAGAGAGTAGAGTAGTGGTCGCTAGGAGCTAGGGGGAGAGGGGAGTGGGGAGTTAGAATTTCATGGATGCAGAGTTTCAGTTTGGGATGATGGAAAAGTTCTGGACATGAATAGTAGTGATGGTTGCACAACAATGAGAAAGTATCAGTGCCAATAAACTGTACCCTTAAAAATAGTTAAAATGGTAAATTTTATGTTATGTATGTTTACCATAATAAAAAGTAACTTATGAAAACTCTTCAGTGGGCCTATAGCCCATTATAGAGCCAATACAAGGTTGAGAATCATGAGACTCTAACTGTAATAATAAATGAAAGTGGGAAGGAGATCATTAGTGAGAGGCCATTTAAGTGGTCAGACCTAGCTCTTTTTACATTTAGGATAAATCAGGGAAATTTTCATGGAGAAATATTAGAGATTTCCTAAACCTCATTTACAAAGTATGGCATTTTTGGTTACCTCTTGGAATATCTTTTGTTGATATTAAAAATTCTTAAAAAACAAGACAACATTCTATGAATGGGTCCTACTATGCATCCATTGCATAGCAATCCAGTGGAGGCTTCAATCAGTTGTAGTCAACAAATCAATAATGCGGGCCTACTTTATGCAAGGTTCCGTATTAGGCACTGAAAGCAGACACATACATCCTATCTTTCTCTGCAGCCAGAGCTTGAAGGCAGGGGTAGTAAGACCAGAGAAAAAACTGTGAAAAAGAGAAGTGGGCCGGCCAAGTGGCTAAAGTCTTTTCAAAGGAATGTTAAAAAGGACAGAGAGATAGACAGTCTGATACAAAGACAAACATGCACACTCTCATTCTCTGAAGCTAAAGGTCAGATTTAAAAAAAAAATTCAATAGACCAGATGCTGATGGATAGTTTTGCACCAGTTTTTTCCTCTTGTCCCTATTTTAGGGTATGATTTTTTTCACCTTCTATCTTTAGCATTTTAAACACATGCATAGGAGAAGCATGCAGAAAGTGAAGCAAATCACCTACATCTGTCCACTTGCCCGAAGCCAAGTTCCTATCTCTGAGTGAAAAGGGATATATATAAAAGACCCATTATTTCTGGAAAAATAATGAGTTACTGCAAAGCCAAGACAAATGCAGGTAATTCAATTGAAAAATAAGCAAATGATTAGCGAAATGATCTCCAGATGGTCAATAAAGATATCAAAAAGGAGTTCAACTTTATTAATCATCAGAGAAATCCAAATTGAAATCACAATGATGGGGCGCCTGGGTGGCTCAGTCGTTAAGCGCCTGCCTTCAGCTCAGGTCATGATCCCAGGGTCCTGGGATCGAGCCCCGCATCGGGCTCCCTGCTCAGCGGGAAGCCTGCTTCTCCCTCTCCCACTTCCCCTGCTTGTGTTCCCTCTCTCGCTGTGTGTCTCTCTGTCAAATAAATAAAATCTTAAAAAAAAAAATCTATACAAAAGAAATCACAATGAGATACAACTACATTCCCATCATAATGGCTTAAATAAAGGCACAATACCAAATGTTTCTGAGGCTGTGGCTCAACTAGAATTCTCATACGCTGATGAGAAGGATGAGAGGAGGGAAAATTGGTATAACTGTTTTGGAAAACTGGCAGTTACTTGCTCAAGCTGAATATACATACATATATATGTATATTCACTCTAAAATCTACCATATCCACTTATAAGAATATACTCATCAGAAATAAGTACATATATTCAACCAAAGATGTATAAGAATATTCTTAGTAGTGTTGGTCATAATAGCCTTGTTATGGGTTATATTATGCCTCCCCTCCCCCCAATTTATATGTTAAGGTCCTAACCCCTAGTATCTCAGACTATGGCCTTATTTGGAAATAGGGTCATTACAGATGTTATTAAAGTGAGGTCATAGTAGGGTGTAGCCCTAATCTGACCAATGACCTTTTAGAAGGGGAAATTTTGGACACACACACACGAAAGATGAAGGCTGAGAGGAGGGTAATGCTTCTACAAGGCAAGGAATCCCAGAGACCGCCAGACCACCACCAGTAGCTAAGGGAAAGGCATGAACAGGTTCTTCCTCACATCCCTCCAAAGGAACCAACCCTGCTGACTCTTGGTCTCAGACTTCTATCCTCCAGAACAGGAGATAATAAATTTTTGTTGCTCAAGCCACTCAGTTTGTGATGCTTTGTATGGCAGCTCTAGGAAACTAATACAACCTCCAAATTAGAAACAACCTGTCAATCAGCTGTATTTATTCAGTAAAACAGGTAAATGAAGTAGGGTATATTCCTGCATTGGAGTACTATACAGCAACAAAAATGAATTAGCTACAACTACACTCAGCTATATGAATAAGTCTTACAAGTATAAAGTTAAGCAAAAAAATCAGACTCAAAAATGTACGTATAGTATGATTCCATGTGCATAAAGTCAAAACTATAAATTAGCCAAAACTAATTTATGGTATTTAAAGTCAGGATTTTAGTTAGTTACTCTTTGTATGGGAGAAGAGATGGGAATTGGGCCAAGGGTTTTTCTGAGGTTCTGGAAATACTCTATTTCTTTTTTTTTTAATTTTTAATTTTAAAGGTTTTTATTTAATCCAAGTGTCAGAAAGAGAGAGGGGGCACAAGCAGGGGGAGTGGCAGGCAGAGGGAGAAGCAGGCTTCCTGCTGAGCAGGGAGCCTGATGTGGGGCTCAATCCCAGGATCCTGGGATCATGACCTGAGCCGAAGGCAGACACTTAACTGACTGAGCCACCCAGGTGTCCCAGAAATATTCTGTTTCTTAATGTGGGTGCTGGTGGCATGGATTTGTTCGGTTTATGAAAAATCTTTGAGCTGTACACTTATGAATTGCCAAGTGCATACTTACTAAATTATGTGTATTTCAATAAAAAGTTGTTAAAGTGGGGGGAAAAAAAAACCCAGAAGACCCTTTTTTCCTCAATTGTTTGTGACCTTTGGTAAATTCCTTAAGACTCTAGGTATCAGTTTTCTGATATATAAAATGGCAGTAACAATAGTACTTATTCCATATGTTGTGAAATATAGGGAGATAATATATAGGATGCACTTAGCAAAATGGCTGGCAGCATTTAATAAATGTTAGCTATCATTACCATAATTATAATGATTGACAAATATACTATGGAATAGTTTTACTTCTAGATAAACAACTGACATATTATCTATGGTTACACACATTGGAGTCTTTTATTTATTTTACAATGACTCATGCAGAACATAATCCCAGACACTTAGCCTAAGAAAAATATGATGTGGCCAAGTTAGGAGACCTAACCAGCTTCTGGGTTCTTTGAGCTAATCTCTGTCATCTCTAAATTATATTTATGCCACATTTTAACTATACAAGGTGTTAAACACCACTTTTTTTCTGCAGTGACTAAATAGAGAAGAACCTCCAGGATTAATTTTACTTTATATTTGTATGGTTACATTTCATTTGAGCTTCGCAACAACCACTGAGACAGATAGGGAAGGAATTAGTATTCGGATATTTTAAGATGAGCAAACCAGCTCAGCAGTTAAATGACTTGCTTAAGAGCCACACTGCTAACATATGCAGAGTTGGGACCAAAGCTGTTACAAAATTATGTGGATAATCCAGGAAGTCAAAGAAGGAGGATAATTTAAGGTGAATAGTAAGAGAATCTTTGCTTGAGCAGTGATGGCCAATGGAATGTTCTGTGATGATGCAAATGTTCTTTATTTGCTCTGTCCAACACAATAGCCCCTGCACACTTTTGGCTAGTGTCACCGAGGAACCAAATTTTTAATATTAATTTAAATGTAAATGGTCATATGTAACTATTGTATGTATATGCAACTGTCTTGTTTCCAGGAATCATGGTCAAAGGGTTGGGACTGCACTGAGAGCTGGCATCCTGTTCACTTTATGTGGTTAGGTCATATTATCCCAATCTTATCTGAATAGACATGCATGTATGGGGTTGGGATTGTTTGGTTTTTAAGCTTGCATGTATGTAACTAATGTCAGGTAACTATTGTATTTTCAAGGATTATCTTTTGGGAAGGCTCATTTATTGCATTTTAAAAAGTAGACGTTCATAGGGAACCTGGTGCTAAACCAATTTTTAGACGACCTGCTTCTGGGTCGGGGTTTTGTACTTAGCAAAGCAGCTCCCTCGCTGCAATCTATTGAAAGTCAGCCCTCAACACGAGGGTTTGAAAAAAAAAAGAAGGAAAAAAACACAAGAGAGAAAACAATATTTAATATATGTTTATAAAATAAAAAAATTTAAAAAACAAACAAAAGTAGTTGTTTTACTTTTTCTGAAGCAGCAACCCCTGGGAGAATTAGCAACGATCTTAGAATTTACCCTGTTTGGAGGCAATGATTTGACTATAATATTTCTTCCAAAAGAAATGTTGACATGTTGAGTTCATGATGTATTGAAGTTCTATATTTATTTTTACTAGTACTGTTTCGGAGGGCTGTCTCTTGTTGGATGTGGTAGGAACAGTCAATGGAGTATTTTTTATTGTTTTATGAATTACCACATTTGAACCAAGCTGGAAGTGGGGTGGTAGTTTCACAGATATTCACTTGAAGGCTGCATTTACCTCTCTGAGCATCAGTTTCCATATATCCAAAATGAAGGTTTGGGAATAGGTGACTAGGAAGGTCCCCTGAAATGCTAATGTTTTATGAATCCATGAAAACACACATTTCTCTCTTTTCCAGACATTTGGGTTCTAAGGAAATTGCAGTGGCCTGCCTGTGAGTGAGCCAAATCATCTGTTCCTTCAAACCAAAAATATTCAATTTGATTTTCTACTCTATGTGCTATATTTGTATGTCCACATGTGTTTTTGTAACTTTATTCTTTTGTTTTTAAATGTCAGTACCTGAATGCTATTCTCTGAATGTTTGTGTTCTCCTCCCCCCCAAACTCAAATATTGAAAATCTAATGCCCAATTTGATGGTATTAGGTGGTGGATCTTGGGGAGGTGATTAGGTCCAGAGGCATGGGATTAATGCTATTATAAAAGAGTCCCTAGATAGAGCCCTCAGGGCCCCTTCTGCCACGGGAGAGGCTGGCATCCAGTGAGAAGCTGGCAGTCTGAAACCTGCAAGGGGGCCCTCACTAGAACCCAACCGTGCTAGCATCCTGATTTTGGCCTTCCAGCCTTGAGAGCTGTGAGAAATAAATTTTTCTTTTTTTTTTTTTAAGATTTTATTTTATTTGAGAGAGAGGGAGTGCGCCCGTGAGAGAGCACAAGCCAAGGGGAAAGGCAGAGGGAGAAGCAGACTCCCCACTGAGCAGAGAGCCCAACGTGGGGCTCGATCCCAGGACCCTGAGATCACGACCCGAGCTGAAGGCAGGCGTCTAACCAACTGAGCCACCCGGGCGCCCCGAGAAATAAATTTCTGTTTATAAGCCACCCAATCTATGGTATTTTGTTATAGCAGTCCAAACAGACTAAAATACTGGATAAAGAAGATTTGAGCTTGACGTCTTTACCTTTATTGTGGAAATCATGCCAGATTTCTCAGTGATCATTCTTCATAAGCAGAACTTATAGACATTTCATGGGAACTTTACACATTATTGACAGGTAAAGTAGGATAGTATAAATAGTTTATTTTTTCTATAATATCTAGCAGATACAAAAGGAACTCCCCTTTTTCATTATCTTGGCTTACTTTGGCTCTGTTAGGCCATTCGGTTTTTTTTTTTCCCCTATTTGAATCTTAAGGTCAGGAAATGGGTATGAATTTCTTCTTGTTCTGGAAAGGCAGCATCTTGTGAGTCACTCCGTCTGAATCCTGTCACCATTTTGTCCCTTCAGATCTTGAATGCCCTTTATCCTCAGTACTGAAACCAGGCAACTTTATCATATGGAAACCTTATTGCTAATGTTGTACTATGTTGTTAATTGTGAAGGAGCATTCAGATGATTTAACAAATGAGGCCTGGTTCCTGTTATGGAAGAAAGAGAGCAGGCAATGTTTAACCTGTTAAGAATACCTTGATATATAGAAGACATTTTTCTCTCCTTGTATTTTATACACACACCCACACCCACATGCACACACAAATAGTATTTGTCTTCTTACACAATGATCTTGCATTAGTTAGTCAAGAGAAACCTGTCATAATAGGCAATATACCCAGGGCCTGCCTTGCTCTTCTATGATGAAAGTGAGTATCAGGCTTGCAGAGAAAACAGGAGACAAAAAAACCCCCACATAAAGTCCTGCTTTAATATGGTCAAAGAACAGCCTTCTGTACTCAAGGTAAAGCAAAGAACATTTTAATAACTTATGACTTAGCCCAATTTGAAATAAGTAATCCCTAAGGCAAAACGGATGTTGATTTGCTCCTATTTGTTACTCATGACTAAACAAAAAATGAAAGTGCTAAATAAAAATAGTGTTAGGACAGCTTATCAGAATTCAGATATTTTCTAATTGCTGCCTGGTGATGCCTCCATATATAATAGTACATATATAAACTAAGGCTGATAGGAAATACTTAATATGGAAATTTATTTTAATCTCTAAGCTAACTCTCTGGAACTTTTCTCTCTTTGGTTTCTCTCTCTCTCTCTTTATCCTTTATTGTATAGAGACAATTTCAGCTTGTAGTATTTATTTTTTTATTTTTTAAATTTTATTTTATTATGTTAATCACCATACATTACATCATTAGTTTTTGTTGTAGTGTTCCATGATTCACTGTTTGCGTGAAACACCCAGTGCTCCATTCAATACATGCCCTCTTTAATACCCATCACTAGGCTAACCCACCACCCCACCTCCCTCCCCTCTAGAACCCTCAGTTTGTTTCTCAGAGTCCAGAGTCTCTCATGGTTCGTCTCCCTGTCCGATATCCCTTCAGCTTGTAGTATTTATTTATTTATTTATTTAAAGATTTTATTTATTTGACAGAGAGAGACACAGCAAGAGAGGGAACACAAGCAAGGGAGTGGGTGAGGGAGAAGCAGGCTTCCTGCAGAGCAGGGAGCCTGATGCCGGGCTCGATCCCAGGATGCTGGGACCATGACCTGAACCTAAGGCAGACACTTAATGACTGAGCCACCCAGGTGCCCCCAGCTTGTAGTATTTAAATAAACATGTGATATTCGGTTTTCTGTGTTAACTTGGTTAGGCTATATCTCCAATTATTCACTCAAACACTAATCTAGGCGTTGCTGTGAAGGTATCTTGTAGATATTATGATCAAAGTCCAAATCAGTTGACTTTAAGTAAAGGAGATTATCTTGTATAATCTGGGTGGACTTGATTTAATCTGTTGAAAGGTCAAGAGCAGAACTGGGGCTTCCCTGAAGAAGAAGACAGCAGCTTCTAGAACTCTTCCAGAGTTCCAGTGGCCTGTACTATGGATTTTGAAGGCTTAGCCAGCCCTGACAACAGTGTAAGCCAATTCCTTGCAACAAATCTCTTAATATATATCTTCTACTGGTTCTTTTTCTTAGGTTGAACCCTGACTGATAAAAAACATTAGCTGTATTTTAGGTTCTTCCAACATAGTGTATGAGAATAAAGAGAAGAAAGGAAGTAGATACCTGATTGTTCAAATTGCTCACTTAGATTTTCTTTCTAAAATTACAGAGCTGAACAGATGACAGGAATTTCAGAAACAGTTAAATAAGGAACACTATGTGAAGCTAAATTGAGGTCCAAGCCTCCAAACAGCTTAAAAGATCCATATACATGGTAACAGAGATAAAACGTTGGAGTAATAATTATGCTTATTTTCATTTACCAAAGTGACAATAATTTCTTGTATTTTCTAAAACCTAGTTTAGAATTTAGTGAAGAGAAAATAATGGCTAGTGAATTTTTATTAGGTAGAGATGGAAATCTTCAGACAGAGAATGCAATTTTACCTCTTTTAATCATTCTCTAGATAAATATGCAAAGTCATACATATTCCAAATACAATTAACTATTAGGATCTATGGTCACACCAACCATCAGCAGCTACTTGAGGAGTAGTTCTATGTTGCATGTTCTATGTTGTATGTTCTATGTTGTAGGGGAAGTGATAAAACACTAAAAATCACTGAAGAATTAAGGAAAATTTGGAGCATTTGCCTACCTGTGATTTAGGCCTGTGTAGAAAGCCATCTGCAGGCAATGGCATGTCTGTCCACTGCTCTTTAATTGGTGGGAATATCAACAAACAATCTTGGCACATGTATATGGAGTTTAACATACCTGATTTGAGCTGAGAGGAGACTGTGGAGGGTGGTAAGAAATCAGTTTACCTCTGGCGGGAATGACTGCTTCTGGGAAGGTAGGAAGGATTCCAGTGGGAAGTATGTCCCAGGAAAAGGGGTCCCCGTGACTCGATAGCATCACTCTACAGAACATCAAAGTCATTCTGAGTGGGAAGACATTATGTCCACATGAGAAAATGGGAACAATGGAGGGTACTGGGGGTTATTCTGGAGGTGAAACATCAATTATGTGAAAGGACCTTTGTAGTCATTTCACACAATTTTGATATGAACAGTGTTTCATCACTTTACATTTTGGCACTTGTCTAGTTTGGGTTCTCCAGAAAGCAGATGCTGCTATGAAGTTATGAGTGCAAGAGATTTATTAGGGAGTTAACATCTGTGAAAGGAAAAAAGATCGGGCAGGGAGACTCATTACAACATATTGCAGAGCTAGCGAAGGTTCTGCCAGTTTAGCAGGGAGTTCTGAAGCAAAGATTGCCCCTTAAAAGGGTCAGTGTCAGGCAAAAGTGGAGGAACCTGTACCACCACCAGTCAATGACCAGATGCCACGCTGAAAATAACACGACCTCAGGTTGAAAACTCAAGGAAACCCCGACATAGCTAACAGCTGGAGGTTGTTGGTTAATCACACTCCTTGCACCTGGTCAGAGTGTTTTCTGGATGGGGAATCCAGGTGGTTTATCTCCATGGCTGCCCCAGTACTGCAACGTGGCACTCGGGAAATTATGGGTGGCTGTGTATTTGGAGATTAAAATTGATTAGGCCAGAACAAGAGGTGTTAGTGAAATGCATTAAAATTCTAAAATTGCACTTGAAGTAGTTTCTAGAGGTACACTACCACCCATTTCTTAGATAACTAGAGTTGTCACCACTTCCAGTATGTTTAGGGGTTGAATATATCGGATGTTGCTTAAGGCCCCTAAAAGGATAAGAATATTGTTATTCCCATTTCACCCCAAATACATTGCTCTTAGTGGGACAACTCAGGGCCTCCTTTGTGATGGCCTACTACAGGTCACACTGGCTTAGTTGTAAAATGGGCAAAAGGAGCTCAGTGTGGCTCTTTTGGGGATAATGAGAAAGAATCATTTATTTCATATAGATCAAGAAGGTAGACTGAACGAAGTCAGATTGGCTCTTTGTGATGCTTTTTTTTTTTTTTTTTTTTAGGGTATATTATAACATAGTGCTTAATATAGAGGAGACTCGAGTGTGTGACCACTTGCTAGTGATTTGGCTTTGGACAAGTTCCTGAACCTCTTGATGCCTTACTTACTGATTTGTTAAACAGGGATTATAGTCGTGCCTACAGCAAGGAGATAATGTGAGGATAAAATGATATAGGCAGCCCCTGGCTTGGGAAGGATTCAATATCCATTAATTACTATTCTACTTCCTTCCCCTCTTTCTCTTCCTCTTCTTCACTGAAAAAGTGCTCTCCCATTGAATTTTGTCATTTGCTCTCTAGATTAGCAAAATGTTCACAGAACTTGGGAGGAGGGTAAAATTGAAAGAATCTGTCACCCTAACAGGATTCAGGATGTCTACTTTTGGTCAGGTCTTTAAGGTTTTACCATTATGTTCTCAGGTCTCAGTATTGATCTGGGTGTGTTAGGTGTAAAAAATGGCCTCTGCCCTGAGCAGTAGTGTATTTGAGAAACAACAAATGGACATATAAATGGTTAATGAAAACACAAGCACAAATAAAATTAAGTTCTAAAGGAGTAGTATAGGCCGTAAGTGATGTAGGAATCTAATTTCATTTTGCTGATACTTTGTGTTGTTTTGACCATGAAAGATGATACCATTTGGGGTGAAATTGTGAGGGTGACCTCTTGTACAATAATACAATAAAATGTCCTATTTCATCGTCTTCGAATCTAAAATATATGAACTTAGATCAAAAGAAAACAAGTTTAAAGATATTTAAGTATGATATTATTGTCTCTTTTTATTGTTAGCCTATTCATGCTCTCTACCACTAGATGTGTCAGGATGGTAAAAATAGGAAGAACTAGTCAATGCTTTGAATAAAATTGCCAAGAAGGCTTAAATTTTTTTGGTGATGATCTCTCAATGAATTTCTGTCTTTATTGTATTTTTGCTATTTTAACTAGCTGATCAGGCTCATTCAGTGGCCTTTTTCATTCCAGGAATGTCCTTTGGAGATTCAGGAAGGAAGTAAAGTAAAAGAGATAGTTGGGCCAGATTATGTGGGATCATAGTTTTCAGGGCATAGAAAGCAGGTCTTTGGGTTAAAAGGTACTTTATTTTGTCCCATCAAACTCTTCTACTCCCTAGAAAAACATTCTTTGTGGCCTTTGGAGATACTCACACACGTGTGGTTAACCAGACACTTAGTACACAAAGTGATTCCTTACTGTTAAATCCTTCGGAATTATTTGAGTATGATGACAAAACAGTCCTACCATATTTCATTATATTCTTGTATCCTTCCAGTAACCTAGGGCTCTCTAGAGGCCTCCTTCCTTGGCGAAATATTAAGAGTATGGTTGAAGAGTCCCTGTTAGATTCTTATTTTTTAATTTTTATTTTTTTTTAAAGATTTTATTTATTTATTTATTTGAGAGAGAGAGAAACAGCATGAGGGGATAGGGTCAGAGGGAGAAGCAGGCTCCCCGCTGAGCTGGGAGCCCGATGCGGGACTCAATCCCAGGACTCCGGGATCATGACCCGAGTCAAGGCAATCGCTTAACCAACTGAGCCACCCAGGTGCCCCCCTGTTAGATTCTTAAATCTCATACTACCAAGAGGGGGACAAAACAATATTTAAAAAGATATCCCTTACCTCACTAGTGATTTTGAATGCGCGTTATAGGAACGTCCTAGAGACGGATCTCCCTGCATTGTCCTATGCTGGGTGACTAATAAGAGGACGTGTTGAGTAAATGGGTGGTGACCCGACCTCAGGTGTTCTAGGTATGCGTTCCCTTTCTCGCCACTCTGGTCTCCGCGTGGTGTGACTGCGTACCCGCCTGTGCTTGCGCGAAACTCGTCCAATAGAAAAGACCTATCAAGGACGGTGATATTTTTTTTCCGTTCCCTTTGCCACCGCCCACCCCCGACAACCTAGACATGTTCCCGGACTTCTCTTACTTTTCCATCTCCTCCCACCCAGCCCAACCTCCCTTTCTTGCGACGCGAATGGGACGCCTGAGGACCCAACGAGCATGCGCAACCATTCCGAGCATGCTCAGTAGCGCGCGTGCGTCCTGGGGCTTCACTGCGCGGTGGCCGACGCGGAGGATTCCGCGGCTGCTGCGGGAGCGACAGGAAGTGAAGCGGCCCGGCCGGGCGACCGCGGCGGCAGAAACAGAGGCGGAAGGGGCGCTGCGGCAGCAACGACGTCGGCGACGGGGGTGGACGAGGGGGTCGAGCACCGAGACGACTCGCCCGCTCGGAAGCCGGATCCCGAGCTGGGCAGGATGGATCACCACCAGCCAGGGACTGGCCGCTACCAGGTGGTGAGTTCCTGCGCCCCGGCCCCGGCCTCCTGAGCGCCCCGCCTCCCGCCGTCGACCAGGCAGTCCCCTTCTTCGGGCTAAAAACTGCCTAATTTTTTTCCTTTACACCTCTCCTTGTGGAGCTTGCCACTGACTCTTTCGAGACCCTTTGCTCTCGACCCAGGGCTCCTCCCACCTCCCCACCCCTTACCCGCACCCTATACCCCGCTGTAGGACACCCTCCGTCCTCCCTTTCCTAAAACTTATATTTGTTTTACTTCTCACTTTCTCGATCATTTCCTAATTCCCTGACCCAGTCACTTCTGAGACATTTCCAGTGGCTTGTCTGCTGGAAATGGTGTTGAGTTCACATACCTGCTGGGAAGATGATCGCCGTCATAAATGGAGCGGGTTGGGGGGGGGGAGGATATGTAAAGCACGATGTAGAGTGGGATGTGGATTCGGTGAAAAATGTGGGTTGAAAAATTGTGTAACTATAGAGAATAGTGGTGCTGATCTTGTGTCTCAGCTCTAGTTAACCTTGTCATTTGGTTCTTTTCCATTTTGTTAGTATTAAAAGTGACTATTTTTTCCTATTCCGACTTTTTTGGGGGGAGGGGTAGGAGAGGAAATAGAAGTTTTACTAGGAAAAAATGCAAATCTTGTTTGAAGAATTATTTTTCATTAAATACAGGGTTTTCCAGTTCAACCACATAAGCCTTTGTATGTTAAAATGACTGAAAAGTGTCCCTCTCTATTTTTCAGTGTCAATTTTTCTAACGTATTTTTTCCTCTAGTATTAATTATGGTCCTGGCATTGGAGGTTTCTGTTGTAAACCCTCTTTAAAAAATGGACTCAGCAATAGTTGACTCTTCTGTTGTAACTAGGTAGCGAGTTACAATATAAACTTTCAGATGGTAATTAAGTTAAACCTTTTTACTAAGGAAGAGGAGGAAAACGTTAATATGTAGCATTGATGGTGCAATTAATAGTACTGTTTGTGAAATTTTACAAATGTAGATATAATAGAACAAATATGTATTTGCACATGTGAGCCTTAATTATGAACTAAGAATTTCTTTTAATAATTGCATTTTGACAAATATGAAGGCTACTGAAAGATGAAATCCCAATATATGCAATTTTGCATTTTTCTAAGGTAGAAGCTCATGATGCTTTCATTCACCTGCTTTACATCCTGTAAATCTTCAAATGATCTATGTTGAATTTTGTGAATATTTGTATTTTCAGAATGGTTTGGAAAATACTGCTGTCAGTATGGAAGGCATTTTTCAAGTTGTCAGTCTATACACTTTTGGTAGTTTTTTATTCTTAAAGGCATTCTTATTTTTGCAGATGTTAGCTAAAATAAAATTCAGTAGGTTAATATTGAATACTATTTCCAGTGGTTTTTTCTAATCTCTTTTCTTTCTTGATCCTATTTGTTTCCTTAATGGCATTAACTGATTTGAATTCTTTGGGGATTTTGCTTATCAGAATCAACCATGTTCTTATACACAAGTCACCACTCAAAACATTTTAATTGATATAGCTGTGCCTTAAAATAATTTGTTATATTGTCACATTTGCTTTCAGTGGTTATGACTAGTTAAGACGTGACTTAATTATTACTAAAAAAAAAAAATTCCTAACACCAATATTTTGAAATTTACTCTCCCAGTTTTAAGATTTTTCTCCCTTTTTTCTACAGCTTTCTTCATAATAAGTGGATATATCATATTTTATTTCATTTTTCCCCCCTCAACTGGAGATGTGTCCTGCGTAGACTTTGAAATAGACTTTGATTGGGTGGAAGCATTCCTTCAGAGCAGAGGGCAAAAATTTGTTCTTTTAAAGTTACTGTTGGGTGGGGGGATGGGTTAGCCTGCTGATGGGTATTCAGGAGGGCACGTATTGCATGGAGCACTGGGTGTTATACGCAAACAATGAATCATGGAACACTACATCAAAAACTAATGATGTACTGTATGGTGACTAACATAACAACAAAAAATAAAAATTAAAAAAATAAAATCCATTAATTCCAGCTTTCTATATAAAAAAGAAGTTACTGTTCACTTTAAGTAGTATGATATTAATGTGTTTTCTTTGTAGGGCAAGTGTTTGAGAATCTTAGCGTAGTTTAAATTTGGATGTTAATTCCTGTTGCTTTGTAATTACATATTTATTTCCTTTGTCTAGTATAACTCTTGGTTTTGTTGAGAATGGCCTGGTGAATAACTCTATGTAGTTATTCCAAAGAAGCAGCTGAATAGGTGTCTCGTAGACTATTTGGCCAGGGACAAATCTGCAGCTCTGGTTTGTTTATACGATGAACACAACTGCTGTGTGGCTGTCTCTAGCTCAGATTTTTTGAAAACTCTGGAATGATTAATAGATCACTGAGCAGTAAACAATTTCAGTTGTTGAATGTTAAGAGATGACTAAGTAGGAGACAGGCAGATATACTTAGGGGTGAAATAGTATGTGATGATAATTTATCACTTAGTGATAGAGTTACAATTTAGCTTTTTCATGTTGGAAAGCTGGCAGTGATGCGCAGGCCCACCAGGATGACTCACTACCATTAACCAATGCACAGGTTTTATGTGGAAACTGGTTTTTCTGTGGTCTTTTCTTCCCTTCCCTTTCCTTGTTATAGGGGGTCTGAATTTTGTTAGGTAAAACAATGTAGAGCTACAAAAAGCCTTAATTATTACCCTTCTAATTTCAGAAAAAGCTAGGTATGCTCTATAATTTCCTTGTGTTATGGGGAATTAAGTCTTGTTTGGTAAAAAATGAGCAATGTTGCCAAACAATGTAGTAGTTGATTTGGCTTGAAGCTGTTAGGCCACATTCTAACTTTGATGTTCTCTCTTTTAAAGGATTATGTACCTGAACCAAGCTGACTACTAAGGTTTCAAAGATAATTCTGTATACCAGTAGAGTTGGCTGTGTTGATTGTAGCAGTAGTTTCCCAAACTCTTTTCCAGAATGCTGATAATAGATTATCTTAGAAGATTTATGACTTACATTAGCATGTTAAAACATACTTGCATATGAAAACCACGAGAAATTCTGCAGTAGAGACAATGGTTTGGATTTGTTTGACCTAGCTCTTCCTAAATTTTGATCACAGAATTTTGAAGAAAATTTTAAGATTAACATTTCCAAAATGTTAATTTTTCTGTGAACATAATGAAGTATTCATACTGCAAAGGTCTAGGTACTTTGGTCTTATATCTGGAGAATTAGAGTTGTCCTTGATAAATCAGCTGGGAAGGAGATTGATTATTGATGGTTTAAAAAAAAAACATTTTAAAGACATCTGGGCTTGTATTTAGGTTATGCTGTTTACAGTTTGAGAATTATATGTTGTAATATATGTAAAAGACGAAATACCGAGGCCGTTACATGATAAATGATATTATGAATAACTTAAGGTATACAAACTATAAAGTATTATATATATTTCAGTTTTTGTTTGTGACCACTTTTGTGTCTCTTTCTCATATAGTAATATGAATATCATCTAGTTCTTTGTTGCTCATGTCAAGTACTGTGAAAAGTCTTAAGATTTGATTTTACCATATTTACAGGCTAATAAGTTAGTTTTATTAATGTTTAATTGTTGCTAGTAGAAAACAGGAGATTGCCAGATCAGAAACACTAGCGTTATTACTCATAACACAGCAAGCTGCATGAATATCAGCATGTTTGTGTAGGTTTTTGTTACACCCAGTTCCCATGAAGGTGATGAGTCTAGATGGATGCATGTAGTGGGTCACAGTGGAGGAACTGAGGACCAAGGTTCCAGTACTTTTTTAGCAAGCAGCAAACATTGTGGCAGGCAACAAACAAGGTAGTTCACCTCTCCCTTGGAGTATAGTATGTGCTGTGGTAACCTTGACCTTCTTTGTTGCCTAGGTGACTTGTTACAAGAATCCACTCAGTATCAGGAAGTAGATAAGTTTTGCAGACTTTCACACTCAGCAAGAATATGCAGGGACAGTTAGGCCCACGACAGACTGCCTTACTCAATAGTACGTGTTCTGGATGAGATAATAGATGGGGATTTTTAGGTGTAGTCGTTTGCTTTTGCTTTTCATGTTAAAGAAATACTGTAGTCTTTTATATTATGTAGCTCTCAAGTTTTTGCCTTCTTGGCCCACCTTTATTTCTTTGATCCTCACTTGTTTGTTTCCTTTGAATTTATCAGTATCCTTTTTCTGGTGTATATTCTTACCACACCACTTTTACATCATCAGAGTTGCTCATTGCTTAATCTGATAGGTATTTTTCTGTGTTCATCTTGCTTGATTTCTGTTATATTGACACTGGGAACTTACTTTCTCTTTGAATCTCCTTTTTCTTGAGAAGAAGCTTTCTACTCTTCTCTGACTTCTCTTTGTGAACTCATTTTATACTAACTATTTAAATGTTAATACTTTCTATGACATCGACTGTTGTAAGATCCTACTTACTACTTTCTTCCTTCTTCTGACCATCCTTCAGTGTGTCTTTTGCACTGTGTGGGTCATATTTGTAGAGCATAAATTTGTATATCATCCTTTTTATTGCTGAATAGTATTTCATTGTATAAACTGAATGAATACGCTACAGTTTATTCATCCATTGCTCTTTTGATGGACATTTGGGTTGTTTCCAGTTTTTGGCTATTATGGATAAAGCTGGTAGGAATATTTTTGTACAAATCTTTTTTTTTTAAATATCTTTTTTTTTTTAAGATTTTATTTATTTTGACAGAAAGAGAGAGTACAAGCAGGGGGAGCAACAGGCAAAAGGAGAGGGAGAAGCAGGCTCCCTCAGCAGGGAACCCGATGTGGGGCTCGATCCCAGGACCCCGGGATCATGACCTAAGCTGAAGGCAGCCACCTAACCAACTGAGCCACCCAGGCGCCCCTGTACAAATCTTTTTATCAACATATATTTTCATTTCTCTTGGGTGGAATTACTAGTAATAGGATAGGTGTATGTTTACTTTTATAAGAAACCACCAGACTTTTTACCAAGTAGTTGTACATTTTTACCAACAATGTATGAAATTTTGGTTGCTCCACCAACTTGCCAAATCTTGGTGTTGTCAGTCTTTTTAATTTTAGCCGTTCTGGTGGGCTTACTGGAATTTTGAAATCTAAATTTCTGTTTTTAACATACAAGTTCCTTGAATGGACCTTTCCATACCTGTACAGTGCAATATCTTAGCAGTTCCTCCTCTTAATTTTTATGCACTAACTGCTGTTGTCCAGCAGGACCTACTTATTATTATTAGTTCTTCAGCCATGATGTATTCTTTCTTTCTTCTTTGATTTTACATATGTTTATTTCTCATCTGCAATTCTGTACCACACCCCTCTGGTTTGTTTACCTGTTCTTAAATGTAAAAACTCCTACAAAACTATATTTGGAAGAGGGAGAGAGGGCGAGTTACTTGTATCTCATCTGCATCAAGGCAGAGAAAAGTTGAAAATCACAGTATTAGAGAACTTGTTATAATGAATTGTGTTTTTGTGTGTCTTTCTACTTTTTAGACCTGATGTATTTTGGAGGTGCTTCAGGGCTCAGGGTTCCTGTGAATGTCTGATTTTTATCTCAACTTCAGAATAGGTTTGAAACTTATAAATAATAACTGTAATTGAGGAAATTCACCCGCAAATCTATATTATACCAAGTTTCCACAGATTGAAGACTAGTATTATGTTACTGTGTGTTGCCAGGTTAATTTGTTTTTGAACAGAGCCCATATTAAAGTTTCTCTGGCTATTTCTGTGCTTGTAGTGATATTAACTGTGTGTCACTGATTTGATTGATTGAGGGCAGCTCATTTTTTTTTTTTTTTTAATTATACAAATGAACAAGAAACAGTGTTGGCGGGGATGTGGAGAAATAGGAACCTTGTACACGGTTGGTGGGTGCAGCCACTGTGGAAAACAGTGTGGAGGTTCCTCAGAAAGTTAAAAATAGAACTACTCTACAATTCAATAATTACACTACTGGGTATTTACCCCCAAAATACAAGAACACTAATTTAGAGAGATACATGCATCCCTATGCTTATTGCAGCATTATTTATAATAGCCAAATTATGGAAGCAGCTCAAGTGTCCAACCATCAATAAATGGATATAGAAGATGTGGGGTGGGTGTGTGTGTGTTTGTGTGTGTGTGTGTGTGTGTGTATACATACACATACATACATATATATAAAATGGAATATTAGTCATAAAAAGAATGAAATATTACTATTTGTAATAACATGGATGGAATTAGAGAATATAGTGCTAAGCCAAAAAAGTCAGAGAAAGATAAATACTGTGTGATTTCACTCTCATATGTGGAATTTAAGAAACAAAACAAAAGAAAAAAGAGCGAGACAAATCAAGAAGCCGATTCTTAACTATAGAGAACAAACTGATAGTTCTAACAAGAAGGGAAGTGGTTGGGGGGATGGGTGAAATAGGTGGAGGGGATTAAGAGTACATTTATCATAATGAGCACTGAGTAATATATAGAATTGTTGAATCACTATATTGTACAGCACCTGAAAGTAATATAACACTGTATGTTAACTGTGCAGGAGTTAAAATAAAAAGCTTAAAAAAACTTAATTAAAAAATAAAGTACAGATGATATATTACATGAGCACACCTAATTGGTACTGAATCAAATGCTGGCCATCGCTTAGGCGTATTTGAGTAGTACATGATCTAGTAATAGTAAAAGATTTGTGCAGTAACAAGTGTGTTGGAATTATGTCATGAAAATACCACGTTATTGTTTATATGCTTATTTTATGTTTTGAGTGCCTCTTGTCAGATTTATGCTTAAGGTATGGGAACAGTTCTTGGATATCATGATTAACTATGAAACAGAGGTCCTGAAACTCATTTATTCAATATATAATAATTTATGAAGTATATCTGTCTGCGAAATTCTGTTTTAAGTGCTGGTGAACAAGACAATAGCCAAATGTCATATGGCTCATACTTTGGTGGAGGAGGGGTGCAGATAAATAAGTAAGCATAATTTCAGATAGTACCAGGTAGTTTTTTAAAAAATGAAGCAGGTTGTGGAATAAATAATACATTTTATCAATACTAAAATAGCAACAGAACAATAATGATTTTGCATTATGTCAGGAATATGCTAACTCTGCCAAGTGCTTTACACATATGAGCACATTTAATCCTTAGACCACTTCTGTGAAATAGATAATATCCTGATCCTCACTTTGCAGATGAGAAAAAAATGAGACATAAAGAGGTTATATAATAGGCTTAGCTGTGATGGATCTGGTATTCAGATTTTGTTGTTATTGTTTTATATTGCTTTATAACAAACTACTCCATATGCGAGCATTTTATTATGTTTCACGATTCCATGGGTTGGCTCTTATCAATAAAGAAGTTCTTCTGCTCCATGTGATGATAGCTGGGGCTACAGCCGTTTTGGGGCTTGATTGGGTTGGAGTGTCCAAGATAACTCATTCACTTGGCTAGCAATTGATGCTGACTGTTGATTGGGAGCTCAACTGGCACTGTTGACTGGATCATTTCAGTGCTCCTCTGTGCTAAAGTTTAAAGCAGTCATTGGTTCAGCCCTGTTCAAAGGGAGAGGAAATAAACTCCATCTCTCAGTGAAGGAGAGGCATGCATATACATACAGGTAAGAAATTGGTGGTGACCATCTTTGGAGATGTCACACCAGTTGGTTTGACCCCTCAGTTGATTGGAATCAGGATAATCAGAGAACTTCATTCTGAAGGGTATGACAGTCAGGCTGAGGCTTGATTGAACTGTTCTAGTTGATGAGTATTTCAAGTGTGATAGTGGCTTATGGTGAAAATTAGTTTGTTGGTGTAAGAATATGAAGAAAACTTTGTGGCTAGAGCAAGATGAAGGGCATTGGCTGAGAGTGAAATGGGACAGACCATAGAAATTTTATGAATTTGGTAGAAGAATGGAATTTTCATTTACAACTTTGGTTTATAATTTTTGTTTTATGAAAGCAGTGAAGTCTAGCTACATAATTTGTAGGTCCCAGTACCAAATGAAAATATGGGTTCCTGGCCTGGGGCAGGGAAGCCAGTCTCCCCTCCCTATAGGTCTGCTTTCTCAACCCACAGCAGATGGACAACTCCCAAGGGATTGTATCCTCCGTGCCAGGACTTGCTCCATACCTGAATCAGCCACAGGAGGAAACCTTGCTGGTTTACCTGTGAATGTGTCACAGTGATGCCAGCCTGGGATGGGGGTGGCTGGTGCCTTGTTATACCCCTAGTTATGGGGCAAGGGTGGGGAGGTCAAGCAGAGCCAGAGGGTTCAACTGACTGAGAATCCTTCCCGGGGAGGCAGACTTCTTATGGCTTCTTCTGAGCCTTGGCACATGCACTATTGTCTCATTGGGGTTTACTTATAAAACTCAGATTCAGAGATAAAACTATTAAAGATTTTAAGATGGTGACCATAGAGCATTAAACCCCAAGCATGGGGCCTTCCTGAGGCAGGATTCTTAGTGACTACACTGGGCATGTGCTCATGAAGGTGGCCCTGAAAGTGGTCTTACTGTGTGTGTGGGGGGGTGGTGGTGGTGGTGATGATGGTGATGGTAGTGATGATGATCTAGACCAACTTCTTCTGTAAAGGGCCAGATAGTAAATATTTTAGGCTTCCCAGGCCATGTGGTCTGTGTCATAACTTCTCAAATCTGCTGTTGTAGTGCAAAAGTATCCATACTTAATATGTAAACAGATTAATGTGGCTCAAAAACAGTGGGCTAGATTTGGCTTGCTGTAATTCGCCCACCCCTGATATAGATGTTATGGTAATATACCTCAAACAGTCCGGAAGCTTGGGCCTGTTGCCAGATGCTTCTGACAAATTTTTTATTTCACCCAGTCTAGAAACAAACCCTTAGGACTGTGGTAAGGTTGTTTTGCATCATTTACTTCTACTTGGTAATCAGTCAACCGCCTAGTCTGTCACTAGAATTGGGGTAGAGATGAATGGGTAGTGGAATAGAGTATAAATTTTTTCTGTGAGAATGGCAAAGACAGACTTCTCATGCCTGGTAGAATCTTCATTCTGTTGGAGTGGTCACCTCATTGAGGCCCTCTTGGCCATCTTATTTAAAATAATTATATACCCTTTTCACAGTACTCCCTAACCCCCCTCTCTCTTTCAGTTTTTTTCTGTAGTACTGATCACCAACTGATACTCTCAATATTTGTGTAATTAATTCCTACCTCCTCCCTTCACCCCAGGTGTAAACTTTGTGAGGACAGGGATTTTGTCTGTTTAGTTCATTGCTATATCTTTATATCTTTCAGTACCTGGCATATGGTAGGCATTTAGGGAGTATTTGTTAAAAATGAATGAATGAATGAATGTTGCTAGCTCAAGACCAATTTTGTACACTCAAAATCTTGCTTATTTTATTCTGTTTTTATATTTGTTTTTTTCATTGCTACTGAGACTTGGGCTCTTGGTGGTGGTGATGGTGGTAGTTGTGTATCTGTATTACCTTCCAGTTTAATGTATACTGCTTAATCTTTGTGTGTGTGTGTATGTATATAAATATATGTGTGTGTGTGATTGGCTCCTCCTGGATTTGTTCAGTAAGTAACATGTGAAGCCATATGCTGCGGCCCTGCTTAGTATCTTCATTAATTGTGGAGTTGTGGGTACTCCTTTGATTTTCTCATGTTTTATATTGATTACTTAGCGACTGTTTTCTTTTTATTCTTTCTTTACTGTCAGACTTACATTCTAAAACATTGTCTCATTGTATGTCTATTAATAATATTTTAGAATTTTATGTCTTTTATGTATGTAGGCCTGACTTCAGTTTAGATAACTATGGAATACATTCTGCTGACGTTTATTAAATGTAAATTTACTGACAAGATCCTTGTAATTAAGACTAGCCTACCTAGCATGTGAGTATAAATCATCCTATATCTGTGTTTTAACAACCATGTTGTTATGGTTTCTTCCAGTTTGATTACTTAGCTGGAATTAAGGTGTGGATAAAATTCTTGTTAGAGACATGCCGAATGCAAGTTGGGAACTGCTGCAATGGTCTAATATTTACTATCAGATTATTTCAAAGGTTTGACTTGCTTATTTTTAAGATTTGTTTGAACATGAACAGTTTAATATTTTCGAAGTTTAGGAGTGTGCCGTGGTTTAGTTTGTCTATGATGTTTCTCCAGAATTACCCATTACATTGTGTAAAGAAATTGTGCTGCTTGGCATCGGCTTTGAGAATCAGGAAATAAACTGGATGGTTTGCCTCTTTACTAATTTTGAGGTGCTTACGACTTGTAGACTTCAGATGTTGGATTGAAGAAGTCCAGTAGTGACAGTTTTTATAGAACATTTGTTCTCACTGAGAGCTTTCATTTATCAATGTGACTTTTTGTGTGATTTCCCCAAAAGAGGAAGGGTTTTGAAATAAATCTTGACCCTTTTTAAGTTTTTGTTTGTAACCTTTAGAGAACAACATGAGCCTTTGCTTACCTCCCCTCTGCTTGGTTTGTTATTGCCCTGCACACGAGCCAAATTTTGAACTATATTACTTTTGTTCTCCTGCTCTGCCCCTCTCTAACCACCACTCTGAACCATGCTTTCTGGCCTTTTGGCATTTGAACAAATTATTCCCCTTTTTCCTTTTCTCCCTCCTTCCTCCAGGATTAATTTCTATTCTTTATTCAGATCTGTTTAGATGTTCTTTCCTCCAGAAAATCTTCCTTCACCCTTTGCTTTCCCCCCTTCATTTCCCCCTTTAACTACCAAGTTCTGTGTGTTCTTTAACACTGTGCACTGATCCCTATCATTTTTAAACAGATATTTATTTATTTGAGAGAGAGCACTAGCGGGGGGAAAGGGGGAAGTAGGAGCAGAGGCAGAGGGAGAAGCAGACTCTCCGCTGAGCATGGAACCTGATGTGGGGCTCGATCCTGGGACTCTGGGATCATGACCTGAGCCAAAGGCAGACGCTTAACCAACTGAGCCACCCAGGTGCCCTGCACTTATCCCTATCATAGTTCTTATTCCATGGTATGTATTTTGTAAACTCAGTGGGAAGTAGAGCTTAGATTTCTCTTGTTTATAATAGTATATAGCATAGGGGCGCCTATGCCGATGCCAAGCAGCACATGATCCCAGGGCCCTGGGATCGAGTCCCACATCAGGCTCCCTGCTCTGCGGGAAGCCTGCTTCTCCCTTTCCCACTCCCCCTGCTTGTGTTCCCTCTCTCGCTGTGTCTCTCTCTGTCAAATAAATAAAATCTTAAAAAAAAATAGTATATAGCATAGTTCTCGGCAATCATAGGTGCATAGTACATACTTATTGAAGAAATAGATGAAAGTCTTTCTGAATGACTTCAAGTGTATACATGAGTTTACTGGTGTATTATCTTTTATTTATGAAATGAACAGTTTTGCAGAGTTATGTTAAAACAACAACAATGTATTGCCCAGCCTATACAATGATATTCTTGATGTCTATAGTTAGGGTAGATATTTTCTTTTTAGAATAGTGCTGAGGGGTCATTTAGATGAATTCTGCTGCTTTTACATAATTCCTCATCTGACTGATGGCTTGTATTTGCAAAATAGTTAACTATGGTTAGGTTATTTGGTCTACCTATGGAAAGAAGGAAAATAAACTGTTTCCAGGCATGTAAGTTACTTAGTGATCATTTTCTTCAACCTGCTCATTTTAGAGAAGATTGACTGAGGGAGGGTCTGGTCGAGGTTATGCAGCAAAGCTTGGAGGACAATTTTACTTTATTACTTGTAAACATATCAGTTAAGTTAAAATGTTACATATTATATATTATTATATATAATATATTATTATTAAAATAAAATGAGAAATATGAGTCTCCTTTTGTCTTCCTAGCCTTTCTCCTCAAAAGAAAACAATCTCTTTTAGCTGCTTTAACTCTTGTGTTTTTAACATATATGTATATTCATTTATTTGTTGATTTATTAATCTTACAGTTGACCGTTGGACAATGTGAGGGTTAGGGGTGCTGCCTGCTTCCCCCACCCCTCGCCAGTCCAAAATCCGAGTATAACTTGACTCCCCCAAGATTTAGCCTACTGCTGACTAGAAGCCTTACTGATAACAGTTGATTAACACATATTTTGCGTATGTATTATATACTGTATTCTTACAATAAAGTAAGCTAGAGAAAAGAAAACTATACTGAAAATACAGTTACAGTACTGTACAGTGTCAGAAACAAATCCATATGTAAGTGGACCCACACAGTTCAAACCCATGTTGTTCAGAGGTCAGCTCTACCTTGTTTTCTTACATGTCCCCTTTCTCCTCCCAGATCGTGATCTTTGTAGTCTCACCTCTGGGGTTCAAATTTTGGCTCCTCACTTAAAGCACTGTAACCTTGGGCCAATTACTTCACCTCTCTATGCCATTGCTTCCTCATCTATAAAGTAAGGATAGAACAGATATAGGACCTACTTCATAGAATTATTGTGAGGATTAAATGTATGAAAGGCACCTAATCTTTAGCTAAATCAGTAATTAGTATTTACATTTTATGACATGAAAATACTGTTCACTACTGAGTCAGGTGGTGTAATTTCTATAACTTTTAGAATTTTTAATGGAGTTGCCTAATTTTTATTTCTTTATTTTTTCTCTGTGTCTTTGTTAATTCTTTGCATATCCTGTGATGATTTTTAAAATTTGCTTTTCAGCTGTATTCTTTGTATGGTCAAAAATTATTCGTTCCTTTATTTTGTTCTTTGAAGATGAACGTTCTTAGAGCCCTTCTCCTCCCGTTTCCATCTGTATGTACTGTTTGTTCTCTAGGCCCGGTACAGAGCTATCATACTGAGACTTTTTTCTTCAACACTTTGTTGGATCAGATCCTCTGTTTCTTGAATTCTAAGTCTTACTCTGATTTTGGTTTACTCTCTTATTTTAGTGGGACATGTTTTCTAGTAGGTTCCTAGGAAGAGATGCCTAGAGGTAAAATTCACTCAAGAATTTTGTTGTTTTGTTTTCTGTTTACCTAAGATTCTTTCTCTGTCATTTTCATTGATTTCAAGGTAATTTTGCTTTACTTCCTGGAACATAGTTATAATTGCTGCTTTAAAATCCCTGCATGGGAACTATAATCTGAGTCATCTTGGAATTGGCATCTCTTGATTGCCTTTTCCCCAGAGAATGATTTATATTTTCTAGTATTTTTTATTTCTAGTAATTTTGGATTTTATCCTGGATCTTCTGAGTTTTGCTGTGCTCCTCTGGAGAATATGGATGTTTTGTTTTAGAGGCAATCAACTCAGCTTTAGATTTGAAGTACTGTTTCACACTCTGTGTGCTGTGCATTTGAATTATATTCAAATATAATATTAATTCCTTAGGCCTTTACTAATCTATTTTGGGTCAGTCTTACACATGCATGATTCCAGAGTTAGTGATTTCTCCTCACTTTCTGGCTGGTGGGCTCCATTTCATGCTTCCCTTGCTAGAAATAGCAGGATTTCTATTGGGTTTTTGTAGCTCAAGCCATGATGCTTTTCCACAACTGTGGTTCTGCCTCAGAGCCAAGCTGCAAAAAGAAAGGTGGGGGTGGGGAAATTTCTGCAGGTTGCTTCCTCAAGTTTTAACTTCCCTCCACATCCCTCTTTTTTTTAAATGTTCAGATTGCTCAGACAGTTGGGTGGTTTTGTGTGTTGTCCCAAGTTTATAGGTGGGACCAATGGGAGGCTTGTACTGTCGGGACCTGTACTGCCATGCTGGAACTAGACCCCACTGTAGATTCTTGAGATTTTTGTGTTTCTACTTCCTACATTAACTTTCTTCCTAATATTTTTGTTTTTTTGTTTTTCTTTCATGTTGGAGGTTTTCTCTAAATTTGGGTGCTCCTTCTCTGCCTATTTGTATTTTATAAGCTGTGTTTATGTGTTCTTGACTTATTAATTGGTGGGCTTCAGTGTTGTTATTTTTTGGTGAACCAACCAAGAGATAACAAAGGTCAGTGTCTGCAGTTTAGTTAGGAAGCTATGGCAGTAGTTGAGCTAAGAGGGAGTGGTGGTTTGGATTAGAGTAGTGGCATTGAAGGGAAGTAGATGGGTGGATTCAAAGATGTGTGTAGTGTGTATGTGTACTCCAGTCAGCATTAAAAGTACTCATAAAGGTCATTTTGTGGGAGAGTAGATCACTACCCTTGATTTTTTATTGGCAGCATCTTGAAATAGAAAGAGCCTGAGTTTGGAGACAGTACAACCTGTATTTGAATCTTGACTTTGCTTCTAACTAGGTGTGTCAATTCAGTTACTTAAAGTTTGTTCCACCATACTCATCATACCCAACTATACTCAGAGGGTTATGGTAGAGACTAAAGTCGATGATATACGTAAAGTGCCTTTGTTTTGTTTTTTAAAACAACACTTACATGGGGTTTTTACTATGTCAGCCATTATTCTAAGTATTTACTGATGTTAATTTTTGTAATCCTTACAAAAACCCTATGAGTAAGTATTTCCTGTTTTAGATGATACAGCTGAAGCCCAGACAGGTCACAGAGTTGATTAGTGCCGAAGCCTAGATTTAAATCTAGAAAAATTGATTCCAACCCTCATTACTTAAACCCAGTATGCTTCTGATTCTTAGCCCAATGCAGGTGATTGAAGATAGGCTCAGAATCAGGACTATTTGTGCTAGTATTTTATTTCATTTATCTGTATATATGCCTACACAGTGCTTCTCACTGACCCAGTTAAAAGCAAAATTACTGTATAATGAAATACTTTCAAGTCTTTATCAGTGTTTTAGTTATGCTAACTAAAGATGAGCAAAATGCAGTCTTTCAGAAAGTAAAGCATTTAGATTACCAGGTTCCCCCCGCCCCAGAAGTATTCGGTAATTTTTTTTTATTATGTGTGTTGAGGTTTGCTGACAATTGGAATTTGACTATCATAGGCAACCACCTACTCAGTTTCTTTCTGGAAAATAATTTTGCTCTGTTTTTTTTCTCTCTGGAAAGTACTTTTGCTCAAGTTATGACATGTTTTTGTCTTGTACATCTTTGCTCCTAGTGCAAATCAATATGGTAACGGAATTCATGTGTGTAAATTTTTATTAGAAAATGCCAGTCATGTCAAGGTGTGTGGAAAAACAGTGTAATTGTGTTTCTGTATTGACCAATTTTTAGAAATGTGACAGTATAGTGATCTCTGTAATATGAGGATATTATTGTTTATATGGGAATAAGGAAATACATAGGGTGAATCAGTATAGGAGTACATGATTGCTAACTTTTTTGAAAGGAACAGAGAGAGAACATGTGTGTGTTTGGCTTTTGATATTATGAAGTTATTGAGATTATGTATTTAGATTTATTAGCCAACTTTTGAGGGTTTGCTTTGGCATATAACACTGATGGATGAGTCCTTCAACTTTTGCCTGCAATGGCATCTTGGCATTTGCTGTGCTTCCTGGATGAATCATTAATAGCTTGTCTCTGTAATTGATATTACTGTACTTAGTTTTGCTTGAGGATTCTGTTTGTAGCTTCTCTGTGTTTATTGAGGGAAAATTGAAGTTTCAGGCCTGGGTCCTTCCTGGTCTTGGCTCTTTGGTTTACCTGTGATAAAATATGCAGACTTTTATTTTCCTTTATTCACTCTGTTGCAGCCCTAGTCATACTGTATCATGGCCTCGCCTCAGAGCTCCTTGTTGTTAGAAGCTAGAAGTTCTGGGGATTGATGGGTTGGGATTTATACCCATTTCTTGCACCCAGTATAGTACCTAGAACATACTAAGCACTTAGTAAATGTTAGTTGAGCAACTGTTGGGTAACTGACTACTGAATGGAGATGAATGATTCACAGAAAGAAGATGAGGTTCAAAACCCAGTCAGGATTATGCAGCTAGGAGGTGGTAGATACCTTGAATTTTTATCTTCTGGCATCAGATTATCTTCTTTTCTAGTTTATTCATTTAGCAGCTACCCAATCATCTAAGAGAATGTAAAATCAGAAAGATGGTACACCATGCTAATTTTTTAAATGACAAATGAATGCTTGTAATAGTAACTTTAACACTATTACTGGGGGTTAGTTGCCTTATCCCCTTGCAAATGAAACTAAATCATACCAATTACACTCTCCAGCTTCAATCCAGTCTGTGTGTTAGATGCAGTCTCCACAGCTCTTGATTCAGTTTTAGCTAAGACTCTTTAAAGTTGGCAGAGTAAAGGACCCCTACAAAAGAAACAAAATGAATAGTCAGAGGTAGGAGGAAAACCAGAAGGAAATGGTTCTCTGGAGGCTAAAGAAAAACCAATTAGAAGTACACTCAATTGTGTTGAATGTATTAAAGATTTTCTTATAATGAGGACTGAAAAAAAGACTTTTGGATTTAACAATTAGGTAGGTGTTCTTAGCAAGAGTTCTTTGAGTGAAAGCCAGTTGGTAATAGATTGAGAGGAAATGAGAATTAAAAGTGCATAGAATAAGAATAGATCTCTCTCTCTCTCTCTTTTTTAGGATGTTTGTCACTGAAGGAAAGAAAGGAGAGATGGAAATAGTTCAAAAAGCACAACAGGGAAAAAAAACCCTTTATTTTTAGCGGATGGCAGTTTATCTCTTTTTTTAAGTATGGCATGAATAGAATATCCATGTGGGTAGAGAAAAAGAAATTAGTGGAGAAAGGAAGGAGAGACATAATTTAAAGCAAAAACGATTCTTTGGGAGGCAGGATCTTCTCTGTACAGTTATCTGGCATTTAGGAGCAAAGAGTGTATGTTAGGATGGATGCCATAATGCTAAATACAGAGATGCAGGGGAGAGAAGTTGAAGGAATTTTTGCTTGAAAACCTGTTCTCCTCTGTGAAGTAGGAAGCTCCGAGGTTGGAAGTAGGGAATAGATTGGCAGAGCTGAAACACCTGCCATGGTGAGGACTCGTTCTGACAGCCCTGCTGGGATCAGAAACTAAATTGTAGTGGCACAATTGTGTGATTTGTTTTCCTCTCTCTACCAGGAGAAGAGCAGTTAGACTCATTCCAAATTGGATCTCAATAGGGTAGATGTATCAGAGGATATAGGAACTAGGAAATTGAGTGTGAGTGTCATGCAAGTTTTTCACTTTATAATCCTGGCTATGTACGATAGAAAGTGAAACCAGATGGTAGTGAATGGAGGCCCCAAAGAACAGATTTAGTGGAAGTTAAGGGAAAGAGAAAGGTAAAGGCCAGGAAGGAGGTTGTGACCACATACTAAGATGTAGAAATCTATCTTTTTTAGTAGAAGAGGAATAGATGAATATCATCAGGTCAGGAAAGTAGTGAACTGAGGTAGTCTCTGGAACACTCAACTCTGAATATTATTACTTCCTGTTTTATAGCTGAGGTGTTAAGTTGGTTTAGTGATCCTGTAATATAGTAGGATTTAAGGCAGGGGGGATGATATTGGGGGTAGAGAGCTGGCTTGTAAGTTTTACTGACTGGGGAATGATTTTTGACCCTTGTAAATAGTAATATCAGGATGTGAGTGGGTCTGACAAGCTGTATAGACAGTGTGAATTTTAAGAGAGCCTCTTGATCTAGAATTGGCATCATCTAAGAAAACTTTACTTTTCTTGTTCCCAGATAAGGGGGAGCTGTGGGAGGATTAACACTTTTGTTTGAGAGGTCTTTGAGGGATATAATGCCATTCCAGGGAAAGTTGGATTTTGATTAAATACAGAGAAATCATTTTGTAAAGTGACTGAAGGTGTAGAGGTTTTTCATGATCTACAGGATTTCTAAGAGTGGATTGGAAATTGGTAGAAGCTGGATTGTAGAGTTTAAGTCTGTTGGTTTTTATATAATATATTGTTCTATTTTCTCATTATATAGCATTTTCTTTTTTTAAATAATTTTCTATAAGTTAGAAAACTTGACACTGCAAAATTTCTCAAAGATACTGAGAGAAAAAAATTTTTATTTTAAAATAAAATAAAGATTATTTTATTTTAAAGTAATTTTAGACTTATAGAAAAGTGTGGAAAAATATTGCAATGAATTCCTGTATACCATTTACCCAGTTTTCTCAAATTTTGACATTTTATTATATTTGCTTTGTGATAATCTCTTTATATGTATGTACACATACAAACATATACTGTTTTTTTCCTGAAACATTTGAAAGTAAATAGCAGACCTGCTGTCCCTTTACATCTAAATATCTCAGTGTATATTTTCTAAAAACAAAATCATTCTCTTATAAACTACAATGCAAATTATTGAAATCAGTAATAGTTGTATAATAATATAAACTGTAAACAAAGTTCACCAGTTTCCCAAAGATCTTTTAGAGCAAAAGAAAATACATTTTTTACAATATCAGAATTAGTTCTTTAGATTAAATATTGTGCTTAGTTATTGTGTCTGTTAGTCTCTTCTAATCTGGAACGGTTCTCTAATCTTTTTAGTCTTTCATGACAGTGTTTTGGAAAGATTCGCATCGGCTATTTTGTGGTATACCCCACAAATGTCCATTTTTTTTTTAAAGAATTTATTTATTTGAGAGAGAGAGAATGAGAGAGAGAAAGCACATGAGAGGGGGGAGGGTCAGAGGGAGAAGCAGACTCCCCGCCGAGCAGGGAGCCTGATGTGGGACTCGATCCAGGGACTCCAGGATCATGACCTGAGCTGAAGGCAGTCGCTTAACCAACTGAGCCACCCAGGCGCCCCTCCATTTTTTTTTCTAATTATATTTTTTACCCATTGGCTTTAGAATTTATTGGTTATTATTGCCTGAAAAATAGTTATAACTGTGGTAGTTGTCAAATGTTGATTTCCTAATTCTGTCATTTCTTCTACATTTATTTAGAATTCTATAAAGAAACATTTTCCTTTCCTCCAATTTATTTATTTATTTATATCAGTATGAATTAATGGGATTCTTACTTTATTCTACTGGTTATAATCCGATGCTGTTATCATTTATTATGAGGCTCAGCTCATCCCAGATTTGACCAGTGGGCGCCTCTTGTATCACCTTCTATGTCCTTTAATATGTCCCCATCATGTTTGTACTTTACTACCATATAGCATCTAGATAATGTGAAGTATCTGATTTCTAGAGTTTGGTTTGGATTGAGGAAGTACTGTTTACACTTACACATAGGGCTGTAATGGAAGCAGACTGACCAACACAACATTATTGCCACAGTATCTTACTACTGCTGTACTGGGTGCTTAATGAGCATTTTCTCATGGAGTTGTTTGTGGAAAGTTTGCAGAGTCCTTTATCAGCTGGGTTGTTGAATAACAGTTGGAACATTGGTGGCATGTGCTGACAATGTTAGTGTGCCATCCTTACAACTGGAGTACTAAGGAGTAGATACTGTTACTGTGAAAACAGAATGCCTTTGTAGATTATGTAGATGAATATGTAATGTGATTAGCAAAGGCAAAACGACACCATGAAGAAAACTCTGTTAGATGAAGAAGAGACAAAGAAAAAGCCCTTATGGGTCATTTTGACCTTTAAAATGGTTTTCATTAGAAAATCATCACACTAAAATGGATACGTGTTGATATTTATTTAGTACTGTTAACTGATTGATAGAAAATAACAAACATCATCATATCAGGGTTTATGTGCCTGACTTTCTTTTCTTGTAAAGATAATGGTTTTAAAAGGTTATTGAATGGATGTAGAGTCTGTGGTGATTTTTTTCTTTCAGTATCTTTGAGAAATTTTGCAGTGTCAAGTTTTCTAACTTATAGAAACTTACTCCTTTAGGCATAGATGGAAATCTCTTTAATGTATCACATTGTGTCTTACATTAAGAACAAAAAAGAATGTTTCCTACTTTCATCTCAGTTCTAGAGAATTTAGAAAAGATGGAAAAGTAAAAAAGAAACAAAAAATATGGAGTTTGCAAGCACTCATGCTGCCGATTTTGTAAGCTGTCATTTTGAAACTTTTTCTTATCTAAGAATAGAATAATTTATGATTTAGCAGACACACAATTTTGTTACTTTTTTTTTTTTTAAGATTTTATTTATTCATTTGACAGAGAGAGAGACAGCAAGAGAGGGAACACAAGCAGGGGGAGTGGGAGAGGGAGAAGCAGGCTTCCCGCTGAGCAGGGAGCCCGATGCAGGGCTCGATCCCAGGACCCCGGGATCATGACCTGAGCTGAAGGCAGACGCCTAACCAACTGAGCCACCCAGGTGCCCTGTTACTTCTTTAATACAATATCATGATCATTTCCTTATGTCATTAAGTATCCTGTTAGAAACACCATCTTAAATGGCTGCATGGTGTTCCATTGTATTGATACTGTGTGTTTATATTATTTTGGATGACTGGATTGTTTACAGTTCTCTGTTATCATAAAACTGTGATGACCAGCTTTATAAAGAATCCTGTTTTAAGTTTCTGGTTAGTCTGTTTGGGTGTAGTCTTTTTTTTTAAGATTTTATTTATTTGACAGAGAGACACACAGCGAGAGAGGGAACACAAGCAGGGGGAGTGGGAGAGGGAGAAGCAGGCTTCCCGCTGAGCAGGGAGCCCGATGCGGGGCTCGATCCCAGGACCCTGGGATCATGACCTGAACTGAAGGCAGACGCTTAATAACTGAGCCACCCAGGCGCCCCTGTTTGGGTGTAGTCTTAAATGTGTTTTTGTAATGACCTTTTTAATTTTTATAAAAAGTGATATATACTTATTTTTAAAAATACAGGCAGTATAAATACAAAGAAAGAAGCAATCTAGGCATTCATAACTTACCAACCAGAAATAGGTTAGCACCTAACATAATTTCATTTGTGTTTATAGAAAGGAAGAATGTTATAAAAACAGGATAATGCTATTTATGCTGTTTTAAAAAATGAAAACAAGAAATATGATTTTGTTTGAATTTAATACCAAGGAAAAACATCTTAAAGAACTGTTAAATTCTAGATAAAGGTTTCTTTAACACAGAGCCTATTAGGTTATGTAAGATTTCACTAAAATAAAAAATACAAAAACCAGTAAGAACTTGGTAATTTAAAAAATGGTATGTTTTAATTTAAAATTTAATTTAAAATTAAAATATAATTTTTGATATTAGAGAGTAAATCCCTGCTGTGATAGATGAGGTGAGTGATTACTTTCTCTCATCTCTTTTCCCCATTTCCTGATTTTTATGTTGCGGATATTTTTACTTTTTCAGGGTGTGTGTTTCCTTTCTGTTTGCCAGCAGCTATTTAGTCTTTAGCTCTATATTTAACATTAGTTCTGTATTTAATAGGATTCAGTGCTAGCCACCATATCTTTTCTTTTTCTTTGATTCATTTCTGATTGCCAGGTTTTCATTATGAAGTAATTTTTTTTTTTCAAGGAGTTATGGGTGTTTAAATACTTTATACATGGAAGACGGCTAGCTCAACTTTTTTTTAAAAATGTAAACATTAAAATTATGAAACATTTCAAATATAAAGAAAAGTACAGAAAATAATGTAAAAGATAGTTTTATATCACCTGTGGAGATAGTGGCAAATGGAGGTAATAGCATTTTGCCATATGTGTTTCAGGTTTTGAATATTCTTTTCCTTTACTTTTTTTAAAAGAAAGATAATTTTAAAGCCTTACATTCATGCCCCTCCCTTCTTCCTCATATGCTTTTTTTTTTTTTTTTTAAGATTTTATTTATTTGACAGAGAGACACGCAGTGAGAGAGGGAATACAAGCAGGGGGAATGGAGAGGGAGAAGCAGTCTTCCTGCTGAGCAGGGAGCCCGATGCGGGGATCATGACCTGAGCCGAAGGCAGACGCTTAACGACTGGGCCTCCCAGGCGCCCCCTTGTACGCTGTCTTGAAGTTGATTTATATAATTTTTGTGAATGTTTTTACTACATAAAATACTTTAGTTTTAGATTATGTGAAAGTGTATTTATTATGGTATTTTGCTGTTTTATACTTTCCCAGTTTGCTTTATTCATTTAGCATATTTTAAAGATTGGTCTAGGATGATTCATACAGATCTGATTTATCAATTTAAAATATTGAATTGTGTTATAAAATCATGGAATAATACTCATTTTCTACTGGCAGACAGCTGTTTTCATCTTGCTATTACAAATAGTACTGCTGTGAGCGAATGTACGTGTATCTTAATGTCCAAGTGTGAGAGTTTTCTAGTGTTGATATCTGGAAGTAGAATTATTGCATCCTACACACCTTCAGCCTTACTAGGAGTTGCCAAACTGCTCTTCAAGGCAGTTGAGTGAATTCATACTCTTAATTAGTTTGAGTCCCAACTCCATCCTTTCCAACAGTTTTTGCTCTTTTCCTTATTAGGAATATTTTCTTTTTTTTATTAATAATTTATATGCCTCATGTAATACTGTTTTACTTATTTTGTCCAATAAAGCTTGTTTTCCTAGAGTTTTCATTTCTACTAACCTTTATCAAAAGATCACCCTCTTTATGACCTATTTTTGGTTTTGTACTTATATTCTTTTGTAGTAAATTATTTTTTGATGAATAAAGAGATCACTTAGATCAGTGATCTAAGTCACTGATGCTGCTTCTATCAGTGTATGCAGAGTCTCAGGTAGTTTATCTCTAATTCAGTGACCTCAGTGACCTTAGCTTTGCTAACTCACTGATTTTGTTGTGGGAGAGGATAGCTGCTTGTGATTTTTGTGACTTTCTTTGTTGTTGGCTATCTTTTTTAAATTTTTTTTTAAAGATTTTTATTTATTTATTAGAGAGAGAGAGTACAAGTAGGCAGAGAGGCAGGCAGAGGGAGAGGGAGAAGCAGGCTCCCTATTGAGCAGGGAGCCCGATGCGGGACTCGATCCCAGGACCCTGGGATCATGACCTGAGCTGAAGGCAGCCGCTTAACCGACTGAGCCACCCAGGCGCCCCAGTTGTTGGCTATCTTATCTAGCTGTGGTAAGAAGGGCTGTCTCTAGTGTAGTTGTTCTAAAGACTTGGGTGTGTGGAGTTGGAATTTATTTTCTTGTTTAGGATGTATAATTTCAGTGATTTTTTTTTTTTTTTTTAAACATGGTTTGATTTAGTAAGCTTTTGGGCCCAACATTTGCTTATTAAGTTATGGTGAGTGCCCATAAAGTTGAATGATTAAACAAATGATTTAATAAATATTTCAGGTTTCCACTATGTATAAAGCACTAAGGAAAATGTAGAAATAAATGAGGATGATTCTTGATCTTGAGATGGTCAGTGTGCATCCATTAGTTGACTAGGCTCCCTACCCCATTTTGGTAGAAGAAAAACTTTGGGAGGCATGGAAGACAGTGTATTTTATGTGAAGTCTATTGGAAGCTCTAAACTCGGGTAACTGTTTTAGGAGATACCAGGATGAATAAAGCATACTTCCTAAATTTCAGAAAGTTATAATCTGATTGGGAAGGTAGAAACATTCCCAAATCTAATTAGAGGTTCCCAAGGGTCTCTAAGTCCTCAGGGCATCATGAAGCACAGTACAAACTTGCAAGAGGTAGTTTCCTGGAAGGAAATAGTTGCAATTAGAATTTACTAGCTCTTGTTTTTCATTTTTGTGCCTAAATAGTTTTGCTTTTAAAAGCTCTTGATGTTCAGATTCTGATTGCCAAAAGGGCTTATTTCATGTCTGATGACCTGTATCTTGATGTTTTTATTTATTTTTTTATTTTTTAATTTTTTTTTTAAAGATTTTATTTATTTATTTTGACAGAGAGAGACACAGCGAGAGAGGGAACACAAGCAGGGGGAGTGGGAGAGGGAGAAGCAGGCTTCCCGCGGAGCAGGGAGCCCGATGCGGGGCTGGATCCCAGGACCCTGGGGATCATGACCTGAGCCGAAGGCAGACGCTTAACGACTGAGCCACCCAGGCGCCCCGATGTTTTTATTTTAATGTCTGAGATCTCAGTTCTTTATTATAAAGCATACTCCTTAGCCAGTTTTGCTTTTTAAACTTTACCAGATACCACATTTGCTGACTTATTTTGGTGCGTGCAAATCAGAAAATCTGTGTGTGTTCTTATTTAATTTGATTAAGGAAACAGGAATAAAACATTTCACTACAAGTTACCATTATATTATCAATGGCAATATATTATCATTATATTATCAATGCCTATGTTAGATAGAATACTAGTATGTTAGCTTGTAAAAATCAGACCATTGGAATATTTTGAAAACTGAGGGTTTGAATAGTTTCATCAATTAAAACATTAAAATTTTTTTCATGCTTTTTAAAAATGCATAGGACTACCTTCTCCATTGGAGTTTCTAAATTATCCCTAAGACACTTAAGGAAATCTTTTTTTAAAGATCTTACTATTTTATTATTTATATTTATATTTTATATTTACTTATATTATTTTATTATTATGCAGCCACTGTGGAAAACAGTATGGAGATTCTTCAAAGAATTAGAAGTAGAACTACCGTATGAACCAGCAGTCTTGACTTGTGGGCATATATCCAAAGTACTGAAATTAAGATCTCTAAGAGATATCTGCACTCCCATGTTCATTTTAAAATTATTCACAATTATCATTTAGTTTAGATGGCAAACTTTTTTTTAAAGATTTTATTTATTTATTTGACACAGAGAGACAGCGAGAGAGGGAACACAAGCAGGGGGAGCGGAAGAGGGAGAAGCAGGCTTCCCGCTGAGCAGGGAGCCCGATGCGGGGCTTGATCCCAGGACTCCGGGATCATGGCCGGAGCCAAAGGCAGCTGCTCAACTGACTGAGCCACCCAGGCACCCCAACACTTAAGGAAATCTTAAATGCTGGAATTGCTCTGCATCTTTGTTTCTAAGAAAGCATAATTGATTGGGGCGCCTGGGTGGCTCAGTCGTTAAGCGTCTGCCTTCGGCTCAGGTCATGATCCCAGGGTTCTGGGATCGAGCCCCACATCGGGCTCCCTGCTCAGCGGGAAGCCAGCTTCTCCCTCTCACACTCCCCTGCTTGTGTTCCTGCTCTCACTATCTCTCTCTCTGTCAAATAAATAAATAAAATCTTAAAAAAAAAAAGCATAATTGATTGATGTAGTGTTCCATGATTGTTTGCATATAATACCCAGTGCTCCATTCAATACGTGCCCTCTTAAATACCCATCACCAGGCTAACCCATCCCCCCACCCCCTCCCCTCTAGAACCCTCAGCATAATTTAATGGAAGGTGGATTTGTCTCAGGAATTATTATCTGTGTTGCTCTAGATGAATAATAAAAAAGTGCTATGGGTGTTTCCTCAGCTGTGTTAAGGAAGGAGAAGAGGGTCTCCTCTTTCTCCCAACTGCATCTGTTTTTTTCTAGTCATCAATTCTCCCCCCACCATTTACAACAGCTTTGGGTATACTTTAAGTGGATCATCTTAGGTTATCTTATTGCCCACCCTTGCCGCAGGCACCCTGCCCAGCAGGAAGTCCATGCTGGTTGGGAAGCAGTTGCTTGCCAAAGGAGAGAATCATCCTGACTGATGACTGATGTAGTCTGGTCAGTCAGGGTCTGGTTCTTGAGTGGGGTAGGTTCCATCCTACCTAAATTACTGTGAATCTGTAATGAAAGAGGGATGGAAGAGATTTTAGAAAGACAATCACATGTCTACCACAGATACCCTAAATGCTTAAGACCACAGTATAATCACTAACAGATCTCAAAAAGCTACTTGCACTGATGAAGTCAAGATACTATAGAGACAGAAACTCAAGTTAGTGGCCAGACATTGAAAAAAGCAACCTTTATAAAGCAAACCTAAAATATTGTTACATGTAACATATTTTGGTATAAAACTGCAAATATGAGGCTGAACATCTTCTGATGAACTGTATAGACATTTATGACATATATTATGGTCTTTCATACTAAATTGAAGTGAGCTAGATTGTTAGATAGGAGACTTTGAGAAGGTATGTGAAGGTTGACAAGCAGTGCCCTGAAGACAGACATCCTTAGATGAAAGAAAGTAACAAATTATAGAAATGATTCCTGAGATGAAAGAAAGTAATGAGAACGCACCAATCCAGCACACTCAAGTATTTTTCTCTCCTTCTGTACCCCCCTTTTTTTTGAGGACTATGAGATCAAGCAAGCTGTTAATAGTCTGTGTTAAGATCATAATGACGTATTGATAAGGAGATAGACTTGTAGGACACATCTGTAATAAGTACATATTAGGTAAGATCTGTGTAAGCTAAATAGAATTTTGAAAAAAATCTTATTTATAACAATTTAAGAATTAGGTCACACATTTGTTATTAATTAAAGAGCTATGAATGCAACTAATGAGGGTATCCTATAGGACCCTTCAAATTGGAGCGCCTGGGTGGCTCAGTCGGTTAGGTGTCTGCCTTTGGCTCAAGTCATGGTCCCAGGGTCCTGGGATTGAGCTCCGCGTCAGGCTCCCTGCTCAGCGGGGAGCCTGCTTCTCCCTCTCCCTCTGCCTGTCACTCTGCCTACTTGTGCTCTCTGTCAAATAAATAAATAAAATCTTAAAAAAACAATAACTCTTCATATTAAAGAGGGAATCTTAGGGTCTAGTATATTTACATTGCAACTTTAGCATATAAAAAGGAATTTAACTGGAGGGTGAGTGCTTTTGAAAATAGAAATTTATAAAATCTTTATCCCATCTGTTTAGCTTCTTTATTCTTTGCTGGTCTTTGGGTTGTAAATATGCTCCAACTTTTTGTCCTTAGTCTTAGTTAATTAGTAACTAGCTCTTAAAGACTTCAAAGTACATAGGTTAGCAAGGTTATTCTCTCTCGAGGCTTCCATTTTACACTATTTGACTGGACATATCTTGCATTTCTTTTTTTTTTATTATTTTATTTTGATAGTGTTCAACAAGACAGATCCTCCACTTTTTTTAAAACTCTTACACAGCTGGGAAAACAGATTGTAAATGAATGATTACATAAATAATAGTTGCTGTGATAGGTACTCTGAAGAATAGGGTGCTTTAAGATTACATCAGAGTCCTACTAATCTTTTTTTTTTTTTTTTTTGATGTAGTGTTCCATGATTCATTGTTTGTGTATAACGCCCAGTGCTCCATGTAATACGTGCTCTCCTTAATACCCATCACTGGGCTAGTCCATCCCTTCACCCCACTCCTCTCTAAAACCCTCAGTTCGCTTCTCAGAGTCCATAGTCTCTCATGTTCATCTCCCCCTCCGATTTCCCCCCTTCATTTAGCTCACTAGAGTCCTAATCTACTTTTGGTAGACAGGAAAAGCTTTTGTGAGAACTTGATTTTAATCTGACATCTGAATGATGTGTACAAGTTAACTAGGCATGGAATGTGTGGTATGGAAGAGAAAGAATTGAACATATATATGAATTAATATTAACAACTGGATGTATAGGTCTGAAGCTCAGAGAAGCAGTCTAGTCTGGCAGGATAAATTTTGTCTTCTGTTCTTTAATCATTCTGTTGTCCCATTAATTATCCCTCTCCTTATTTTTCCTTAAAAAAACAGATACGGATTCTGTATTACATTCTTCAAATGTATATTTTTTGACTATAATTCCAGGTTGTGTTCTTTTTCTTTTTTTCTTTTTTTCTTTTCTAAAGATTTTATTTATTTATTCATGAGAGACAGAGAGAGAGAGACAGAGGCAGAGGGAGAAGCAGGCTCCCCGCGGAGCAGGGAGCCCGATGTGGGCCTCGATCCCAGGACCCTGGGATCATGACCTGAGCCGAAGGCAGACGCTTAACCGACTGAGCCACCCAGGCGTCCCTGGTTGTGTTATTTTTAATAGAAAATTGCTATTAATAGAAAGTTGCCCAGGGAGCTATTGTAATGATATTTTGTAAAATTTAAGTTGGAGAAAGCTTTTTTTTTTTTTTTAAAGATTTTATTTATTTATTTGAGACAGAGAGAATGAGAGACAGAGAGCATGAGAGGGAGGAGGGTCAGAGGGAGAAGCAGACTCCCCGCCGAGCAGGGAGCCCGATACTGGACTCGATCCCGGGACTCCAGGATCATGACCTGAGCCAAAGGCAGTCGCTTAACCAACTGAGCCACCCAGGCGCCCGAGAAAGCTTTTTATCATAGAATACAATGCTTACCCTTATTACCTCATTGCTTCTGAGATACACCAAGCCAGAAACTAGAGATTTCATTTTTTTGCATTTTGGGTTTATTAAAAATTAGAAATTTCAAATTATGTTTAGTGTGAAAAATTCAAGTAGTAGAGAACGATGAATTCTCTCTCCCCACCTACAGCTCTTTCCTGTTTCTTGCTTATCTTTCCAGAAATTTTGATTGCATATATGTATTACACAAATAACATCTCTCACTATTTTAAACATTCATTTACACAGTATATACTCTTTTGTGTGTGTGTGTTTTTTTCAGTTGATATGTTGTGAGCAGACAATAGCAATTTTAAAATGAAACAACCCTTATTTATTTAAAAGACAGTTTAGTTGTGCCTTGATAAAATATCTGATGACACTTGGTTTTAAACAGTTGTTTTGCAGACTTGTTCAGGTGATGGAGCATCTGGAGCTCATGGTACTTTTTGTGGAGCACCATGAAATAATGATATTCTTTCATACTAAGAAGAAAGGTTTTACTTGCAGAAATATATTTATAATATGAAATATAAAGCCAAACCAGAATTTTGTACTTTAAAGAGAAGAAACTGAAAACTAGGCATGATTGCCAACTCACAGTTTTTTTTTAAATTAATATTCATTTGTTGCTTATACAGTCTTCCCTAATTGTTTATATTTTTGCTTTATCATAAGCTAGCTTTCATTTGTGGAAAAATGTCCAGAGACAGTGAAGTTTTAGTAGAAATATCCCTAAAACTAAGGCAGTTCTGTTAATTTACTTAATAGTATGTTTATGTACATTAGGAAGACTGCTGTAATTTAGTTTTATTGGTAGAAAATCTAGCTTCATTTGCCAAGCAGCAGTGCTTTGTGGGAACCTATCTTCTGAGCATATTGGTTTAGATCACTGGGGCTCTCTGCAGGGATTTCTTAGCTCCTGCTGTTACCTTTCCCTAGCAGCATAGATAAGATAGCTCACTTTCTTCTTGGGTGATTAAAATGGGTAGATTGACTCTACCAGTTGATTTTATTGCAACTCTAATCTGTTTTTTCCTCTAATTTAGGTGTTAAATAAGCCAACATAGAATGATAGAGACTACCATAGGTTTTCGCTAGAGCCTTATCATCTTAGAGTTTAAAGGAGCCCTTGTTATCTATTAATACCATACAAAGGGCAAAAATCCCATTATATGTAGGCTGACCATTCAATTTTCTTGAGAATGAAAGGGGTGGAGAAAATGCTAAATTGAGTGGTGCCCTGAAATAATAGGTGTAAAGTAGGACTGTCCTGGGAAAAACAGCTGTAATGGTCATCCTAGTTATACAGCAGCCTTGCCATCTAAAATCTGCCTGAAGGTATTTGTTGCCCTACAGAAAATCTAGTGTTCTAATAATTTAAAAGATCTAATGAAAAAAAAAAGATCTAATTAAAATTTTAAAGGTCTTTTATTTAGTTAAAATTTAACTCCTTGCAACTAGAACTGTTCTTCCCAGTTTTGTTTTCTGGTACTAAATGTAGTCAGAATATGGCAGTATACAAAATACATTAGCTCTTCACATACCTTTTTTTTTTTTTTAACAACTTACAATTTTTTTTTTTCAAACACTGCTTGTTGAACAACACTTTATAGTACATCCATACATTCTCATTTGGGTGTTTTTAGAAAACATTTAGTGAGGTCTCTGGCTTCTCAAAAGCAAAGCTTACAGTTATTAATCTTTTATCATCTTAAGATAGAATGAAGTGCTACAGCAAAGGAGAGCTGACAATTAAAGGAAATGAAACTGTAGTTTATACATGGGAAGGCTGGACTTCCAGCCAGAGTTAATCATAATGCTTATGGTTTTCTTACCATTAAAAGTAATCGATATACATCAAGCAAAGACGAACTACAGATAGATTTAAGACAGCCAGCCCTCTTGTAATCCTTTTATCCTTCAGGCTAAAAAATGGTGGCTCTATATGCAACTTTTCGTCACCCTGGTTACTATAGTAAAGACATATTTTAGTTTTCATGTGCTGTTGCCCATGTTTTTTCTAGGAGGCTCAAAATAGAACAAGCTAGGGAGATAATTTTTGAGGTGATGTGTGGACAGGACACAGAGCCACGTTCATTATTGTATATATGTAGTTCCCACCCCATTTATCTCTGCCCCCCCTTTTTTTGCTATTTATGATAATCCTGAAAGAATGTAAAATAGAACCATTGCACAGCGTGATTAAGGAAAAATTTCCACAGAGGGCATTGTTTAACTTGATGGACATGTAGTTTGATTTGAACTTTTGAATGAATTTAGTTGAAAGGCAACCAAAGTAGGTTATTTTATAGAGGCACCAAAGATATCAAAATTAAAAAGTTGACTTTTGGAAGTTCTCTGCTACAGTGGGTAGAGATTATTGACTGAGTTATTGGGTTTTACTGCTGATACATGGCAAATGTTCACTGTGTATTATAATTTTGTAAAAATAAAACTGTGAAGTGTGAGGTAGGGCAGTTGAAATAATTTAGGGTGTGTTTTACAAGTACCAGAGCTTTACTTCTGAGATCATATGTAAAAGTATCTGTAGTTACTCTTTTTTGTTTATTTTTAAAGATTTTATTTATTTATTTGCGAGAGAGAGAGCAGGAGCAGGGTCAGAGGGAGAGGGAGAAGCAGACTCCCTGCTGAGCAGGGAGCCCATAGCAGGGCTTGATCCCAGGAACCCAGGATCACAACCTGAGCTGAAGGCAGACGCTTAACTGACTGAGCCACCCAGGTGCCCCTCTGTAATTACTCTTTTTATTGCAGTTATTTGAATACATTTTTTTTTAAAGATTTATTTATTTTAGAGAGAAAGGGAGCTTGCGAGCAAGGGGAGGGTGCAGAGGAAGAGAGAGAGAATCCTCAAGCAGACTCCCTGCTGAGCCCAATTGGGGCAGGGGGAAGCTCGATCCCAGGACCCCAAGATCATGACCTGAGCTGAAATCAAGAGTCAGCCACTTAACCGACTGAGCCACCCAGGCGCCCCTGAATACATTTTGAAGGTTTTAAAAATGAGTTGGTCAGGGCGCCTGGGTGGCTCATTTGTTAAGCAACTGCCTTCGGCTCAGGTCATGGTCCCAGGGTCCTGGGATTGAGTCCCATATCGGGCTCTCTCCTCTGCGGGAAGCCTGCTTCTCCCTCTCCCACTCCCCCTGCTTGTGTTCCCTCTCTCACTGTGTCTCTCTCTGTCAAATAAATAAATAAAATCTTTAAAAAAAAAATGAGTTGGTCATTCTGGGGAGCACATTTATGTATTTGATATGGTGGGGACTATTTCTTGTGAGGAACCAGAGGAGAGCTATTTTGTCATACAGGATCTTTTTCTTTAGTACAGTTCATCCACATTTGCAGCATTAAGCCTAAGAGATGGAACAGTAGTTTCCTTTTTTTTGATACCATCACTGTTAATTGTTTAGTTGATAATGCTAAGTATATATCTATACTTTACTTTTATTTGCCTTAACTTGCTCATCTAACATTTTTGCTCTTTGAAGTATGATCAAAGATGACTAAGTTAGGAATTCTCCTGGGTACTTTGTTACATGAAACATGGAAGATGCTTGGTGATGCTGAGGCAGAGTGTAGCTAGTCAGGAGGGTGGTCATGTAGTGCCAACTTAGAAAACTGCTGCAGGTAAATACAAAGCTCATAGAAAATTCACTTTATGATCGTTTAACCTTACAATTCAGTTTCTGTGAGTGAATTTTATTACCTAAACCTTGGTGCTATGGGAAAAAACCCTGTCTTATTAACTTGAGAAATGATTTTAGGTATGTTTATGCCAGTTCTGATAAAATATAATTTATGAACTCACAGAAGTATTGTGCTAGGGTGATCACTTACCAAGACACATGCAAACAGCAGTGAAGTAAATTTTACTTTGCATGTTTTTAGAGGCAAATGAATGACCACTTATTGGACTGATAGCACCAAATTATTTCAGGCCATGAAATAAAGTCTATTAAACTAAAGGGGAAGAAGGAGGAAACTAGTATTTATTAAATGCTTTCTGTGTGCTAGGTGTTAATGCTAGATGCTTTCCAAATACCATTTTACAATTCTGTGAGGATTTTGGCTGCATTTAGAACTTAGAGACACTGAGGCACAGGGGTTTATCAAAGCTCCTAAAAGGCGGAGCAAGAATTTGCATGCTCTTTTTTTTTTTTTCCCACTACATCACAAAACTCAGATTTGTGTGTGTACAGATTTGCTCTGTGACAAAATTTATTTGGGGGATTATTTTTAACATTGACTTTCTTAAAGTACAAGAATAATTAAGATGTGAAAATTGAATAATGTTGAAGGCCTGTAGTGTTTCTTCAAACCAAGATTCTAGTGGATTTAAAAATGTCTTAAAAAAATTTAATAACTCTTCTCCAAATATATCTAAGTACCTTTTTGATGAGTCACTTTTTAGAGTATTGATGCTTTTGGTTGACCTACAGTTAGCTTGCCTACATGTAGTTATTATCACCTCCTAACAAATGAGCATTTAAAAGATCACTTATAAATGAAGTAGGAAGTCTATATAGCCCTGCCACTTAGGTTTGATTCTTGGTCTGACCCTTCCTAGCTGTTTTGATGTCTGGCAAGTTACTTTAGGTGTCTACACTTTCAAGGTTGTCCCCCCCCCCTCCATTTTATCTGTCAAATGGGAATAACATTCTCTATTTTATAGATTTTTTGTGAGGATTAAATGAGTTAAATGATTGCAGATCCGACCTATTATCTTGCACTTCCTGAGCTTTCAATAAATTTGTTGTGTTGAAGAACATCTTCCAGGATTTTATATACACATTGATTCATCTTGCTTTATAAGTAACTCCAAAATTTTGGACTTGAGAAAACCTCCTTAGAGTATTCTACATTTTTGGAATGTTTATTATTATTTCATTTTATTAATTCAGGTTACATTTTCAATTATTCTAGATACTGGTGTAATAGAAATGGTATTGTGGTTTAATTATTAGATGCTTTTCTTTGTAGTACACAGTGATTAATACATGGTAGTCAGTATTTACTGTAGGATTGAATGAATTTGAATCTATTTATAGTCATGATGTTTTTCTTTATAAATTCTTAATTTGAACTTCATTTTTTATTGTAAAGAAACTACCAAAATCTGAATTTCTTAATGACTGCTTCAGTCTCTTACAAATTTTGTGCATCTTTTTAAGTGTTATTTTACTTTGTTTTTAACTAAAAGGTGATCCTTTGCCTGAAATAATCTTTAAAAATTTGCTTAAAAATTTTAAAAATAATAATCAGAATGACATTAATATTTCTTTTTCGTTGTTCTCTTAGCTTCACAATGAAGAAGATAATTCAGAGTCATCTGCTGTAGAGCAACCATCAACTTCAAACCCAGCACCGCAGAGCGTTCAGACTGCCCCTTCAGCATCGGTACTTGAAACGGACTCTTCTCCTCCACCTTATAGTAGTATTACTGTGGAAGTACCTACAACTTCAGGTATTATTTTTAGTATGAAATAACTAGTAATATTTTTAGTGACTCAGTTTTTTTTTTTTTTTTTAAACCAGTATGGTTTTATTTAATTATAGAGTCTCTTAAAGGCTTTCTGGTTTTATGATTTTTGTTACAAAAAGGTTTTCCAAAGGATAGTTTATAAAATATTTACTCGTATATTACTAGTCTCCTATTGTTTTCAAAAAAATTAAAAGTGTAAACTTTCTTACGCTTACTAGAATCTGTTTCCAGTGGAGTGGCATATTCCTTTTGGAAGAAATAAATAAATGTGTGTATATGTATACGAATTTATGTGTATATATAGATACACATTTATCTGTAGATATATGCCTATGTGGTATATGTATCTATATATACATATATATTTGTGTTTGTGTATATCTACCTACATAGCTGTAAAACAAGGTATTATTAATGCTGAGTGTGAGTGGGAATGTGGTATGTGTGAACGGAGGTGAAGGGTCTACATAATATAACCATATATACATGGTAATAATTCCTGGACACAAGGCAGTGTTTCCTGCTTCCTACTATTCATTTTATCCTCTCAGGTCATTCTAAAGAATTACCCTTATCTATTTCTCTGGTCACAATTTATATTTTCCCAGTACTGCTAAATTAATCATCATATAATTTACTTTTTAGTTTTTACTTTTATTCCAGTATATATAGTTATCATACAGTGTTGTATTAGTTCCAGGTATACAATATAGTGATTTAAAAGTTCTGTATTTTACTCAGTGCTCATCATAATAAGTGTACTCTTCATCCCCTTCCTATTTCATTCATCCCTCTACTCACATCCCCTCTGCTAACCATCTGTTTGTTCTCTATGGTTAATCTGTTTTTTTTTGTCTCTGTGTTTTCTTTCCTTTGTTTTGTTTCTTAAATTCCACATATGAGTGAAATTCTCTGGTATCTTGTCTTTCTCTGGCCAACTTATTTTGCTTAACATTGTGCAGTCTGGCTCCACCCATCTTGTTGCAAATGGCAAGATTTCATTCTTTTTTAAAAAGCTGAGTAATATTCCATTGTGTGTGTGTGTGTGTGTGTGTGTATTGTATCTTCTTTATCCACTCATCTATCGATGGACACTAGGGCTGCTTCCATAATTTGGCTATTGTAAATAATGTTATAATAAATACAGGGGTGTATATATCCTTTTGAATTAATGTTTTCATATTCTTTGGGTAAATACCCAGCAGTATGATTACTGGATTGGGTAGTTCTATTTTTTTTTTTTTTTTAAGATTTTATTTATTTATTTATTTGAAAGAGAGAGAGAGAGAGAGAGTACAAGCAGAGGAAGCAGCAGAGGTAGAGGGAGAAGCAGATTCCCCACTGAGCAGGGAGCCTGATGCGGGGCTCGATCCCAAGAACCTGGGATCGTGACCTGAGCCAAAGGCAGGTGCTTAATAGATTGAGCCACCCGGGCACCCCAGGGTAGTTCTATTTTTAATTTTTTTAACCTCCATATTGTTTTCCAGAGTGGCTGCACTAGTTTGCATTCCCACCAGCAGTGCATGAGGGTTCCTTTTTCTCCACATCCTCACCAGCACTTGTTTCTTGAAGTTAATCATTATATAATTAAAAAAACATTTAAAATATGTTTTTGTGTACTATTATAAATAACCTCTAAATATTTTATATATTCATTTTGAAACATTTTTTAAATCTGTTATAAAAAATGTTTTAATATTAAAAAACCCTTCACTAGAGTATTTCATCTTTATTTGTTATTCTGTAATTAGTATCATTATTCTTTTTTTTTTTTTTTTTTAAGATTTTATTTATTTGCGAGAGAGAGAATGAGAGACAGAGAGCATGAGAGGGAGGAGGGTCAGAGGGAGAAGCAGACTCCCTGCCGAGCAGGGAGCCCGATGTGGGACTCGATCCCGGGACTCCATCCCGGGACTCCAGGATCATGACCTGAGCCGAAGGCAGTCGCTTAACCAACTGAGCCACCCAGGCGCCCCTTATCATTATTCTCTTAAACCCTTGCCAGCTTTCTCTGGTTACCATTTCTGCCTCTACAGATTTTATCTAGACTATATGGGTTGTGTAAAAAGACCAAACCATTTACTATTTTCATTTACAGTATTATGCAGTTACTGAAAATCATCTTCTTTATGAAGGTGTTCTCACTAATAAATTAGCAAATGCTTACTCCTTTTATTTGCATATAATGTTTATTTGATCAATATGCTTTTTTAGTGCCCAGTTTGACGGACTGTTTGACAGTTTTTATATTGATTTATAGTAGTTTTATTTGTCTTTGGATTAAATAGCTGGATTAGTGCTTGCTAAAATTTATTATGGGCTAAATTTTCTTCGTTATTCTGTAAGTTTCCAGAATATAGTTCAGTGAATTTGCTACCCTAGATTAAAAAAAAAAAAAAAAATCTATTTGATGATAGTCTTGAAGAAAGAAAATTAGTTGTTTTGCTGATGCTTGTGTTTGAATGATGGAATGCTAAGATTGAAATTGTAATTTTTTGTGTGGCCACCATTGCCACTGCTGTGTAACAAGCCAAATGGAGTACAATAGCAAACATTGTTATTAGTTCTTATGGTTTTTGAGGTAGGCTAGACTCAATTATGCACTTTTCTCCCAGGATCTCATGTGATTATCGTCTTTCGGTGATCTGGAGCTCGAGTCACCTTGACGCCTTCCTTATTAACATATTTAGCAGCTGATGCAGGCTTCAACTAGGGCCTCAGCTGGGACTGTTGGCCAGAACACCTATATGTGGCCTCTTATTGTGGCCTGTGCTTCCTCACTGAATGGAGGCTGGGTTCCAAGAACAAGCATTCTGAAAGCCAGATAGAAGCTATATCACCTGTTATTGCACTGCTTCAGAAATCACACAGTGTCACATCTGCCACATTTGGTTTGTTAGAAGTCAATCACTAAGTTTAGTCTTCATTCAGGACAATTGAGGAATTAGTCTCCTCCTCTTGATAGGAAGAGTTTCAAAGAATAGAGTTAAGTTTCAGAACTGTCACAGCTGTTTGCTGCCTTTTCCCCCATCACCAGACCTTTTCCTTTGTCACTCTTCATTTCAGTAAATGGCTCCAGGAGGCCAGAAACCTTGAAGTCATCTTTTTGGGACCGTATCACAAAATTACATGTTTTTTCTCCTGTAATTTTTGATGTAATTAAATATGTTATTAATAGATTTCTTTTTTTCCTTTTTTTAAATTTTATTATGTTATGTTAATCACCATACATTCCATCATTAGTTTTTGATGTAGTGTTCCATGATTCATTGTTAGCATATAACGCCCAGTGCTAAGCCAATCAGCTTCTGTATTCCTAGAATAAATTGTCACTGTGTTCTAATCTCTTCTGGATTTAGATTTGTTAAATTTTTTTTTTTTAGAAGTTTTATAGTTTTATTAGTGGATCTTTATGTACTATCCTTATGGTTTTAGTATAAATTTTGTGGAAACAACATAGCATGAATTGGGAAGCTTCTCATTTTTCTGTGCTTTAGAATAGTTTGTTTTTTTTTTTTTTTAAAGATTTTATTTATTCATTTGAGAGAGAGAGCACAAGCAGGGGGAGAGACAGAGGGAGGGGGAGAAGCAGACTGCCTGCTGAGCTGGGAGTCTGACATGGGGCTTGAACCCAGGACCTGGAGTTCAGGACCTGGAGATCATGACCGAGCTGAAGGCAAATGCTTAACCATCTGAGCCACCCAGGTACCCCTAGAATAGTTTTGATAATGGAGCATGCCATTTTTAAAGGTTAGATAATTTTCAGTTGTAAGACAAGTGGAGCCTGCTACCTAGGTGTTCAGTTATTCTTATAATCTATGTGACTCCTGGTTTCAAATTTTTATTTTTACATCTGTAATAAAATGACTGTAATTGAGCACAAGAACTAAGTTCTAGGAGTTTGTGTCTCTTTAATGAAAACCATTGATATTATTTTTCTTCAGTCTCTTAGTGTTGTATTTGAAGCATTGGCAGTACCAGTTTTCTGTGATTATGTTTTTCAGTAGGTCACTTTCTTACTGGTTTTACAGATCTAGCATCAGTAATAATAGTTGACATTTGTATAATGCCTTAGTTTACAGAGTCCTCTTGAATACTCTTGAATTCTGTCATATAATAGCAAGTAATAGACTTGCTGGGTCAGTTTTATGGATGAGAAAGTAGAGCTTCATAAAGTGCTTAAGTGGTTTGCTTGAGGTCACACAGCTTACTGGAGCTGGGACGGGAGCTCCTCAGATGTTAAATTTTCTGGTTGAGAACCGCTGCCTTAAAGGGTAGACAGAAAATAAGTAAAATTAACCAGTGAAAATTAAAGCAGTAGCAAAATAGTGCTCCTTCCCAACTTTCATCTGTTATCAGATAGGATATTTTTGTCTGTCGTGGGAGTTAGAACTTTTCGAAAACTCACATATCTGTTGTTAATGTAAAAGATCTCTCTTCTTGGATAATGTATGTCATTGTTCCAGTTTTTAAATTTCTAATTTTAATGTTAGTGCCTTAAAATTCATAACCATTGCTTTCACTTAAATTTTTCTTCTATTCTAGTCTTCAGACCTAAGGAAATCTATTTACTTGACTCTGTGTCGTGTTTTTCATCTGAATAATAAGTCATTTCTAAGAATATATGACTCCTGTGCCTTTTTGGTGGATAATGTTCAGTATTACACTGCTACTAGCATTGGGTTAAAAATTGCCCAGCTTCAGATACTTAGGTCTTATTGACAGCATTAAAAAAGCTTATTTTAAAGTCAGTATCTATTAAAATACAATAGGAAAAATATTGCTAGAGTGAAATGTATTTTCATGTTGGAAATGTAAGAAATTCTGATGGAGAAAATGTACAAAAACTCTAGGTAAAATGAGGAAATCACAGAACTGATGTCAAACATTATAGTATGGACTACTGAGAGAACCTACCTGTTTTTCATGGCAATGATTCTAGCATAAGTCTAATCAGTTTATTGACCTGTATGTATCATTTTACTTGTACCGCTCAAGTTGGTGATAAGTGATGCAGGTTTTTTTTTTTTTTTTAATTAGCATTCTGTACTTATTGTGTTACATTTCTGGAGATCATATTTCAAAAATAGTTTAAAAGTTGGGGAGGGAGAAATTCTTCATAAAAAGAAAATCTGGGCGCCTGGGTGGCTCAGTTGGTTAAGCGACTGCCTTCGGCTCAGGTCATGATCCTGGAGTCCCGGGATTGAGTCCTGCATCGGGCTCCCTGCTCAGCAGGGAGTCTGCTTCTCCCTCTCCTGCTCCTCCCTCTTGTGCTCTTTCTCTCTCTCACTCTCTCTCTCAAATAAATAAATAAAATCTTTAAAAAAAAAAAAGAAAATCTAAAACACTAGGTAGATACGGGGAAAAAAATGGGAAGAGAGGGACAAGAGTAAAAAAGAGCTAAAAATCATCAGTTGTTTTTTTTTTTTTTAGCAAAGAGAAATACTGAGTTTGCTGAAGAGATTCGGGCAGTTTCTTGAAACTGATGTGTAGAAAAATGAACCTCACATGTTACCAGGGCAGATACTGGGAATCAGGAAATCCCTGGGTTCTGCTACTTACTGGTTGTGCAATACTGGGCAAATTACTTCTCTGAACCTCAGAGTTGCTAGGATTAATGTATATAGAAGTGGCATATTAAATGGTTAGAACTATATAAGGTTTATTATTCCTGATATTTCTACTTTTTGGCTGTGAGATTATGAGCAAGAAAATTAAATTCTTTGAGCATAGCCATAGGTACAGAGGATGCTCATATGTGGTGCGTTTCTCACTCCCCTTGTACACAGATGTTTAGAATTTCATTCTTGGTATTTTTATTTTGTATATCAGCCTTTAGGTGATATTTATCAGTCTTTTCCCTTTATAATAAATATGGGGCTAAACTAACATATACGGTTGTAGTAGTAATTTATATGTTACATAGCTTATAAAATAGGACTACAAAAAGCAGTAACAGTCTTTAGTGGCCTGTTGTAAATTATTAAATTATGGTTTTGGCTGTAAAACTTTTATTAAATAGTTTGTTTTAATGGTTATCCTTTTTTAATCCCTTTCTTCAGATACAGAAGTTTACAGTGAGTTTTATCTTGTGCCACCTCCCTACAGCGTCGCTACCTCCCTTCCTACGTACGATGAAGCTGAGAAGGCCAAGGCTGCCGCAATGGCAGCTGCAGCCGCAGAGACAGCTCAGAGGGTAAGGCAGGCTGGTTGCTCTCTTTTGAGAATATCGTTACTAGTAATGTCAAAAATAGGTCTGAGTTTCAGAGTGTTTGTGCACATAGACTGTTTTTTAGTATCTTCTCTACTACTTCTTAGGTGGGTCATCATTTTTTGGTGAAATTGGCACTCTCCTATCCATTCCTTTACCTCCCATTTCTGTTTCTGTTTCTATTTATTTCTGTTTCTACCAATTTTCCTGTGTAGCCCATTGTAATTTGTGGGACTCCTGGTCCTTGTCTTTACCAGTACATTTCCTAAGTCTTGATTTTCTCCTCTCATGTGCTTTCACCCCCATCCCCTGACTTCCTCACTCTAGATACTCCACCCCATAGACCTCTTCTCTGTTGATGTCCTTCTTTCCCTCCTCATATAGTTTAGATTCTGTGATCCATAATTATAATCATAAATTATCTTTTTCCCTACTCATTTGTATATATTAGCAGAGCCAGTCTAGTGACTCCATGAATGAACTCAGTGTAGGTTAAAAAGCACAGAGAAATAAGTTACAAGTTTTTAAATTATGTTTGTCAATTCACTTTGTGTGTATGTCCCCTTTTACACATCCCACCCTAGAATTTTTGAATGATACCTGTCCTTTCTGTCTTCTCTTCCTGTCTCAGTAAGAGTCAGTGATATACATGTACATTACTTCTTGTTCTGGTAAAAGGAGTGACTGTCTCAGGAGTGAAGAATCAACGAGAAGCATGTATGCTATTCTACAGTCAGATAAAAGGTGGAAGTTATTTATATTTTATTTATTTATTTTAAAAGATTTTATTTATTTACTTGAGAGAGAGTGAGAGCGAGAGACCACAGAGGAAGAGAGGGAGAAGCAGACTCCCCGCTGAGCAGAGAGCCCGACAGGGGGTTGATCCCAGGACCCTGAGATCATGACCTGAGTGGAAGGCAGATGCTTAACCGACTGAGCCACCCAGGTGCCCCGTTATTTACATTTTAGTATGGCTGCAAGCAGGGCTAGAGTTTGTTGGCTTTTTTTCTTGCTTCAGACTTTAGAGATATCATTTCAGCTTCCTAGGTTCATCCCATGTAGTTTAAGAAAAGACACCAAAAATCACTTTACACAGAAAGCTAGGATTAGGTGAGGGACAAAGGGAGAGAAAACTGATTCTAGGTACAGCATTCTTCTTCGGCCATCAGGCTAGAGCCCAACAAATAGATTATCTGATAGGCGAGTGTTTTTTCCTGGATGGATTTTTTTCATCAGTCCATCCCTTTCCATGCCTGTTCCTGCTCCCATACTCCAACACACACAGAGTTAAATGTCAACATAAATAGCTTTGGGCACATAAGTAAAGACAGTAAGCCTCAAATTTATTATTTATGCCATTTCCTTCAGAGGGTGAAAGTAAGTCTTTGTTAATACAGTGGCATAAAATACAGCTCAGTCAATAAGGATTTTTGATACTTAGAGGAGAGAATCATAGAGAAGGAGCATAGATCTGTAGTGTGGAGTTTATCAGAATCAATTCTAGGTTGCTTAGCACGTACATGGTTATACGTGCATTATATACATGCATGCACTCTCTGTGAATGAGAAGGGCATAACTCCTTTCCTCAGGGAATGTCTCCCTAGAGACCTTGGAAATGACAAAGGTCCTTAACTCTGAAGAGAAAGAAGCAAGCATTGTCTTGCTCTCTGCAAAAAAATTTTCTCTCTTTTGGAGAGAAAACTGAAGTGTTTTCTATTCCAGCCTTTCATTGTCATCATTTCCAGTGTCTTGTTTTTAGAAAGTAATATGATCCCAGTCTGAATTGGAACATGTTCATAAGGAAAAGTTTTCCGTTTTCAACTGCTTCTGATATCATTGTAACTCCAGTTTGTGAAGATTGTGGAAAATTTCATAAAGCAAAATATAATTAAACAGAAGAGACTTACTTAGGTCCTTGTAAAGACTCTTTTAAATTCATCAGTTTCTAACCCAGGGCTCCAGCACCCTTTCTTCTACAAAAGATGATTGAGTATGGGTTTCTATACCTGATTCAGATAGAAAACTGGTCTGATTAGCATTTGAGTATGTATTCAGTTATAAATGAATTTCAACTGGGTGAGGTGAAAGCTTATTTCTTTTTTTCCCCTATTTATTTATTTATTTTTGATGTAGTGTTCCATGATTCATTGTTTGCGTATAACACCCAGTGCTCCATTCAATACGTGCCCTGTTTAATACCCACCACCAGGCTAACCCATCCTCCCACCCCCCTCCCCTCTAGAACCCTCAGTTTGTTTCTCAGAGTCCATTGTCTTAAATCCACGCTCATTGGGAGAATATAGGTAGTAGCCAGGAGACTTGGAAACAATACTGTTTTCTACTATTTCCTATTTCTAATGTGCAGGATTGCATGTAAATTATGGGATGATTAAATGGACTTATAGAAACTAACTCCTTTTTTGAAAAGATTTATTAAAGTGTGTGCGCTAGTGTGAGCTTGTGCTGGAGTGGGGGGAGGGGCAGAGGGAGAGAATCTTCAAGCAGACTCCCCTCTGAGCGCATAGCCCACCACCTGGGGCTCAATCCCAGGATCCTGAGATCATGACCTGAGCCTAGACCAAGGAGTCGGTAACTCAACCGACTGAGCCACCCAGGCGCCCCTGTACCTTGTTTTAAAGTTTGTCAGTAATTTGTCTTTTGACATAAAAACTAGGACTTTATAAATTGTGAGCAACTCCAGGATAAGGACTCTGTGTTTGCATTTCTAGCATCTTTCTATTACCTGGTACATATTTGGTATTTAATAGATTACAGTTTATTAAGTTGATGAAAGCTTTTTAAAAATTAGCAATGTAAGAAATTAGGAAGAAGAAAATACCACACTTGTTTTCTTATAGTTTCTCATTTTAAAATATTTTGGTGTCTTTTACCACTTTTAGGATTTATAAATTAATGTAGTTGGAATTATTATAGAGCTATTATCTTTTATTTTTAAGCATTTTATATAAATGTTTCTCTTTTAATGGTTTAGTGAAATTCCATGGAATCAATATATTATAATTTAGTGGCTCTTCCTCCCTAGTGAACAGTTGGATTATTTTCAGATGTGATTATGTGTCTGTGTTTTCCATTGTTGATGTTGTAAAGGACATCTTTGTGCATATGTTTCCTGTCTTCTTAAAAATGATGTCATATGATAAAATCTCTGGACTGATGTTCAAAAAAGAGTATGAAATATTTATATTCTTGCCCTCATGTTGACAGTGGTTTGGAGGGGCTCACATTGGGCTTTAGTGTTTATTTCTTGAATTAACTTGAAATTATACAACATTTTATTAATATATATTTAGTTATTGCCAATCACTGTATTCTCTGTAAGAGGGTTGCTTACGATATGTGATTGCAGAGTTTTAGGGATCTTTTTGCCTAAATAATGAGCAATATGGTTTTGAAAATCTTTTTCTTTTGGCAGTGTACATAGGGAGACTACCATGAATGTATTAGCATTTTCTTGACCAGTCTCCTGAGCCTCAGTTCCCACTGAGAAACACAAAAAGGGCCAAGTAATGTTTCCACACACAGTGTGGAACCCTGGATTTAGTGAACCCAGTATTTTCTTTTTTCTCTAAAGATTTAATTAATTAATTAATTTGAGAGAGAGTGTGCATGCAAGAACGGTGGAGGGGCAGAGGGAGAGGGAGAAGCAGGCTCCCCACTGAGCAAGGAGCCAGGATGCAGGGCTTGATCCAGGACCCTGGGATCATGTCCTGAGCAAAGGCAGATGCTTAACCAACTGAGCCACCCAGGCGCCCCGAACGCATTATTTTCTATTGGTCACTAATCTCTGCTCTGGGGAGAGACACTCTCTCTTCCAAAGCTGTCTGCAGTATAAGGAAGAAGGGCAGCCAGTGCCTCTACCTAGAAGATGTGTAGAAGAAACATGAAGGACTCATGGAGAATTATCTCCTGACTAGAGAGCCCACTATTGATGGGCATTTAGATTGTGTCTCATATTTTGCTCTTATTATTATTATTGCTGTAGGGCACCTGGGTGGCTTAGTCAGCTAAGTGTCTGACTCTTGATTTCGGCTCAGGTCATGATCTCAGGGTCGTGCTATCAAGTCCTGTGTCGGGTTGTGTGCTAGGCGTGGAGCCTGCTTAAGATTCTCTCCCTCTCCCTCTCTCTAAAAAAGCAAACAAATAAACCCAAAAAACATTGCTGCAGTGAATTATCTTTAATACATCATTTCTTTTAAGTGGGAATATATTGTATATTTGTACAATATATTTCAAGAGCTGGAATTGTTGGCTGTGTACATTTCTTTTCTTTTTTCAAAGTTTTTATTTAAATTCCAGTTAACATACACTGTAGTATTAGTTTTAGGTGTACTATTTAGTAATTCAACATTTATATACAAAACCTGGTGCTCTTCACAAGTGCACTCCTTAATCCCCATCATCTTTTTAACCCCCTTCCCCTCTGGTAACCATCAGTTTGTTCTCTGTAATTAAGAGTCTGTTTCTTGGTTTGACCCCCCCTCTTTTTTTTCCCCCTATGATCGTTTGTTTTGTTTCTTAAATTCCACATACGAGTGAAATCATATGGTATTTGTCTTTTACTTATTTGCTTAGCATAATACTCTCTAGCTTCATCCACGTCATTGCAAATGGCAAGATTTCATTCTTTTTTATGGCTGAGTAATACTTCACTGTAGATATACACCACATCTTCTTTATCCATTCATTGATTGATGGACACTTGGGCTATTTCCATAATTTGGCTATTGTAGATAATGCTGCTATAAACATTGAGGTGCATGTATCCCTTTTGAATTAGTATTGTTGTATTCTTTTCGTAAATACCTAGTAGTGCAGTTACTGGGTTGTAGGGTAGTTTTATTTTTAACATTTTGAGGAACCTTCTTCCATACTGTTTTCCAGAGTGGCGGCACCAGTTTCCATTCCCACGAACATTGCAAGAAGGTTCCTTGCTAGCACCTGTTGTATCTTGTGTTGTTGATTTTAGCCATTCTGACAGGTGTGAGGTGATATTTTATTGTAGTTTTCTTTTTTTTTTAAGATTTTATTTATTTATTTGACAGAGAGAGACAGCGAGAGCAGGAACACAAGCAAGGGGAGTGGGAGAGGGAGAAGCAGGCTTCCCGCCGAGCAGGGAGCCTGATGTGGGACTTGATCCCAGGACCCTGGGATCATGACCTGAGCCGGAGGCAGACGCTTAACGACCGAGCCACCCAGGCACCCTATTGTTTTCATTTGCATTTCCCTGATGATGAGTGATGTTGGGCATCTTTTCATGTGTCACTTGACTCTCTGGATGTCTTCTTTGAAAAACTGTCTATTCATATCCTCTGCCCACTTGTAAATTGCATTATCCAGTTTTGGGATGATGAGTTTTACAAGTTCTTTATATGTTTTGGATACTAACCCTTTATCAGATATGTCATTTGCAAATATCTTTTCCAGTTCCATAGGTTGCCTTTTAGTTTTTGATTGTTTGCCTCACTGTGCAGAAGCTTTTTATTTTGATGAAATCCCAGTAATTTATTTTTGCTTTTGTTTCCCTTGCCTCAGGAGACACATAGTGAAAAGTTGCTATGGTTGATGTTAAGGAGGTTATTTCCTGTGTTAGGATTTTAATGGTTCCCTATCTCACATATAGGTCTGTAATCCATTTTGAATTTATTTTTGTGTGTGGTGTAAGAAAGTGATCCAGTTTCATTCTTTTGCATGTTGCTGTCCAGTTTTCGCAATACCATTTGTTAAAGAGACTTTTTCCCACTGGATATTCTTTCCTACTTTGTCGAAGATTAAGTGACCATATAGTTGTGGGTTGTACATTTTTATTTTTGATAAATATTTCCAAATTGCCAGCCATAGAGATCATACCAGTTTAGATTCCACCACTGATTATGAAAATTCCTCTTTACTGTTCAATGCAAATGTGTCAGTCACATCTTTCTTGATATATTTTCATTAATCTAATGTTTACTTTTTATCTTTTTTTGTGTTTTCTTTTAAAATTACTCTTTTCAAGGGTGCCCATGAAAAATTAATACTTGCTAATGTTTTTGAGTATTTACTGTGTGTCAGACATTGTACTCATTGTATCATTTGTCTATACAACAAATTGAGAATATCTGATTTTATTTAAAATCTTATCTTTATACTTAAATAATAAAGGTGTAATTAGTTTTTTAGTGAGCTGTTCTAATGTTATGTGTTTTACAGATTCAGGAGGAAGAGTGCCAACAAAGAGATGACTTTAGTGATGCAGACCAGCTCAGAGTGGGTAATGATGGGATTTTCATGCTGGCGTTTTTCAGTAAGTGTTTTTTCATTTCCAAATTGTTTTTTTGCATATACTAGCTGTGTGTGTATTTAAAGTAGCATTGTGAAGAAAGGCAGATAGTGTTAATGGGTGACTACTTTGTTTTAAATGTAAATTGTTCCTGATATTGAACTGTGTGATCATATGATACAATAAAAATCCTAGTATTTAGTATACTTATAACGGTGTATTGCAGTCATTATGCTAGTTGCTGACTATATAGAATTATATAAGTATATTTAAGCTAAATATGTTTTTGCATGAGAAATGCTATGTGTCCATGCAGTGATGTAGGAGCATGCAGAATGAAACTATAAATTCTGCTTTTGGAGCAAAGGACTTCCATTTGAGTGTCTTTAAGCAGGAATAAGGGTTAGAAGAAATATTCTGGGCACCTGGAACAATGTGATTCGAGACACAAAAGAATGCAAATATATCTTGTTTGGGGGAATGGTAAGGAATTAGAAGACCAAAAACCTAAGTATGATTTTTTTTTAACATGTTGCAGAATTCTTAAATACCTGAATTTATAAAGTAGACTTTATACTTTGAGGGAAGACTGTGTTACAGTCTATTATTTCAGTTCCTAACACAGGGATTGGCAGATAGTATACTCAGTACATAATATTATGACACTTGAATTGTTTAATTGCTAAAATTAAGTTTTTGAAATCCAATATTCATATAAGTATATTTATTAGACTTAATATAGTAAATTTCTGCCCTCAACCTGGTTAAATGATCAAGCTCTCATAGAATACTGATTTAATTCATTTTAAGTATAAAATTTATTTTGATAATAAAACAAAGAAATAGTTTACTTATTTAAAGTATCATGTTCAACTTTAAAAATAGAAAATACAGAAAATACATACCTTGAGCTGAGTTACTTTTGAGTCTGGGAAATCACTAATCCTCCATTTTGAAATGGTTTCTTGCTTCTTTTCCTTCTTTCGTTTCATCTGCTGAAGAATAGAAGTAGATAACCACTCAGAAGTGGGTCGGTGAGTGGGAAAGCAGTTATATTTTTCTCTTCAAATTTAGTAAATTATGTTCTGCTTGGCAACCAGCTAATGTATATGCAATATTTAAATCTTGTGTCTTCAGTTAAAATTTGTAGTTAGATATGATGGTAGGTACCATGGAAGGGAAATGAACACTTTGACTACAAATAACTACTGTTTTGTACTATTAGTCTAGTAAATGTTAGTTTTTTTCCTTAGTTTTAGTTCAACGGGTAACCTTTATTATTCATAGCAGGCTTCCCACATATTTTGTTTATAAAAAGAGTAGCGTCAATATTAATTCCTTTAATGGTTATGTATTTTAAAAATCTTAATTGGAAAAGGAAATTTAAGTTTATTGTACTATATGTGTATAAATACCTGTCTCTTGGTATAAAAATGTGATTTGATACCATCTATCTGACTCAGAGCTTAGTGATATTTCTCCATTTCTGTATTTCACTTAATCCTACTGTCTTCTTTTTAGCGCCCCCCCCCCCCCTTTTAGATTTGGAAACGTTTTGATGATAAAACAGCGTTGCAAATGTTTGGTGACCTACACACTTAGTTGCCTTTATTTTTGGCCTGTGGTGGTGTATTAATAAGAATATATGTATTTAGTGTAAATTACCTGCTTTTACTACATTTTTACTAAATGATGTCTTTATAACTTATTTTTTTTATGTTCCGTATTCCACAAATACTGCACCAATATTATAAGAGTAAAATTATAAATTATTTTTGGACTTCATTTCCTGATACATTTTTTCTGGTAGGTTGTAGGCCAGTGTTTGAGTGTATTTGCTTTGGGAAGCATAGATTTATTTGTAATCACTACCATCTAGTGGCTATTCTTCAAATTGCAGCTTGCTATATTTTTCATGTTTCTTCAACTATCTAGTAGCTGTTATTTAGATTCTATTCTTTTTTCTATTTCTGTGGTTCAGAAATAGATTTTCTTTTTTAAATTTTATTAAGTTTTTAAATTTAATTTCAGTATAGTTAATACATGGTGTTATATTAGTTTTTGGTGTACAATATAGTATAGTGACTCAGCAGTTCTGTACATTGCTCAGTGCTCATCATAAGTGTACTCTTAATCCCCTTCACCTATTTCACCCCCCCGCCCCCCGCCACCTCCCCTCTGGTAACCATCAGTTTGTTCTCTATAGTCTGTTTCTTGGTTTATCTCTCTGTCCACACCCCCCCCTTTTTACTTGTTTTATTTCTTAAATTCCACAGTGTATTTGTCTTTCTCTGACTTATTTCACCTAGCATTATACTCTCTAGCTCCATCCATGTTGTTGCAGATGGCAAGATATCATTCTTTTTTATGACTGAATAATATTGCTTTGTGTGTGTGTGTGTGAGTGTGTGTGTGTGTGTATACATCTTTAGCCATTCATCTATCGATGGACACTAGGGGCTGTTTCATAATTTGGCTGTTGTAAATAATGCTGCAGTAAACATAGGGGTGCATATATCCTTTTGAACTAGTGTTTTCTTATTTTTTGGGTAAATACCCAGTAGTGTGATTACTGGGTCATAGGATAGTTCTATTTTTAACTTTCTGAGGAAGCTCCATACTGTTTTCCACAGTGACTGCACCGACAGTGCAAGAGGGTTCCTTTTTCTCCACATCCTTACCAACACCTCTTGTCAGAAACAGATTTTCTTTAACATGGTTTATAACTTAAACATTTCAGGTAATATAAATTGTGTGAATAAAACTACAGTGAATATCAATATTTCAAATTAGAACTTTTTGATGGTTTAATTCTTCCCTTCTCTCTTATAGCATCCACATTTCCATCTCTTACCGCTTGTAATCCTGAACAAGTTTACACATAAATTTGGTAAAATAATTGCATGTTCATGTTCAGAAAATGTAAAGAAAGAAAGATATGTATCCTTGATAATTTTTGCTTCTCATAATCCCTTGAAGTGTCAGAGCAGAATGCCTCATACATACTTGTATCTGATCTTCTTTTTAAGAGTTTTTAAGAGAGTGGAATGGAAGTCAATTATTTGTTAAAAGCTAGAAATTAAGATTTAGTCCACTGGATAATTAATAGTCTGCGGAAATGACCTTGAACTATAATGCTTAAAAATGTAATAGACTCTGTTTAGAAATTTTGTACCATGTGTGAATCTTCAGAATTGAAGAATATGCATACTATAGTAAAAATTAATCACCTGTATTATTCCCATTTGACTTTATTTTTATTTTTTTAAAGATGTATGGATTTATTTGAGAGAGAGCACGTGTGGGAGCAGGGGGAGTGGCAGAGGGAGAGGGACAGAGAGAATCTCAAGCAGACTCCCTGCTGAGCACAGCTCGACGTGGGGCTCGATCCCACAATCCCTAAGATCATGACCTGAGCCGAAATCCCAAGTTGGACGTTTAACTGAGCTCACAGGAGCCCCCATTATTCCCATTTTAGACTTGAGGGAAACACATTTAAAGACATATTAAATCGTAATTTTAAAAGGAATTAGAATATTGTTTTGAAATGTGAATTCTGGATTGTAAGAAATTGCCAAACTGTGTTACCAAAGTGGCTGTGTTACCACTCTGCATTCCCACCAGCGGTGAGCGAGTTTCTGTTGCTCTGATCCTCACTAGCATGTGGTACTGACAATTTTTAAAATTATAGCTGTTCTAATAGATGTGTGGTAGTATCTCATTGTGGTTCAATTTGCATTTCCCCAAGGATTGATGATATTGAGCATCTGTATTCACTAATAAGCAGTTCTGAGCACCTACCATGGACAAGTCATAAAAGTTAAAACTCTTAAAGAGATTGTCTAGGCATCACACATACTGAAAAACAATACATTGATGACATGTTCTGTCCAGATAGAGCTGGGTTTATAATTATATAGCTTTTAGGTGATGTTGTAGATGGTAAGTGAATCCAGAAAGGGAACACTTAAGAATTGTAACTGTAGGGCACCTGGGTGGCTCAGTTAAGCGTCTGCCTTTGGCTCAGCTCATGATCCCAAGGTCCTAGGGTTGAGCCCCGCATCAGGCTCCCTGCTCAGCGGGGAGTCTACTTCTTCCTCTCCCTCCTTCCTTCCTCGCCCCCCCCCCCCGCTTGTGCGCGCTGGCAGACACCATCTTAACCTGATGAGAGTTGGCATCACCAGCAATAAGACATAACTAGATCACTGCCTCCTGATATGATGCACTGAGAAGGGCACATCATTCCTATGGTATTCTTAAAAAAAAAAAAGAAGAAGAAGAAGGGGAAGAGGAAAGAAGAAATGCATAACCTGAATCTAATCATGAGGAAATATTAGGTAAATCCAAATTGAGAGACATTCTACAAAACCAGTCCATATGTAATGTACGGTGACTAATGTAATAATAAAAAATTAAAAAAAAACAGTCCATATTCTTCAAAAGAATCAAAGTCATAAGAAACAAAGACTAACAAACTGTTCTTCAATTAAGAACAGACTAAAGCGGGCGCCTGGGTGGCTCAGTTGGTTAAGCGACTGCCTTCAGCTCAGGTCATGATCCTGGAGTCCCGGGATCGAGTCCCGCATCGGGCTCCCTGCTCAGCGAGGAGCCTGCTTCTCCCTCTGACCCTCCCCCCCTCTCATGTACTCTCTCTCATTCTCGCTCTCTCAAATAAATAAATAAATCTTTAAAAAAAAAAAAAAAGAACAGACTAAAGCAAAATGGCAATGTAAAATCTTAAAAAAAAAAAGTTTAAAAAGTTTTAAATTTTTAAAAATCTGATACTTGTTTTAAAAATAAATGAAAGTCATAAATGAATATACATATAATACTAACAATGAGCACTTATTTCTCCAATCACAGAAAAATTCTTAATACATACAAATGCACTAGGTTTCAAAGACATCAAGTTCCTAGACAAGGAATCAATTTCACTAAACTTAATTCTGAACTGCATACAGGTAAATTTCTCTCTTATTCTCAAGCAATTCTCCTCATTTAAACAATTAGCCATTAAGAAAGACATGATGCTAACAATTTATTAGTTTTAAGACATTTCAGCTAAATTATAAGCAATGAGATGACCAAAACAAATTTTTTCTTGTAAACAACATAAGTTTAATGCTTCACAAATACTATATGAGTTTCTTAAGGTACAGTTACAATTTTTTTTTTTTTAAGATTTTTATTTATTTGAGAGAGAGAGAAAGAGTACATGAGAGGGGGGAGGGTCAGAGGGAGAAGCAGGCTCCTTGCTGAGCAGGGAGCCCGATGCGGAACTCGATCCCGGGACTCCAGGATCATGACCTGAGCCTGAAGGCAGTCGCTTAACCAACTGAGCCACCCAGGCGCCCGCTTTAGTCTGTTCTTAATTGAAGAACAGTTTGTTAGTCTTTGTTTCTTATGACTTTGATTCTTTTGAAGAATATGGACTGTTTTTTTTTTTTTTTAATTTTTTATTATTACATTAGTCACCGTACATTACATATGGACTGGTTTTGTAGAATGTCTCTCAATTTGGATTTACCTAATATTTCCTCATGATTAGATTCAGGTTATGCATTTCTTCTTTCCTCTTCCCCTTCTTCTTCTTCTTCTTCTTCTTCTTTTTTTTTAAGAATACCATAGGAATGATGTGCCCTTCTCAGTGCATCATATCAGGAGGCAGTGATCTAGTTATGTCTTATTGCTGGTGATGCCAACTCTCATCAGGTTAAGATGGTGTCTGCCAGCTTTCTTCACTATAAAGTTTTCCCCTTTGTAATTAATAAATATCTTGTGGCTTTTGGAAATTTAAAAGTAAAGTGTTATTAGTTAAAGGATAAACTGTAGTGTACAATACTGCTTTCTAGGTTATCCTGCTACCCTCTTTATGTAGATTGGTGGTATAATAAAATGATCACTGGAGAGGTGAAAGACTTGGGTGCTCCTGTCTTACCTATACCTCTTGCTTTGTGAGTTTATGTGGCACTTCACTGTTTTAAGTCTCAATTTGTCTTTCTGTAAATGGAATTAATTCTGACCTTGCCCTTCTTAAAAAACTAATGTGAGGATCAATTAAATTAAAATATGTGAAATGTCATAAATCATAAAGTGCTGTTAGGTGAAGGTAGTAGTAATGTTCTCCTTCCCCATCCTTACCTGAGCATTCACCTTTTACGTGGTTTAAAGTGATTGGTAGCCTTCTTTCAAATGTCATTAACCTGTCTGACTCACTTTCTTATAAAGAAGCACTGGGAAGGTGAATGTGGAAAGTGTAATTGGAGCAACAGTAAGCATTCTTTTTATCAACTTTTCTGAGTTAATTGCCCTGCTTCCTGCTGCTTTGCTACCCCAAATCTTACTTTTTCTAAGGAATATAGGCTATATAAGACTTTTGCTTCTTTGGATTCCATGTTGGGCCTTGCTGTGTGGGGAATAGGTGCCCTACACCTTTCAAGCTTCCTAATTTGTCTTAGGTTTCCAGGGAAACATGGCATGAGTGAAGTAGAGTTAAAAGAAAGGTGTTCTTGTCTTTTTTTCTAGAGGCATGTATATGTTTGCCTGCCTCCACTATATGTTGTTCCTAATTTTATGGATTTTATACACTTAAGGTTTAGCATATATTTATTAAATTCTCTTTTGCCAACTCAGGCATGTCATAGAGGATTTAGAATTGAATGCTTCTGCCTTTTCTGTATTTTAAGGACTTGTTCAGCTTTATTTGCTATCTTATAGGCCAAGGGGCCTAAAAAGTGTATCTATGCTTGAGTAGTCACCAGCTTCACTGTTTTCCCAGTGTTTAACCCAGTTACAGAAGGATAAAGTTATGTATTAGTCTCTTAGAGCTGCCATGACAAATACCATCAACTGGATGGCTTAAATAGTGGAAATTTATTTTCTCACAGTTCTGGAGACTGTCTAGAAGTCCAAGATCAAAGTGCTGGAAAATTCGGGCTTTGGTGAGGATTCTCTTCCTGGCTTATGGACAGCTGTCTTCTTGCCATTTCCTCCCATGGTCTCTTTCCTACATGTGGGTGGAGAGAGAGCACTCTGGTGTCTCTTCTCTTCCTATAAGGACACCAGTCCTAGTGGATTAGGGCTCTACCTTTATAACCTTAATTATCTTCTTAAAGGCCCTGTCTCTAAATACAGTCACACTGGTTAGAGCTTCAGCTGTGAATTTTGAGGAGACACAGTTCAGTCCATAACACATTATATTACATGAGCACAGCTTCTAGGAATCCATACTGCTGGCAGAGAGCAAAAAGAAAACACTTTTGTACTTTTTTGTTCTTTTGTATCTTATTTCTGATGTGAGTACAGTTGTATGTATAGTAGATATTGGCAAATCTGTTTTGAGGAAAACAGTGTTAGAATTAATTTTCCCCCAAACTAAACATACACACACTCAAAGGTAAAAATGCGCTTTTGGAATATTTTGCTGTTTTGTATTTTCTCCATCAGTGCTTCCTGTGTTTTAACAGCATGACATGCTTACAAAATGATAGAATGTTTATAGCACGCTGGGATCCAGGAATAAGGTGCTCAGGGCTAGTGAACGGCTGTGCTCTGCCCAGATCTCACCTGCCTACTGAGGAGGAAGAGAGGAGCTTGCTCAGCCTGTCACTAGCATATATATGGGACACCGGGTTGGGAGTCTCTACTGCTGTTCATTAATGCATATTATGTATTTTAAAGAGATATCAAATTATCTTTTGATCAGCTGTTGCATGTTTTTCTCCACAGATAACACATATATTAACCAGTTAGATGTAGAGCAGCTATATCTAATAGTGTATTTCTCTGACCATGGAAATAATTCTCTCCACTGTCCAATATGATAGCTACAAGCTAAATGTGACCATTGAACACTTGAAATGTGGTTAGTGTGACTGAGGGACTAAATTTGAAATTTCATTTACTTTTAACTAATTGAAATTTAAATAGCATCCTTTGTAGAGTAGGGTGGGTTCCTGGAGCAAGTAGAAAAAGCAGTGTGGCTGGTGGCATTAGATAGCACAGATGTAGAGGATAGCCAAATACTGATCAGTATCTAGGTTTACAAAAAAGAAAATGTGGAGTGTGAGCAAGTTTTATTTCCAGTAGTGTCTCCTGAATTTTTTCTTTTTTGCGGAAAAGATACAAGCTACTCTAAAAATATCATTTTTTCTGGGTAGTAATAATGGTTAACATTTCTTAGCGGTCTCCATGTGCCAGGTTCTGTACTGTGCTAAGCTCTTTAAATTCATTATCTCGCTTAATCCCCTTATCAGACTTGTGAAATAGGTCCTGCAGATCAGAGAATTGTGGCTCACAGAAGTCAGCAGTGAGTCTAGTGAGTGATATATGTCACACTGTGACTCAAACACGTCTCTTATTTCAAAATTCATTCTCCTGACTATTGTACCATATAACATAGCTTACCATAAATGATCAAGAAAGCTGTGCCCAGAAGGCATTAGGAAGGAAGAAATTATAGGAGTAGGGGAATTGCTTTGAAGAAATAGCTATTTCATTTAAACTTATCCTAAAATGTTTCCTCTTTGTCTCCAGAATTCTGAAAAATCAGCATTTCTCTAGGTAATTTACTTTGTTTTCCCCGAGGGTTGGTTAGAGATATTGAGGGTAAGAGGATGGGCACTGAACAGGACCAAAGTTCTGCTCAAATTGATCTTCAGTTTTATTATCTTTACTGTTATTATCTTGATAATGTTAATATCTTGGACATAGATAGGGCACTCTGATTATATCTCAAGGACCTGTGTTAGAATGGTTTCTGCTACAAGTAATAGGAAACCCTTACTCGGCTGTTTTAAATAGGAAATTATCTCACAAACCAGAAAATCCATAGGCAAGCAGATAGGCAAGCAGACCTCAGCCACAGCAAGTATCAGTTCTAAGGCTCTGCTTTTCTTTGATTTTCTTCACTCCCTAGCCCTTGTGGAGTCACACTTTAATCCTCAGGCTGACAGCAGAATCCCGGCAGCAGTTCCAGATGTTATATCCAAACTAGTCATCCACTGGATAAGGAGTTTTTTTTTTTTTTTTTTAAAACATTGTAGAAATTCTCAAACTAGGCAGGAGTATAAATAACCTCTGTGTATTTATCACTCAGTTTCAACAATGATCAACCTAGAACCACTGTTATTTAACCTATATTCCATCCTCTATCTCCTTGATGTGTTTTTTAAGAACCAAAGAATGCTGTTCAGAAGTCCTATTTAAAAAAAAAAAAATGGCAGGGAGTTTTGGCCTCCTGTGATTTTCCCAGACTACTCAGGACCCACCTTTTGGGGTTAAGTATGGGGTCCAGCCTTCCCTAAAATGCTCTGTAGGTGGGTGGGATCCTGAAAAGGGGGAAAAGCATGTTTCAGTAGGTAGGACGAAGAGGCAATGAACACTACCTTCTCTGGAAGTATTTTATAATTTATTTGGCTCCTCTTTAATATTGCTTTTAAAAAAATCTAGTTTGGTTGGTTGATTGCTTAGGTTGGAATTCTTGGGTGGGATCACATGGGAGTTACCTTGTGACTTGGTTTTTTAGGTGGTTTAAAAATGCAGTTTCACCTATTGGTGGTAAGTTTTAAGGAATTGATCCTTTTTGATCAAATTGACAAGAAACCAAGCTTACTTGTTTGTTAATGTGTAGTTAATAACTAATATATTTGCAAAAGGTAAACTATAGTCTATAAACAAGACTTAATTGGTACAGTCAAAAGAAAGGGAATTGTTATTTCCATGTTGCAATGAAGTATTGTTAATATTATGTCTCTGTTAATTTGTTTCCAAAGTGTGGTCTTTAAAAGGACTATTTCTCTTGCTTTTAGTGGCATTTATTTTCAATTGGCTTGGATTTTGTTTATCCTTCTGTATCACCAATACCATAGCTGGAAGATATGGTGCCATCTGTGGATTTGGACTTTCATTGATCAAATGGATTCTTATTGTTAGGGTGAGTGTTTTAATAGCCTCTATCACTTCTATTTCATTAAAATACATGAAATTTCTTGTGTGGTTCATAAATGTTCATTTTACATATATGAATCAATTATTTTGAGACTTATTCTTAACCTTTTTAGACTTATTATTGTAGTGATCTCTGTAGTGTGAACATTTTGTAACTTTATTACATGAGAGCTTGTTACTACATGGAAAGAGCTTTGAAGTCAAAAATTTGAGTTTGAATCTTATTTATATCAGTGTTTTAACTTTACGTTTTAAATTGTTGTGAGCATGTCTTCATAATAAGCTGGTAATCCTGCCTTTCAGGATTTCTGTGAGGTCTAGAGGTCATTCAGTTCAAGCACTTGTCCAGTTGCTGTACAAATGCATGTGCTCAGTAAACCAGGCTGCGACTGTTGTGATACAGCGCACGCGTGCCTACCACCCGTTAAAACAGAGCATTTTCTGTTGGTTAGTAAAATTCTCAAGGACTTAATTATCCTCTCACTCTTTCTTTTAGTAACATTAAGAGCTCAAAAGTTAACTAAGGCCTCTGAGGTGGCTATCAGAACTCACCTTTTTTTCCCTTATGTTCCTTCTCCACCTTTCTTATTTCCCTGTTGTTTCTGGAATTTACCCTCTGTCTACTTTTTATCACTTACAAGATGGTGTGTAGGGAGATAATCCTAAGTCCTGTTCTTTTTCCCATCTCAGCAGCTTGTCCCAAAATAATCTTCTGTAACCATTCCATCAGCAGTAATATTGTTAGCATATTCTTCCCCCAGTTCTTCCTTTTGGCTCCTTTTTACGAAGCTTTGTCCCTAGTTTCTTTAGGATAAGGCTTAGGAGAATGATCAAGAGTGGTTTTGGGGCACCTGGGTGGCTCAGTAGGTTAAGCATCCATCTTTTGATCTCAGCTCAGGTCTTGATCCTCAGGGTCATGAGTTCAAGCCCTGCATAGGGCTCCACACTGGGCCCCACACCACAGAGATCACTACACGACACTATCACTTTAAAAAAAAAAAAAAAGTGGTTTTATTTATTGTTCTGGTAAGTTTTCTTAAAAGTAACCCACATATTTAAGTGCTATTACACAATTGATAAAATGCATAATTTCTACAAATCATATTTATTTAAACATTGATTTCTAATTGAATGAGATCCTCCTAAAATATTCTGTAGAATCACATACTAAGATGTCAGCTTTTCTTAAATGCTTCAGACACTTCACTTATGCACCTACATTATCACATTGATTTAAAAAATTAAAACTGTGGACTTAATGTGTTTCTTCATTATTTTTAAACTTACTGCTTCCCAGAGTGTCAGTAATCTTATCAGATCTTGTCTCTGTTCAGACCAGATAAAGGTTCTGGTTATTAATCAGTTGATTCTTGGGTAGTACCTAAGACTTGCCGCCTTTTCAGATGATCAAAATCTGAGCCAATGTAAGAACAGCCCCCTGGCAGATTCTTTTTCTAATTTCATTTTTAAAAACGTGAAGTGGGGGCACCTGGGTGGCTCAGTCGGTTAAGCGTCTGCCTTCGGCTCAGGTCATGATCCCAGGGTCCTGGGATCGAGTCCCACGTCGGGTTTCCTGCTCACCGGGGAGTCTGCTTCTCTCTCTCTCTTTTTCTCTCTCTCCCTCCCTCCCTCTACCCTTCCACCCCTGCTTGTTTTCTCTCTCAAATAAATAAAAAAATCTTAAAAAAAAAAAAAAATGTGAAGTGGATTCCCACCATGATCATAAGTCTGTTAAGGTGTTAGGGAGCATACAAAGATAAAGCACGATCCCTGCCCTTGCAGAAGTTATTACTAGAAAAACCTCAACAAGAGTTGAAGTTAGATGTGCCCAATGGTTATTATTATGTTAGTAATAGAATTAATTACTATTATTCAAATGGATTTCTTAGTCACAGAACACAGAAAATGATTTGAGGATTGTTTTCTCAACTCTTCTAAACTTAGTAACTTTGTGTATTCTAGATTCATTAAAAAAAAAAAGTCCAGTCCATTATATGCAACCTCTGCTGTTGGGGTATTAGGGCCTAATTCTCTTATAGTACTCCTAGTTGAGAGGGGTTTGTTTATCTAGTAATTAATTCCATCTAATGTGATAAGATGGGGAACTTAAATTCAAATACTGAGGATTGCATCAGGTTTGATCACCAGAACTGTTTCATTTCCCTTTAAAATACCACTACTGAGGGGGCACTGGCCGGCTCAGTCAGAAGAGCATGTGACTCTCGATCTTGGGGTCGTGAGTTTGAGCCTCACGTGGGGCGTAGAGATTACTTAAAAAAATAAACTTTAAAAAAAACCCCACATAAAATGTGCCTTTAAAAAAAAAAAATACTGCTACTAGGTTAAGGTTAATATTATGCCTTTAGTGTATATTGAGAATTGACATAAGAAAAAGATTTTTAAAAATCTTTTTTATCAAATAATAATAGCTGCCTTTCATTGAGTACTTACTGTATTGCAAGCATGATTTGTTACAAACACCAAATTCTTGACTCCTGCTTGTATCAGTGATGCTAATGATAATCCAGACATTTTATTGATGATAAAGGCTAAGAATAAAAAAAGTCAAATAACTTGCTCGATATCCCACAGTTTGTTGGATTAGAATCTAGCTTGGTCTCAATTCAGTGCCTTTTCTCCTAATTCTGTCCTGCCTCTGTGACACTGTACTTGGACTTTTATTATAATGCTCTAAGCAATAAATGCCATGTGAAGTGCTGAGAGAAAGGTTTTCTCCTAAAAGCCTGATGTTTTATTTTATTAGACAATAAGTAATTTATAAATCATACTGTAGCTTTTCTTTTTGTTTCTGAGTTTCCATTTACTCAGACTTAATGTAAATATCTTTAGCTGATTCTAGTATTATTATTTCTAAGGCTTTTGATGTTTTCATTTATTTAAAAATCAATATATTTTTTTTAAAACTAACAACTCTTTTTGAAAGTAGACAGGATGTAAACAATAAACTACTGGTGTTATATTAATAAAATAAAATTAGATAAACTCTTAGTGTCAGTTAATTTATTTTCCAAAATTTGGCTTTTGCATCCTGTGATTGGCCAGTCAACATGATTGATTTACTCATTAAAAAACCCCAACTTGGCTCAGCCCTCTGACTATTGGTATTTTAAAACATTTTTACTCACTCAGTAATGAATCCAAAAACTCATTAGTTTATCCTTTTTACATAGTGAGTCTTTCTTTGACTTCACGGTGAAAGTGATTCTATTTTTTCATTGGGGAGTAAATAAAGACTAGCTTTGGCAAATATTTTTGGTGAAGAATGATGTTCTTACTTTTCTGGTTGCCTCTTGCCAGGTAATATTATTTATTTAAGTATATTCTACAATATATTTAAAAATTAGAAAGTTAAAAATGTGTTGCTTTGGTTCTTTATTTCTTTTCATTCTTAAAGACTCTAAAACCTATATGAAAATCTTTTATTTCTTATTATTAATCACTTGATTAAAAAGTGTAGTGCAGTCCTACTTTACCAGCTATATTTCCCCAGTTGTTTAGTTCTCCCTTGTACATATTTTAAAGATGTAGGAGTGTGTAGGATCTGCATCTATAATGATACTTTAAAAATTTTAAACTTTGAAATTTCTAAAGCCCTCAGCCGAAAATTTAGATTATGGTTCGTTTATTAATTGTAAATACTTCCTGTAGAAATACTTAAAAAGTTTTAAAAAACAAATTTAGGTAATCATTAGTACATATGCTTCCTCAATAGTGAGATTATTTACAATTTATAAGTACTTTATTACTAAACCTATAAGATTTTTATTTTATTTTTTTATTTTTTTTAAAGATTATTTATTTATTTATTTATTTGACAGAGAGAGACACAGCCAGAGAAGGAACACAAGCAGGGGGAGTGGGAGAAGGAGAAGCAGGCTTCCCGCCGAGCAGGGAGCCCGATGTGGGGCTCGATCCCAGGACCCTGAGATCATGACCTGAGCCGGAGGCAGACGCTTAATGACTGAGCTACCCAGGGGCCCCTAAACCTATAGGGTTTTTAAACTTTTGTGGAAATTACCAACGAATAGTTGGAAATAATTACAAAAATAAAGTTGGAGATACTTTTAATTTCAGATTTGAGGGCAAATCTCCGTTTGACAAAATCATTTTTAGTTAAATCAGATTCAGTTTGGAGGCCAACGAAATGAAACAGAGTAAATAAAACAAATTAATTTTTAGTAGTTTTAGACTAGGTTATATTAAACACTTTCAAAAAATAACTTTGGAAAATTGTTTAGGTGCTAAAGGATAATAGGGAAGAATTATCTGAAGTAAATGAAGAAAATTAGATTGACTTAAAAAAATTTTTTTTAAATAATAAATCATGACATCCAGAGGTTAAGCAAGGAAAAGATACCTGTGTTCAGTATCAGACTCTGCCTTCCATCTGCCTGTTCATACACTCATTTCACAGGGAATATAAAACTGTCTACCATGGTCACTGATAGGAACTGTTGAAACGCCACTTCAAGGTTCATTTAGCTGGTCTCAGCTCACTATTGGGAACTGAATACTGGAGCATCTAGTTTGAAAATAAAAAGACTCTAATGAGTTGGGGGTCTTTATGTGCCTAGTATTCTTGGCAGTGATTAACAGTAGGGGGTGTACAGAAGGTCAAAAGCTCTTCTTTTTAGAGGTCAGCCGAACATCCCCATCTGATAAGATTAAACTAATGTGGCTTTTGGTGTTAATATCTAAAGCAGCGGGTTGCTGTAGTGTGTTTGGGATGGTAGTTGTGGCTCTGAGAGATTATGAAAAAAGAACTGACATGTGAACTCTTTAATGAGAAAGTTGGATTCGGATATATAGAATTTACCTTTCTTTCTTAGAATTTTGAAACTGATTTTTGTTTCTAAAATACTTTGTATAAGTTTGTTAGCTATTGTATACAAGATTTTAAAGAGTTTGTTTCCTCAAATAATTATGTATGCCATTAAGTATTTATTTTTCTCTTTGTGTTGTTTTAAGCGCAAGAGATGATTTGAGGTAAATTGTTCTGAAACTGAGGCTAATCTATGATTTTCAAATTTAGGTACATAAATAGGGTTAATATATTTTTGTTCACTCCTCAGTTTTCTGATTATTTTACTGGATATTTCAATGGACAGTATTGGCTTTGGTGGATATTTCTTGTACTTGGTAAGTTTATTTCTAATGCATTTCAGTTTTTAATTTGCATTTAGTTTAACTTTGATATTTCCCCAAATTGTAAGACGTAAATACATTGTGTTGAAACTTATGTGGAAATAATTTTTCTACTGTAAAATTCTCATATCCAAATACTTAATATCATCTCAGCTATTTGGATAATTAATTATACATTGCACTCGAGATTTCTGATTGAAAATCCAGAGCCTGTCAGTTTAAAAAAATCAGTGGTTGGATGATAATTGAATATCGCAAAACTTGAAAATCCTAAATGAGTAAAAAAAATTGTCTTTAGCATTTATTTTGGAAAATATACATGCATAATTTCTTTTAACGATCCTAGGATATGTTGAGAGTAGGATAGTTGGATGTTCTATGCATTTTCTTATTTTTGGAACATTGAAACACTCTTTATACTTTTGAAATGTACCCTGCATTAATCATTAATCAGTCAGGCATAAGAAGGCTTCATGCTCAACGATCACAGTACTTCTGTTGAGTTCTCTTTTTACAAGGCATGTCTTTTTATTAATATTGATGAATTTTATGGATTTCCAATTTTTGTTCCCTGGTGATTTTCACTCTAGATGTATGGTAAGTTAATCTCAAAATCACATAATGCCTTTAATCCACATTTCAGATTTATTTAGTGACATGAAGAATATCCTCTCTACTTAGGTTTAAAAGCCCACATTTCTGTAGTAATATAATTGCACCAGAAAATAATAGCATTTCAGTAGGTGGCAGTGTTCTCATTGAGTTTTTGTTCAGTCCTGGTATTGGATCTTTAAGATCTTTAGGGAAACAAATTCTTAGTGGTCAGTTAAGGTCACTAAAGATCTTGTATTCTTACTCTTAACAATTATAGTGAAATTATTCTAGTGTTGTGATTTTGTTAGGGAGCCAGACTCTTACAAGGGTTTAGGCAGTTATTTGTATTATTAATTGTTTTCTGACTGCCTGAATTCTGTGCTCGTTACTGAGTTTCTTACTTAAAAGTGAAAAAATATATGAAGTCTTTTAGGTATTTAAGCATATTAAATGAGTGTATTTGCTTCTAAATATATTATTAAGGATTGGATGTTAGGAAGACAACTATAGGGCCCAGTGAAATGCAGAGGACCACCCCCCATTTTCACATCAGAACCACAATCTAGCATTTAGGGAATTGTGAAAACTTAATCCATTATAAAAATGTTGCTTTCACATATACTCAGAAGAATGTTGAGTACATTGTAGAACACTGAGAAACAATAGCTGCTGAATGATTGGTTTCTAGATATGAACTGGTTTATTTTAGAAAATGCCTGAGCAGGACAAAATAGTCTTAGAAACAGTAGTTTTCATAGACAAAAGTAGGAATTTCACAAATAATTTTGGTTTACATTTTTCAATAATACTTCTACATTTGGATCACAATACCATTATCTTTGAACAGCATCTGGAAGGACATGAGGGTGGAATTCAGAGTGGGAGTCACAAATGGAAGGAGTAAGGATATGGGAAGCAGATGGGCTCAGATTTAGCTGAAATTTATACCACTTGCTTTAGTCATTATTTGTATATCTTCCTATCTTTTCTCTTTATTATTACCATGCTTTTTTTAGTGCTTTGGTTACTTTCTTGGAGTCGGGGTACAAATTTAATTTGGGACTTTGCATTTTAAATCGACAGACTCCTCCTCTCGATGAGGAAAGTTACATGCGTGTATATCTTCTGTTTTTGTTTTGCCCCCGCCCATTACCTAGTTAAACATTTACTGAAGTTAATAAATGTTTCCCTTAGAATTCTGTGTTGAATAAGTATATCAAAGAATTTACTAATAATGCTAATGCTTTTTATATTTAGCTAATATTTTTCATCTGAAACTTTGAAGCATTTCACAGGCATTGTTTTATTAATTACTAAGGGTTCCTGTTATGTAAATGGTTGTTATTTAAAAATCCTGTTAAAGAGAATACTGATAGATATAAGATCTATCCCAAATCATTTAATAAATCAGTAGAGTGGGTTGCTTCCCAATTCTTTCCTGATTCTTATCTAAATTTGTATTATAAATTAGTCTTTTGTTAATACTTGAAAATAAGAACTAAAAATTATTTACATAACATATATCTTCAAATACAGATTTCACAGATGACAGGCACTTGATATTATTAGAGAGGCTTATTGGTTTTATCCCACGATTGTTAGCAAATTACTTGAATATATTCTTTCTTGAATACTTTCTATCAGTAAATATGTCTTAGTTTGCTTAGTAGTTGTATTAATTGAAAGTTTCATATAAAAATGGGATTTCTCTGAGTTGAATCAGCTTAAATGCATTAGGTAACTTTGTTATTTAAAGAAATCATGGAATAAATATATTTTTGTGTAATTCTGGATTTTCATGGCTGGATTTGCTTTAATTTAGATACATCTGGACTTGAAAGAATTTGGGGAGGCAGTAAACTTCTTTATATTTTTTCATGATGGTTATTATCGTTATAGTGTAAAATATTTTATGGAATGAGTAGAATTTTACAGATTAAATTCCTTAAGCCAAGAGGATCTTGTTTATAATTGTCTGTTTTAAATTGATGCCCTCTCCGTATAAGAACATAATGGATCTGTATTACTTTAACCATTTCAGGCCTGCTTCTTTTCTTCAGAGGATTTGTTAATTATCTAAAAGTCAGAAACATGTCTGAAAGTATGGCAGCTGCTCATAGAACAAGATATTTCTTCTTATTATAGAGGTAAGAAATATTAATATAGAACTCTGTTTCCTTCATGTATTCCTATTCACCAGATGACTTTATGTGTACTCAATGTTGTTTACTTAGACTTAGCATATTTAATATATTGTTATACTGTTAACAGTCAACTAATTAAGATTCAGTACATTGTGAACTTTTTAAGATTTTTAAAAATTGAATTTCATAAATTTTAATTTTTTAAATATATAATGAATAAAAAAACTTTAAGTCAGACTTTTTAAACTTCTTTTTAAAAGATTAACCACAGATGTAAGGAACCATTAGCACACAGTTTAAAGGCTTGAAAAATAAAATACGACAAAGCACTTACACAGAAGGGATGGGCATTTTGTATAAAACAATGTGAAATCCACAGACATGGTAAAACAAAACAAAACAAAACAAAAAACAAAAAACAAATTTGTGGTTGAAAAGAAATTTTCCATGCACTGATCTTAACAAACTAGATCAAAGAATAAAAGTTGTGTGAAGAAAATGGGAGCTCTCATAGTTTCCTTAATGTCTGTCAGTTTGTATCAACAATGAAGGCTTCAACTTGAATAAATGGGAATAAAGAAATGAGCAGAGGTTGTCTTACTAGTTATCCAGTGAGTTTCTGGAGGCTGCATGCAGCTAGCTAGTAATTTCTTCACATGAGGAGACCTCATATCTCTATTTTCTAGAATAGACTTTTTGTTATTTAAATACAGTTAACATACAATATTATATTAGTTTCATACGTACAACATAGTGATTTGACATTTGTATATTTTGTGAGCTGCTCACCACAATAAGTCTAGTTACCATTTGTCACCATACAAATTAATACAAATACAATATTATTGATTATATTCCCTGTGCTGTAATTTACGCCCCCATGGCTTACTTGTTTTGTAACTAGAAACTTGTACCTCTCAATCCCCTTCACCCATTTTGCTCCCCTGTCCCGAAACTCCTTCCCCTTTGATAGCCACCACTCTGTTTTTAGTATCTATGAGTATAGGTGTTTGTTATTGGGTTTTTTTCGTTGCACTTGTAAGGGAAATCATGCAATATTTGCCTTTCTCTGACTTATTTCACTTAGCATAATACCCTCAAGGTCCATCCATGTTGTCACAAATGGCAGGATCTTTTTGCTCAGTAGTATTCCATCATGTATATATGGAACACACACATACACACCCTACCTCTTTATCCATTCATCTATTGATGGGCACTTAAGTTGTTTTCCATATGTTGACTATTGTAGATAATGCTGCAGTTAACAGGGGTGCATGTATCTTTTTGAATTAGTGTTTTCATTTTCTTCAAATAGATAGCTACAAGTGGAATTGCTGGATCGTAGGGTAGTTATATTTTTAATTTTTTGAGGAACCTCCATACTGTTTTCCAGAGTGGTTGCCTCAATTTACTTTCCCAGCAACAGTTCACAAGCTTTCCCTTTTCTTCATGTCCTCACTAACACTTGTTTCTTATCTTTTTACTTATAGCCATTCTGACAGGTGTGAGGTGATAATCTGCTTTTGTTTTTCATATGCATTTCCCTCATGTTTAGGGTTGTTGAACATCTTTTCATGTGCTTGAAGGCCATCTGTGTGTCTTTGGAAAACTGTCTATTCAGATCCTCTGTTCATTTTTTGATTGGATTGTTTGGTTTTTTAGTTATTGAGTTGTATGCGTTCTTTAACTATTTTGGATATTAACTCTTTACTGGATATATGACTTACAAATATCTCTTCCCCCTATACTGTTTTTAAAGCAAGTGCCATATACTTCATGTTTATAAATGATTTGAACTTTTAAAGTATTTGAACTGCATAGGCAAAGTGTCTGCTGAAACACTTCTAGATGTCTCTACAAGTACAAAATGTTTCAAAGTTACTGTATTCTTTTTATAAATAAATTGTATGGTTTGGGATTTGATTGCTTAAGCTTTATAACTAGGAGTTTTACATAATCTAATATAATTTACTTATTTCTACTGAAGAGTACAGTGAATAGTTGTATTTCTGGAAAATATTAAAGTATCCTTTAAATGTTCTTTTAGCTCTAGAAGGTGTCACATTTTCTCTTTAACCACTAAAATACCTTTGCGAGCAAGTGTATCAGTATGTAAGATAAAATGCAAAGTAATTTTACTAATTTGAATGATATTCTGTGAGTATTCAGTGTAATTATCTTGTTTGCATTTTCAAGAGCCTAAAATTTAATGTGTAAATATTTTCTAGATGGTTTCCTATAGAAGCTTAAACTTCGGAATATATTCTGATAATATGCTATTTTATATTATCTTTACCAAAAGAACATTATATACTTGATGTAATACTGCTATAAAATGGGTTTTTATTGTATTACCATGTAGACAGTTGCAACTTAATATACTTTAAGACTCTTTCTTTGTCCCTAGACTGCATCGACCAGACATTCTTTTCTTATATCAATGTGAAATTTCCAGATCATCTGTAAACCTACAACTTTAATAGAAGACTACTAAAAGCAGAAGACAAATTAGTGAAGAAAAGATAGATCTTCAAAATTGAATAGCAGGATGGTTTATGCTTAAAAGCCATTTCTGTTCATTCTCTTAAATATTTATATTTCATTTGTTTTGCACATTTGCATACGTGCCCATGTAAAAGATTTGCGTATACTTGAAAGAAACCATAAAGTTGTAGCAGTAAAGTCCAGTCATATTTGGTTAATCAGTGTTTGTTATAATTGAAAGAGATGAGTGAGAAACAGTCTTCCAGCATGTAAATGCCATTGACTTCCGACCTGACATTTAGTATAATAAAAATGAAATTATTAACCATGTCAAATGCTTTAGTTTCTGGCTCCTAGATTCATCTAGTGTAACTCTACACATGAAACATCCTTTGTTATATATAGTTTTTAAAACCTGCAGTGCTGATTATAGAAGAACTTTGTCAGATTTTTGAACATGATATTTACATTATTATTTAGCAAACTCTGTAAATAACCATGCATAAATTACTTTCTGCATTGTTTTCTTAGAAACTGTGTCTGGATATCTTTTCAATTAATTTAAAATTAAGTGAACTTAATATATAGAGAAAATTTGGGTGTTAAAGATAGTTTGTTTTAGGACAGATTTTAAGAAGATATGGGTATTCCACATGTCCCTTATAAAAACATCTTTTCGTTGTTTTCTTTTTAAGGGACATGCCAAGTTTAGGGGTTCTGTTGAGAAGCTTGGTTTTTAGCATTGCCATCTTAGAGAGTCTTGTAGGAAGAGATTGTATTAGACATCATATTTATTTCATTTAAGACACTTTTGAAAATTAATTTTCTGAATAAGATATTCTCAATTTGCATTTGTCTTTTAAGAAGCCAATAAAAGTATCTTTCATTTATCATTGTAATAATTTTTTCTTTAGATGTTTAGGTTGTTAAATGAAACAAATAAAACCTTGTACTACTAATAGCTTCTTGCTTTATGATTGTAGGATTAACCTATAAAAATCATATCTTGAATTCAGATATGCCAAGTAATCGGTTTTTAAGTTACAGAGATGTGTCTGTGGGATCTGGGGGTGGTGTGTGTGTGTGTCTGTGTGTTACAAGAGTGTGTGTGTCTGTGACCATTATTACAACTGGAAGCAACTACATTTTGCAGATCATTTTATGTCTCATCTATTTTCTTTTCAGTTATATTTTTGTTTTTGAATGCCAAAATTAACAATGAGAATTATATCCTCTTTTAAACTTAAAAATCATTTAATACAGCTATAGAGTACATATAAAATTGGTTGCTTGTTTATTATTAGACACTGACTCCTACTAAAAGATACATCTAAAATTACTATTCAGGGACATTTTTCCATTTCTGAAAAAATAACTTATGCTTTATAACTTCTTTTGTATTTCTCTGTATTTTCTGATTTATTTCATTGTCTTTGATAAATAAAACATGCAGTTTTGTTTTGCTAATTGAGCCTCCTATTTTTTGTTTTCTCTCATTCATTTTCCTTCCCTACATAGAATTTTTATTGTTGATTGAAGTACCTGTGTTATATACCCCCTGAAGTCAAACTAGCATGGGGTAAAGAAAACAAAATATTTAATTTAGTTGCCTGATTTGGAAGTTGAAATTAAATTAGCATGTATTTATGAGAAATGGAATCTCATGCTAGATCTCTTATTTATCTCATATTAAGTTTCTATCGACCTGTACTTTGTTTTTTGTGATAATTTTTAAATTAAATTAAGCTATCATACATGGTAATTGTAGATTACTAGAGGAGCTGTCACATCACTTTATTAAAATGTAACATTTTATTTTTTGTGGTATTTATCCTTGGTTTCTGAATATGGATGTGTCACTTTTGATCCAACATCAAAACCTTCATTTTTTGTTTTGGTTCTCCCCCGCCCCCCCACTTTCAAATCTATAAGGTTCAAGTGTGCATGTTACCTGATCCCCTATAATTGGTACAATTCAGTGGTAGCCTTAAATCTCATCATCCAATCAGGGGCATAGAATATTATTTTTAAAACCTTAACATTCTCTTCCAGATCTATCAAATTCTGCATACTTCCCTTCATTTCCTGTGAGCTTAGATAGAATAGTTGCTGTTGTGTTTTGGGGATGCTTAACTGCCTTTGCACTCTGTCTTAAAGTTTGAAAATCAGAATCTTTGTTAGGGTGTCTAAATTTTTGAATGAATGTGAACAGGGGCTTGGAAATTAATGCAAATATTTATTAAATTATTTCTATTATATTTGAATAAGCTAGTTAGGGCTAGGATATTATGTATTTATGAAATCAATTGAATTTAAGGTAAAAATACATTTTTCTGTGTAGTGTGTTCAGGATTGAAATTAGAAATTTAAAATTAAAAGCCAAATCTTACACTCAGCTAAAATAAAAATCTCTCTTTAAGAGAAAAAATACTAATTTCTATCTGGCCTTTTATTTTGAGTCTGTGAGGTATATCTCCCATGCCTTTGAGGTAGTTTAGAAATTTTAACCTGTTAAGACAATAATAACTAATACTTCCAGCAAAACCGTCCACAACAGGAAAAGTGAAATCCAAAAAGTGCAACTAGAGAAAAAAATCAGGGTTTCTTAATTTAACATTTTTCTTTTCAGCTGGTCTGTAGTCCCCCAAAGCACAAAAGTAACGAGAGTGCATCTGATACTGTATTTAACTGGAGTGACATATGACCTGAGTTTGCTCAGAAACAGTCCTATTTCTGTTTTCTCAGCTTAAATAGTGCCTCCTCTCTCAAAAGTGTCCTAATTTGGAGAATAAATTACATGATCACCCTATATATAACTGTACCTTATACTGAGAAGTGACTGCCTAAATCCACTGCCCTTTGAGAGAAGGAACTGGAGTATTAGGTCAGGAGCTAATTTTTGTCACAGTCTTTCCTAGCCAACCCATTTGTCTGACCTATAGAATATGCACAGTATCTTTTTTTTTTTTTTAAATAGAAGTTGTATTGGAATGATTCCAGCTTATGGTAAATAGTAAACAATGAGCTTTTATATTTTAAAACTGCTGTTAAATGTTAATTTTAATTGTTTATTCTTCAAATAGTCATATGAAATGTTAGTGTATTTTTAAAAATCTCATTCTTGATAAAGTTAAACTGTTAGATGATAATGTGCCAATTATTATAGGAATGTCCTTGCCCATATATAAAACTTGCTGACATATGTTTTGCTTATTAATAAAGTTCTATAGATATGGAAATGTGAACCTGTGCATCCTTTTGAAAATCAGTGTAAGATTCACAACATATCGCCATCTTAGCCTCACAAAATGTTTATATGGTATACCTTACTTGAGATAAGAACAACTGGCATGGAATTAGGTTGGAGTGTGGAACAGTATTAAACTTGTCACAGAAGATGATTGCAGTTTAATTTTAATACATGCCAAAAAATCAGCTTTATGGAATTTATGTTCATTGCGACTTTGCAGAATATCAGTGGTAACCATAGGTCAGACCACCCTGTGGGCTTGTATTTTCATTTGGGACATAAGACCCTAGAATGCAAAAAACTTCCTTCAAATTATTTAGAAGAAAATCAAAAAGCTCATTCCATACTTGATAAAAGTTTTTAAAAGTGTTTATTTTGAACTCAACATGCTTGGTGGTTTTAACTTTTCTTTCTTGGTGTTTTCAGCTTAGCTTTCATTTTTTTTTTTTTTTTGTTTTGAGAGATTGAGCTTTTAAAACCTACTTGGTTTTCATGAAAACCATTAAAAAAATCCAGTAGCTATATAGAGTTTACTTTTTAAAAAAAGATTTATTTATTTAATTGAGAGAGAGTGGAGGGAGGAGCAGAGGGAGAGAGAATCTCAAGCAGACTCCATTCTGAGCATGGAGCCCAATGCCAGGCTCAGTCTCATGACCCTGATGACCGGAGCTGAAACCAAGAGTTGGACGCTCAACCGACTGAGCCACCCAGGCTCCCCTAGAGTATTACTTTTTTAGCAATTCAAGATTATGGAAAGCCAAAATCATACACTTTTGGTTTCCAGAAATTGAGAGGTAGCTTCTCTATCTCTCACACTTGCAAGAAGAGTCACCTTATTACTTTCCCACTCCTTTTGTGTTTGTTTTACTTAGGTCAACATTTTACCATCAGTGACACAAGAAGGGATATAGGTGGTTATCCTTACAGCATAATATCTTTTAGCTTTACCAGAAGCATAGCAAGATCACGTAAAACAAAAGTTTAACCAAAGTTCAGAAGAAATTTGGAGGAGCCTCTGTGCTCAGATTATGAAAAGTAGCAGATAACATTGTTGGAAAGTATGAACTCTTTGGAGATTTAAGAACAGTACTTGTACCTAAATCCCTAGTGTGGAAATATATTTATCATTCCTTTAGTTTCTCAGCCATCTGAATTCCTGCATGGTGATTTGGTTTGGCTATGCAGTCAATGGGATTTGGACTTTAAAATTTTAATTTTCATCTTATTCAGAGATAAGACCTAAAGACTTTCTTTTTCATCAAGTTGGTTCTGTGCCCAACATGAGGCTTGAACTCATGACCCTGAGATCAAGAGTCAAGTGCTCTTCCAACTGAGCCAGCCAGGCACCCCAAGATTTAAAAACTTAATTGCTAGTAAGCATTGGTGGTAGAATGAGTGTGAAGTATCACTTCCTAAATCCAGCTTTTAAAATGACCAGCAGACTGTGGAAAACAGGATCAGTTCATTGAGAGTTAGGAACTTCTAAAAGATAAGTGAGTCTTAACATTTCCTTAATCCAATGGGATCTCCAGGGAGGAATTATTATTTTTTACTTATTTTTATTATTTTTATTTGTTTTAGAGAGGGAGAGGGAGGGGAGGGGCAGAGGGAGAGATAGAATCGCAATCAGGCTCCAAGCCCAGCATGGAGCCCTTGGGGCTTGATCCCACAATCCTGAGATCATGACCTGAGCCAAAATCAAGAGTTGGACACTTGGGGCGCCTGGGTGGCTCAGTCGGTTAGGCGACTGCCTTCGGCTCAGGTCACGATCCTGGAGTCCCGGGATCGAGTTCCGCATTGGGCTCCCTGCTCGGCAGGGAGTCTGCTTCTCCCTCTGACCCTCCTCCCTCTCATTCTGTCTCAAATAAATAAATAAAATCTTTAAAAAAAAAAAAAAAGAGTCGGACACTTAACTGAGCCACCCAGGCGACCTCCAGGGATGAACTCTTGATTGAGTGATTCTTAGGACCTCTCTTTAGAGCTGGGATTGTTATTCAAAATGGTGCGTTATAATCAACTGGGAGTTTGGGGGAAATTAACATTCTAGCCTCCATTACCAGAGGATCCAATGCAATACACCTGGGTGTGATAGCACATTTCCTTACGGTAGTTTGAAGTTCTGGGATTTTGGTCTAGTAGGAATCCGCTGATGTCCTTTTTCATCCTTGTGTGCTCTCTATAGCTAGGTCCTTGTACACAGGTGATGGATAGTTACAATGTTAGGCTCAATGTATCAGACTTCCTGCAGGGGTCTGATACATTTAACATACAATTAACAGATTCTTAAAGAGTTAATGAGCATTTCTTGAGTTCTTTATGACCTCTCTGAAGGAGACCCTTTCTGGTGTTCAGGCCTTTATACACACAACCTGGCTCTGCAGGGCAGTGTGGGAGTGCTGTGACAGAATGGAAGTGTTTGTTGTTTTCTCCATAATCCTGTAAAGTGAGCAGAATTGGATTAATTTTCACCCAGTTGATTTTTCCGACCTCAAGAAATGTACTTCTTTCCACTAGTAGCTCCCTTTCTCTATCCTTGAGGAGCCTCTGGATTATTAAGAGAAGCAGCTTTATGTAATAAAAGACTGGTTTTGGAGCCAGATTAATTAACCCTGAACTCAAATAACCAACTTTCATGCAAGCACAGGCAATTTGCTTAACCAGAGCCTCAGTTTCCTCACCCATTTGTTGGGAAGCACAGTATGTACCTGAAGATGAGGTGAGAATTATGCAAAAGAAAGAGGCATTATGACATCTTTGCTCAGTGTGTTCCCTGACCAGACTGCCTCTGTCAGTAGATGCTTTAAGGGTTTGAAATAAGCCCTTGCCTGATGTAGGCCATGCACCCGCCAAAAAGGGTGATTTATAATAGCATCGTGCTGGCCTAGGGTTGGTTCCTTATATCTTGTATCTTCTCTGCAGCAAGTGGAATCAAAGCAAAAGTTTCTTTTTGTCTGTCTATCTATCTATCTATCTATCTATCTATCTATCTATCATCTATCTATCATCTATTTTTTATGTTAGTCACCATACAGTACATCATTAATTTTTGATGACAACTGATTTTAAAGATTTTATTTATTTATTTGACAGAGAGAGACACAGTGAGAGAGGAACACAAGCAGGGGGAGTGGAAGAGGGAGAGGCAGGCCTCCCGCTGAGCGGCTAGCCCGATGCGGGGCTCGATCCCAGCACCCTGGGACCGTGACCTGAGCTGAAGGCAGGTGCTTAACGACTGAGCCACCCAGGCGCCCCGACAACTGATTTTAAGGGACACAGTCATGCAAAGGGGAAGGGAGTTGCCTGTTGGACAAGCAGTAAAGCACTCCAGCTGGTGGGGAGTGTGGTAGCTCACACAGATCTTTCCAGGCCAAAGTGTGGAGGCCCCAAAACCAGTCCCTCAGATCTTCACTGTTGAATTGGGATGATGTTGCTTTTTACAGGTATCCCCTGCCTTTTGAAGGTTCACAGGACACCACTTCATGTTCATGAAAAACCTACATTGGTTCTTGTTTTCGCTAACTGAAAGAAATTCAGAGATTTTTGCTTTACTGAAAAAAGGTGAAAAGCAAACATAGCACTCAGCATCAGTTTTGCAGCGCGCTAGGACAGGGGCAGTGTGCACCCCACTCTGCTTCCCCTGACCTGCCCTTAAGCATCTCGGCATCAAGCCAGCAGAGCTCTGAGCTGCGTCTGGGAGCATCTGTGTCTTACCCGGATTTGCTTTGTGCATTCGTTAGCAAGATGTGTCCTAAGGTGTTAGAGAAGCCGAAGAGAGATTTTCGGGGTCTAGGAGTGCCCAGAAATAAATGGTAATAAATTTAATGATAATTGCTTTCATATAGATCAGTGGTAATTGCTTCCCGTTACACACTTGAGCTTACGAAGGTTTCCTGCAATGCTCTGCTTTTGGAGAGCGCAACAAACCTGTAACTGGTGCTGCATCGCTGTTGCTCAGGGAGCCGGGGCCCTGAAATCCTGGTTGAGAAGTGATCAGAAAATAGTTTGTGGGCAGGTTGTTTCTGATTCTAGGAATTCGAGGACTCACCAGCTTTCTCTTATCATCATGGGCTCTTAATCTTGGATTAATTTTCAAAAATGTCTATTACCTTGCAAGGGAAATACTTAGATGGGACTTAGGTCTCCTAGACTCTACCCTGATCATAATTGGGTCAATCAAAAATTTTTGAGTGCCGAAGGGATGGTGCTGTTGCCTTCACAGGACATCCATCTACCCTATTCATTTTTCCACCTTCAAAAAGAGCTTAAATATCATCTCTTTCGGGAAGGTCCATTCTCTCTCATCCTCTCACTCCGACCCGGTCCTCTTGGTTTCCATGGCCCTGTGTATTCTTTCCGTCAAGACACACAGGACACTGCCTTATCATTACTGACTTGGGTGTTACTGTCCTCAGTTGTAGGTGTTAAATCTTACCCAACTTGGCACGCCTCCCCCACACTCAGTACAGCTCAGTAAACTGGAAGGATGGGTGGGATGGCTGCTAGTGCCAGGCTGAGTGCGCCCCAGGACACCTAAAATACTTTCAGCCCTTTAACCCAAGTGGAGGGACATTTATACACAGGAAAATGTGCTAATGTGAGGTAGGGACAGAAATCTCGGTCTGAACCGTTGATCTCTGGGAGAACCAGGGCACCCTGCACTACAGAGGTGACGCTGGAACTAGAACTTCTAGAGAAAAGAGGAGTGTGCAGCTATGTTTATTTTTTTTATTTTTATTTATTTATTTATTTATTTTTATTTATTTATTTTTTAAGATTTTATTTATTTATTTGAGACAGAGAGCATGAGAGGGAGGAGGGTCAGAGGGAGAAGCAGACTCCCTGCCGAGCAGGGAGCCCGATGCGGGACTCGATCCCGGGACTCCAGGATCGTGACCTGAGCCGAAGGCAGTCGCCTAACCAACTGAGCCACCCAGGTGCCCCTATTTTTTTTATTTTTATTTATTTCAAGATTTTATTTATTTATTTGACAGAGAGAGACACAGCGAGAGAGGGAACACAAGCAGGGGGAGTGGGAGAGGGAGAAGCAGGCTCCCCGCGGAGCAGGGAGCCCGATGCGGGGCTCGATCCCAGGACCCTGGGATCATGACCTGAGCCGAAGGCAGATGCTTAATGACTGAGTCACCCAGGCACCCCATCCATGTTTAAATGTATCACCAACATTTCGTATTTTGCCGTCTCTTGCACGAGGCTCTGCCTTTCTCGATCCTTCTCAGAAGAAAGTAACCGTTTTTCCAATTCTCATGGCACTTCATCTGAGCCTCTTTATTGTCCAGTCACGTTCCACTGTGTGGCACATTGCAGCATTCATGCCTCATCACTTCTGCTCGAGGCCAGGATCCACGCCTGGTGTAATTCCACAGCCTTCAGTGCACCTGGCGCTTGAAAGAGCAAGCCTGAGGTTTTCCGCATGTCATTGTGAACCACTCACTTTGCCACTGCACGTACGACTGACCTCAGAACTTAACAATGTGCAGGCACACTCTTCTCTAAACACACGGTACGAGAAGTATACAGAATAAATTGTGATAGCTCTTTTTCACATATCTTCCAATTTTTTCTCCCTTTCCAGAAGTAACCGCTGTTACCTATTTATTATATACCCTTACAGGCTTTTTCCACATAATGTTTTACTAGGATGGCCCTGTCTTCCGTGATGTCAGCGGAACTTCTGATTTCATCTAAAGGTGAGCTGGTCCCAGGTACAATGTCTGAGATAATGTGCCTTTTTCTCTGTATTCTGGGAGGCAGCTCTGGAGATGACTGCTTCTTCCTGAAATGCTCTTACTTTGTTTTTCCTGAGAAACCAAGGTTTACTTTCTTGGTTCTTTAGTCTCTAGGTGAGGGGCCTGTGGGAGCTGGGCTATTCCAGGTTCTGATATTTGCAGCATTTAGATGTCCTGCTTTCTAATCTCCCGATAGGTCTATTTTTGGCAAGAAGTTCTCTGGAACCAGGTTATTAGGAGGAAGGGGGTCAGAGTTGACAAGAATATCCAGGCTGGGTAGGTTTAGGGAAGACCAAAATGATTCTGGGTTTAAAATTAATTTCCCTTGTTTCAGGACCAAAATTTTGTTCCAGGATATGGCAGTCACTGTTCTCTGGCTAAACCAACAGACATTTACAACCCCTCCTTCTCTCTTCCCCAATTCTTCCTTTCTTGAACTGAAGTGTGACATCTGGAGCTGAAGCAACTATCTTGTGCCATTGAGGCAACCGTTGGTAGACTAACTATGAGAGCAGGAAGGAAGGAGGAGCTTGATTTTGCTGACATCATGGAGCACTGCATAAGCCTTTGACCTGCCTACCTTCTAACTTTCTGCTCAAAGAGAAAAATAATTGCTTATTGTTCGTCAGGGTTTTGTTACTGATATTTAAGAACAATTCAAACTGGTACAAGTATAACCATCCATTTCCCTAGAAGAGCTGCTCAGGTCATCAGAAGCCACCAACATGAAAAAGGAGTCACAAGCCTCACCTGCCCACAGGAGGCACTGACCATCCAGGCTCCTTGCACTTGGCTTGCTGATTGTCAGTCAGCTCAATGCAGTGGCAATGTGTAAGCAGTGGGGTTTACGTCTGCTTTACTCATGCCTGCATTCTCTTTTTTTCTCCAATTGGGAGTCCCATAGAATGACTAACTTCCCAACAAATGCTTCCAGAAATGGCCTCGGTGAAAATGTCAGCAGCCACAATTTAACTACCGTCCCCAAGATCATTCGATGCTATCCACACTGCCCATCAACAAAACTTTGCCAGGGGAAGCAGGTGCCATTTACAAGTTACTGCTTGGTAAAACAACAAATGAGAATGACCCAGGTGCAAAAGGCCACTCCCTTTTGCAAGGATCCAGCTCCCAAATGTATGATACTGGTTTGTATTTTCAGAAATGAAACTAAGTCTGATTCTTTGGAACCAAGGAGGTTTCTAGGTAGAGAGCCTGCTGCTTAATAGGCCCCCAAAACACTCACCATCTCTCACCTGCCCTGAGTTCTGCCCTCTGGTCTAGTACAGGATAAATGACTCTGAGGTTCATTGGCTGTTCACACCAGGAAAGTTTGCACAGACACTTCCTAATAATGTGTTTGCAATGATTACGTACAGCTTTGAGCATTGCTTTGCCCTTCCCCTTACTGTTAGTTGGAAATGTGTTTTTCTCACTCCAAACTATTCCCCAGAAACAAATTCTTTTCTCAGAGAAGAGTTAAAGAATATGTAATGGAGTCCTATAGAAATAAGACTTAAGGTTCCAGATTCTGAAATTGATTGATCAACTCTGTGTAGCAGAACGCAGAAGAGATGTAGAGAACAAAGTCCGGGGCTGTTTACACTTACTTGTTAACAGTGATTACCTCTGCCCCTCTCTCCTCTTTGTTTCTACCTCCCTTACTTCCTGCCCTTTTTCCCTTTTTCCCCTCCTCCCCATTTTACCATTTCTTTGCTAACATAAACCTAGTTTGTCATTGTCTGAAGTCAAGAGTAAAAGCCAAATATAAAAAATTCTGAAAGAGAAATTACTTGTAATGTGAGCTCCATTCTGTGTATTAACTTCAGCCGTTTGTTTATATTTGGCAAATCTCTGGGTCCTCAAATTCTAGGAAAATGTTTCTAATAATGCTAATATTTTACAATTTGTGAACTAGAGGTTTTTTTTGGTTTTTTAAAGATTTAATGTACTGTGGGAAGATGGGGGGACGTTCCTCCACCACTTTTGATGTTTCTTCCATGTAGACGAAATGTAATTAGTGTAACTCCTGACCTCTCTCTTTATTAGCTCTTCCTCTGGGGAGTAATTTATTTGATAGGTAAATTTGAAATGTAAATACCTAGGTATGTTCTGCTCAGCTTCTCTTCTTCCTCTGGGGAGCTAGCAGCTCACAGGAGTTCCAGCTGTGCTCTGTTCTTCAGGGCAAGCTCTGCTCTGCCCCTGCCCAGGGAAGGAAGTTTAACACGACCTGGGTAAGGTACATTTGCCTAATTCTAGAGTTCATTTAATTAAACTATGCCCTCCAGTCTAGTTTTATCAGCAATAAAGTTAATATTTTAATTCTCCATGTTCCACTCTTTTGTTTTATAGCTTACATATATATAACCCAGGTGGGAAAGAGAAGTGCTTTATTGGGATTGTCAGAAACTCACAATATACATCACATTAGACTAGCTGTTGACTAGATGTCTGATTAGCCGTCTTTAATATACAAGACTTAAGTGCAAGACTATCTGAATTCTTATATTTGAAGTCATTTATTTGCTGCATATTTTATTTTATTTTTCAGATTTTTATTTAAATTCTAGTTAACATATGGTGTAATATTGGTTTCTGGAGTAGAACTTAGTGATTCATCACTTATATAACACCCAGTGCTCATCATAACAAGTGCCCTGCTTATGAAGTCTTTTAGAGGAGGATTTCTGGACAGATCCAGCAGACAAAATCAGTAAGGACATATTGAACTCAACACCGTTGATCAATTGGACATAATTGACACCTATAGACTACTTCATCCAACAACAACACAATACACATTATTCTCAAGTTCACATGGACCATTCACCAAGATAGACCACGTTCTGGGCCACAAGGTACACCTTAACAATTTGAAAGAATAGAAATCACACCATGTCTGCTCTCAGATCACAATGGAACTAAATAGATACCAGTAACAGAAAGATAACTGGAAAGTCCTAAAATTTGTGAAGTTTAAACAACATACTTCTAAACACGTGGGTCAAATAAGAAATCCCAAGAGAAGGTTTAAAATATTTAGGACTAAATGAAAATGAAAACACAACTTTTCAAAATTTGTATTGAAAGCAGTGCTTAGAGGGAAATTTATGACAATACACATATTAGAAAAGAAGAAAGAGCTAAAATCAATATTTTAAGTTTCCACCTTATAAAACTAAAAAGAGTGAATTAAACCCAAAGTAAATAGAAGAAATAATAAGAATTAGAGAAGAAATTAATGATATTGGGAAAAGGATATCAATCGAGAGAAACAATGAAACCAAAAGCTAGTTCTTTGAAAAGATAAATAAAATTGATAAGCCTATAGCCAGGCTAAGAAAAAAAGAGAGAGGACACAAATTACTAATATCAGAAAGGAAGGAGAAGCATCATTACAAATCCCAAGGACATTAGATAATAAAGTAATACAGTGAATAGCTCTATATCCCCAAATTTGATAACCTACATAGAATAGACCAATTCCTTGAAAAACACAATTTGCCAAAACTCACACAAGAAGAAATATCTATTAAATAAATCAATAATTAATAACTTCCCAAAACAAAAAGCACCAAGCCAGGTGGGTTCACTGGTGAATTCTACCAAACATTTAAGGAAGAAATTATACCAATTCTCTACAATTTCTTTCAGAAGATAGAAGCCGAAGGAATACTTCCTAACTCATTTTATGAGGCCAGCATTACCCTAATACCAAAGACATCACAAGAAAAGAAAACCACAGATGAGTATCTTCCATGACCATAGACACAAAAATCCTCAACAAAATATTAGCAAATCAAATCCAACAGTGCCTAAAAAGTAGGATTTATCACCAGGTATGCAAGTTTGGTTCAACATTAAAAAATCACTTAATGTAATCCATTACATCAACAAATTAAAAATGAAGAATCACATAAGCATATCAATAGACGAAGACAAAACATTTGTCAAAATTCATCATCCATTCGTAACACTCAGTAAACTAGGAATAGAGGGGTACTTCCTCAACTTGATAAAGACTGTCTCCAAAAACCTAGAGCTAACATCATCCTTAATGGTGAGAAACTCCAAATTTTCCCACCAAGACCAGGTACAAAGCAAGAATTTCCCCTTTTACCACCTCTTTCAACAAAGTCCATGCTAATGTAATCATGCAAGAAAAGGAAATAAAAGGTATACAGATTGGGAAGAAGGAAATGAAACTGTCTTTTTTTTCACAGTTGAGATGAATAGACAAATTCCTGGAACTAATAAACAATTATAGCAAGGTTAAAGATGTAAGGTTAATATAAAAAAATCAATTGCTTTCCCTTATATCAGCAATGAACAAGTGGAATTTGAAATTAAAAACACAATACCATTTACATTAGCACCTCCCCCAAATTAAATAGTTAGGTATAAATCAAACAAAATACACACAAGATCTATGAAGAAAATTACAAAACTGATGAATAAAATTAAAGAACTAAATAAATGGAGAGAAAGTCTATATTCATGGATAAAAAAACTCAATATTGTCAAGATGTCAGTTCTTCCCAATTTGATCTATAGATTCAATGCAATCCCAATCAAAATCCCAGCAAGTTATTTTGTGGATGTCAACAGTCTGATTCTAAAGTTTATATGGAGAGGCAAAACACTCAGAATAGCCAATACAATATTGAAGGAGAAGAACAAAGTTGGAGAATTGACATGACCTGACTTCATGACTTATTACAAAGCTACAGAAATCAAATCAGTGTGGTCTTGGTGAAAGAAGAGACAAATAGATCAATGGAACAGAATCAAGAGCCCAGAAATAGACCTAAATAAATACCGTCAACTTATCTCTGACAAAGGAGCAAAGGTAGTCTTTTCAACAAGTGGTGTTGGAATAACTGGTCATCCACATGCAAAAAAAAAAGAATCTAGACACAGACCTTACACCCTTCACAAAAATTAACTCAAATGGATGATAGACCTAAATGTAAAATGCAAAACTGTAAAAATCTTAGAAGGTAATATGGGAGAAAACCTGGATGACCTCAGGTATCTATTGTAATGACTCTTTTAAAACACAACACCAAATCCATGAAATAAGTAATTGATGAGCTGAACTTCATGAAAACTAAAAACTTCTCTGTGAAAGACCAGAGAATGAGAAGACAAGTCACGGAGTGGGATAACATATTTGCAAGAGACATATCTGATAAAGGACTATAATCCAAAATATATAAAGAACGCTTAAAATTCAACAATAGGAAAGCAAACAACCTGAATAAAAAATATGGGCTAAATAAATAAAGGGCCGAAGGGAGATTGACATCTCACCAAGGAAGATATACAGATGGCAAATAAGCATATGAAAAGGTATTCCACATCCTATGTCATCAGGGAAACTCAAATGAAAACAACAATGAAATACCACTACAAACCTATTAGCATAGTCAAAATCTGGAACACTGATATCACCAAATTCTGATAAGGCTGTGGAACAACAGAAATTCTCATTCATTGCTGGTTAGAATGCAAAATGGTACAGTCACCTTGGAAGACAGTTTGGCAGTTTCTTACAAAGCTAAATATCCTCTATTCCAGGATCCAGCAATGGCACTCCTTGGTATTTACCTAAAGAAGCTGGAAACTTATGTCCACACAAAAACCTGCACACGGATATTTATAGCAGCTTTATTCATAATTGCTAACACTTGAAAGTAACCAAGATGTACTTCAGTAGGTGAATGAATAAATAAACTGTAGTATCAGACAATGGAATATTCAGTACAAAAAAAGAGGATTTTGCTTTTTGCAAGATTGAACAGACATCACTGGGATTGTATATAGAAAGCTCAGAAAATATTAGATTTATCCTCTTAAAAATAAGCTATCGTCCCCTCCAATAAGTTAACTGTTTTCTTGGTTGTATGATTTCTGCACAGTCATTTGGATTTAGGATTCCCAATAGTCAGTATCTTCCGCAGTGCCCATTTTCAGTTGTTTATTGATGCCAGACATATTCTAACAGTCCTTCTTGTGGGCAGTCACATGATGTAGCAAAAAGAAATCTGAGCTGGTATCTATCTCGTTTGAACTTCCATGGCTGTTGGGACTTCTTTTAGAAAATGCTTGGGTTTTTTTCCCATGTGCGTTGGTTATTTCTGGCTTTAACTTGTCTTCTTTGATGGCCTGTTGGCAACTCTTGGCCAGTTGCAGCTCCTTTTGTTCTTTGTATATCCCACCAACTGTGTTCTATTTCTGAAATTTTGGTAATTATGTTGAAGAACAGAAGAGAAAATGAGCAAAGGAACACGGCAGGAAAGCTAGGAGGGAGAGCGGAAAGAAAGAAGGCAAACGTGTAGATGAGATCGGGGGCCTTCAGGGTCGCACGGCCATAGACAAGAAGGCAAATGCGTAGGAGGGGAGCCCGTGTTGTGTGGATAATTAGGCTGCAGAGTGACTCTCTGGAGCTGTGGTAGGAAACCTGCTCCATATAGAGAGTTACAGCAGTGGGACCGAAGGCCCAAGCTCATCCAAGCTCCACACATAGACGCCCGAGCTCTGAAACCTACTCAAGAAAGCTATTAGGGTAGAGGGATATGGGGACTCAGGAAACCTAAGTGCAGGAAAAGCAGCTTATATGCAAAAGGACCTGGAACCAGGCACTGAATAGCAAGCAGGAGCCAAGTCAGAATCACATTCACACAAGTCTTCTCTGGGACCCCTTGGCTTCTTATCTCCTTCTCCCTGTGTGTCTGCTCGATTATTGTTTTTCTTTCTATAGATTGATTTCTTAAGTTTATCCTTCTTGTGCCTAGTGCGTAATAGTTGTCTGTACATGCCTGCCTCAGCCCTTGACTTGACCTGACCTTGAACTTCACAGAAGCTAGCTTATGAAGTCTGTGTCCCAACCTCAAACTCCTAGGAGATAAAACTTCATATGCCTCTTTCCCAGGTACCCTGGACTGTGTCCTTGTGTGGTACTCACCCATAGCACCGTTTGGCACTGGGGAAGGGCAGGGTCATACCTGCTTTCATCTGAAGCAGATACTTGCACAGAAACAGGAAGACAATTATTGGCATCCTTAGTACACTGCACACCCCTAGAAATATGACCAGGCTGGAGGATCCCCCAGCCTAGGATAACCTTTCATATATTTACTTAGAACTGATTTGAAAGCTAAATTTTCAGACTTAAACGTAAATGGAGTTTGAGTGAAAATTGTAGTCCTGTCATAATGGTACAGCTTTTCCAGATTTTGTTCTCGGTGAAGTAAGACTGGTGAGAAGATTTTATCTGAGGCCCCCTGCTACTAGGAAGATGGAGTAGACACACTTTGTCTGTTCCTCCCACTGAGTACAACTAAAAACCCCAAACATTATGTAAAACAGACCTAAGAAAAAAGGTGGAGAGACCTTTCTTCTAGGGACCTCAGGACCTCAGAAACAACACTGGGGTGAGTTCCCTGAGTTTTCTTTTGCCTCATATATGGCAGACATGGGGCCCAGGATGCCAGCACCTGAAAATACCAAAGGGCACAGACACAAAAGGGCCCCAGCAGAACTCTGATCTCTCTACCCACAGGACCAGGAAAGGGGCAACCTAACAAGACAGAAAACTTTTGGACAACAGCTATTCTGCTGCAGCCAACACCACAGGAAAAAAACCCATGTTCTCATCCAACCTCAACCAACAAAGTGGGGAGTCTAGACTTCAACCCTCGGCAGGCTGAAACAAGGCACTTCACCCTCCACTGGGCTGAGAAGGCCAAGGAAGGAGCTTGCACTTGGGGGTCAGAGGAAGCCTAGTGGGAGGCAAGGCTTTTGACGTCCAGTGGTGACAAAGCCACCTCAGTGTTACCATGTGTGGAGCTGGAACACCCTTCTTTCCTCAGCAGTAATGGGGAGGAGGCCCCTCCTTGGGTGTCAGTGTGGGCTGAGCAGGGACCTGGACTTTCTATTCTGCGTGGAAATAATGAAGCAGCCACTCTCTTCGCTGGCCAGAGAAAGTCATCTACAACAGAGGTTTCAATAAGATCCAGAGTCCCATAACTTAATACGAAATGTCCAGGTTTCATTCGAAAATCATTCATTGTAACAAGGATTTCAATCATACATTTACTAAAATCTAAACCAGGGAAAAAAATGTCAAGAAATGCTCATGTGACTGTTTAAGTATTTAATCTTATGAGTAACTTAGATTGGAGAGAAATCCAAGTGATTACAGTCCTCGATTGTTTATTTCAATGTATTTTCAAGAATGCTAATAGATAGAAGCAGGTAAACCTTATAACCATTACGTCCTGCGCTTGGTGCCGGCTGCACATTTGAAAGATAGAGCCCTTGGGATGAGAGCTTGAAAGAAGAATGGAATTAAAGGAACAAGATTATCTCAAGAACCAGAAAACAGTGGTCTTGAATTATAAGACTAAAGCATCAAGATATACAGTAGGATCTATACACTGGGAACTTTTTCTGGTAATATCTGGAAAATAAAGCTAGGAAGATTCTTGGAGGTAGGCATATAGTTTTGCTTTTACTGGATCAGTATTTTATGTTTTCCTAAATAAGTAGATCGTCATTTAGTTGCCCAAGTCAGTAAAAATTAAAAATGCTTTAAAAAAATCTTAAAAATTTCCATCTCTCTTGTTTATTGTTGCTGATTATTCCCCAGATTTCTGCGTGAATTTGGAACACTTTTCGAAAAATGGAAAAGATGACATTCTTAAGTGAAGAAAAATACTGCTAATTCTTTAAATAATTTATTTTACACCACTTCCATCCCCTAGGTCTGGCAGTCTTTAGCACTCATATATTTGTAAAAAGGGTATGAGGAATGAATGACCTGTTTAATTGTATAACCAACTTTGTCTTCTTTTAATGCCTGAGAAGAAGGGGGGAAGAAAGATCAGATGTGCTGACTTAAGGGTAAGTAATAACTGAATGCTTATTGAGTGGCTAGATGAGTATCAGAGAAATGCTTTATGTAAACTTTGGGGTCTGCCCAATGCTTATGCCCACCCAGAATGCTCTCTCTATAAAATCTTCAGTCTTGCTCTCCTCAGGTTCAGCCTTCCTGAATTTACCATATAAACTTTTAATGAGCACCCTATTTGCAAAACTCCCTTCCGGATTGGCAAACGCAAGTTGATGGAGGACTCCTACGCTTTTTTTCTTGTAAATTCCCTTTTCTTGTATTTCCCCCTCTGAGCCTTACCAAGGCAGGAATCCCACACATCACACAGAGTGCACTTATCAGCCAAAGGGTGTGGGGGGGGGGACCAGTATTTACAATAGTAGTCTATAGCATTTTTGTACTGTGATTTCAGAATGAAATGATGTCAACTCATCATGTTGTACACCTACAGCTAATACGATGTTGTCAGTTACATCTCACTAAAGTGGGAAAAGAAAAAAAAAAGGATTTAAAAAGGGATGACGTGTTAGGCACTTTGATAAAAAAATAGTATCTGCTTTAGCCTATGTGGAAGTTTTTAGACATAAAACAAGAAGTTTTTTTTAATTTTTAATTTTTTTTAAAGATTTTATTTATTTATTTGACAGAGAGGGACACTGCGAGAGAGGGAACACAAGCAGGGGGAGTGGGAGAGGGAGAAGCAGGCTTCCTGCCGAGCAAGGAGCCCGATGCAGGGCTCGATCCCAGGACCCTGGGATCATGACCTGAGCTGAAGGCAGACGCTTAACAAGTGAGCCACCCAGGCGCCCCAAACAAGAAGTTTCTTAATAAATGCTAGAACCTACCTCATTGTTGAAGAATAAAGTGACTTATAATGATACCTGGGAACAAAAGGAAGAAAGGATTGGAATCTTTTATTTTTTGACTTAAAGTAAGGAACTAGAGGGGCACCTGGGTGGCTCAGTCGGTTAAGTGCCTGCCTTTGGCTCAGGTCATGATCCCAGGGTCCTGGGATCGAGCCCCACATCAGGCTCCCTGCTCAGCGGGGAGTCAGCTTCTCCCTCTTCCTCTCCCCCTCCCCCAACTCATGCTCTCTCTCTCAAATAAATAAATAAGATCTTAAAAAAAAATAAAATAAACAACTAGAATGCCTTAATGCTATTAGCCATCTTTTAAGACAATTTTACAAATAGAGAAAATGTTTTATTTACTTGTCCAAACGAAGGTTAACCCTCAGTATGATTTCCTTCTTATCGTTTATTCTGTCTTTCCTCTGGAATGTACACACAAAATGTGAATTCAATTTAAATCTGAATGAATGAAGACTAAGATATGAAAACATTTTATTCAGTTATGTTTAATTAGTAGATCAGCCATTATTACAAGTCTTCAAATGCGCATATTTGTAAGAGCAGTACAATACAAACAGGGTACCTTGAGGCTGTTGTTATTATTGTTATTGTTCGTTAGATACTTTTCCAACACTGAAACACCAGCAAACAATGCAAACAATACCAGTTTGATTATGTCCTTGAAAAACTATAATGCTCTGAAGAAACGACATTCTTTTTTCAGGTACTCTCTAAACAATAAGGATAAATATTTTTTCAATGAAAAACTCACGTGTCCCTAAAATCAGAATATTTCAGTGGTCTTTTTAAAAAATTTCCAGCAAAAGTTAACATTGTAAATTTTAGGAAAAGAAATCATTTCTAATCTCATTATCTTGATACAATTTCATTCTGGCTCATTTCTTCCAGGTCTTGACCCCATGCAGTTGTTGCTATTTTCCAGGCAAACTGTGTTCTCTTTTTTCTTCACAATGTTTTACCCTAACATCTATTTTTATACAATTGTCATAATTAATGTTTGTGATAGTTTTAATAATCTCATTTATGGGAATTTCTCACACAGAAAGACTTCAGCAAATAAAAAATACTTTATAAAGAGGTTCATTGACACCTTTAGATATAATAAACTAATACATAAAATAATGATCATCTAGTAATATTATATTAGTGAATAATATAATAGTAAAATAATGAATATGATCATTGTCCAGCAATGGCAAATCATGGCCTCTAAACTGTATGGAATATGATGTCAGTGCTTTCAGTAGTGGCCAAGAGGATGAGCACTCTGATCATGGCTCTTGGTCATAAGTTCCAGGGACTCTGATGGTCAAGGTGACTGTCACAGTAGGTTGAGTCATATTTCTGTGCTGCCTTCTGTGTTATGTTTCCAGCAAAAAGTCTTACTTGACAGACAGAATGTGAGAAGACTAACGAGTAAAGGAGGCCCGAGGATGGCTCAACCATTAGTTGGCATTTAGCACGTAAGTGAAGCACATCCCCAAATTTGGCAGGGCCACGAGCAGAGATGAGTTGACAAGTTATAGATGCTATTCTTTCCCCCAGGTTTTTATAGAAGGAGGGACTAACTGCTGAGCTGACTTAGGTCACCTGGCTCAGGAAACCTGAATAAAGGAAGGGAACCTGGTAGGCAAAGGAATGGTGTGGAGGGATGGATCAGACTTTGGTGAAGCACCGGAGGCAGGCAGCCTGCGTGGGGCTGGTCCCACACAAGTCAGAATGTTCAGTTCCAAAAACAAACTGCAACTGCTCCTTCAGTGGCAAGAACCAAGGTCATGGCGGATGTCCACGGTATCCTTGCCGTGCTGACCTATATCCATACAGGCAGGGCAGATTGGACAGCTCAAACTGGGACTTTGCGTTTTCCTTGGGCATATTTATCCCACTGGAAATATATTTAAGAAACATTGTAATTTAACGTCATTATCTTTAAACTAAAATTAAACTAAAAATAAAAATGGATCAGGGTTTTCATGAATAGGTTTGCTGTTTATTGATACATCATTCATAAAAGTTCTACTTCACACATTCATGGTAAGTTAGAGGAAAATGTCTAATTTTTTTTTAGAGGTGGGGAGGGCAGAAGGAGAGGAAAGAGAGAATCCCAAGCAGGCTCCACGCCCAGTATGGAGCCCAACGTGGGGCCCGATCTCATGACCCTGAGATCATGACCTGAGCCAAAACCAAGAGTTAGATGCTTAACCAACTGAGCCACCCAGGTGCCCCAAATGTCTTACATTTTTAATGTCATACTTATTTTAAAATCAAACGTCAAAAATAATTGCAAAATGTTTTAGTGCAATGAGCTAATAGCTTAAAATATTGATCTATGCTTCCTTTTTGGGTCTCTCCTGTGACCCCTACCAGGTGCTCCTCAGCCAGGCAGCAAGGGCGGTAATGCTAACACTTCTCAGTGTATGGCTCTTAGAAGAGCAATGCAAGGACCAACAAGTAAGGGGCTTGACTAAAAAAAAGTCACTGTTCAGTTTCATGTTCCCAAGTACACATTTGACATTCATGGCAGGAATAGCAGTTGAAAAGAAAAAGCTTTTTGAGTTGTAAGAAAATTAGTGGCGAAAAGCAGAACTCTGAAGAACTAAAGTATAATACCATTCCACAAACAGGAGGTGGAGCAAGCTCTTCACAGACCCAGGTAGCCCACCTACCAAGACTAGACAAAGATATCGCCGCCTGGGGGCAGAATAGAGTAGACGAGGAGAGCCACGATTAGGGGATGATATGAGTGAATGGAGGACTCCACGCACGCGCTTGAGGATCCAGGAGGGCATTGCGACTCTGCTTTGTTTCCTTGGTGGGAACTAGGAGAGGGGCGAGTTTCCAGATTTCTCCTACGTTGTGGTGCCGGTTGTGATGTGTAGGCCAAGTGGCAAGGAGAGCATCTACAGCCTCACCCTGTCCCTAAGATGGGCACAGGAACAGGCAGAGTGGGTCACTGCCCCTGTGCAACCCCTCAGTTAAGACAAGAGTCATGCACAGGAACTGCCAAGGGGTTTAGACTGTGGACCAGATGGGACTATGGCCATGGGGTGCGGACTGTAGATGCCCCACACTAGAGGCCAGGGAGCGTGAGGACCAGCAGGAACTGCCCCCTTGGGCAGATGACAACAGGGCCCTGAGGCCCTCCGGCCCCTGCTCCCTCTGCCTGGACATTAGAGATCTTTCTGTATCTTTGCTGCAGTCTTGGAGAAATAGAAAGGGGATGGGAAAAGCACTCTGAGTTGGCCAAGGAAATTCTGCTTGACTAGCATTCATTTATTAAAGTCCTCTATGAAATGAGGGCTCGAGAAAGAAAATAAGCTGAGTTACAGAAAAATCAGTATTTTTTGACTACCTGAACTTGCAAGCTATGAGAGTTAATGCATAGTCATTAGTATAAAGACCTAGTCAAAAATTTATATCAGAACCTCACACATCCAAATAAAATGAAGTATCTTAAAATACTCACATATAGGGGCGCCTGGGTGGCTCAGTCGTTAAGCGTCTGTCTTCAGCTCAGGTCATGATCCCAGGGTCCTGGGATCGAGCCCCACATCGGGCTCCCTGCTCCGTGGGAAGCCTGCTTCTCCCTCTCTCACTCCCCCTGCTTGTGTTCCCTCTCTCGCTATTTCTCTCTCTGTCAAATAAATAAATAAAATCTTAAAAAAAAAAATTAAAAAAAAAATACTCACATATAAAAGGTTAAGTATCAACCTTTGGAGGGAGATTTTCATTTTATAAATTCATTCCGTCAAGATTTAATGCCTTTGGAAGGGGATCCCGCTCAGTTCCTACAGTGTTCTTATGACATAAATGTTATAACTGTTACAGTAGTTTCCTGTGTGGAGAAAAAAAATATTGTAACATAAAACTAAGTTTAAATGAGGACTTTGATTCAGAGGGGCCAATAGGTTAGAACTGTGCTTTTTCTCCCTTTGCGGAAAAATGTGTATCCCAAATACTGGGTCCCTATTAAGCTGATTCTGTATCTGGTTCCTTGAGAAGAGCTTTCCACTTTGGTCATGGAGGTGCTATTCTGGCGATTGTGTTTCTACAGTCCTGTGGACATAGCTAACTTGTCCAAAGGTGCACAACTGACTGGGCTAGGCCAATCAGATGTTCTGTTCCAGAAAAATCAGAACTTAAAAACAGGGGCTAGGAGTTTTTGGTCACTGAGACACTGTAAACTCATGTGGTGGGTTCCCAGAGCAGCCCTGAGTGGGCCCTGAAAGCTTGGTTTTCAGCAAGTCTTGGATCTCATTAGCTTGTCTAAAATCCATCAGTTTTGCCTAAGTTAACTAGATCGGTTTCTGGTCTATAAAACCAAAAGAGTCTTAACTCCTACTTATCTGTAAATTTACTAGAAACTATTTCAGCAACAAGGCCCTACTACAATGTCCTGGGTGAAATCAGAAGGTCTTGCCTGGGACGCTGGCCTCTTTTTCCCTGACTGAATACCCATCTTCCTTTAAACATACAAAAACACACATACACACTATACAAAATGTTCTTTCTGAAATCAGCCCCCAGAGGTGGTTGAGCCACCCCAGTAAAACTTACCCCTGGTCCCTGGAGGGTTTTTTTTTTTTTTAAGAGAAAAAAAATAGTTTTGTGTTTTTATCTAAGTTGTTCTTAGATAACCACAATTACTTACACTAGCATGTGTGCACCTGCTGGGGACTACAGGACTTCTCGAACTTTGAAATCAGATTAGACACCACCATCCTTGTTTCCTGTTCCAAAGTGATGTTTTCAAGTCGTGCTTGCTTTTTTTTTTTAATCACAGCAATCACTGACAACTCAGCTTCACAAAATATGGTGTTATGGAAACAAATAGAGTGTGATCTCATGTTGAAGTTGTGAAACTAATTTGAATGAGTCGTTTGTGAATTGTCTGATATATGGTGCTGTATTTCTCTCAAAAATTTAAACCAGCCTGTGGCCCCACTGCGGCTTGGCTTCAGTAATTCTGCCAATTTTTTGTTTGTTTGCATTTTGAAGCTAGGTCACTTTGGACATACAGTATTATAATTGTTATGATGCTCAGAGTGGATGGGACACTTTATCATTATGAAAAACCTGTCTCTAAATATATTTCTTGTCTTAAAGTGTACATTGTTTGATAAGAGGATTTCCCAAACCTGTCTTTGTGTTTCAGAGAAACTGTTCTTGACGGCATTTTAAACCTGTTCTAGAGAATATTTGTATCTGCTAATGTGCTTCCTTATAAGAAAATATTAGGGCTGCTTGAAAGTGAAATTAAGTACTCTTTTATGGCTTATTTCTGTCAATTCTGTAAAAATGCTATTTAAAAAAAATTAATACCGAGTATTGAAGAGCACTTACTGCCCAGCACATCATTCTGCGCAGGTCTGCTCTTTGATTCCCTGCTCCGTCCCACTGAGTGACCCATCGGTGACCGGTGGCCCAATGCCTTGCCCACTGGAGGAAACCTCTCATCCCAACCTGTCCCATTACTTTCGATGTTGCCTCCCTTCCCTTTTCCTTTGGAGACTATAAGTGTACTACTTAGGTAGAAGGGGAGAAACTGTTAATGTCTTACTTATAAAGTTTTATTTATAAAATTCAGAAGTCTGCAGAGTGAATTGTGAGCTACCCATTTCCTGTCAGACATGGAAAGAGCTTACATATCCCTCTTGTCCTTACAACAAGAAAAAGCTGACCAAACTGAAAATCGGAAACTGCACTTAGATCTCTCAGATGATGGAGGTTACCAGGTAAGATGTTGCCTCAAGGACTGAAGAGACAGGTGAATACAGAAAATCATAGTTTAATGGGAGCAGAAGGCAAGACCAAGGTAGAAAAGCTTCAACTAACTGATGAGTTGCTGGAGGCTCAGCATAGATGAGCTAGAGAGTTAAAATCTCCAGGGGGCTCCGTCTTAGGGGTCTGCCCTGCTTTTGTTAATTTTACCTCCCAGTGCCCCCACCAAGTTCCTCGGGTGAGGATCAGAGAAAGATCCCGTGTTTCTGGTGTCAGGGCGTGGTGGGGTGATTTTGAAATCTGCCCAGAGCATTCTAGAGAAATAATTTACCAGAGCCCACCTGACCTAGGGGCAAGGAAACACCCAAACTGTACCTTCCTCTAGCCTTCTGTGTGGGAGAGGAGAAATCCCCAGCTCCTGCCCCCTCCAGCCTTCCTGCTTCACTGGGCAGGAAAGAAGTGGAGAAGCGCTTGTGAAGATTACATCCCAGCGGCACACACTCACTCACAGATTGAAAGCTGATCACAAGAAGAATGGAACCCTTCCCCTCTCCCCACATGTCACCGCCACGTAACCTGCGCTCCTGTAGAATAACCAGGGATTACAACAGAAAGGACCGTAAGCCTCAGATCTGAAGTAAGAAGGGGTGTCTAGGGAAACCCAAAGACAACAGGGGAGACAAAAATAATGATGGTAGAAGGAATTTTAGCCTCTGACATGTGCAGCTACAACAGCAAACACAGTCTGACTTCTACGCAAACACGGAACCTCACACTAGAAGCCTATTCACCTCACGTGTCCAGACATGAGCAAAAAAACTCTGAGTTGCCTTGACCCAGGATCTGATCCCACAACCTCAGAATAAAGTAGGAGGCCTTACCCTTCTCACAGAGTCAAAGTAACTCTGTTCTCTAAATAAAAATATTCTGGGGCGCCTGGGTGGCTCAGTTGGTTAAGCGGCTGCCTTCGGCTCAGGTCATGATCCTGGAGTCCCTGGATCGAGTCCCGCATCGGGCTCCCGGCTCAGCGGGGAGCTTGCTTCTCCCTCTGACCCTCTCCCCTCTCATGCTGTTTCTCGTTCGCTCTCTAATAAATAAATAAGTAAATAAAAAATAAAAATATTCTGGTATTTGCAAGTGTCCTAACTGGTTACTTGACAACATTCCCTTTTCTTTGTAAATAGTTTTTTTTTTTTTTAAATTACATATTGAATACTATGCAGGAATATCTATAACCTGTAATGCATAAAGAACAACAGTAACATGAACACATGAACACCCATCTCCCAACTCCCAGCTTGAGAACAGGATAATGTAGACCCTCCTCGATCCTGTCCTACCTGCACCACGAGGGAACTTCTGAACTTGTATTTATCATCCTCTTGCTTTTCTTTATAGCTTTTCTTCATCTTTATAACAAAGAGCTGTTTTTTAGTTTTGCATGGTTTTGAATATTATGTAAATGCAACCATCCTATGTGGATTCTCTGCAGATGGCTTTTATCCATGCTGAGATTCATCCATAGCAATGTATGTGGCTGTGGTTCATCTCTTGGTTTTTAAAATTTTTCTGGCATTCGTTCCTCTTTTGTTAAGGTGTGTTATTGCTTTGTAGTTTTGGTTGTGTCATTAAGGATCTATGCCAGCCTGTTATTATTGTACACCTTCATGTACGTTTTATATATATTTATCTTATTTATATTGTCCACTGGTCATTAAGTATTTTTCCCTGCTGTTTATTCCCTCCCATTCACTCCCCTTAACATGTGGGTCTTGGGCCCAACAACCTCTCACGGGCTCACTTTCTTCCTCTGTGATTACAACATTCAGAGGCAGGAAAAGAGAGAGGTTCCCCCCAGGTGTGTTTTAAAACCTCTCTGAGGCCCCTCAGAAACTTCCCTTACATCTCTTTGCCATTCTTGAACCAATCACTGGCGAGAGCAATATAATTATCACAGCCGAGGCTAACAAGATGGGGCCCTATCCAGCTTCCCCTGAAGCATATGGCCTCCCAAAGTGCACGCTAAGGCAACACTCTCTCAGAAAGAAGTGGAACAAGAGGAAAGGGGCACTTGGCACACAACCCTACTGACCTCATAGGATTATGGTGCAGATGAAATGAGGTAAGATAAGCAAAAGATAAACAAATGATGTAAGAAAAAACAGAAAAATATAAGGCATTATTAGATTGAGAATCTTAAAGTATAAAATGTTATTTCCTAACAAACTACTAGCTTAGCAGTTTTCAAGAATAACTACGAACAACATTAAAATTAATATTTGTACAGGCGGCTGATTTCAACAACGATCATCTAGGATACAGTGGAAACTGGAGTCTAGGAGAGGAAAGAAAGACCCTATACTTTCTGGGGCTTTAATGTTGTAATAGAAAGTTGCTGGCATTCTATTAGATTTGCTGAGGTGCTAGACTAAATTTCCTGTTCTTTGTGACTTAGGAAAAAGAAAGCTTAGGAAAGAATTTCATACGATATTTAAGACGCTTAGATTTTTATAAAGGAGTATCTTTCCTTATAAACTTGTCAAATTATTTTAAAAATCAGCTTTGAGTTTAGATTTTCGCTTCTTTTTTTGACAAATATTGTCTTGAACAAGAACTTTGATGACAGGATTCATCCATTCGACGTCTTCTAGGACAGATTACACTGGCCAAATAATTTGAGCAAATTAAAAGCATTGTATTACAGTAATTCTGTAATTATTAACCGATAATCAAAAGATCATTATATTAAGTATAATAAACTTTCTAAAATATTTATATTGTTTTCCATCTCTTGATGAAGTTAGGACTTTATTTAGCAGCAAGATATGATTTAAATATCTGATTTGTGTTAACCTGTAAATATATATCTGCTGAGAGGGACTCTATATTGTGGCAAAAGACATTTTTTACACATTTCTTTTACTTTTACTCAGAACTGAGCTTTTGGACTTAATAGTGTTATTACCAATTTTATAAATCCACAAGGCATTTTGAAGCAAGAATGGAAATAATATAAACAAATTTATAATAGAGTTTCATAAAAAGCAGTAGCTGGGAATGAGGGATTGTGGTAAAATTGAGCAAAATTACATATGCTGTATCCATTTAAAATTGGAGATCATAAAGAGAAATAAAATCTCCTCTCTAAGGTCCATAGTTCTTTTTTTTTTTTTTTTTAATGGAGAGAGGAGGTAGAGAAAAAGAATTCTAGACAGAGGAAAGATCCTGAGCAATGGTGAGAAGGTGAGAGAAGACAATAGATGTTAAAGCACAAGCAGGTGAGTGTTGCTGAGCACAAAGTCCGAGGTAGTGTGTAATGGAAGAAGAGCCTAGAGACTCCAGCAGGGGCCGGTGATGAAGTCCTAGTATGAGACAAGGGAGCCAGAAGAGCTGGAAGAGGTCAGGATAGGGTAGAGAGGAGATTCCTGCTGGATCGAGTTTCCTAGTAGGACAATGGGTGATAGAGTGAAGATTCCAGGTGGTGGACTCTCTGGGGCATGGTTGCAAGAGAGCTTGGTGAGCTTGAGCAGGTGCCTTTAATCTTCTCATTTACAGAGCACAGTTTTCCGAATTATAGTATACTTCCATATGGTAATCATCTTAAGTGGTATGTGGATGAACATTTTTAATAGTTGTGTTATAGAAAAAATATCTCACATAGCACAGCTGAGACCTTCTGGATGTAATTAGACATTTTAATGACTTAAAGAAAAACATTCAGTGATAGTCCCAGAGTCAATGATTAGGGCAGAAGTCATGAAGGTGCCATGTGAATGATGGAGGTTGTGGAACCTGGATGTAAGAGGCGAAGGGAGAGGAGAGAGCTCAGGAAGCTTTGGGGGCTTGGGGGATGCGGTGAAGGTTTAAAGTAGCCACTGAAACGGTGGGCCATGGAGTTCTAGGACAATGGAAGAATTCATAGAGAGTGTTATGGGCCCGCTGAGGCTAGAGATGTACTGACATGGGTAATCCAGCCAGTCTTCATGATTGTGAGATCTGTCCCAGCAGTGCAGCCACCTGTAGTGAGGACTGATCCTGGATCCCAGGATGGGATTTTGCTGGGAGACCTTGAACAGAGGTTGGAGATGCAGAGGAATTGAGGGAAACTCTGAAAATTGATCCAAGTGATCAAACATCTAGTGCAATCCCACTTCTGGATGTATTTGCGACACTGATCCAGGAAACTGGCCTGTGGGACCCACTATCCGTTAACACTGGGCATGGGTATCCTTTTTCTGGCAGCCTAGCAAATGCCTGATTGGAAGGGTCTGGAAAATACCGCCATCAGAGCCATGGGTGGCTATGCTCGGATCCGGGTTCTTGGGGCTCACCCTGGACATTTGAGCACCCGGGCACCCCTAGGTTGGGAACAGAAAAATCACTCAAAACAGAAGCAACCCAATTGTACCAGAAATTTGGGATGAAGGCCGCTAGACCTGTGTGATCATTCTGTCACGTTGAACGACAGCAACTGGGTCAGCACGGACTGCTTGTGGGGACCCAGTGATTGCAGTGCTTAAATGTTTGACCCTGCTTCCACCTGGGTGACTGAGCTGCTGCACCCTGGGGTGTCCCTGAACACAGGGGGGATTCCACACCGTGGTGACAAAAATCGCCAACCTCCCTCTTCTCAAAGCCAGATGGACACGTTTGGTTTGCCACTGGTATGATCATTTGCCCTCTGTCTTTGTCCCCTCCGTGGAGGACATTATACCACACCTAGAAGCCCTTATTAAATTCACCCAAGAAGCCCTAAATGATAGTCGGCAAAACCAGTCTTTACTGAACACTGAAATGTGTCTAATGAGAAAAACCGTCCCCCACAATGTCCAAGTCATTATCACATTCTGCCTCGCAAGGAGAAACCTCTGCCATTATCCAAACAGAATATGGTGTGTTCATACATACTAATGTATCATCTTTATTAAATTACACGAGGACACAAGTAAATGCCCCGAGGGATCTAATCCCCAGCCTAGGGGACTTAATAAATCAAAGTTCAGATCCTGGGGCTCTTCATGGAAAAGATTATTACTTACTTTGGGAATCATGATCTTAGTCTGTGTTTTCTCCTGCACATCCTAAATTGTTACTGGTGTATCTGCCTCCAGTGCAGCCAGAGAGCTACCAAAGGAGCCACCCCCATGCAAAGAAAACCCCTTGCTGCGGGCTCCGAGGGGTGTGTGAGACTGGGAGAGATGGTGGGGAGGGCTGCAGTGTCGGAGGCCGCGGAGGTCAGGGAGAGGACGCGACCGTGGCTTGCCCCCGAGCTGGATTGGGCCATCACAGGTTGCCCACCCCTCCCCTGTGCTTGGAATGTACCTTTCGCCCACAAGTCCCATGGTGGGGGCAGTTTTCGAGGGCACAGCCTTGAGAGCACAATGTGGTGTTTAGACCTTCTAGATGGCGAACGAGGCTGAACCCCGTTAAGGGCTCTGTAAACCTTTCAGATTCTGGTAGGCGGGTGCGGAGCCCGGCTGGTCTTCTGGCTGCTGTAGGCAAGACTCCTAAGTAAGCTCCCTCGCTTATTGAAAACTGCCGCCTAGCCGTCTGGAAGGGTCTGCCGCTTCCTTCCATCTCTCCTTCCCCTCCCTGTACCAGGCCAGTTTCAGATTTCACCTGGAAGCTCCCGAGTTTGAAAACCAACACCTAGAACTGTCCTGTTTTGTAGAAGCAGAAAGTAGAATAGCAGTTCCCAGGGCTGAGGGAGTGGGGATGGGCAGTTACCGTGTAATGGGTACGCAGTGAATGTACTTAAATGTGATTGTACTTAATTGTGAATGTACTTAAAGCCATTGAGCTGTACACTTAAAAATGGCTAAAATGGTAAATTTTTCTTTTTCTTTTTTTTTTAAGTAGGCTTCACGCCCAGCATGAAGCCCAATGTGGGGTTTGAACTCACCACCCTGAGATCAAGAGCTGAGCTGAGAGCAAGAGTCAGATGCTTAACCAACAGAGACATCCAGGTGCCCCTAAAACGGTAAATTTTATGTTATGTCTTACCACAATAAAAAAAAAACAAAAACAACCCCTAGACTTTGTATTATTCAGTGACAAGTCACCAACATGGTAACATGATACCTGAAGTCTTGTAGACTGTGCCTTTGCTACTCGGACCTTGATACAGCCCTGCCTGTGCTGAGGGTCTTGAAAGATCTTTCAGTTACTTAACTCTGTCCACTTCTCAATGTCCTCCTCCCTCAGAGGGACTCGGAATTGGGCCTGGGCTGTGTAACAGATACCAGCCTCCATTCTGTAACCCTCCCTTTCTCCTCAGGAGCCTCAGTGCACTCAAAATGTCACCTCTGCATTCTTCTTTAACTATATGTCCTGTCCTTCCCCCCACCTCACTAGAAAAGCCTGGAGACCACATGCCCATCAATTCAAGTAAATAGGCGCCTTTGGGCACAGGGGAGTTGCTTCCTGATTTAGGATACCAATTTCAGCCAGGAAGGACCTACTAGTATAATAAATGAGGTAAATCATATTATTCTGAAATGAACTTTTTACTTTGTGTTTCATCCCCTTACAGGAAGCTAGTGGAAGGGAGGGGCCATTAACTGTGTATGTTCCTAGGGTCTGACACTGTGCCAGACATATAGGAGTAGGTAGTCAGGAAATTTGCACAGCTGAACCGGGGATATTCCTATCAATTAAACCAATTAAGCTAAATTTAGTAACTACTTGTATTAATTATCTATTGCTGTGTAGTAAATTACCTCAAACTTAGTGTTTTAAAACAATACTAATCATATATTACCATTTACAATTTTGCTGGATCAGAAATTCAGGGCTTAGCACAGGAAAGAGGGCTCCATGTTGACGGGCACCACAGGTTGATGACTCGAAGGCTGGGGACTGGAATCATCTGAAGGCTCATTCACTCACACGTCTAGTGCTTGATGTTGGTGTCACCACGTCTGGCTTCTCCATGTGGACTGGGCTTCTTCCCAGTATGGTGGCTGGGCTTCACGGGTAAGCATCCTACGAGAGACGGGGGGGGGGGGGGGGGTGCGCAGGAGCCATATATTTCCTTATATGACAGCCTCAGAAGTTACACAGCATCATTTTTGCAACTTTTGGGACAGTCACAAGGCATGCCTAGATTCAAGAAAAGGAAACAGACCCCAGTGGAGGCGTGTCAGTCTTACTTGGTAAGAAGAACCTGGGGATGGATCACGTTAAATGTGGCCATCTTTGGAACATCCATTTGCCACAGAGCCTATAATGTGTCAGGCACTGCGTTGATGCCTTTCTCTAGGCTTTTCTTTAGAATATCTATCTAAGTTCTTTCAGATACTTGAATAGAGGTCAATGATAGCAGCATTCTTTTGTTCTTGTTCTTCTACTTCATATTCTCTGAAGTCTAAAAATGCAGAATATAATTGGTCATCTTTCTCATGGTTCAAGGTTGATTTACTTATTAACTTGTTTGCTTGGCAAGTATTTATTGAGCACCAGGTGCCAGGCACTAAAGTTAGGTGCTAAGGAGAGATGTGAACAAAACAGATGTGGTTTTTGCCCACACAAAAACCTGTGTGGTTTTTGTGGTCTGGTTGGTGATGGAAGAAAGCACTGTAGCCATCATTTCATTTATGTGCAGAATGTCAGATAATAGAATCATAGATTGACAAGGATATAAAAGATTTTCCTGAGGGCCACCCTTCTTTCTTGTAGGCCATGTTGACCAGATAGTTGACCATTCTAATTGTAAATCTATCCAGGTTATAAGAGGACATTTCTGATGGTAAAGCCTAATGGCAATTTAAGCTCATTTTTCTCTTGTCTGGTTTTCTGTCAACCACAGAAGTGCTCAGTTCTCTTCTTACAAAAACTTGGTATATATTAATTATTATCAAGTCGCTTATTAGCTCTTCCCTTTTCTGGCTAAACTTCCTCAACTTTTAAACTTTTCCTCATAGGGCTATGGTCTGTTCTTTAATCATTTTATTATTTTGTCTTCTCTCTGTAGGGAATCTCAAACTGTACACAGGATTTTGAATAAAGCCAAGAAGCCACAGGAGTGAAGAGATAACGTGTGGGCTACAAAGGTGTTTCTGTGAGTACACACTGATTATGCTGACTTTTAATGTGACACGACATTGCTTGTCTGTATCTTAGGATTCATTGACTCTTCTATTCCCCTCCTTTGTAATGTGAGTTCCAGGTCATATTTGTAACTTTGCTCTAGTTTGTGCGTTGTTCTTAAATGACCATGTTTAACACCACCATCAGAATTAACAATTTACCAATTGAAATAGGCTCTGGGATCTTACTTTCTTATTTTGATACCTTAAATATTTTTAGCATCCTTTCTGACCTAGGATTGAATGTTTGAACCTATATGTTTAGACACACCAGTTCTAAATACCCTTGGACCTGGTTTCATTCATTCTGCAAATATTGAGTACCTACAATATGCCAAGCAGCTTTGAGAGGTGCGTGGGGGGTCTAATGCCCGGCAAAAGCTAGCTGGGTGCCTATTATTACCATCTTACATTAGTATGGTGCATTCATCACCATAGATGTACCAGTACTGGTACCTTTTCATTGAAATCCATGATTTATTCAGATTTCCTGAATTTTCACCTAATGTCCTCTCTCTGTTCCAGCATTCCATCTAGAATACCACATTACATTTAGTCATCATGTCTCCTTAGGCTTCTCTAGGCTGTGACCGTTTCTCAGATTTTCCTTGTGTTTGATGACCTGGAAAATTTTGAGGAGTACTGTTCAGGTGTTTGTAGAGGGTCCCTCAATTGGAATTTGCCTAGTGTTTTTCTCATGATTAGACTGGGGTTATGGGTTTGGGGGAGGAAGACTATGGAGGTAAAGTGCCATTCTCATCACATGTGCTATCAACATGACTTATCGCTGTTGGCATTGACCTTGATCGCTTGCCTGAGGTTTTGTTTAGGTTCTTCATCATGAAGAACACCATTCCACGCCATCCTCTCTGGAAAGAAGTTACTATGCACAGCCCACACTCAAAGAGCAGGGAGTTAGGTTTCACCTCCTTGAAGGTAGAGTGTCTCAGTAAATTATTTGGAATTTTTCCGCATCATAGATTTGTCTTTTCTCCCCTAGAAAGTTTATTTTAATAGCTAGCTTTGTTGTTAGTTAGCCATGTGACCTCCGGCAAGTCGCTTTCTCTTGATGAGTTTGCTTCCTTATCTTTAAAATCTGTCTTCTTCACATACATTCTTGAGACACGGTAGACCAAAATCCTTTGTGCTTTATGAACTGTGACTATACGAAGGTCTTGGTAATTGTTTCTGTAACTTCGGATTTCTTGTCCCCCGGGACAGCTTTCCTGAAGGATTTCTGTGTTGTGCTTTCCCCCCGGGCTCTCAGTGCAATGGCCACTGGCCAGGGGGTAGCGGGGGGGACCTGAGGCCTCAGGGGGCAGTTGCTGGTCGGGACGCAACCACAGGCCCGAGTAGGGAGTTCTGCTTACCTTAACTTGCATTCTTTCCCTTCCTGCCAGGGAAGCTCCTCATCTGTGGTGATTGCTGTGGTTAAGATTACCCAATATAGCTGTTTTAAGCCTTTTCACCAGGTCAGAGTTATGAGGAAGAGAAGGACTTTTTCTAATCAGGTAACTCAAAGAGAGTCCGGAGCATTTTGGTCCAAGGATTTCAGTAGCCTACTTGGTACTCCTTGCCTACTCTTTTGGGCTTCCTCTCTTTCTTTGCTTCTCCCTCAGACTCTCTTAGCAGTATTTTTGGTTTCAGTTTTGTGCAAGTTCCTAACACAGTTGCAGGTTGTGATTAGGCTGATTGTCTTTAGAAAAGACACTTGAAAGTCAGGTTCAAACACGGCACACGCACGTTCTTTGCAGAGGCTGTTAAGCTTGTTGACTGGAAGCCGGCCTGCCAGAACAAGATCCTTCTGCGAACACCAGGACAATCTGCTATTGTCTCCTGGGATAAAACGGTGCCAAGAAAGAACGAAAACTCTGAGCCAAGAGGAGGAATACCGCATTAACTGCTTCACCACTAAAAGTCCTCATGAGAAGGGAGAGAGAGAGGGGGTAACACCCTCTCCTTTGTGTTTAGCTTGCCAGGACCCACAGAGCCCAGATGTGACCAGAGCAAGGCCTGTCATGTGTCCTGGTACAGGGGAGAAAATGGTTCGCTCCTGTGTGTGAACCCACGTCAGGTCTGAGCCCTACCTTCCTCCTGTGTGTGCTCGATGCTGCCGGGGGAGTGAGCAGGGCGCCCCCTCAGTTTCCTTTCCCCTTGATTGTCTCGGTTCCAGAAGCTGTTACCTCAGGTACAGGCCTGGGCCAGGGCTTCGGGGGAAGGCAAGGGGAGTGTGCATAGCTTTAAGGGCACTTTAGGGAAGGGGATAAAATGCAGCGTCCATGGAGGGAACTCAGGAAGGAGAAATGAAAGGGGAAAAGACCAAAGAAAATACACTGAACTAGGTAATGGGGAAGCTTGTCTTAGTTTTATTAATTTTTTAATTTGTGACTTAATGAGCATGGGGGCAGGAAAAGTTAGGGGCAGGGGGCTAAAATTCTCCAAGCCCCCTCTTCCATGTTCTCCCCTAGACTCTGACGAATAAAAGTAAAGGGATCTTAATTAAATCTATGTGGGACCTCCATTTTCTTCCTTCCTAGAGTCTGTCAGCGTCTGATCCCTACTGTAATGCATAGGAAACGCTCTGGTGATATTCGGAGCCCCCTGTTCCTCAGCTGACCACTAGGCCGGGCCACCCTAACTCCTGTCCTCACACAGAGTTCAGCTTTACCTGAAAAATTCAAAGACTGTGCAATAATTCAAGACTGTGGGCGTTTTGGGGAGGTACAGGTTTCAGGCGAGTCATCACCAAGGGGGGACGGACGAGCCTCTGGGTCAGCGGTCAGACTTCGCGCCCATTATTCAAGGTCTCTCCACACAGACAATGTCTTCAGAGGAGAAGCCCATTTCTGAATTACCAAGATTCCCGGCCAGGTCCCATTCTAGTTTCAGGCACGATGAATTTGTCTGTGACACTCGATGAACTCTCTGCGGCAGAGAGGGGAGGGAAAGTCTGTCTTTGTTTTAAAACTTGGGTCTGATCATTTCCATACCTGAATCACAACTGTGTCTGATTCTATGAGGATTTTTAAATCGTAGTTCTCTCTGTGGGTGTGTCTGATAATCATCCGAGGAAGGTTTGTGCAAAATTGTAGAGGGTCTAGATGATACTCTCTTCAGAGAGGTGTTGTTTCGCTTTCGGAAGGCTGTGAGTAGAGGAGCAGATCACCTTCATCCAATAGGAGGGACACTGATTTGAGCCTGAGTCTCCACCTTTAAGGCTCTGACTCTTAAGGGTTTGCCCTTACTTCTCAGGTATAGAAGTTTCAGATGAAACCCTGGAGTGTTTGCCTGGGCACTTCCACTTGGGCGACCCTGAACTCTATTTTTCCTCCTTAGCACTGTGAGGCTGTCAATAGCTCTGCTTGGTGTTTCAGCCTCTTAGCAAGCACTTTCTGGAGGCATCTCTCTCCCTTGGCCTGCACCACAGACAAATGGATGGCTGTCCAAGAGGAAATGTGGCTCAGACCATCGGGCTTGTTTTCCTGTGGATCCCTTCCCTCCAGGATCCTGGTTTCTCGATCATCCTGAACTCCCATTTTTGACTCTCTGGTTCCATAAGCCTGCTCAAAGTTTTGTTCCATTTCTCTGCAGCTCAGAAACCACTTTCTGCCCACCCTCTTCATGAACTTTTCTTCTTTCAAGGATCTTGACCCTCTCAAGTAGTTAGTTTCATAGTTCTTCAACACCATTAAATAGCTGTGTGTGTGTGTGGTCCTGCTTGTCTGGTTTTTCTAAGTAGAGTTAGTCTGCTGTAAGCCAGATAACAAAGTCCTGCCCTTGTTTTAAATGTCACTGATGGAAAGTGTTCTGAAGTTTCCTTTTCTTCTGCCTTGTTTTGAGTCTTTCGTTTTAACCCAGGGAACCAAAAAGGTACTTGTTTGACTTATAGTTTACTTATGTGCTATGTCTCATATTTGGGATTGTGTTTGTGTTTCTCAAGGACAGGAGCTCATATTTCTTGCTTCTCCCATTATGACTTACAGAGTAGGTACTCTAGAAAAACTGGCCAGTAAGTGGATTTGATAGTTACCATCTTCCTGGCAAGAAATCCCCCCTCTACCCCTCCAGGAATCCAGCTGAATCATTCAGGGTGTCAGCCAGACAGAGATTTCCTGCCTGAGATAGGACAGACCATCTGCATCCCACTTGAGGCAGAGGAGAAAGGAAGCCAAAAGACAGATCACACCAATTTCTTCAGCTGTATAATGAATAGGATGATTCTAGACAATATCAAAATTTCTTCAGACCCTAATAGTATGTGACCCTGTTAGCGAACCCACCGTTATTCTTTGGTCCCTTTAGTGAGGAGTTTGTTAAAGACGGTGCCCATCTGCACCTGTGTTTCCTCAGGCCACGCCCATGCTCAGTGATACTGTTAGAAGAGAGACTGTAGTCTGCGTGCTGATTTTTCCATTAACTCTGTCTCCCGCTGTATTCGTTTCCCAGGTTTGCCATAACAAATGGCCATGGACTTGGTGGCTTAAAACAAATAAATTTATTCTGTCATAGTTTCGGAGGCCAGAAAGTCTGAAATCAGGGTTTCAGTGGGGTTGGTTCCTTCTGGAAGCTCTGAGGGAAAACTGTCCCACGCCTCTCTCTTGGTTTCTGGGGGCTGCTGGTAATTCTTGGCATTCCCTGGCTTGTTGCTACACCACTCCAATCTCTGCCGCCATCTTCCCATCACTGTCTTCTTTCTGTGTCTCCCTGTGTCTGCTCCTCTTATGAGGACACCAAACATAGCATTTAGGGCCCACCTTAAATCCAGGTTGACTTAATCTCAAAATCCTTAGTTACATCTACAAAGACCCTATTTCTACATTCTGAGGTTCTGGGTAGGCTTGAATTTTTGGAGAACACTAGTCAACCCACTGTAACTGCCAAAATCAATCAAACAAGAAACTTGATGAAGGCTGTAATTATGTATGTCTTGTTCACTGAGGTATCCTCAATGCCTAATTGAAGGCATTGAATGTTTGTTAAATAAATGAATGAAAAAGGTTGAAATAGGGCCTAGATGGTAGGAACTCAATACATATGGCCAGCTACATTCAAATTAAGATGTCATTCACGGGCTAATCTAGAGTGCTTGCTTTTTATGAGTTTTCAATGTATTTATATAAGTTATATGCCTCGGTGGGGGGATGGAAATGCAATCCATTAGTGAAAATTGTATTACTATGTAGTCTACTTTAAAAAAATTAATCTTCATATTAATTCTTTACTTTTGCTTTGTCTTGTCTCCTTTTTCTTTTTCTTTTGTTTTCTTCCTATTTTCTGTTGGAATTGTTCACTATAACGAGCTACAAGTCCTCTGTTTTCTTCTCAATTCTCTTTCTTTTTTATGTCTTTTCTCTTTTTTCAAATCCTCATATTCTGCTTTCAAAAGGTATGGGTCTGGAATGTAAAAAATGTATATTTTTTATATAAATATACATTTCAGTACATTCAACAAAGGTATATTTCAATATAACTTAGATGAAAGGGATCCCAAGGGTTCAGGTAGCTTAATCTGGAAAAAGAGAATGATGCTTAGTGATTTTTTTACTGTTTCCCTGAAGAAAGGAGACACAGTTTATTTTGTATTTTAAATTAGCCATAAGAGGAAAAGAATTCCATGTTTTCCAGCATATAGTCTTTTAAGGTATTACGTCTGCATCTCTTCTAACTAATAAACGAAGACATAATGAGGGAGGCGACATTATACATAATAAGCTGCCTGCCATCCAACTAAGAAATCCTTTCTCACGCTATTTCCTGCAGAGTGAGATTGTACGGATGCCTGCAAATATCTAAACTTGCTGCACTGTTTGAACATCCCTATTACCTTGCTGAGCCTCAGATCTAAGTTCTTTGATTTGTTCTCTCAAGCTCCTTAAAGCTTCTTCTATGCCAGTTTGGATAGTATTTAGGAATCTTGATGAATATGCTCATTATCTAATACAAAGTGACATAAAACCCTCCTGCCACGAACTCTGCTACATAACCATACCCTGCTGAACTCCCTCGATTCATTCGGTACTAGATTAATAGCATTTATGTTATTCATAGGTCTCGGTTGACCTTGATCTGCTAGAAACTCCCTCCTTTTTATCTCTGTTCCATACTGGGGAGGTTTTGTCCCACACAAACAATGGTCCTTTTGTACATCAAAGCACACGCCTCCCTTCCCCAACATCCAAGTTTTAATTTTCCTTGCATGCATAATATGTATCTCTCTTCTGTTCAATGTCTGTTACTTCTTACCTATGTTTAATTGATGGATAATAGAATTTTCTATTTATTTTGCAAAAGAAAAGTACTTAAAAATTAACCTTTTAGTATCTGAGCAACAACAAAAAGACTGCAGCTTTGTGAATGAAAAAGTTCACAAAAATGATTTTTCTTCTGTTTTTCAAATTTATGAAATACAGATCAAGCAAAGATCTAGTCTCATACCTCCATTTATTCAGCATCTTTCAAATAATAGTATTTATTTGTCTTGGAAAATAAAAGAGTTTTAACCACCCTGACATATCCCTATTTGGGTTGAATATTTAATATATACCTCTATATATTTTGTATGTATGTGTATATATTAAATGTATGTGTATATATGTAAACACACACACGATCTTTCAAAGGGTAATGATACAGATACTGGGTAAAAGTTTGTCAGCAATAATTGAGAGTTTAATTCACTGAGTCAATTCTGCCATTCCTTTTAGGAAAGTTCTTTGAAAAGCACTTATCAAAAGCAAACAAACACGTGAACAAAACAAAAACAATCTAATAACAAAAACCTCATAACTTAGAAATTACTCTGTACCATACATCTTCCCTCCTCTCAATAAAACATCTTAATTATAAAGTACCCCCTTCAATTAGCTTATTTTTTTGTAATCAGTGAATACTTACCTGGTAGTTAGTCGTCCTGTGTAAAATATTTACAACTCTGTTCTCCACCAATTACTCTAGTAGGTGGATAATATGTTTTAAAGCCTTCTTTCATGGAGTCCAATTCAAAGTGTTCAAACAGTCTCTTGTTTTTACTTCAGGATTCAAATTTTGATTTATTTATTTGATGTATTTATTGTTCTGGCATATTGCTTCCCTGTGAGGAGATATTCCACAACTATTTGTGGTAGGAAAACGTGTAATGAAAATTATCTACCATCCTTAAAATGTTTTTCCACATTCTCAAACTTCAGTTTGAACAAATAGCACCTGGACAGGTTTTTTTTTTTTTTTTAAACATGCAGACTCCTGGGCTCCATTTTGAGAAATGCTGACTTAGTAGATGCGGGGGTGGGGGCGGTAGGGGAAGGTCAGGGGCCAAGCCTACATTTTAAGAAAGCAGCTCTGTTGATCCCAATGTGCTTGGCTACAGATTGTACTTTGAGAAGCATTTTTCTAAACTATTAGGGAGCAAAGAGCTTAGTTCCACTGCTAGGGAGCTAGAGTCTGAAGGCTTGAAGGGTGCTGTGGAAATGTATTCTGGAATGCTAATTTTGTACCTGACATACAACACAGATGCACAAAATATATAAACTCTGGTGGAAGAAATACTGGGTAGGTCTGGCTCTTACTACCTGGCCGAAAGTAGGAAGGGGAAGCCCTTACAGAAATTGGTGTATCAGGTAATGTGGAATGAGGAGGGTTGTTGGAGGTGCAAGCGTTAGGACATTTTCTTCTTGACCTCTGTTGGGCTTATTTAAAATGAACTGGGGCCCCTGATTACTCATGCAAAAGGCCAGGACAGGCTAAAACTGCTCCACTGGAATAGAATTACTCACCAGCCCATCTATACTTGTTTTTGTTTTTTCAGTCTTCCCATAATTGTACCAGAGGGATACTTTGGAAATGAAGTGATTCAATAATTAGACAGTTTTTATCTCCTTCAGGATAAAATGCTCATTTCCCCAAATGAATAAGTGTAGGCTATTCATAGTCCAGATTAACATAATTAGTGTAGGGCCTACCTTAAAATTAGGTCACATAGTTAATTGTTTTTATCTACATTTGGCTTTGGTTAATTACATGAGCTAATACACGTGAAAGTGCCTGGCACGGACTCTGGCATGTGTTAAGTCCTTAGATCCAACTGCTTAGTTAGCATCTTCTCTTGGAGAGCTTGCAGCCACCTCAAACTCAGTATTAGCTGATTAAACCATCTACTGTGTCTCCTCTCCTAATGTTCCCTGCACCAGCCAGTCACTCAAGCCAGAAAACTCTGCTTTATCCTTGATGCCCTTCTCCCCTCCAAGTCTTATTGATTTGACTTCCTACATATTCCCTAATTCATTCATTGCTCAGTGAACCAGTCATGGCCTTTAAGAAGTTTCTGGGCAGGTTGTGTAGGATGGCCCTCAGGTCCAAAGAACTTAATACATACAAGAAACACAGAGGTTCAGCGTGCAAGGGAAAGGAGACCAAAACACAGAGCACCCTTTAAGCCACGTTAAAAGTTTTTGAAATTTTATTCTAAGAACAATGGGAAAAGTTTGAAGAGTTTCAAGAATGGGGGTGACGTGATCAGATTTGAGTTGTTTTTTTTTTTTTAAATATTGTATTTATTTAAGAGAGAGAGAGAGAGAGAGAGCATGAGCAGGGGGGAGGGGCAGAAGCAGGCTCCCCACTGAGCAGGGTGCCTGATGCAGGGCTTGATCCCAGGACCCTGGGAACATGACCTGAGCTGAAGGCAGATGCTCAACTGACTGAGCCACCCAGGCACCTCCAGATTTGAGTTTTACAAAGATTGCTCCCTTCCATCTCTCAGACTCTGTCACCACTTAAGACCGGAGTCTCTCCTCAGTATTACATCCGGTCCCTTTAACCCCTTCCTTCTCCCCTCAAATGCATGCTCTGCATTGCAACCAAGCAAAACCCACACACAAACCCCTAGGGATCTGATTATATCATTTTCCTGTTTCAAGTCTTTTAATGGTTTCCCAGTGCCCTTAGGATAAAATCCAAATTCCTTGACAGGGCTTCCATGGCTTATGAGTAATATTTACCTTCCCAGGCTCTTCTCTCAACCACTTTCCCTCATACATTCCAGCTACACTGAACATCTTTCAGTTATTCTAACGAACCATGCTCCCTCTCGCCCAGACCTTCCAGTTCTCCATGCCTGGGCACCAATCCTGCCCAGCTCTGTTTGGACTGGTGAATTCTTTAAGCTTTATTCTTACAGCCTTTGACTCTGGGGAATACCCTGCTAACGATTGCCATTCCCAGTAACTTTCCCAGTAACATTTATCACATGTTTCCCTGCTAGACGGGGGCTCCACCAGCATCTGTCCTGGTCATTACTTTGACCACAGATCCTCCCACAGCCTCTGCCCCTGGGAGGCTTTCAATAACACCCTCCTGCAGAATGAATGAAGGAGTGGTACCTATCAGCTTCCTTCCCTTTGTCTTTTATATCATGTCTTCCTTCTAAAGAGTTCATTGGAAAAAGGACTATCCCGATAGTAGCATACCTGTTTTGAGTTTAGATGACACATTTAGTCCTATTACAGTGTTGGGAATGTAACCAAGTTAAATTTTAGACAGGGATGTGAAATCTGATCTTAGGCAAACAAGGAAAGACCTAAGGGGAATTTTTTTCCATTCTAGATGGGGGATGCTAAATAATTGTTAAATATAATCAATATATTCAGTTGCTTAGGGTTTTCACTTACTTCTTTCACAGTCATAATTAATATTTGAAAAATGCTTTATATTGTATAAAGTGCTTTTCACACACATGATCTCATTATTCTAACAATGCTATATTATTATTACCTGCCTTATAAAGGAGAAAATCAAGGTCTACCTATGGTGCAAAGTGACTCCCCAGCGGTAAGTGGTAGGGCAGGACTTGAACCCATGTCCTGACCTCAAATCCAGTGTTCTTCTGCTATATCACATTCCTTCCCTAAATGTCTGAAAGCAAAACCAAAATAGTTGGTTACTCCTGGGCATAGTTTGGTATGCATGATTATTTAATCCAGTAAAAGTTGAAAATAATTGGGAGGAAAAGAAAAACAACAGAGAACATGACTGTTTTGGCTGGGGATGGAACCCGTTTCTGAAATATTCGCTTGTAGAAGGAGAAACAGCAGTGGGGCTGAACTGCCACACCTGACTGCCATTCTCATTAAGCAAGTTTCCCACCTGAGCAGGACGATCCTGATGGAGGGAGGCCTCTAACTGCTGTCAGACTTGTCAATTTTTTTTTAAAGATTTTTATTTATTTATTTGAGAGAGAGAGAAAGAGAGAGAGTGAATGAGAGGGGGGAGGGTCAGAGGGAGAAGCAGACTCCCTGCCGAGCAGGGAGCCCGTTGCGGGACTGGATCCCAGGACTCCAGGATCATGACCTGAGCCAAAGGCAGTCGCTTAACCAACTGAGCCACCCAGGTGCTCCAGACTTGTCAAATTTTTTTTAAATTTTATTTTATTATGTTATGTTAATCACCATACATTACATTATTAGTTTTTGATGTAGTGTTCCATGATCCATCATTTGCGTATAACACCCAGTGCTCCATTCAATCCGTGCCTTCTTTAATATACATCACCAGGCTAACCCATCCCCCCATCCCCCTCCCCTCTAGAACCCTCAGTTTGTTTCTCAGAGTCCATAGTCTCTCATGGTTCGTCTCCCCCTCTGACTTCTCCCCCTTCATTTATCCCTTCCTACTATCTTCTCTCTCTCTCTCTCTCTTTAACATATAATGTATTATTTGTTTCAGAGGTACAGGTCTGTGATTCATCAGTCTTACACAATTCACAGAGCTCACCATAGCATATACCTCCCCAATGTCTATCACCCAGCCACCCCATCCCTCCCACCCCCCAAATGCTCAATTTGTTTCCTGAGATTAAGAATTCCTCATATCAGTGAGATCATATGATACTTGTCTTTCTCTGATTGACTTATTTTGCTTAGCATAATACCCTCCAGTTCCATCCACGTTGTTGCAAATGGCAAGATTTCGTTTTTTTTGTTTTTTGTTTTTTTGATGGCTGCACAATATGCATAATGTGTATATATATACCACATCTTCTTTATCCATTCATCTGTTGATGGACATCTTGGCTCTTTCCATAGTTTGGCTATTGTGGACATTGCTGCTATAAACATTGGGGTGCATGTACCCCTTCAGATCACTACATTTGTATCTTTGGGGTAAATACCCAATAGTGCAATTGCTGGGTCGCAGAGTAGCTCTATTTTCAACTTTTTGAGGAACCTCCATACTGTTTTCCAGAGTGGTTGCACCAGCTTGCATTCCCACCAACAGTGTAGGAGGGTTCCCCTTTCTCCGCATCCTCGCCAACATCTGTCGTTTCCTGACTTGTTAATTTTAGCCATTCTGACTGGTGTGAGGTGGTATCTCGTTGAGGTTTTGATTTGGATTTCCCTGATACCGAGCGATTTTGAGCACTTTTTCATGTGTCTGTTGGCCATTTGGATGTCTTCTTTGGAAAAATGTTCATGATTTCTGCCCATTTCTTGATTGGATTCTTTGTTCTTTGGGTGTTGAGTTTGATAAGTTCTTTATAGATTTTGGATACTAGCCCTTTATCTGATATGTCATTTGCAAATATCTTATCCCATTCTGTTGGTTGTCTTTTGGTTTTGTCGACTGTTCCCTATGCTGTGCAAAAGCTTTTTATCTTGATGAAGTCCCAATAGTTCATTTTTGCCCTTGCTTCCCTTGCCTTTGGCGATGTTTCTAGGAAGAATTTGCTGTGGCTGAGGTCAAAGAGGTTGCTGCCTGTGTTCTCCTCTAGGATTTTGATGGACTCCTGTCTCACATTTAGGTCTTTCATCCATTTTGAGTTTATTTTTGTGTGTGGTGTAAGGAAATGGTCCAGTTTCATTCTTCTGCAGGTGGCTGTCCAATTTTCCCAACACCATATTTTGAAGAGACTATCTTTTTTTCCATTGGACATTCTTTCCTGCTTTATCAAAGATTAGTTGACCATAGAGTTGAGGGTCCATTTCTGGGCTCTTTATTCTGTTCCATTGATCTGTGTGTCTGTTTTTGTGCCAGTACCATACTGTCTTGATAATTATAGCTTTGTAATAGAGCTTGAAGTCTGGAATTGTGATGCCACCAGCTTTGCTTTTCTTTTTCAACATTCCTCTGGCTGTTCGGGGTCTTTTCTGGTTCCATACAGATTTTAAGATTATTTGTTCCATTTCTTTGAAAAAAGTTGATGGTATTTTGATAGGAATTGCATTAAATATGTAGATTGCTCTAGGTAGCATTGACATCTTCACAATATTTGTTCTTCAGACTTGTCAATTTTTAAGAGCCGCTCAATCACCAGAGAAGACTGAGCATCAGCTAGGTACTTAGCAAGTCTAAAGGCAAGATAGAAGGTAGAAGTAAAAAAAAAAAAAAAAAAAAAGAAGAAGAAAAGAAAAGAGATCATTCTTGCCCTGATGAAACTTCTCATCTATGGGGGAAACACATAAACCTTCAAAACCTCTACCAGCATGAGAATAGTGATGACTGAATTAATAGCAGATGATTCAATGAAGAGCCTAGGTCAGTGGTTCTCAACCTTGAGCTCCTCAGAAGTCCCTCTAAAGTTCTGCTGCCCAGACTGCAGCCCAAACCAATGAAACCAGAATCTCCAAAGATGGAACCCAGGCAGCAGTACTTTCCAACACCTGTCAGGTGATTCTAATGTTCTTGCAAAGCGGAAGTATGAGAAACACTGCCAAGAATACCATTCTTTTACTAATTTTAATAGACGTTAGCCCAATCTTAGTTTTATGACCGCTGATGTGGTGTTTTTGATTGTTTTGAGAAATGCTGGAGAATTCCTGAAATATGGAACCAGAAGTTCATTTAAATCTCCTTTAATTCAAGGAGCACGTTACAGTAAGCAACACCTGCTAAAGCAGTCATGAAAGCTCACCACAGGGCACAGGGTTTATCTGGTTTATCTCCTTTAAACTAATTGAATTCTCACAATCCTGAGGTTTCATTGTTGGCCTGTTTGAAAATGAATCAGATATTATCTGCCTAAAGTCATATAGCTGGTAAGGAGTTGTAGAGACAGAATTTGAACTTGCTTGCCTAATTTTGTAGTCATCAGCCTCTAAACCATTCTATATATTCACTGGGGAGTGAAGAGATGCCATTGAAACAAATAACAGCAAACCTCACTTCCAGAAAGGCTGGGCCTTGCTGTGGTTTACAGTTAGAGTACAGTAGACTCAGGTTATATTTCTATTACTGTTTTCAAAGTCTGAACATTTAATTTCTAGGCCTCAGGTTTTAAAATTTTAAAATGGGGAGAGAATGTTATTTACAAAGTTTATGGGTTTTTTTTTTCCCCATACATACACGTCCTGTTGCAAATCCAAAGAGTTCAAAGGGGTATTGTGAAAAAAGTAAATCTTTCAGCCCCATCCCCCAGCCACTGGCTATTCCTCCAGAGACAGTGGTCTGGAGATTTTATTGTATTCCAAGGAGAATGAAATGACCATGATTGATTTAGGCTCTTCAAGATTAATTTCCTGGAATTGGGGAGAGGTTTAGAACAGTATGGCCTAACAGCAAAATAGAAGTTGGGGAATGATCAGTGGATAGATAAGTAAGGGTGTTTGCCATGGGTTAGATGACTGACCACGTAAGCAATGCCCCTTGATGGCAATTTCCAAACTTCTGCTAATGTAAATAATGCTCCAGTGAACAGCTTTATATAAATGTCATTTTGCACAAGCCCAAGTATTTACATTGGATAAATTCCTAGAGGTAGAATTTCTGGGTCATAAGTATGTGCACTTAAATTTGGGTAGATACTGCCAATTGCTCTCCATGAAGGTTGGATTCATTTACACACCCATGAGCCACAATAGAATTCCCGGTCCATTATGTATTTGCCATCATTGTACTTCACCAAACTTTTTGAACTTTGCCAATCTGATGGGTGAAAAATGGAATTTCAGAATAGTTTTAATTAGCTTTTTAAAATTATTCTTCATTTGAAGATCTTTTTATATTTTTAAGAGATTTGTATTTACTCCTGATTTGTCTGTTTCTAAATTTTGCTTACTTTTTATTGGTCTTTTCTTATTGATATCTGGAAGTTCCTAGTGTTAGAGAAATTACACATTTTTAAATATAAATTGCAAGTATTATTCCCAGTATTTAAATGATGATTCGATCCAAAATGAGTTCCTTACCACTCTAGATAAGGTGTCTCAAAGCATTTTCTACAAACCATTTTATATCACATCACATAATAAATATGTTTATCTAGTGTTTTTATGGCTCTACCTGTTATGAGTATGCAATCTATCCCAAGAGGGCCACTTTTCTTATTTAATATCCTATTCACCTATTTCTCACACGCCCCCCCCCCCCCAGCAACCACCAATCTGTTCTCTATATCTATGGGCTTGTTTGTTTTGTTTTTTTGTTTTGTTTGACTTGTTTGTTTTAGATTCCACTTATAAGAGAGATCACATGATATTTGTCTTTCTCTGGCTGTCTTTTTTCCCTTAGCATGACACTCTGGAGGTCCATCTGTGTTGTCCCAAATGGCAAGATTTATTTCTTTTATAGCTGAGGAATATTCCATTGTATATATTATATACATATTATGATTTCTTTATTCATTCATTGATGGACACTTAGGTTGCTTCCATATCTTGGCTATTTTAAATAATGCTGCAATAAATGTGGATGTATATATCTTTTCTAATTAGTATTTTTGGTTTATTGGCATAAATATCCAGAAGCAGAATTCTGCTGGATCATATGGTAGATTTATTTTTAGTTTTTTAAGGAGCCTCTACAGAGTTTTCCAGAGTGGCTACTCCAGTTTACATTCCCACTGAAAGTGAACAAGGGGTCCCTTTTCTTCACATCCTTGTCGGCACTTGTTATTTCTTACCTTTTTGATGATAGTCATTCTGACAGGTGTGAGGTGGATGATATCTCATTGTGGTTTTGATTTGCATTTCCTTGGTGACGAGTGAGGTTGAGCATCTTTTCATGCATCTCTTGGCCATCTGTATTCTTTTTGGAAAAATGTCTATTCAGATCTTCTGCCCATTTTTAAATCAGATTGTTTTTTCTATTACGTTATATAAATTCTCCATATACTTTGGCTTTTAACCTCTTATCTGATATATGATTTACACATATCTTCTCCCATTTACTGGGCTGCCTTTTCGTTTTGTTGATGCTTTCCTTTGTTGTGCAGGAGCTCGTTAGTTTCATGTGGTCCCACTTGTTTATTTGTGCTTCTGTTGCTTTGCTTTTGGTGTCAGAGTCAGAAAGTCATCACCAAAATCTACGCCGAAGAGCTTACTGCCTATGGTTTCTTCTAAGGATTTGGTGGTTTCAGGTCTTATGTTCAAGTTTTTAATCCATTTTGAGTTAATTTCTGTATATGGTGTAAGATAGTGGTCCAGTTTCAGTCTTCTGCATGTTGCAGTTCACAGTTTCCCCAACACCATTTACTGAAGAAACTATTCCTAATTGTAAGCATGTATTGCAAACATGATTCCCAGTTTGTGTTTGGCATCTTGACTTGATTTATTATTCACACACACACATTTATAATATTGCTACGTCATCAAATTTAATTCTGGGCTGCTTATCAATATTAGATTTTCCTGCTCAAAGATTTCTTACATTTTTTCAATGTTGTTTTCTTAATGTTCTTAACATTTTCTTTTCACGTTTAAATCTGACTGGGATTTCTTTTAATGGAAGTTATGAAGTAAGGAATCCAAAATTCTTTCCCTAGACTGCAACCTGTTGTATCCAATAGCTCCTATCGAACACTTTTCTCTCCATTGATTTGAAGTATCACTTTTAGCAAATATTAAACCCTTTTACCTTTATTTCTGCAATTTTGATTCCATTCTGTTGATCTATTTGTATGTTCATATGAGAGAACTGTATTGTTTATAATAACTGTAGCTTTATAATTGACTTGATATCAAGTAGGGCTAGCCTTCATTGACCATTGTTGTTTCGGAAATTTTGTAGTTATTTTTGCTGTCTTAGTCTTACATTTTTATTTGCTTTTCTGTTTAGTTTATTTAGTTAAAATGTTCCATGTGTATGATTATTATAAGTAAGCTACATTTTTAAACTAACTTAGAAAAATCCCAATTGATATTTTGCCTTTCTATCAAAGGGTATGGTATATTCTTCTGCTCTGTTTTGGTCTGGTTTTTGTTTGTTTTTAAGCTCAAGCTGTTTGATTCTCTTTTTCAGGACAAATTTGTCTTTAGACAATAGAAAAGAGTATAATTTGAATTTTTTCTTTTTTTGGTTTTTGGTTTTTAGATTAGGTCAATAGTTCCCTGAAGTCACTCATCAATTTTGTGACTGCCAACATACAGGGGGAAAAAAGCAGAGCAGGTAAATGGATCCTAGTGATGCCAAGTCTGTTTTTTGTCCTAAGAGACTGGGCCTAGAAACGTAAACTGAAGTCGTCCTTGCCATTTCCCAACACTGTTTGGAAAATCCTGCTAATGAATCCTGGGCCAGTATTTCCAAGGATGAGTATGGTCTGTTGTGGCCTTGGGACTCCACCAGCAAGGCCACACCACCCACTTCAGGTAATACCGTGGCAATCAGCATATTAATATTTCCTAACTAGTCTCACTCTCACGCCAACGTTCAAAAAGGACAACCTAAACAAATATTTATTTACTGGTTTAAATCTTGTCTTCAATTCTGCAAATGAAACCTGAAGATCCCCGAGTAATGAAAACATCTTTATCCATGTTGGGCATGTGCCGTAATCCCGTGTGTCATTGTTTTGGGAAGTCCAGAGATTATGGCCAAATAGTCCTTTCAATTTGTAAGGAGCCACTGGGCAAATCTTATGAAACAGTTCTGACTTTTCTGCGTGTTCTGACTTGCCATGAAGTGAAGGACTTCTCACAGTTAACCAAACTTTCTGGATTCCTCACTGCTTTAAGTTTTTAAACTGCCTGTTTCTCCGAGATGTACTCCTCTTACTTGCAACTGTTCCTGTTGGCAACACGTCTGCCAACACCTGTGTTCTAGGGATCAAGCATTTTTTCTTTCTTCTCTTAAATATATGTTTAATTGATTGCACGTTGGGGATGAATGGACAATTCGAGTTTAGTGGTCCATTAGCTTTATTAATGTGTGCAGACATTTAATTTGGGGAAAACATCCTGAAATGTATTTGCTACATTTTTATTTCTTGCTGTATGTCTGCACGGAATCCAATCAGTTCCCATGGTAGCAGCAGAAGTGAACATGAATTTCACGACCAGATGAAAGGGGGACTCCGGCTGCTCTTAATTTACTTGATGCTTCATAATTATGGGAACTCACTCCACTATCTGTGCATTAATTTGGCCAGCTCTAAGTGTTTTTCTTGTTGTTGTTTGTTTTGATTTGATTGGTTTTGTTTCTAGTCCTCTAGAAAGAATCAGAGAGAAGGAGTGACTATTTTGGTGACTTGGTCCCATGCCCAAAATCAAACAGGGGTGTGGGACAGAGAGGGACTAGAGGCTGGTGCTATGTTTAGCTGGTGTGTTCAGGGAAAGGCAGAATATCTGAGCAGAGACGTGGACTCTTGAGGGAGCTAGTCACATGTAGATCTAGGAAGAAGGTTCCCAGGGATAGTATATTCAAAGGAAAGGATGAAGGCCAGTGTATCTGGAGCCAGAGGAATAAAGGTGAGAGGCCCGGCAGGTGAGGCTAGAGCAGGTGTGCTGTGCGGTGTCTGACCTGGCTCCCAAGGACACCCACGTCCTAGTGTTCACACCCTTGTGCAATGCCCTCCCCGTGTGTGTGGGCTGGACTTAGTGACTCACTTCTAACAACTAGCATATGGCAAAAGTGATGGAATATCACTTCTGAGACAGGGTTGTAAAAACCTGTGACCTCCTTCTTGTGCGGGCTCTCTCTCCCCTTTTCTCTGCCTGTTTTTCTGACTCACTCTGGTGAAACAAATCACAAAATTTTGAGCTGCCCTAAAGAGAGACTCATGTGATAAGGAACTAGGGGTTGCATTTGGCCTATAATCAGTAAAGAACTGAGGTCCTCAGACCAACAGACCACGATAAACTGCATACTGCCAACAAGCATGTGAATGAGCTTGGAAGAGGATCCTCTCCAACTGAGCATTGAGATGACTCGCAGCCCTTTCCATCACTTTGAATGCAGCTTGGAAGAGCCCTGAAGCAGAGGACCCAGATGAGCTATACTTGGGTTCTTTACCTACAGAAATGCCAGGTAGTAAATATTGTTTCAAGCCACTGAGTTTTGGGTAATGTGTAAACTCAGCAATAGATAAATAATACAGGTGGGTAGGGCCAGATAACATAGAGATTTGTAGGCCATGGGAAGGAGTTTGGGTTCTCTTTCACTGCAGTGCAGGGAAGGCCATAATCACTTTTAAAAAGATTACTCTGACTGCTGTGTGGGGAATGGAAAGCACAGGGACAAGAGCAGAAGCAGGAAAACCAAGTAGGAAGCTCTCAGGGAAATATAAATGGGAAACGGTCAGAGTTAAGATATATTTGTGCATGATGCTGATATGTGTTGCTGGGGATTGTATACAGGAGATAAGAGAAACAGGAATTACAGACGACTGGTACATTTTGGCTTGATCGGCTGGGTAGATGAAGGTACCAGTTGCTGAGATGAGGAAGATTAGGGAAAGAGTGGATTTGGGGTGGAGATAGAAATATTTATGTTGACAATAGTAAGTCTATGTAGAGATGTAAATGGGGAAATGTCAGGGGTTTAGATGTGTCCATGTATGTCTGGAGGATAGGTGGGGAAGGTCTTTGGGGGAATCTATTTACATGAGGGTTCTGAATCCTCTTGAGAAAGAAATACCCTAAGAGAAGTCAAGATGCTCTCATTTGGTTGACAGAAAACAGGCCAGAGTTAGAGAGGGCTGGTGATCCTGTATATAGCATCTCCTCTGACTTAGTCCACATTTTCTAGGGTAAAGGGAATACAATAACAACCTCCATAAACATGAAAATAAACACTTTCCTTAAATATCCATTGATTCATTCCTCACCTCTGGTGCCAATAGTTCTGGAAAATGAGAGATAGCAGACTCAGCACAGAGATTGACACTGATAACATGAGAAAGCCTTGACTTGGAGGTTGATGAGTCTCAGTAATATGTCAGCATCCTTGTCAACCACCGGTGATGGCCACTTCTGTGAACTATAGTGAGGTAGCTGCCATTTTTGGCTTCGGCAGTGATAGGAGTTATCACTACAGAATAGAAGAGAAAGAGAATGGTAAATATCAAACTATAGCCAAGAAAGCCCATCTTGGGGACTTTTTTCTTGTTGAGAAATTTGAAATGGGTTGCATTCTCTCAACTGGGATGGATTTGGAGAATATTGTTATCATGACTGTATTTTTATCTCCATGATACGTTCTTTGGAAAACAGGAGTTACAAGAGTGATTTAAAAAGGACTTCTGTATTTGTTGGAAAACTATTGTCAAGAACATTAGGTAGTGAGCTACACAACGTACATATATAAAATCCTAGATAATATTAATTATATTTACTATTTTAGTCAAGAAATTGATGTGCTTCCACTTTTATGTTCAAAGGACTGACATAGGTGATTGTGTTTCCTGTGTTAAGCCCGTCTCTCAGGAAGATCACAGATAAATTTTACTCTCACATATGTTTTTGTAATATTTGCTTTCTTCTCAGGTCTAGTTTGTGTTTTTTAAATTTATTTCTTTATCTTATTCAGATGTTATGAAGTCTTTTTCTGTGAGTTCTTTCAACTTCTTTTTTTTTTTTCTTTTGAGAAAGATGAGGGACTTAAAGAAAACATTTTAAGGTAACACAATGTTGTATTATAAGTGTCCTAAGTGTTTTCTATACTGTGCAATATGGCTCAAGGGTTTTTCCATATGGCACCAACCCTTTAATTTTAAATACTTCTCATTTCTAAATAGGAAAAATAAATTCAACTGGTTAGAATGAGCTCTTCTTTGTCTTTTGCCATTTATTTCAAACATGAATGTTTGGGACACTGGGCTTTTTGAGAGCTGAATGTTCTTAGACAAATTATATAGCCTAAGCAAGGTTTGAGATTTTTTGGAATGAATGAGAAAGTTGTTGACTGAGGAGAAAGAGTTGAAAGGAAGTTCTGAACTAGAAATATTATCACATGAATTCCAAATATTACTTTAATATACCTAGAGTAAAAAATATTAACGTGATATTGAGATCTTTTCTTCCCCCAAACCATTCTTTTCTTTTAAAAGAAAAGTACATGGCATAGTATATGCCATTGTTTTTCCCAAATACAGTATTTATTATTTCTCATATGATTTAGAAATTAATAACCAATAAACTTGATGGCATAGAAACAGATTAATATTTCTTGAAATTTCAGATACAATATGGTAAAATTACTCAATATGTAATAGGAGGGATATACAGTGTCTTATATCACTATTTAAAAACATTTACACACTCTTACCGACTATTCTTGTGTTGAAAATTCATTACTATTATAAATAATTCATTTAGGATAACTGATGGGACTAAAAGAACCTGGAAAGAACTACTCTTGTTAAAATTAAATGATACTCAGGGATCTCTTCCTGTTTGGTACCCCAGACCTAACCTTATAGCTTAACCAGGGTAAGTTAGTTACTGCCCCAAAATGTTCCAGTGGGTTTATGTACTGCCTGAAAATCAAGAGTTGGTCATATATTCAAATGGCCTCTGGAATCGTGCCAACCTAAAAGATTTTTTTTTTTTTAATCTCTTTCACACATGGGGTAATCTATTCCTTGTTGATTTTGTACTTGTTGCATTTGTTGGTTTTGCTTTAGACTCAGAGAGCCATTTATTTTCCGATCTCAGAGGACAATCTCACTACAGTTCCTACATAATTGTTTCAATAATTTCCACAGTATGAATAATTAGCTGAGAATACCTTTTTTTTTTCTTTCTCTAAGTCAATTTTCAGACTGAACTAATAACTTTTCTTTTTTCCAGGTTAGTAAATCCTAGCCAGACAAGACTACATTATATTAACCTGTTAACTTATTACCAGAAAATTCCCAATCTATGTTTCTAGTTTGTATTTGTAATGAATAGCTTAATATAGGATTATTGGATAAGTGAATTAATGAGTAAAAGAAACAATCTCCCTTCCAACTGATCCTTTCAGATCTGGTTCTTCCTCTCCATCCATTACAAATTAGAAGTTTACTGACTTATTCAGGAATACTTCCCCCACAGTCTGAAGCATAGTTGACCAATGACATATGCTACTTAAATGTGACTTTCATGTTTTATAACCAAATCACAACCCTACGGACTTAGAGTAGAAGATCTGTTGGGAGCATTCTGTCTCTGGCTAGCTACCTATATATGCAAAAAATGTCCAAAGTGATCTGGGATATGTTTTGTACTGAATCTTGCCTTGCACAAATTTAGTCTAAACTTGACAGGTTTCTTTGTAATGTTGCTATATAAAATAGTAACATACTATAAGCCACATAAGGTCACAAATGTCCTCAATTAGACAGGCATTAAGCATTTTTTTTCCCCCGTGGGGCTTGAACTCATGACTCTGAGATTGAGACTTGAGCCAGACCAAGAGTCGGATGCTTAACCTACTGAGTCACCTGGGCACCCCATAGACAGACATTAAACATTTAAAGATAACTTTTAAGGACTAGTATCATTTTGTGGTGTCTTTAATCTTGAGGTTATAAAAACTGGCACTGTATACAAATTAACCAATATATGTATATCTACAAAAATGTTATATCAGTTTCACTTGAGATAGAATTCTCTTGAAAACCAATAACTGGTATTCTTTTGGAATACTATTTTTGTTATGATTAGAAAGTTATATGTTCTGCTCAGATTCATAACCAAATTTAAGAAGGCTTGAGTGTTTCTGGAAAGTAAACCTGAGTCACAAACCTATGTCATCATCTACTCTGTTTTAGAATATGCTCCATCTTAGAGCAAAGCACAATAATCTATCAAGAGTTTTCAACTTGATTTCTAGAATGCATTTCTGGAATGACTTCTAGAATGCTCTTTGTTTTTCAAATGAGAGGTTTTATAAATGATCAGGTCAACTGACCATTTCAACAGATGGAAAGAAATCATGGTTGCCAACTGAGCGGGTGTTTTTGTTTTGTTTTGTTTTAAGTAATTTCTACACCCAACGTGGGGCTTGAACTTACAACCCCAAGATCAAGAGTCACATGCTCCACTGACCAAGCCAGCCAGGTGCCCCTGCCAACTGAGAAGTTTTTAAAGATGAAATGAGCTCCTTATTTACTGAGTCACTGGTGTGATGGACTCCAGGGACCAGTTTCAGTATTTTTGAAGGCTTTAGTGACTTGGGAGATGGCTGTGTTCACCAAAGCAAAATTTGAAAAATTTACAGTAAAATATACATTTCAGAGTTCATTGGCCATCTGAATGAAATCTATTAATATGTTAACATCAAAAGCTCTAATTTCTTTTCTGTAAAATGAGGGAGTTGGACTAAATGAGTTTCTAAGCCTATTGAGTTCTAAAATTCAATGATTTTAAATATCATATGGCTGCCATTGCAATCTTAAAATTTATAAGATACAGTAGATGCTTGATATTTAGAAGATTTATGTTCTACGATCTTCATGAATTCCCTGATTCTAGGATTTGGAAATACGTCATATTTCCTGAGTATGTATTCATGATACAAGTTAACCATCTCTTCAATATTAGCTGAAGTTTTACATCTCACTTAATGGACATTAAAAAAATTTGAGTGTGCATGATGAGAGAGAGAAAAAGAAAGATTCATTCTTATGGGAGTGTTGGGGGTACTTTCTAGATCTGAAATCTGGCTTTGCATCATTATGATCTTGGAAATTGAAAAAAGGATAGTTGCTCAGGCTTTATCTCTGATCCATGGATTCAGAATCTGCCTGATGAGTAGGTAAGTACCCAGATAGCTATAGTTTTAAAAAGCTATGATTCTGATACATAGCTAGATTTAGGAAATATACATAGGTCTAGCTAAATGATTCACTTGAAACTCCCAGCTGCATCATTTGGTCCCTTCAGAAAAATACATATCACAGTTTTGAGTTATTCCACAAGACTTTATACCTCAAGTATTTAATCCTTGAATGGCAAAGTTCTATATTCAGGATTTACTGTGGGGAGGTGGTAGTAATTCCGTATTCTGTTTGGGCCACCTCACATCTTTAGGGATGTTAAGTTTTGGGCTTCATGCTTTACAAGAGAACACTGACCACATGAAATTGAAATCTAGCACATTGATTCCATGCTAATTTATCTTAGGGAAAACTTGTAGTGAGTTTGGGTGACAGGGTTAGAGAGATCCTTGAAAAGCAGCATGATTCTTATATTATCACTCTAGATTTATCAAGAATTAAATGAGTCTCAATTTTTATGGGTAAATATATACAGTAGACATTTTTATTCCTGATCTAATTTTATATTTTTTTACGTACTGGTCAGCTGACTTTTACATTACTGATCCAATATCTACGCCTTTTTTTTTTTTTTTGGTATTATCTGCTTTCACATTATAGTAGAAATTACCCCAATAACTAAGGATATAAATACAGTAAAAAAGGGTTGGAGGCCCCTAGGTGGCTTAGTCACTTAAGTGTCCTATTCTTGATTTAGGCTTAGGTCATGATCTCAGGGTGGTGAGATCCAGCTTCATCAGGCTTTATGCTCAGTGGGGAGTCTGCTGAAGATTCTCTCTCCCTCTACATCTGCCCCCCACCCTGCTCAAATAAATAAATAAATCTTTTTTTTTTTTAAAGATTTTATTTATTTATTCATGAGAGACAGAGAGAGAGGTAGAGGGAGAAGCAGGCTCCCAAGGAGCAGGGAGCCCGATGCGGGACTCGATCCCAGGACACTGGGATCATGACCTGAGCTGAAGGCAGACGCCCAACCATCTGAGCCACCCAGGCACCCAATAAATAAATCTTAAAAAAAAAAAAAGAGGGTTGGTTTATCACTCTAAAAAACAAATACTTAATAAGATTTGAAAAGTTTGTTTACTTTTTTTGAGGTAAGTGCTAATTTCAAATAGCATTGTGACATGGAATTATATTATGAAAAAAGGCATTTGTTTGTGCCAGCCTAGCATCTAAAAGAATGCCCAGCACATGGTAGAGGCACAGTAATAATTTATGGGGTAATTTAATATGTTTGAATTGAGTTTTGATAATGAACACTAATTTGAAAGTTTTTTTAATTTCATTTGTGTTCACTCAAATTTTTTTGATGGTTTACCTGAATGCTAGGTAAATGCTAGGTATCTGGCTTCATGGATTTCAGAGACTAAAATAATGTTGTTAGGTCTACTGTCCCCACTCTACTTCTCTCTCCTGGTTGGCCACATTTTTCCTATTTCAGATGCATTTCCTCCACGTAGTGAGAAGAGGAAGTCATGGCCACAGGCTACTTTAAGTTAGTGACCCCAGAGGGAAGAGGGGGTTCCTTCCTTTACAGGGTCCATATATAATGTCCCCAGAGAGGCACTCTTATTGATCTGGCTTGAGTCACATGCCTATCCTTGGACCAAGCACCATGTCCAAGTAGATGCACTGCTAGCCAAAGCTCTGTGATTAAGGGCATGTGTGACATCTGTGAGTAATCAATTGTGACTACCAGGTGGGACCACACAGAGTGGGGAGCAGGGGGAGAGCGGTAGTTCCCCAAAAGAAGTAGTGGTGTTGCTATAAGAATGTTGAAAATGAGACTAGGCAGACAAAATCAATAGGTATCTGCCCCCCAGCTTCCCATTTGCCAGGGTCTGAGCTAGTCGGTGGTCTCTCGCTCTGAGTGCACTTAGTGAAAAAGAGAAGATTCTATAAGCTGACAAATAGCAATCCAAAGGGGAGTGTTCTAGCAGGGGAGGTCCAGAGTGCCATGGCCCAGAGAACACCACTCCGCATGGGGGACACTAGAATGTCTTCTCAGCATAAAGAGTTGGCAGTGAGTGTGTGGGGGGCACACAATAAATATTCGTGGGGTGAATGAATAAAAGAATGTTGAACTAGCATTTGAGGCCAAGTAATCAGCTTGTCCAAAGGCAGAAGGTCTGTTGTATTTGGGGAATGGTGAGAAAGTCATTGTATCTGGCCTTTTAAATGAGAGGCATTTGGAAGAGAAGGTGGTGAGAAGAGCTGAGTCTTGAGAACATATAAGGCCATTCATTTATTCAACAGATATTTTTTGAGTACCAATACATACCAGGAACACATCATAAAAAATTAATAAATGTATCATAAATAAAAAACAATTGAATTATATTTGGAATGTGATGAGGAATGATGTGATCAGATTTGAGGTTTAGAAAGATGATTCAGGCAGCCATGTATAAATATCTCTTACCAAGGAAAGGTAAAGTATTTGTTCATTTTTTCACTTACTCTTATCATTTATTTACTCAACTCTAGCATCCCCATTTCTCAAGTCTTTTGATTTCTTCATTATTAACCATGATAGCTCTGGCATTTCTATTCATTTAGTAAGAGCCATCCTTGGAATGTATTAGCGCTGTCTCCCTGGAACTTTGCTGGTGTGTTAAATTCTGTATCACAGAAGAGTGTTGCCGTAGAAGAGACGCTTTCTAATCCAGGCTATGTTCTGCTCCTATTGATGTAGTCATTCTCAGAATTCAGTCCCATACTCTTCCAGTTCCTCCTGGTGCATCTTGGGGTCCTGCAGCAATATTAAGGTATAATCTCCTTGCTTTGTTCACAGACCCAATACTTGGGATTATATTTTGACTTAGCTTTATGGGTCTGGTGGCCAGGAGGTGGGAGCAGATCAAGAGTGGTGTGTGATTGTGTTAGGCAGAAGTCCTTTAATTTTTAAGAAAGGGAGGTCTGCCACTAGCCTTTAACAGGGAGGAGGGGGCTACTTCTGCAGGCCCTCTGTGAGGAGTCAAGATTTTTTAATGTATCAACTCAACCATCCCCATCCCATATCTTAGGTTCCCATTACTTCCGAATCAGGGCCCTGACTTTGGAGTAGTGAATGGGTCAAGGTGGAAAATACCACCTTTCCTGGTGGTCTGCTACTCTTAAATTAAGTCCTGGGTCTAATCCTAAAATTTTCATACCTTCTGGTTGTAAAAGATGAGAGTTTTTTTTTTTTTTTTTTAAGAGGGAGAGAGGGAGGGAGAGAGAGAGAGAGAGCACGCTCTCACAAGCTTAAGGAGGGGGAGGGAAGAGGGGCAGAGGGAGAGGGATAGAGAGAATCTCAAGCAGGCTCCACACCCAGCCTGAAGGCAGGATTTGATCGCAGGACCACAAGATCATGACCTGAGCCGTAATCAAGAGTCAGACCCTTAACTAACTGAGCCACCCTGGTGCCAAGAGTCTTTTTATATACTGCTTAAGGAGGCTCTTGGCTTGAACACTTATTTTTTAATTGGTGGTTAATCACTCTCAGCTGTTTATTGTCTGGCCGCAAAGCATCATTTGAGCCCAGGAACATGCACCCAGCTGTCTGATATATTGTATCAGCTCAGGGGAATGAAGGAAGCAGGATTGGGCCCTGGAAACTACAACGCACTTACAACAAAGGCCTCAGCCAATTTCAAGGCCTTTAGCGTCTTTAATTGATCAGTCATCGGATGAGTGAATGGGGTGGTGATCTTTGGGCAAGGGGATGATCTTCAGGTCAAGGCAATGACTGCAGATTGACACACCCAGTAAATGGGAAGCGAGGGCTGCGGTCACAGGCTGGGATCTGGGCCAGCGCCCGGCATGTTCGAGAGGTCCGAGGGAGTGGAGCGGTGAGTAGGTCCTCCTTTACTAGGAGTTTGGTCTTTATCCTGTGGAAGGCTGTGAAGGAACTGCAAGTAGGAATTGCAAGTAGGCTGATAATCCCAACAATAAGAATTTTAAAGGTGGTGAAGAATGTGTCAGAAAAGATGTGGGGAAAAACTGCTGTTAGTCTTGAACAAAAACTGAGAGTGTTCAACATTGGGTATGTTCTGTAAAATGTTTTTTTTTTTTTTTTTTTTTTTAAGCTAGCTGCAGCAAACACCTTTATTTAAAAATTTCCTGTAGGAAAAAAAGCCCCCCCCACTTTTTAAAGGAGTCTGATAATCTGTACACTTTAAATTTCTTTCCCTTTAGTCCAATAATCTGTACACTCTAAATCTTCCCTGACTGAAAGGGTAGCTTTTGTAATGTGGTTTTTGAATACATGAGGCTTCATAGATACACAAAGCCTTCTCAGTAATGGAAGAGACAACACAGACACTAAGGAGTGTGGTGATTAGTCTGCCCTTATAGAACTCGTGCTGATTCAGTATATCTCTGAAGACCCAATCCTTCGTGATTTTGAAGACTTTTGAGGGAGAAAGCATGAAGTCTGGATTACCAGTAACATTTCTTCCTTATGCAATGTTTGCTTTTACTAAGGCATTTCGTTACCTAATTATTTTTTTTAAACAAACCCTGACTTATAACAAAGAACAGAAAGTCTTTATAGAATTTCACAGGTGATAAAAATAATCTGTATACTTTCTTATATTTATATACATTTTCTTATTGCTCACTTTTAAAGATGAAGCTGCTGAGGATTTTAGAAATTAAGTGAATTGCCAGACGCCCATGCTTCTGCCTTCTAGAGCTTATAAACTTTCCAAATACTACAAGACCTTGGATTTATTTACAACCTCTTGTAGCCTGATAACTGTGCAGAACATCTATAATTCAGAAGCAAAAGTGGGGGAAGGGCAGAGGACAGCATGTACACCTTTCTGAAATGAATCCAATTATGTGGCCCGGAAGGAAAGAAGTCTCCTTTTGCCTTGGGCAGGGAAATACCTTGGACCCACCCTGGCTGTAGGAACAGGGGAAAAGACCAAAGGGACATGAGGAATTCAAGAGATTTACCTCAGGGTAGGGAAGTGAATCTGATGAAATGGCACCTGAAAACCACATTTGTTCTGGGAGCCTGAGACCAGGAAAGATGTGGACATTTTCTTGGAAAACGTTCAGACAAGAAATCAGGAAGATGACCCAGGGGGGTGGAGGGACAGGTAAAGGAATTAAATAGGTTCACCTGGGCTTAGAGACAGCAAAGCAAGGCCTTGTTAACCACCTGCAATTATTTGGTTGTGTAAATACCAAGGAAGGTAAAGGGTGACTTAGAGGTGGAACAAAGAAGTGTAATTACCTGAAAATGAAGGCAATGAAAATAAACCTGAATATGAAATAATTCATGTTTACAAGACTGTTCATGGCAGTTCTATTACAAAACTTCTTGGTGTTAAAGACCAAGTTACCTTAGATAAAAACTGCTGGACGTATTTGATGATAGGCCTCAAAAAATAATCTTGTTTTAATGCCATAAATTGTTATCAAACCTGAATTTAAGTATTATAGGCCCCTCCCATGCCACGCCCCCGCCCCCCCAACAAACAAAATGCCACAGGGATTGCACTAAGCAGATCACACCGTCCTTCATTTGGGTGCCAGCGACACCCCTAATTCCATTTATTCCTGACCCAAAGTGATGAAGGCTCTGGGATGTTCTCTCTCTAGGAGAGAGGTTCAGCGACCTAAAGGGAGTGGCTGGCTCCCAGGGGACACCTGGGGAGGTGGTGCTGGGGCTGTGGTTTTGTCAATGTGCCCTGAAGAAAGAACTATGCCCTTGTCAAACTCTTCCTGCCTCCTTGATGGTAATAACATTTAACCTTGACTTTCAGGTTCTGTCCTTGGCCCTTCAGCTATTTTAAAGTGCAGTTTCTACCTCTTTGTGCATTATATGCTGCTTTTCGAGGATGGTTAGAAAATTCTCACAATTCGTGAATATTTGCTTTCCTTAAAGAACTTTGAGATGGTATATGGAATTCCTAGTATATACTTATTTTCGCCCATACCCATGTAAGGGTTAATTCGAACTGGGGAGAAACTTCAGAGTCCAACAGTGATTCTCAAACTTTCTGTGGTGAAGGATAAGTTTCTTTTTCTTTTTCAAGGTCTTGTGGAGCAATACTTTCTAGAATACAGTAAATTACTCATGAGGAAAAGAAATAAAAACTCTGAACTACAAAATACAAACCCTAATTTATTTTTAGATTTTTGTTGACAAGTTTTACTTTGTAAATAGACCTCTGTAAATTGTTACAGAGGTCTCTAAATACACTCAGTTCTGTGCGCCACAGAAAAGTCTAGGGTTCTACTCTTGACTCTGCTGTTTCCTAATCATGTTGCCTCTGGCAGCATGTTGACTCACCCAGAGCATGAGTTTTCTTATTCCTGAAATGGATAGAATAATTCCTGTTCTTTCTCTCTGGGCATGGTGAAGCTTGTGGCAGGAAGGAAGGAAGCTTGGTTTGTAACTAGTGAGGTGCTAATTACATATTGTAGACCATATGGGTTGAAATGGTTCCTGTGTGATGTGCTTGAGAAAGTTTTCATTTGTTCTAGCAAAGAAGAGAGTTTTGCATTGAAGGATTGTCTTAAATTCCAAACTACTTTAATTTTGAACGTTTTTCTTCTAGGAACACTTTGTACATTCCCCTGGTCAGCAAAATCTAAGAGCCAGCGAACCTCTGGTATAGATACGTTTCAGGAACTTCTGTGTATCAAGAGAACTTGGGGGCTTCTTCGAGCTATGCACATTGGCCCCTTGCCCCAGATGCCAACCTATCCCCCTTCTCCCAGGGTGCAATATAATTTTTCAAAGTTTATATGTTAGGTCTCCCGAGATTTTTGCAAATGTCTTATAGGTGCACATTAAAACAGGAAGAAAGATGTGGGCGGGGTTGTATAGGTTAAAAAAAAAACCCAAAAACCTCACAGGACATTCTGGTATTTCACCCATTCAACCCTAGTTTGAGAACAATCACTCTCTATATCGTGTTAGTTTGTGAGGTTTACAAGTAGATTTCAGGGACTAGGAGGTTGAGAATTTAGGAAATAGAGGTGCTAATAGTATGAGAAGTACCTGCAGATTAACTGGGAACAATTCAAATAATACAGAGGCCAGATGCTTGGCCTGAAATATGGTGGATCAAGATAACAGACATTTGCCGTCATTAAGATTTAGGCAAGGGGAAAGGTATATTAGCTTTCAGTGGGTGGGAACCTGCTAAACTATACTTTCATGAAAGTTTAGAATCTGATTTTTGCTTGGCTGTTTCTTGGATTTTCTGTGCTTCAAAGATCTAGTGAATCTATAGCGTATCTTCTGTTTCCTGGATCCTGAAGACGTTATTTATTTTGAGCAAGTGAGAGAGTGAGTGAGCGAGAGAGCCCAAGCAGAGGGAGGAGCACGGGGGGGGGGGGGGGGGGAGAGAGAGAGAGAAGCAGACTCCCTGCTGAGCGGGAGCCTGATGAGGGGACTCAGTCCCAGGACCCTGGGATCGTGGCCTGAGCCGAAGGCAGATGCTTAACGGACTGAGCCACCCAGGCGCCCCTGTTTCCTGGATCCTAGACATGTGTCTTGAAATGGGACTCCAGAGTGGATTGTGTGCCATTTCCTTACTTTTAAAAAATGTATTCATATTTATGCATTCGATTACTCACTTATTCAACAAATTCCTATTAGTTCCTAAATGTAGATGATAACACAGTGAGATGATTAACCCATCCTTTCCTACAACACTCTGTGAGTCTACAGAACAAGTGGTACACATGCCAAAGGCTCTTCAACTGCATTCTAGAGTAGTTAATAACTTCGAATTATGAAGCTGCCCAGAAACTGGTACCTATAGTTTAATCTCACACTTGTTCTTTAGCACATAATTGCTTGATTTTCCTGATTCTGTTGGTTCAAACTTTGAAGTATTTGAAAAAAAAGCTATTGCTAAGAATATAGCTATTTGAAATGTAACCATCTATATGTATCAAATGTAACTAATATTGGAGGAAAAATTTCTAAAACTTCAGGATCATGTTAAGGGAGGAGTGTGGGTTTGATTCAGATGGAACTGAGTGTTTGTCTCTGCATCATTACCTACTAGCTATGTGACCCTGGGCAAGTTACACAGTTTCTCTAAATAGGAGTTTCTCGTCCTTTCCTTTAGTGACCTTTTGGGATTTCAGGTTTGTACACACATTTGTTTGTTGATCAGACGCTTATACTGAAATGAAAATTGTGAAATCCAGTCAGATAAAGACAAATACCTTATGATTTCACTTACATGTGGAACCTGAAAAAACCCAAACAGACCCATAAATACAGAGAACAAACTGGTGGTTGCCAGAGAAGAGGGTGGTAAGGGGGATGGGCAAAATGGATGGGGGGTGGGTAGGAGATATAGGCTTCCAGTCAGGGATGAATAAGTCATCGGATGAAAGGTGGGGCATAGGGAATAGTCAATGGTATTGTAATAGCATTGTATGTCACCGATGGTAGTTATACTTGCGATGCACAGAGTGTAATGTACACGGTTGTCCAATCACTAGGTTGTACACCTGAAGCTAATGTAACATTGTGTGTCAGCTATACTTCAATTAAAAAAAAAGTCCACACACTCCTGAACAAAAGATAATGATGTCAGATTTCTACTTCTGAATATACCAAGACTACATTTCAGAAAGTGGCTCCTTGACTCCAAATTTAATCATTTGATTGAAATTTTAATAGTAGTTGTTCCTAACCTTTTTATGTTAATCGTAGGCCCCACAAAAATATGCTGAGATTGATTAAATTGGAGTCATTTTAAAGCTAGTTTGTATGTTCTAGTCAGGGCCTACTCTCCTGAATCCTGTGGAAGCTTGAGCCCTGAGTTTCTGGCAGGTCTTTTCATAGATCCTCCTAGAGAACAGTAACAGTGTTACTCCAACAATTGTTTTAGTGACTTAGTGTCCTAGGAGTACTTGTTTTATGGCAAGCTGCCTTTTAAAAATGCATATCCATGTTCAGATACAGTTACACCTCTTTGAATGACCCGGATTTTTCAATTCTATTTCTCTTCTTGTATATCCTTATATTCAAAAAGATCATTTGTATCTACCTATTCTCAGTTAACCTCAGCTTATGATAACTGTCATGGTGACTGTCTTCTTTTCGAGAAACATGTAGTTAGCAATCTCTTCTTAGAATGGAAGCTGCGCACATGCTGACAAGACCTAACCAGTAGGTTTTAAATGTATGTTGACTTAACAGAATGGTTTGGAATGATACAATGGAAGAGCTCATTAAAATAACAAAACACAAAAGAAGCATTTTTGAGCATGGACCATGATGTCTGGGGACTCTGCCTTTCTTTACTATTTTAGAAGACCTACCACTTTTGGGGGGTTAGTCTTCCTGTTCAGGAGGAATGTGAGGGACTTGATATTGCAGTTTTTTTTTTTTCCTTCATGAATGTGAGTTTGAGGCACAGTGAAATGTAGGGTTTTAAAACAGACTAGTTCATAGCACTATTCACAGCAACCAAAAGGTGGAAGCAACTTAAGTCTCCCTCTATAGATGGATGGATAAACAAAACAGTATACATACACCACAGAATATTCAGCCTTAGGAAGGAAATCGACACATGTATAATATGGATGACCACGGGGGCCATCATGCTAAGTGAAAGAAGGCATTCACGAAAAGACCTGTAGGATTCTGCTTATACGAAGTACCTAGAGGGGTCCAATTAATAGAGCTAGAACGGTGACTGTCAGGGGCTGGGGAGGAAGGAGGAATGAGGAGTTGTTTAATGGGAATAGCAACAGAATTTCAGTTTTGCAAGATGAAAAGAGTTCTGGATTGGTTATACATCAATGTGAATGCACTAAATACTAAAACATACATTTAAAAATGGTTAAAATGGCAAATCTTAAGCATATTTTACCACCATTTTATTTAATTAATTAATTAATTAATTAATTTATTTATTTATTTTAAAAGATTTTATTTATTTGACACACACACACACAGAGAGGGAACACAAGCAGGGGGAGTGGGAGAGGGAGAAGCAGGCTTCCTGCTGAGCAAGGAGCCCGATGTGGGGCTGGATCCCAGGACCCTGGGATCATGACCTGAGCTGAAGGCAGAAGCTTAACGACTGAGCCACCCAGGTGCCCCCCCCCCCGCCTTTTTTTTAAGATTTTATTTAACCACAGTTTTAGACTAAGTCAAAAGCCCTAGGAAATAAAAGAATTTTACTACAGTCTTTTTTCTCTAACTTAGGACCTTACATGGTCCGCTGTACAATTTTGAATTGTAATAACCTTGATATTAGGACATCGGGAATGTAATTTGTACAATTGGAAACGTTATCTCTCCAGATGATCCTCCTTGCCCATCACTAAGATTGTGTAAACCGTTCTGAAAGGTTAAGAAGGCTGCTGGAACAGAGACCTTTGCTGAAACCTAAAATACGTAGATGAGTTTTTTTCTGAGCTTGGCCAAGGTGGAGTACAGACCTCCTTAACGTTTTCACTGTCTTTCCAGTGTTTCCTTTAGTTTTCATTGCTGTTAGTCAGTGCCCCAGGGCGCTTCCGGGTTTATCTCTGCTTGACAAGGTTAAGCCAGTTGATGATCTGCAGTTCTGTTCAGCTTTATTTTTCATAGATTTCTCCTGATAACCATAATGTGAACTCTAGAGTATGTGTTAGGAGCTGAAAAGGAGCTCAAAGGTTTTTATTAGTGTTTGTATTTTCATATTCAGTAATTTTCTAAGGACAAAATGTGTCCATGTCCTCTATGGAAAAAATATATTTATGATAAAAGCTTTTTTTCTGGTCCTACATTAAGCAAAATTCAAAGTCTACACTTACTGATGACCTCTAGCTGCCTTTTATGCTGTCCCCAAAGTAACCTATTTAGTCTTTCCCTTAGTTATAGTCTAAAAAGTGAACAAAGTGTTCTGCTGTGTGCTCTGACATTCTGAGCTAATATAGGGAATTGTGATGATTAATTTGATCATTAAGCTTCAGTAAATATTTTAGGAGTGCTTGCATTCTTTAACAGGTGTTAAAATGAAGATAATGCTTGCTTTTACTCTTGTGTTGGATAGATACAAATTGACTAGTAGATATATTGAGCAGATCATAACAAAAATAAATATAAATTCTCTGTACTAATCCTGGTTCTTTCCCTATTGTGCTCACTGCTGATTAACTGTTCTTTCCTTCCAGAACACTGTTAACTCATCTGTCCACCTCAGCTGATCCATTATTTTCTCAGTATTTGGAGATAGCAAATATGCCTATTTTTAATAACTAGAACAGATGATGAGAGTAATTCCCATAAATCAAAGCCCAAAGCTTTCTAATGGTTTGTAGGACTCCTCTCTTATCCTGAATTAAGAGATTTGGAAGTAAAGCAACTTTCCAGAGCTTCTATTTGGAAATAGGTCTTTATCTTGATGACTATCACCTGCATCTCACAAGCAGTCAGTTCTGGCCATGAAACAAGATGGTAACTCCTGCAAGGCTCTAGGGATGGAAGTGGGGGGGTTGCGGGGAGGGGGGGTAGAGAATAGAGAGATCCATGACATGGAGGGGATGGAGAGGAGAAAGTGAAAATTGAAGATGGGACTGTGTGAGGTAAAATTCTTCCTCATAATCACAGATCAAGGAACACATTTAGGTCCAATCCCAGCAAGGAGCTCTTGTCTGCCACGGAGGGGTAATGATGCATCTTGATATTTCCTTTTCAGTGATGGAAATCCTTTGTATGAAAATATACAAAACCCAGATTCATAACCTGATTCTCAAATAAAGGGCCACAAGCAACTTGAGCCCCTAGGAACACCGACTGAATTCCGAGGAACCAACTGGAATTAAGAGCTAGGATCTTGCTCCCAAAGTTAACTGAAGGAGAACTAGGATCTGGATACCTGGAGAAAAGAGTGTTTTCAGAGGCCATCTGTGAATGTATCAGGTGCCCAACACTCACTGATTCAGGACCACTGTGGCAGGTAGAAAAGTATTACAGGCAGCTGGAATGGGTTAGGATAGGTGGGCACATTTATGAAATAATGTAAGATAAAAACTGAGGGAAGGTATAGGCATGAGGGTGCACACAGGCGCACATGCCTGCCTTCTTAGTTCTTTGTCCCTTGTAGTGAGGTCGACTGCCACCTGCAGGTCAAACCTTACCAGAATTCCAGGGTCATTTTCAACCATCAGTAAGAGATCCCTTTAGGATGCTATTAATTGACTCTGCAATAAGTCCTTATTACCAATTAGGTGGAAGTGACCTTTTAGTTATGATAGCTGAGCTTCACTAACTCAGTAACTTTCTAGAACTCTGTCTTCTTGGATCCCCACATTTGTTCAATAATTTTTTGTTGAGCACCCACTGACAGGCATAGGGAATGCAGAAGTGAACAGAATGGATAAAAAATATTTCCTGCCCTGTGATCTCTGGCCCAGAGCAGAGGTCCCACTCTCTGCTGCTGGTGTCCTTATGCTGAGACACATTTACCTGCTTTGGTGGCAAGCCTCCTCACCTCTAGGCCCCTTATGGATGACATTCCAACAAGATATTTCATTCCTTTCCTTTTGATTTCCTCTATTCATCTAACTGCACTACTGCGCCCCACCTTGCTCTGGCTCCCTGATGGTCCTCCCAGCATTGGCGCTGCCCGACTTGCTCCCCACTCGGCGAGCACATCTGCTTCTGCATCATTCAATCTAGTTCGCGTGATCTGGGACATAATGCCAACAGGTTGATCATTGTCTAAGTACAATGTCACAAAGTGTGTGGACTGGACACCCATCTAAATTCAAATCTAGCTCTACCATTTTTAGCAAGTAACCCAAAACAGGTTACTTAAACTTTTTGAGTCCCTTTCATTATAGGTTAAGTTGCTCAAAATACTTCTCAGGGTTTTTGAGAGGTCAAATGGGATGTTGTATATCAAGCAAGTGGGTATTCTATCATGGTTCTCTACTCTTCTTGACAGCTTCATTGTTTGAATAGGGACAATAACCATGGAGAGAACTGGACAGGGAGAGGATTCCTGTCCTGCAGATATAGACACTAAACCTCAGGGGAGTTGAGTTACTCACATCAAGTAACTGTTGGTCAGAGGGGGAGCCGGTGTAAAAAGCCAAGACCTAACTTCTGCTTGGTGTTTGTGTTTTTTTTGTTGTTGTTGTTTGTTTTGTTTTTTGTTTCACCCATTAAATGGTGCCCCTTTTACCTAAAAATAATAGTAAAAAATAAAATGAAAAAAATGAAACAATATAAAATTACAAAAAATTCTGTCACTACTTATATTAAAAATGTTGGTCAAGAGGCACCTGGGTGGCTCAGTCAGTTAAGCGTCTGACTCTTGATTTCTGCTCAGGTCATGATCTCAGGGTCCTGAGATTTATTCACACTGGGTGTGGAGCCTGCTTAAGATTGTAACTCTCCCTCTCCCTCTGCCCCTCCCCTCCTCTCACACATGCTCTCTCTTAAAAAAAAAAAAAAAAAAATTGGTCAGTAGCTAAATAGCTTGTAGCTTTTTTTTTTTTCTTTGCTCAATTCTGGCTGTTGATCTTCTGTTAGTGTGTCCATGTTGAATATAAATACTATGTGGAAAGGAATAACAACCATCTGACAATAGCCAAAGTGTATTTAGTTTTCACTGTGTAGCAGGTCCTGAAGTATTTTAATTGTTTACTCCTCTACATCCCTTGTCTACATTTTATAATGCTAGAACTGAAACAGAACTCTCATGAGCCCACATTAGCACAGCTAGCTAGTGGCACATTATGCATTTCACTGACATCTGCCAACATCAGAGTCTAAAACTGCTTATTTCTTAATTAACTCTTTATATAAGTGATTAGTATACTTGTAATTTATTGCTATCTGTCTTAGCATTTTATATTGTTAAGTTAAATATCTGCTTATACTGGCTTGGACTGAAGGGGGCAGAGCCAGCACAAAGTGAAGAGAGGACTTTGAATTTCCAACTTAGTGCCAACAGGAATGAGCTTAGAACTCTCTGCTGCGACCTCGGGCTATTTTTATGGAAAAGGAAGGATGACTCAGAGGGCAGAACCAACAGCACAGAGCCAGGAGTTATAGAAAATTATTCACAGGGAGTGAGACTGGACTATAATCAAGAAAGTGGTTCTAGCCTGTGCTAGGACCAGAGTGGCAGATGGAGAAAAAGGAAGGAAAGAAGGAAGATATTGACAAGGAAGCAAGAAAAATATCACTTATTTCAGATGATGTGATAAGTTATTTTAGGTTTTACATATAAATCAAATTCTTAGATTTCAAAGATTAATATAAACTTGTCAGGGTCTTCAGGTAAAACATTCAACTTTCAAAAGCAAAACTATTAGATTGACATCAGGCTTTTGAAAACTCTTCTACAAAGCAAAGGTAACAAGAGGGCACAATAAAAAAAAAAGTGAGAAAGTGAAAGATAAAAAGATGGGGCATGTCAAAAGGATGTAGGAACTAAAGGGAAAGAGGCTCTAGTGTCCAAAACTGGACCAATTTTAATGTTCACATTAAAATGAACAACTTTTGATACTACAAAGTAAACAAGATGAACAGCTAATGGTATTGAATTATAGCTTGTAGATTAGATATTGAGTCCAGACTGCTATAAATAAGTGGGGATAAGGAATAGCCCTTTCTTTTTTTTTTTTTTTAAAGATTTTATTTATTTATTTGAGAGAGAATGAGAGAGAGCACATGAGAGGGGGAAGGGTCAGAGGGAGAAGCAGACTCCCTGCCGAGCAGGGAGCCCGATGAGGGACTCGATCCAGGGACTCCAGGATCATGACCTGAGCCGAAGGCAGTTGCTTAACCAACTGAGCCACCCAGGCGCCCAGAATAGCCCTTTCTTATGGAAAAATTCAGATGAATAAATGTAGAAGGAATGACAGAAATAGAAGCACCACATTATATAAGCAAAGACCTTGGTAATTACTGTGAGCCAATAATGCTAAAATCGGTGGGCAGAAGTTTGAAGAGACGTAGGATATTAACATAGACTGAAGGATCTCCCAAGATATCAGAGGGAAAAGTATTACTGTGGACATACCTGGAAAACACTTTTGCCAAAGTGATCATGGTTAAGCTGTTGACCTTATAAATCCCTTGACATGAAAAATATCAGAAGGGTACAACATCACAGCTAGGATATTCTTAACAAAAATTTAGACTCTCATTATCATGAGAACACCAGAAAGACCAAAACTGAGATAACTGAGCAGTACTCATCAAAACTATCAAGGTATGGGAAGACTGAGGAACCATCACAGATTAGGGAAGACTAAGAACACACAACTAAATGAGATGTGTGATTGTGGATTGGATACTTGAACATAAAAAGGATCTTGGGAGGTGGTGTGTGTGTGGGGAAAGCTGATGAAATTTTAACAAGGTTTGTAGTTAATAGTATTGTTTCAATGTTTTCTAGTTTTGATAACTATACTCTATGTAAATACCATGGGGGGAAGCTGGGTGTATTCATTCCAGAGGATTAAAGCTTTCAATGTGAAAGCCAAAACTATAAAACTTGTACAAGACAATATCGAAGCAGTATGGCCTTTTAGTAAGAAAGGATTTCTCAAGACACCAAAAATTTAAACCATAAATAGAATAATTGAATTATCACATTAAAATGAACAACTTTTGATACAACAAAGTAAACAAAAAGATGAACAAAAACCTAGAAGATGTTATAAACCTAAAACTGAGAAAGAATTGGTATTACAAATATATAAAACATATATAGAGTTCCTACTAATTAAGAAGTGAAACACAAATTTACTAAATAGTGAAGTAGGTAAAAGACACGAATATGTTTTTATAGAAAAGGGTCCATGACTGGCTCATAAACATATGAAGATGTTTAGTTTCATCAGTAGTCAGTAAAATGAAATAAAACTCAAATACCATTTAACACTTCTCAAACTTGCAAAAAAAGATACTAAAGAGTGGGAGAGGATATGGATCAATGGAAACCTTGTTCACTGCCGATGGGAGTATTGGTAGAGCCTCTTTGCAACAAGTTTAGCTCTATCCAGTAAAAGTAGAATTTGTACTTAGGAATCCTTGATATAAATCCTGGAAGAATTTCTGCACTGGAACATCTTGAGATATTTATGAGAATGTTCATAGTAGCATGATTCTGAGGAGTCAAGAATCAAAAAATCCAAATGGTCATCAACTATAGAAAATATATAAAGTTGGTGTATTTATAATACATGGCAGTATATATAAAGGAATGGAAGCTACAATGTCAATCTAGATGAATCTTAAATATGTGAAAGAGGCAATGCATACTTTGTGATTTTATTCACACAAGGTTCAAAAGGCTAGCAAAACTAAACTGTTTAGTGATTCACACATAAAAAAGCAAAACTACAAAAAAGAATGATAAATTCAGGATGGTGATTGCCCTTGGAGGGAAGGCAGAGGTGATTAAGGAGAGACACACCTAGGAGTCCCTAATATATTGGTAATGTCTATGTCTCTATATACATTCTTTTTTTTTTCTTTTTAAGATTTTATTTATTTATTCATGAGAGACAGAGAGAAACAGAGGGAGAAGCAGGCTCCCAAGGAGCAGGAAGCCCGATGCGGGACTCGATCCCAGGACCCTGGGATCATGACCTGAGCAGAAGGCAGATGCTTAACCATCTGAGCCACCCAGGCGCCCTCTATATACATTCTACATAAAACATATATATCAAAGAATGTGATATCTCATACATATCAAATAGTATAAAATGAAAACCTTTTTCAAGAAAAAGATATTGCCTGGAAAATACCTATTTATCAAAAGCCTCTGCTCTTCTAGAATATTTTTTGCAGCTTGAAGATTCAACACATAGAATGATCTCTCCCTGGTTTGTTACTTCAAATGACCCCAGATTTCTTTTTTTAAAAGATATTTCACTGTTTAAGAATGGGGTCATGAATTTCAAGGCTGTTTTTCTGATCAAGAAATAAAAGTGAAGATAATAAGTTGGCTTCAGTTCCATCCCACACTTAAGTCACTAAAGAACATTAGTCCACACTCGGCCATCTGCCATGCAATGTGCAGCCAGGGCAGGAAAATCAACCCGTGTGAATTCAGAGACTTATCTCTCTGACATTCTGGCCCAGAAAAGAGAAACAGAAATTTAGTATTATCCATTGAGCTGACATTTTCCCACAGTCTGTCTCAAATTTCATAGTCCTTGTTAAGTAAGTTGATAATATCAGTCCTATTCCCAGTGGGCAAATGTTAATGTCATTTAAATAGAATATGAAGAGGGGATTTGATGAACCAAAACCTCAGTGAAGGTATTGAGTCATCAAAGATGGAGAATGTAGGAGGAAAGAAAAAATTCTTTGCCTTACCATTTTTTTGCAAATTATTTAACCCTGTGCTTAATGGAGGAGAGGCAAAGAGGGTCCACCTTTATTTTTTATTTTTTTGCTTTATGTAAGCAGATGCAATCCTCTTTGGAATACTTGTTTTACTTATTTCCCCTTGTCCCTTGCTCTGCCTTTGCTTTATTCCTTCCAATTTTTAAAATACCCTTAATATTCTTAGTTACAGATCAGTTGAGTAGGGACAAAGTCAAGGTTAAAGATTAAGTGGGGGTGATTATAGATTTGTTTTTCTCCTTTTGCTTCAAATACTGATCAGTGCAGGCTGGGTGTGAGGATAATCAGTTTTCACTGACACTTGCATTAAGACTTAGTCTGAGCGAAATATGTAACCTCAATTATGCTCCACTGATGGGAGACTTTTCTATTGATGATCTTTTGCAAATATTAAGTCAATGTTAAATGAGTGACAGAATTTGGGGAAACAACAAAATGGGAATATCATATAGTCAGTTTTGATATGTGAGGTCCTGATCCCACAAACACAGATGTGGCTGTCTTTTTTTCTATTCATATCTGTGTACATTTCTATGCAGCACTAAGCGAAGGGGGTATGTAATAAGTATTTAGGATTGTTTATGCACTGAATTAAATGGTTGGGCTCATGACTTTGGCCATGTAAGGGGATTAAGAACATTCATATTCTAAATTCTAAAACAACACATTCTGATTTGGAAATGACTTTTTTTTTTTTTTTGGTGTTTTAGTTGTAGGTGGTAAAATAAATCTATGGTTACTAAAGGGAATAACAAATGAAGTGTATCAAATACATTCTGAAAGCCCTCTACTCATGCTAAATAAAATCACAGTAATTCTACTTGTAGAAAAAGATTAAAATTTCCTAGGAATTTTTGGCCTATAAAACAAGTTTCCATATAAAACCTCTTTGGTTCTCCAAAACCATATGCTAATCTGTAAAAGTGTAATTTGAGAGATTGAAAAAGAGTGATTATCAGGGTGGGAAGACCTAGCTGCAAAATATTCTATTGGCTTGAAAATTTTACCCATTGGAATAGATTTCTAGTTGATAAAATACAAATTACCTGGGGGGAGTAAGACCTTACACAAGACACCTATATTAACATTCCAGCATGGAGTTGTTTTTTAACCAAAGGAGCAAAAGTGAGAAAAACCTGATTAAGTGAGCATTCTACCACCGGATAAGAGAGCATTAGTATACGTTGCAGTAAAGCGATCCAGCTAGGTCCTTTGCTTTTAGATCCTTTGTTCCTCTTCTTGCAGGGTTTCCCGTTTTTAACACAGGATCAAATTTTTAAATTAAAGGGATTAAAGCTCTTATTGGGGGAATTTCATGCTTCACCCGGTGGGTGATAGCGGGTGGTATCTGGGAGGACCTGGAGGCGTTTTCATGCCCCCAAACTCACACGGAGGAAGCAGCTGCTCACTCCCGTTGTGAGGGGTGATTATAAGCTTGAGAGTCATTATCTTTTTCGGCTTGTAAACAGGCTCTGAAGGCAATTTTCAAATACAATTGTATTTTAAAATATTTCCCCAAAAAACTCCAAGTAAGTAGTTTGAAATATACCTATTTTTGTAAATGCTCTGGTGTATCTGATAAGAGTCCCATTAGACTATTTTCCTCCTAAGGAAGATTGCCACATGGAAATAAACAGTAGGAAGAGTTTTGAGGAGAAAGACAAAACTGCTCTCACATTTAATAACTGGGTGACTTTGATTAATCTCAATGCTTCTCTAAGCCTCAGTTTCCATAGCCGTAAAATGAGAATAATATCCTCTCTTGTGTGGAGTTGTTCTAACATTTATTAGAAAACACTTCACAAGGTAACATCTGTTTGTAACAGATGGAATTCTAATTCTTAGGAAGAATGACAGCGCCTTGCTCAGAATAGGCAAACAGGGAATACAGTACTGGAATATGTGAGGTCAACACACAACAATTACTGTGTATCTTCAAATAATTTCTTTGTGATCCATTACTTTTCACTGATGTCATCTCCGACTAAAATGTTAAGGAGGAGTAGACCCTTTCTCAAGGAAACCCTCAGTCCTGTCTGCATTATCTGTACATTTGATGCCTTTTGGCACTTTTCATAAATGTATTGATGCCACTTTCATTTCCTAAATTTGGGTTTTTTTTGATGTTTTATTTTTTTTTAATTTTCTTTTATTATGTTACTTCATTGGTTTTTGATGTAGTGTTCCATGAATTTGGATTTTTGTAACTTTTCCTACAATGAAGCATATATATATATATATATATATATATATAATTTTCTGCTACTTATTTTTTTTTTAAAGATTTTTTATTCATTTGAGACATAGAGATAGAGAGAGAGAGAAAGGATGAGCAGGGAGAGAGGCAGAGGGAGAGGGAGAAGCAGGATCCTTGCTGAGCCAGGAGCCCGATGTGGGGCTGGATCCCAGGACACTGGGATTATGACCTGAGCCGAAGGCAGACGCTTAACCACTGAGCCACCCAGGTGCCCCTCTTTGCTACTTATAATTAGGAACCATGGGTATGTCCAACAACACTGCATGTGAGGCTATCATAGATATTCCAGCTTTAAACGTAGTCCAATTCACTAATTTTTTTTTAGTGATAAGGAACTCTTGCTTAATTACATTCATAAATCTATCCTAGGTGATGATGAAAGTAAACTTGATAGAAGAGATGGTGTTTCATAGGGGTTTTGTTCTATCAAAAATCCTGGCTGCTTTGCTGAGTTACATAATCTGCATACCCACCAGTTCAGCTCAGATCCATATTTAATTGCATTCCTTTTCTAGGCTTCCTCAGAACTTCTGAAATAAATTCTTACTCTGCACTTATCTGGCTAAGTCCCACAGCAAGTGCCTTCTCCCCTCACAGCAGTACCATACATTGTCCTTCTGCGGTAACTGGGCTGCTAGAAACGCCTGTTCTTTGTGTTAAATGGTGCTGCTGCCAAGCGTGGTCCTCCTCTGACTGAGCTCCTACTGGTCTCCACTGGGGCAAGGTCTCCAGAAACCAGAGCAACTGAAATATGCACATGGACAATGGCTAAGACCATACATAAAATAGAACTCTGATCCATAGTCTGTGACACCAGCCGGGAAACCCAACTCCTTTCCACTAACCAGCCAAGAAGCCAGCCTACTATCTATAGGTCAGACATTCAGGAAGTCAGACCACTATCTCTAGTAACCAGCCCCACCCTCACCCCCCACAAAATAACCCCTGTAACAACCAGCCTCATGTGGCCAGGACTTGATTAGTAACTGACAGCTTTCCTGATTTGTTTCTGCTTCCAATTTAGGACCAACCAGAGAGTGCTAAGTGTGAATCCCTAGCCAACCAGATATGATGTCCTGCTTCTAGTTAGCCTACCTCCAGTGCCCCATGCCAACAGCCCCCAGTCAGGGTGTACTTGGAGGCTTCTTTTTTTTTCCAGCCCTCAGCCTGCCTTTGAATCTTTGCTAAAGTGTAAATGACAGTGGCTGACTCACTTGCTATAGAAAGCAAGCTCTGAAAAAATAGCCTTTTCCTGCTCTCATCTGGTGGGCCTTTATTTCTACCCCATAGTTCCTGGCACAGATCACTATGGTTTGTTGAGGTTGGTCCTTACCTCAGTGCTATGCCTGACCGAAGATGCTGGTTTTCCCTGCCAAGTTTTGCCTCCTCAGCCTAGAGTTATGGTTTATAGGTTGGCTGCCCCTTATGAGCTCTGGTTACCCACCCAGAAATCAGGCTGAATTAGTCCTCTGAACACAGAGTGGTTCTTTCTTTCTTCCATTGTCATGCTTGATGGCCGATTGGGCAGAGTTTACCTATTAGACACCCCGTGGCTATTCTAGTTAGTTTTCTTTGGGGGTGTTCCTCTCCTGAAATAAGGCAGTCAAGATCTTTTTCTCTTCTTGCTAGGACAGTGAAAAATCAAAGTATGAGTGAAAAAGCTGGCTTATCTTACTACTATTAATTGAATTTCATCTCACTAGACTTCAAACAGCTTCTTTGAAAGTCGGCTGAACATTTTAGTCAGATAGATGCTTGGTATCTGAATGGCTCGAATTAACCTTTCCTTGAATTGGAAAATTCTATGCTGGAATCTTTAGGATTGAGCAATTTATACTGCCTTTAATACGTGACCTGCTATGCGGCGGGCAGTACGTTTATACATCTCAATGATTACTCTTCCAGCCACTGCTTCTACCTCCTTAGTCTCAGTTTATCTTCTTTTGGCTCTTTTTAGGTTTTAGAGCTTGGAAAATGCTCATTCTTATTTAAAACAATCAATTTTCCAGAGTCAAGTTTGTGGTTTATTTATTTCTTAAGATACAATATCTTCCCGTTTCAAGACCTCTTTGTAGTGTAATCTCTGTGCACATGTTAGATAAAACATGTTAAAATGTACCCTTTGTGGTACAATCAGTGCAAATGACCCAGGTGACTTGACGTCTGATGAGCAGATGCCTTCTATCCTAGGCTAAGTTCATATGTTTACAAGTGATGACAATGTCACAGTTTACTTCTCTGGAGTTCTCCTTTGACAGGGACATTAAGACACATCCCGATCTCAGTAATATTAAAATATGGAAAAAATGCACATTAGAATTGAGAAACACAGTCACTACAAAATGAACCGGGTCCCATCCCTTTCTACTTCAAAAGCTTAGCCAGGTTGTACCATGAGGGCAGGTGAGCACCTGAAAAAGACACCACCTTTAGAGGCTCGTGGCAAGAGCCAAAGGCCTAAAAAGAAATGGAATTCCTCCCTTTCTCTTCTCAAAGCAAATTTTATCATTCTACCTCCAAAATACATCTCTGTTCTGTGCATTGGGCTCCATCGATCTGCTGCGACCACCACATTTCAAGACCCAGTCATCTCTCCCTGGGCTGCCTCCTCTCTGTCCTCAGCATGGGGAAAATATCTCAACACATGTAATCACCTCCCTTTCCTGGTCACAACCCTTCAGTGGATCCCAGGTGCAAATTGAGTGAAATCCCAACTCCTCCCTGATTGGGCTTGCCTTCTTTTCCAAACTCTTCTATGCCCCTCCCCCATCCCACTCCAGTCACCCCTCACTTTCTTCCCATTCCTTGTACCTGTCAAGCTCTTCCGTGGCACGGGGACACCCACTCGCCCTGATACCAGCACCTTCTTCTCACTACTGACTCGCCATTTTTCGGGTCTTGACTTGAATGACCACTCCTCAGAGAGGCTTTCCCGCCAGCCCTGTTTCAGTAGGCTTCCTCTGCCCATTTCTTCCCCTCAGCCATCTGGAGTTCTTCTACTACACCATTTGTTCGTTTTGTAGCACTCCTCATCATGTGAAATTGCACATTGATTGTTGGCAAATAGACTAACCTCTATGAGGCGAAGCAGCCTGCTTGGTCACTTAAGTGCTTAGCACCTAGTAGTGATACATAATTAATGATCTGCGGGAGAAGCGCTTCAAAGAACAGGACTCAAGACCCAGGGCTCAAGAACCGTGCCAGCAGCCGGGACCCCATGCCTCAGGCCTAGAGGGAGAAGCGTATCTAGTAGAGCAGTATTTCCTAGTGGAAAGAATATTGGATGGGAATGAGGGCCTTATTTCTGGCCTTGGTTCTGCCACATAATAGCTGCATTGCCTGGAGTGAGTACTTAACCTGACTGTAATTCTGTTAGTTTATTTTTATAAAGGGAATAATCCTGCCTACTCATTAATTATTGCAAAGAGCATGTGATGTTCATGAAATTGCCATGCAAAGTGAAGTCCTTATTGAGATAGGGAGGCAAGGAACAAGTTGTAGGAACTGTTCAAGTCAGGGACTCTGCCATGGTAGCTGACAAAAGGCCAAGCACGGCATAGGTGTGACAGACCAGTTTCCAGAAGGACTGAGTTCAGGATCCAGAGTTTTCCACTGCCAGGCTCGGAACTTGTCTCCTAGTTTTGTTGGGGATGAAGGTGCCTGGGCAGGTCCCAGGGCTCTGGCGACAGGTTTGAGAAGGCCTCCAAGGAGGGATTCCACAGCCTTGCTCCTGGTTTTTCCTTTCCCCTCCATACCTTCAGGTTCCCATCTTGTCCTAGCTCTTTCAGCCTACCAATTTCTTCTTAAAAAAAGGGGGGGGGGGCAGAAAGGCATTCACAACATAAATAACTGAACACTTAGAAGAATGTTTGCCTTATAACAGGCAGTCACCATCTCGACACCAATAAATGAAACTTTGTACAACCTCAGGCATTACCTGACGAACTGGGGAGGCATTTGGGAATAAGCTGCTTTGTACAACTCCTCTGTATATGTTTATGCTTGTGGCAGAGGTGGCCTACTATCCCTTAGAATTCATGACCTTCCTTCCAAGGTATAGACTCTGTGGGAAGGGGCTGCCTGGCCAGGACCACATGTGTGAGTCCCCTTGCTTCTAGGTCGGGCCCCACGTGTGATGTGTGTCCTTTCTAGGCCAAGGCATCTGATCAGTGCTGCGCCTTCTTCATGCTCCCATCACTGAATGCAGATGACACGGTTCTGAGGAATGGGAGAGCCAGAGAACGAACAGAGCCTGTGTCCTTGACTCCCCCTGTGGTGGGAAGAGCCCTGCTTTGCCTCCTTCCATGGCTAGATGAGAGAGAAATTTCTGTTGGGTCAAACCCCTGAATGTTCGCATTGATTCATTACAACTGCTGGAGTTGTAACACACGTGGAAAGAGTTTTCTGGGATTAAAATTGAAGACTGGGAACAATTCTGTTTAATATTCAGATTGGAAGATCTCTAATCGTATCCTAACTAAACATACGAGGACGTAAATGATCTAGTGCCCAAACGGAAGTTAGCACTAGTTATATAATCTAAATACCAGCAACATGGTTAACAACCACCAAAGAGCAAAATACCAAGCGGCATTAGCAGAGTACAATTCCCTAATCTGTAGATCAGCTTGGAGACTTTGATTTTTTCTGCATCTTCTAAGTTGACCAAACTGCCAAAGTTGAATCATGAAAACCTGCAAAGCAAGTTAAAGGCTGTAATCTCTGCATCCATCAGACAATGATGATTTATTTTTATTTTTGACATTACATCTTCCTATCTTTTTTTTTTTTTTAATCTTTGTCTGCCTTATTGTTTCTCATATTTCTTTGAGAGCAAGCCAGAAGGTGGTAAAAGCTTGTGTTTCTCCAGCTCATGGAAACAGCTGACATCCTGTCTCTCTATTAATGAGTAATAGACAGGTGGATACTTACCAGTGGCTCCAGCTGAATTATGACAAGACCCGTCATGAGCCAGGCTGGGAGGCTTGTCTACTGGGTGAGTAAGGGTGGCTCAACAGAACAGCTCCTGGGTTTCTTAGCAAGTGGTGACAAGTCTGTACATTGCTGGCGCTCTCTAAATAGTCCCAACAGTTGTTTTTGTAAAGGCCCTTACAATTATTCTCTCTGCCTATGTTTGTTCTGTAGAAAATCTGTTGGGTCTTTTGTAGGTGAAGCTAAAGCACGCAGAGTTTCAAAACCTTGCCGTGTTTTGACAATGGCACCAGAATTCAGTGTTCTTGAGAACTGGACATAGGACTGAGGCCTCTGGCAAGATATGGCCCTTGTCACTGGGAAGCTACATTAATGATTTCGGGGCAAAAGAGTCTTCTTGGTTGCCCACGGAAATAATGCAGCTTGTCGGTGTTACCTTGGTGAAGTCTGTATGTGGGAACCTTCGTTCGGGAAGCTTCCGGGGTTTACAGGTATTATTCACTCTTTCATCAAGCCATTCACGGAGCAGGTGTGAAGTATTTGCATCCTTTCATAAAGGTGGTGGAGACAAAGTCATCTGCTGAAGATGTTATTCACCTCCAATTTTTTTTTTTTTTTCCTTTACTCTCCTGGAGCTACGTCTCCTCTACCCAGGTGAACCGTGTAAACTAGAGCCAGGCATTACACTTCTAAGTTAGTCCCTTAGCCACTTCTAGCGTTATCAAGCCTGATGTGAGTCTCATAAAAATTTGCAAATAAATAAATGACTGAATATAGGAAAGAGGTGAGGTTTGAAACGACTGGGTGAATCTGAGAGCATGCTCTCCTATTGTCAAGACTTTTCTCTTGTTAGTATTAAGAAAGCGGAGTGTGCACTCCCACATATTCTTATTGCAGGCAATTTCTTGAGTAGGGTCAACCTTGCTTTAAAATACAGATATTTTGGGGTGCCTGGGTGGCTCAGTCGGTTAAGCATCTGCCTTTGGCTCAGGTCATGATCCCAGGGTCCTAGGATCGAGTCCCGCATTGGGTTCCCTGCTCAGAGGGGAGTCTGCTTCTCCCTCTCCCTCTACCCCTCCCCCCGCTTGCACACGTGTGATCTCAAATAATAAAATCCTTATAAAAAATGCAGATATTTTGTACCACCATCAGTCTAGCATATCTGATAAATGATAGCAAAACTCCCTTGTGCTGTCAGAAGGGAACTCCAGTAAAGCCTCACTACTATGCCAATGGCAAAAAAGGTGAATGCAGTTGTTTGGGGCTCAAATAATACAGCAAGAAGAATGTTATACCTGAGACCAATATAAACACAAATGAGTTGCACGGGGAAACTGAGGGACAAGAGCAAAACCTAGGCTGTATCTGTGTCTTCCAACTTGATGGCCTAATTGCCAGAACACCAGGGTTGGCCCGTGGGGCTGCTGCTGGAGAAGACAGGGAGCTGAAGATAATTAAATGGTGTGACTTAGATTTTTCAGTTTGAGCCCTGTACAGAACATTTCAGAAGAAAGGCGCCTGATAGAATTGAAAACCATGGGCTTTAACTTCGTTCAGACTTGTGTTTATGTATCTGGCTTTGTCACTCACCAGTTCTGTGTTTGGATTTGGATTTAACCTCCCGTCACTACAGTTTTCCTATTTATGAAATGGATTACTTCTACCATTATTGTGAGGTACTCTTCTAATTATTATTTTATTGTGTTTGATTAGGTAGTTTGATTAGTTTTTTGAGAGTAAAGTGTCTTAGAAAATGAATGTGAGAATAGTTTTTGTTTTAGGATCCTTTCTAAAGATATTTTAACTTATCAGGTACCGTTTTGACATTGATTCAACTTTAACAAAAAAATTCCATATTATCCATTATGTAGTGAAATATGTGAAATATGAGCTGGGGATACTGTGGTGAATCTTAAATTATAGATACTCACCAGCTTATTAGCACAGGCTTGATCCCAAGCCTAGTGGATGAAGTTAGCAAAGTATTATGAAACAGTAATCTTATTTTTTAAAAAATTTTTTATTGTTATGTTGATCCCCATACATCACATCATTAGTTTTAGATGTAGTGTTCCATGATTCATTGTTTGTGCATAACACCCAGTGCTCCATGCAGAACGTGTCCCCCTCAATACCCATCACCAGGTTAACCCATCCTCCCACCCCCCTCCCCTCTAGAACCCTCAGTTTGCTTTTCAGAGTCCATCGTCTCTCATGGTTCATCTACCCTCCGATTTCCCCCCCTTCATTCTTCACCTGCTGCTATCTTCTTTTTTTTTTTTTCTTAACATATATTGCATTATTTGTTTCAGGGGTACAGATCTGAGATTCAACAGTCTTACACAATTCACAGCACTCACCATAGCACATAGTCTCCCCAATGTCTATCACGCAGCCACCCCATCCCTCCCACTTCCCACCACGCCAGCAACACTCAGTTTGTTTCCTGAGATTAAGAATTCCTCATATCAGTGAGGTCATATGATGCATGTCTTTCTCTGTTTGACTTATTTCGCTCAGCATAATACCGTCCAGTTCTATCCACGTCGTTGCAAATGGCAAGATCTCATTCCTTTTGATGGCTGCATAATATTCCATTTGAAACAGTAATCTTAAAGATAGAGAATAAATCTACTTAAAAATATTAGTTGAATTGGAAATAGATGCATATCCTCTACAAACACATATACATACAAATGTATTTCCATAAAGAGCAGAGCTTTCTGCAGTAGCTGTAAATATCACGAGAGGACTTTATTTAGTTAACAATGTTTTGCATTGATCTGATATATCACACCAAACTTCAGAAATAAGTTTCTCAGTAGTTGGTAATTTTGCTGATGTTTAAATAGAACAGTTGGGAGGGGGGTGGAATGTAGTCCAGGACAGTATTTTTCATCCTTATTTTCTTATTGAAAATTGTTTCTTTTTTAAAAACTTTTTCAATGGAAAATTTTAAACCTATTTAGTAGACAGGACAGGTAGTGAACCTCTCTACCCATAGTCCAAATTCAGTAATTATTAATTCTGAACTAAATCTTGTTTCATCTATTCTCTAATGACTTCCCCCTCCCTGTATTTTCAAAAATACATTTTTTTAGAACAGTGATAAAACTTGCCTGTGATAGTTTTTTGGACTTAACTGTTTTTGCTGGCCTTAACAGTTTTGAGTACTTAGGATATTCTGTAGAATGGCTCTTATTTGGAATTCATCTCATGTTTTTCTCATGATAGACTTAGGGTATGGGTTACTAGAAGGAAGACCACAGAGGTCAAGTGCCATTTTCATCACATTATACCCAGGATACATACTATCAACATGATTTCTGATTGATGTTGCCCTTGATCACTTGGCAGAGGTAATGTTTGTCAGGTCTCTCCACTATAAAGTTACTTGACTCTTTGCCCCCACCTCCATACTGGGGATGACACTAGGCACAGCCCATGCCTAAGGAGAGGGGAATTACACTCCTCCTCCTTGAGAAAGTATCTACATAAATTATTTGGAATTTTTCTGCCTGGGACAAGTCTCTTTCCCAATTAATTGATTCAATTATTATAATCATGTTATTTTGAAGCAAATTCCAGACATTTTATCTCTTGTAAATATTTCAATATTTACAAAAACGTTAAACACTTTCATTTTACTTTAAAAGTATTTTGTCTATTCAACAGGTCTATTCAATATTTTTAATTTGGAACATGAATTTCCTAAAATTTATATTCCAAAATTAAACACTTGAATACATGTTAACTCAATAAATACCTATTGAGCATCTGGTATGTGCCAAGTATTATGCCAAGTGCTAGGAATATAATGAAGAATAAGAATAGAAGATGAATAGGAAGTCACATTTAAACCAATCTCACTTTTCTCACTTCCTTTGACTCAACATAAATAAAAAAAGAGCTTACATTGTGCTGGATACAAATAAAAACTATGTTCTCATTTTAAAGATTATACTGAATTATAGCATAATTAAATGATTTCCCCTCGGTCACTGGACTAGTGCGATGTTCTAATGTGACTTGATCTCAGACATGGTGGCATCAAAGCCTAACCAGGGATCTGCAAACTGTTTCTGTAAATGGGCAGATGTTTAATATCTTAGGCTTTACACCACTTATGATCTCTGTTGCTTCTTTCTTAAAGGGTTGTAAAGAAGAAAATGTAAAATCCAGTCTTAGCTTAGAGGGCATAAAAAGAGGCTACAAGCTGGATTTGGCCCACTGGTCGTATTTCTCCAGTCCCTGATAACCACTGTGCTCTACTGTCCCCTATCATCATAATGGTCATGCTCAGAATGCCCTAAGAAACGCTGCCATCCTATAGGGCTTCATTCTTCCTTTGACACATTGGGTCTATTTCTTTTTGTTTTCATCATCCGTAAAATTATGCTACACTAGGCTTGATTTCCCAGGTAATCTGTCCACCAGATATGTCCTCCTAGGGTCTGGGCAAAGGAATATAAAGAACTCAGACACCAAGTCTCAAGGAAATCTGAATTTGGGGGTAGTTGATTTGAGTGATTTCCTGGAGTACAAAAGGGTAAGTGGCTTAACTAAGCAATGGAAGTTGTATAAATAGTTGTTCTTCACAAACGAAGAGGTCAGCTTTGCCCTTTGTGGTCACAACTCCCCCTAGGGTCTTCCTCATTGCTTCTGTAAGAAACCCACTCACTCATTAGGGATGTATAACAGTCTGGAGGAGATGCATTCTGACTGAGAAAGACACTCACACAACTCAATCCCTTATTTAAAAGACCTTCTCCCATGAATTGTGAATGAGGACTAGACCCAGTCGGTTTAGGTCATGGTCCTGGCTCTCTCACTGAGAAGCAGTCAGCTCCTGGTTCTTCATGGTCTATACTTCTGAAAAATCATAATGTGGGCTGAGATGTCATGGGTAAAAACTAAGACTGAATGTAAGCTTATGGGAATTTATTATCTCTAGCTATATTTATTGTACACTCAATGTGACATGGGCCTTGCTGAGCAATGGATGTAGATTATCTCACTTGAGCCTCATAAATTAATAAGGCTAGCATCATGTACCCATTTCACAGACTGAAGTATAGATAGGTTAAACAACTTAAAACTGTAGAACTGGTACTCAAAATCAGATATGTCTGATCATAAAGTTTCAGTGGGTAATTGAGTACCTATTAGCTAAGCACACACGTTTTACTGGAGGAGTACCTACTATCCAATACCTTCTAAGTACCAGGTGGAGTCCTGGGTGCTAAGGATATTATGAGCAGGGGAAAAAAACACAAAGTTCCAGCCCTTAGAAGGTATGTGTCCTCTTCTCCCTTGCAGGTCAGCACCCCCAACTTCCATGTATCTTTCCACCTACACATTTACCTTTGCCTGTGATGACATTCATAATCTAGGTCTTTCACACCCATGTAAGAGTTGCTATATATTTCCTTTACATTTTCCACCAATAGGAGAAAGAATGTAGTGGGTCATGACAAACATGGATATCTTGATGTGTCCACATGTCACCTGAAGAGGCCCTTGATTCACATCAACCCACTGGACCCTCAGTTTCTCTAGCTATAGAGAGGATAAATTATATTTGGCAACTATTATCTAGGGAGATATAGGCACTTTCTACTTAGAAACATCCCCAGGGATGAATATTCGTTAAATATTTTTGTGGTCTGGATATTATAAGCTTTCTTACCTTTTTAAATCAATTCATTTCCCTACTTCTCAACTCCATTGGTCCTGGAACATACTTTTCCAGTTTGAAGAGGCAGGCCTGTAATTTTTAGAGTCACAAAAATATAAGCATGCCACAATGTTTAACAATGTGAGCTACTCGTCTACCAACTTTGAACAGATCCAACCACGTGATTTATTGTGAATTTCCCTAGCTCCAGATCTCAGTAGTTGGTCCTGGAGTTTTATAACCTTCAGAAACCGGGGGATCAGAAGCTCTCATAGACAGTTGTGGCTAAGAATATGATTTTTCACAATCAAATAGCTTATATTTATAATTCTAAGACTTTGAAGCAGATGAGTTGGACAATTTATTTAATCTCTAATCTGTTTCACCATTTATAAAATGGGATAAGACTACCTCATAGAGCTGTGACAAAGAAAAGGTGCTTCATATCTGCCATAAATAATTTTTAAATATTGGTCATTATTTAATATCAGGGGGCGCCTGGGTGGCTCAGTTGGTTAAGCAACTGCCTTCGGCTCAGGTTATGATCCTGGAGTCCCGGGATCGAGTCCCGCATTGGGCTCCCTGCTCGGTGGGGAGTCTGCTTCTCCCTCTGACCCTCCTCCCTCTCATGCTCTCTGTCTCTCATTCTCTCTGTCTCAAATAAATAAATAAAATCTTTAAAAAAAAAATAAAAAAATAAAATAAAATAATATCAGGTTTTTAAAATCTATAATCTATACTGTGATTTTGGTATGTATAAATTTGATCTTCTTGGTCTAATTTTTTTCCTTTTATAATCCTTCATTTTCAACTTAGTCACACTTTTATTCACCTCTTACAATGTTCTTAACATGCTTAGTGTCCTGGGGAAAAAAAGGAATAAGCTAGTTTCTGCCCTAAAGAATTGCTAATTTGCTAGAAGATTGGGTATATATGTACCAGACACTTCAGCAAAAACAAAATGGTATGTGGTCATTAATGTCACAGACATGTGCTTCTCAAGCCATACATGCAGATCTCTTGGGGATCTTGTTAAAATGCAGCTCCTGATTCAAGTCTGGAGTGGGGCCTGGGGTTCTGCTTTTCTGACAAGCTCCCAGGTGATGTCCATGCCACTGGTCCTGGGAACATACTTTGAGTAGCACGATCAGTGCTGCAGGATTTCAAAGAGTGCAGAGACTAATGTTGACTTTGCCTTGTCCATAATATTAACAAAAGCAAGAAAGCAAACCACACGAGCTTTTTCCACACCATTTTGTAGGTAGAAGTTTAATATTTTTTTCATGATCAGGAGAACAGTTCTTCTCTATCAGGAAGACTGGGGCAGGGCTTACAATTCCATTCATGGCAGTCTTGCAAACCCTAAAGCACGGAGTCGTCATATTTTGTTTTCTTCCTCCTGGGTTCTAATTTCTCTTTAAATTTCTATTAAAAAAGCTTTACAAGCTTTTGGCTTGTAAAGTCATCTCAAATCTTGATCTAAGAGAGGTGAACTAGAAGCCAACACCTTTCATTCCATTGTTTTAGATACCACTGGTTGAAAAAAATTCAAAGGTTTTTAAGTTGGAAATTAAATCCAAGTGAAATAGAGCATATGTTAAATAATTCTAATTATGCAGCATCTTCAGTCAGTTAAATCAGAAGCTCTGGGTTGTTTTGTTTTTTTGTTTTGTTTTTTGTTGTTTTTGGTCAGGGGAAAAGAACATGTTTTAGAACCATATATTAAACATGATCTCCATATATTTTCATTTAGGTCTTATGAAGACCAGCTAAACTATGATAATGCTCTTTAGAAATGACAAGTAGTAAGGACTAGAATCCTGGATGCAAGATTCTGCTAAGCTATTTCTTCAGACTCGAGTGTTGGAATGTCAGTGAGTGTTGTCAGGACATTGCTGGGGGTTCAAAGGAGAGTGGTTTGGTGGATCTCTTATTTATTTCACAAGTATCTCTGTCCTATTCACTTTTATCTAAAGAGTTGCTATTATTTCTGCTTTTGTCCTGCTTCACTTTCATCTCCTGTATCGGAGATTGAAACCCTGGTTCCTCTAATTGTGTCTGACATGAAGCTGTCAATCTTATCTCTGAGGCCTTTATTGAAATGTTCCAGATGTGTGGCAGCCTCTAGGATCGTAGGCGCGACTGGCCTCTGATTCTTAAATGGTCAGTGCATCCTCTCTCTCCCCAGCCTCTAGGCCTGTCCACCAAAGTCATGCATGTAATGTTACTTCAAAGCACCTTTCTTATCCAGGCTTTTATTTTCCTCCTTCAGAAAATGACCAGCATAGTGTGTCCTTTTCTCTTATTGGAAATGTACAAGTCTTCAGTTCCCAAGGGAGCACACAGATAAAGCTCTCCCAAGAGTTTTACATCTTCAACTCATCCAAGCGCTTATTATAAATTGGATTTATAAATAAGGTTGCAAATATCATTTCCACATTCACATAGGTCCCTGATCAACTGTAGTTATATTGAAGGGGAGTGTTCTAAAGCCTTGATCATCTGCCCCGTCCATTTATTGTTTGTAAATGACCTTTTAAAATTGTAAATCACAGAAGGCTCACGTTGGAACTATTCACATTTCTTTACAAGTGTTTCTCCTCCAATCTGGACTACAAGTCGATGTATAGACAAAAATCACTTGCCTTCGGGACATTACACTTCAATTGAACTGTATTCATTTTACACTCAGGTCAATGTAGCTTATCTAAAGTCTAGCTGTACCCATTATTCTTCTGTTGTTTATATCTTAGGACTCAGTATGACAGTGCTACTTTCCTACCCCCAATTCTTTTTTATCTTTATATCACCAGCTTATTCTTCTTTGGTCACAATTAAGGGCACAGGTTGTTGCTCTAATATCTTTCCTCTACTTCTGAGTGGTTAAAAAGTCCGCAAGGTATGAAAAGATGTTATTGGATATTCTTTTTTAAAAATTGTATTTTTTTGTTTAATTTTTATTTAAATTCTAGTTCATATATAATGTAATTTTGTTTTCAGGAGTAGAATTTATGATTCATCACTTACATGTAACACCCAGTACTCAACACAACAAGTGCCCTCCTTAATACTCATTATCCATTTATCCCATCCCTTGGCCACCTCCCCTCCAGCAACCCTCAGTTTCTTCACTATAGGTAAGAATCTCTTATGGCTTGCTTCCCTCTCCCTGCCCCTTCTCTTATGTTCATCTGTTTCCTAAATTCCACATATGAGTGAAATCATATGGTATTTGTCTTTTTCTGAATGACTTGTGTCGCTTACTATAATATACTCTAGCTCCACCCATGTTATTGCAAATGGCAAAGTTCCATTCTTTTTGATGGCTGAATAATATTCCATTGTATACATATATACCACTTCTTTATCCATCAGTTGATGGACATTTGGGCTCTTTCCATAATTTGGCTACTGTTGATAATGCTGCTGTAAGCATTGGGGTGCATGTACCCCTTTGGATCAGTATTTTGGATATTCTTTAGCCAGATAACTTTTTACCTTGTGTTCCTACCAATTTTACATATTGTTCCATCTGATTGCTTATTTGTCTTTTACTTGATTATGTCTCCTAGAAAGTTTTGACTCCCCATCTCCATTAACAGAGCAGCCCCTCTTTCCTCTCAGTGGAAGCCTAGTTCATTGCCCTTGAATGGCTGAAAATCAGTTTTTACAAAAACCTGTTTACTTTTTAGTTCAAGTTCTAAAATAAAGTTGCTGTAGATATTTTCCTAAGTTTTAAAAACATTTTTATTTTTTAAAAAGGAATTAAATGCACCAGGTGAAGCAAGTAATAGTTAATATGGGGGGTTGGCGCTCCTTCCCCTCGAACAAGCATATGAATATGGAAATAGAATGGGGCCCAAGATCCTGCATTTCCAAGAAACTCCAAGGTGATGCTGCTGCTGGTGTTCTGGGGGCCACACTTTGACTGTGAGGCCCTAGGGGCTTAGACTTTCTCTGTTCTCAAATCACAACTAATGATTAGCTTTGCCTAGTAGTTGTATCTTGATTTTTTTCCCCAGCTACCAAGATCTGTTATAAAAAATTTTAGACAGTACAGAAATAAAGAACGTAGGAAGCAAAAGTTCTCAATAATCTTTTCTCCTAGAGACAGCTGCTGTCAACAATCTAATGCATATTCTTCCAAATTATTTTTTCTATGTATGACTATCTTTCAGGAAATGAACTCATTGAAAACCTTCTGTTCTTGCTTTTTTCACTCTCCAATATGTTTTGAGCTTTCTTCCTCCATGTAAGAACCTGTAGTCTCTCATTCTATTTTAAGGATGGTTCATATATGCATTAGATTTTTATGTTAAGTTTTTATGTTAGGAAATTTACATAAACAAAATTTTAAAAATAAAAATAGCAGCATTTTTGGCAGGATTCAATGTTATATAAATGGTTTAAAATAGAAGTCAACTTGCCTCTAGATCAGGCAGTGATGGCACTTTTAAGGGAATGAGCAAGCAGAGTCCAACGAGAACCTCTGGTGGGGTTAGAAAGGAGACCATTCCCTCTCTGAAATGACAGAGTCTCCTGGGGCTTTTAGGGAGGCCTGGGTCTGGGCTACATAAGGACGATGTAGGTAGAAGGATGTAAAGATACCTTGGGGTTTGCCCAAGATCCAGCACTCAGGGTCCTAAGAGGAGTGAATACACTTGGCGATGCCCACAGTCCCTCATCCCCTTGCCAAGGCTGGAGCCCTCAGCAGGCTTTTGCCTCAGGCATACAGGTGAGTTGCCCCACACAGCTGGAGGGCAGTGGCTGGCTCTGCAGCATGTGGCCTGAGCAGCTCCCCAAGCCCAAGCAGTGTGACTTTAGAGGCAGCGGCTCTTTCAGAAGGCTGAGAGCCGCACTGTAGACCCAGCTTGGAGGCCCACTCTCCCCTGAGGTGAGGGGTGTGGCCTGTCCCCCTGCCAGAGACTGGAATTCTCTATACAGGAAGGGGGGCTGGGTGTTTGTGCAGAGAAGCTGTTTTACACAAACAGTAGGCAGAATAAACTAAAAATTGCTCTTACTGTACATCTGAAACTAGTATTACACTGTATGTTAGCTAGAATTTAAATAAAAAAATTAAAGGGGGTGCCTGGCTTGCTCAATCAGTGCAGCATATGACTCTTGATCTCAAGGTCCTGAACTCAAGCCCCACAATGGGCATGGAGCTTACTTAAAAACAAAACAAAACAAAACCCCAAAACCTAAACACAGAGAATACAGTATATAACACAAATAACATACCAAAAAAAAAAAAAAAAAAAAATTTGCTCTCCAAATGGCTGCCTAGGCTCTAGGGACTCCCATATTGGCTTGAGCCGTATATCTTTGATTCCATACCAGGAATTCATTAAGACAAATATCTCTGTCCTTTCTCGGTCCCTCACTTAATAAGAATTTCTGGCCAGAAATCCTTCTTCTTTAAATTCCAGTCAGGATAGGAACGACCGGCCAGAACTCTTCGCCATGAATCTGATGGAGAATTTTTCCACAATAAGAAGACACTCCTCAGTGCCCACCCCGGGCCCCCAAATAAGGCTAGAAAGAGGAGAGATTCAGTTACTCTTCAGCAGGCAGTTTCGGACGTTTTCGAGCCACTTCTCCCGTGTGCTTAATTGCTTCAGCGTTTGGCAAGTATCAGACGGGAGAGTTTTGTGGGGCGAAGTCGGGCGCAGGCTGCAGCTGGCCCGCGGCTTGTTGCGGCTCAGGCCCAGCTTCTGCTCGCCCTCAACAAAGCGCAGCTGCCGCTCGTCTGTCACAATCAGTGGGATGACGTTTCCCAACTGCTGATTACCGGAAGGATTCCTCTTGATGCCTTTTGGAGCTGCCAGTCTCGAAGGTAGCTCTTGGCTCCTGCTCAGCACGGCATGTCTGCAGCTGGGCTTTTTGTCTCCATTCTCGTACTTGAACTGAGAGAAAGGTTTGCGTGGAGACTTGCAGCTTACGCCCTAGCACACCTCTTGCTTCCCCTCACCTGTCTACACGTTAAGAAGATCACAGAAGACTCTCAAATCCTCTGCATACGCAGGGTAGGACTGGTCTAGGAGGAAACCAGGAAGAAGGTACCTAAGAAACATTAACAAAAGCATTAGTGTGAGTTGTAAATGAAAGTTTTTTTTTTTTTTTTTAAAGATTTTATTTATTTATTTGACAGAGAGAGACACAGCGAGAGAGGGAACACAAGCAGGGGGAGTAGGAAAGAGAGAAGCAGGCTTCCTGCCGAGCAGGGAGCCCGATGCGGGGCTCGATCCCAGGAACCTGAGATCATGACCTGAGCTAAAGGCAGTCGCTTAACCAACTGAGCCACCCAGGCGCCCCTAAATGAAAGTTTTTACTTCTCCCTGTGCACCCCCCCCAAAAGAAAAATATAAAGTCAGTTATTTTCTGGGTAGTCAGTTACATGGGAGCCTTCCTCATGGTTTGGTGTTCACTAAAGAGAAGCATTTAGAATTCACCGGATACAGGAATCTAGGAAAAACACTCCCAGGTTGACCTCTCTTCACATTACATAGTCTTTCAGGCACCAGGATGCCATTTATTAGGCCATTTTTAAAGGAAAATAAAGAAGGCTGTGGCCAGGTGGCTCTATAGGAGAGATCAATCTGTAACCACATATCACAGAAGAATACATTTACTCCTTCCTTCCCTCGATGATTCATGGCAGGGACGTTATTTGCCAGGCATTGTTCTGGGTGCTGAGAACTGGAGCAGTCCCAGAAGGGGGTGGGGGATGGCAAAGACGCTATTCAGATAGCACACGGAATTGCAGTTGAGAAACCCTCTTCTACCTGTACTCTCCCTACCAATCCTGGGCTCTTAAAGTCTGAGATCCTCAAACATACTAGTTTCCTCACTTATATTTTGATGAGATGGTTGTGGCCTCTGAGCCTTGGAGTTAATGAAAGCACATTGAATGTAGATGGATTAGAGATTTTATTTATTTATTTGATAGAGAGAGACACAGCGAGAGAGGGAACACAAGCAGGGAGAGTGGGAGAGGGAGAAGCAAGCTTCCTGCCGAGCAGGGAGCCCGATGCAGGGCTCGATCCCACGACCCTGAGATCATGACCTGAGCTGAAGGCAGATGCTTAACAACTGAGCCACCCAGGAGCCCCTGAATGTAGATGGATTAGGGAATTCAGGCACAGGAGTGGGCTAAGATGGACAGGCAAGGAGAAATTCAGGGCAAAGTAGAGATTTAAAGTGGTAAAAAAAAAAAAAAAAAACCACGAAAAGAAGGAAGAAAAGCAAAGCTTATTTAGTACAGATTTGTTGTTCAAAGACTGAGTTTGTTTGACAAGAGTTCCAAGACCAAAAGCTGATCAGGGGCTGTCAGGGGCTAGCGGTAGGGAGAGTGGGTGCCACTGTTAATGGGTTAGGGCTTCTTTTCGAGCTGATAAAAATGCTCTAACATTAGATAGTGATGACTGCACAACTCTGAACATACTAAAACCCACTGAATTGTATACTTGAAAGGGGTGAATTTATAGTCTATGAATTATATCTCAAAGCTGTTGTTTAAAAAAAAATACTGGTTCAAGCTTGAATAAGGTCAAATGCCATCTTTCTGTGAGGTAGGAACCTAGAGTGTGCCTGCAACAGACAGTCTTATTTCTGTATCTCTGATAAACTTAGTTTCTCTATGGGAGAAATTTACCTGGGTAAGTTTCACCGAAGTGTATATTTTAAGAGGTAAATTTTTGTAGCTGAGGCAATGGGGGGGGGAGAATATCAATTATGAGAACTGTTAATATAGTAGAATTGAGATTTATAAATATATATATCTAAAATGAATAAGAGATGGGTATTAAAGAGGGCACGTACTGAATGGAGCACTGGGTGTTATACGCAAACAATGAATCATGGAACATTACATCAAAACCTAATGATGTAATGTATGGTGATTAACATAACACAATAAAATAAAATTAAGAGAAAAAGAAGGAAAAAAAATAAAATGAATAAGAGAAATAAGCCCAAAACTGATCATCGAGAAAGCTGTTTATCTTTGCTATTCAAGATGGGAGCCTCTAGTCACACAAGGCTATTTGAGTTTGAATTAATTATCGAATAAACTTCAGTTTTTCAGTCACATAGCCACATTTCAAGTGCTCAATAGACTCATGTAATTAGTGGCTACTATATTGGACGGGGTAGAAATAGAATGTTCCACTGGAGAGTTCCACCCTAGGTATAAGGTGGTGTGGTGCTATACCTCACATCACCCCACAGTTTGCCTTCATAGGAGAGCCTAGAACAAAGTCTCTTTTTCAAGAATCTGCATTGAAAGTCCACTGACACCCGGGACTGTCCCAGTGAGAATGTGAGCCCTCATTGCATCAGTCAGGGCTTCAATCAGCAGTAAGTAGAGAATTCCTCAGAATCATTAGGTTAGCACTCATGAAGCTGAGGTCTTATTTTGGAATCTGCATTAAGTTTCTTTGTAGTGTTTCAGATATTTATTTCACTTTTTCTGCCTCTTCTTTTTAGGTACATAGTTTAAAAATCTGATAAATATTTGACAAACACTCATGGTTGCCTCCCAAATATTTACTCCTCAGGATTTACTATTGAGTAAATAATGTTTTTGTTTTCTTTGTCCCAATTTCCTGGCCTATCAAGTGGAATTTGTACTTTCCTCCATCATGGCACTATAAAATTAAGATTTGGGGATTATCTTTATAAGGTGCCACAAAGAAGAGAACTGTGTAAGGTAAATAATTATGTCTTTTAAAAATAACTTTTAATATCCATTATCTTTATTGACAGTAATGTCAGGTAATACCTGAAAAATACATAAAGAAGAAATCAAAAAGCCACCTGTAAGACTCCTCTCAGAAGTAAATGTTATAAACATTTGGTCATAGTTTTTCATCTTTGCTTCATACTATTCACAGAATTGGAAGTACATTGCCTATGCCCTTAACTTCTAGTCCTAAGCTTAACCAACTTCACCATGTTGCATTGTGGTTCACAGTGTTGACCCTGGTGCCCTTGGGGCCTGTCTACAATGGCCTGCTCTGCAACTTACTAGCTATGGATCCTTGGTCAAATCACTTAACCACTCTTGGTTCAGTGCCTTGATTTCTATGATGGGGATAATCGTGCCTAACTCTCAAGGTAGTTGTGAGGTTCACGTGAGTTAAAGTGAGTAAAGCACATGTAATGATGCCTGGCAGATGGCATTTGCTGTTATTATAAATGTGACCAGTTTCAGCCACTGCTTGTCCTTCCTGAAAATTTCCTCTGCACTCAAGTGTTCCTAAAATCTCCAGGGGGAACTATCCAGTCTGCTGAGTAGAACCGACCATAGTCTTGCTTTCTCACTCTGCCTGCCTTCAGCTGATGTCCTCTGCTCTTAACATGGCTCTTGGTATCTTATGACCGGGATCCATCATAAGAATCCCAGTGGCCATGCTAAACAAGCTGTTTTCCAATTCTTTCAAAGCCAGTACTCCTAGAGGGTACCAGACTGTTGCAGTTTTTGTGCAAAAATAGAAAAGCCCCTTCTGATTTTCTGTTGTAGAACCTAACTGTGCTCCTAAGGGCTTGGCTTTTGTTTTGTTTCTGATTCCACAGAGTGGATGATTATAAATCCAAAATATCTCTCTTGCTAATACTGGCATTCTTTCAAGATTCATAATAATCTGTAGAAGTTGTAAGTCCCTCTCCTATGAAAGGGTGTGGAGGAGATGGAAAAAAATGGGGGCAGGAGGGAGAAAGTAAAACCTTGCCTTATCTGTCACAACTCCTCAACTACATAGATGTTTAAGCTCCTTGAAGATAGGTACTTTCTTTGTCCACTGTCTCCTATAGTACCAGTAAAATTTTGGGCCGGTAAAAGCCCATTAGAGCTATTAAAAAGTATGATTTCCAATGTTACAAGAAGAAGAAAGGAAAGTGATACTTATTGTGTATCTATGTGCCCAACATGCTAAATATCTCTTATAATCTTTATAATGACCTCTCAAGGGGCACTTACTATTCTCTTCTTACAGATGAGGTAACTAGTCTAAGAAAAGTTAAGCAGTTGCCCCAGATTATACCATGAGTAGGTGACAGAAATCTGGGTTCTTCTTCACGTCTGTGTTAGACCCCAAATTGATCTCAAGGGGTGGGGAAATAATTTGACCATGGGCAAAATTCAGTTTTACTTCATTGGATATATTTTGAGTTTAGAATAAATTTAGGTTCATCTTTACCAGTCAAAACATCTATTACTCAGTAAAAAGTTTAGGAAAAAAATTTTTGATATCCCCTTTATATCAAATAATTCTTAAACTACATTTAGGAAAAGTATATATTATACCTTGAAATATGGATTTAAAAATTCAACTAAACAATTCAGGTTATAGTCAACCTATGATTACATTTTATTTTAGAAGTTTTAAAGGGAATCCCAAATGTGTATTTCTGTACTTTTTGCTTCTCTTCTAACAGTGGAGTAGAGTTAGTTGTTGGGTTTCTCTAAGACTGTTTTTCAAGCATTCTTTTGAGTTTCTCTCTCTTAGGCTCTTTATTAAAGCTAGTTTAACTTTAACCAAGTCCTTATTTTCTCTCCTGCTGCCACTGCGGATTACTTAGGAAAAATGTGTTTGAACAAGGAGCCATACTATCTTTCTACTCGAGCATTTGAGCTCCCTCCGTTGCTTAGGACCATTCACATCTTTCCAGGCTTCAGACTCAATGGAATCTTCATGAAAAACTGAAACACGGTGAAATAAATCATAAGAAGGTCTGTTTACTTTAGGTCAGATATTGAACTTCTGATATGTGGTCATTAAGGTGAGTGGAAGTAAACATCCTCTTTAACTATCCAGGATAAAGAACGTTCACAATAATTTCTTTTGTTCCTTATCTGTTTTTCAATGAAGTGTCACCAAATGGCAGTCCCTGGAATGTAGCCATTTCCCCTGCTAGGTATTTATCGGCAGATTTGTGTCAGTTGATTTTTAGATCTAGCTTTCCTAGATTTTTTACCTAGATTTTCACAGTGATGAAATAACAAGTGGTAACTTATTTAATCAATAGATTCTGCCTTCTTAATATACATTAAGTGTAATAGAAGCTAACCTCATAAACGTGTTTGGAATTGACTCAGGTATATTCCCCTTCCATTCTTCTCTTATCAGTGACCCGTTAGTCATCAGAATTCCACTTGCCTGTGAAAATCATGATACTGAGCTAAGAGATGGTCTCATAGACTTGGTTTATCACATAATTTATTTGGTACATTTTATTAGACTTTTTCCCAAAGCACATTGCTTCTGTCAGATCTAAATATCTTACAATATTGGTAAGGTACCTTTAATACTTAAAGAGAAACAAACATTTTGACAAATACTGACCTCACCGGAACAGGTTGACTGGTTTGCAAAACCATTGGCAACTGCTATAGATAAAGGGAACAGTACAAAGAATTAGAAGCAGCATATACAGCAAGTCTTCTATCGAGACTTGACATAATATAATGACCAGGGAGAAATTTTACATAAGCATTACTAAAGCATGCTTGGAAGTTTCTTTGATGTGGCTTTAATTAGACAAACTTCTAGTGATGATGTGACTTTTTGCTGCTAAAGGCATACAGTATGCTGCACACAAACATAAACAACTGGCTTACAAAAATAAATACGTGGCTTTTGAGTACACAATCTGATAAACTCCTTAAATGAGAACATGATTTCTCTAGGTAAAATGTGTTGTTAATGAATGTAATTGTTCCAATAAATTCATTTTACTCCATAATTGCTTTTATTTATATACTTCCATAATAGCTTTTTACAGTTTTATTAGATACATTAGTTCTCTAGATCTCCACTAGACATCTCTGCCAAGACCTACCATGTGAAAGGCAGGATGCTAGGAAATGTGGATAGAACAGTGTGTTAGATACAGTTCTATCTTTGAAGCCTTTTATCTAGTTTGGGAGATAGACAACAATACATTATGATAAACACCAAAATTGAGTTATATTCAAAGTGATATGGGAATATTAAGGAGTACAATATAGTGATGCAAATATTCTATACATTACTCAGTACTCATCATGGTAAGTATATTCTTAATCCCCTTCTCCTGTTTCACCTCCCCCTGCCAC